>NC_044395.1:104376523-105016021 GCF_006542625.1 Nomascus leucogenys
TGAGCCTCGCCCTGCTTCCTGGAAGGGTTCCATCACCCTCGCCTGCCCCCCCTCAGCTCCGTCCGCCCCGGAGCCTCCGTCCCCCGACTTGGCTAGGCTTGTCGCAGGTCCACCTCCCGGAACCCCGACCCAGGACCCGGGCGGCGCTCCATCAGCCTGGACCCCTCCACCTCCAGAGACTCGCGTTGCAGCCCCGCGTCCGTCTGCCAACCCGAGCTCACTCTTCCATAACAATGTTGTGGTCCCCTCCTTTCCCCCCATTTTCACCGCCCCCTAGGCCCTCTCCCAAGCCCGAGACCCCAGGCAGCGCTCCCCGAGGCCGGAGGCCACGCTGCCTCTCTCGGACCTCAGTCTGTCCTCCCTGTGCTCCTATCGAGGTCCTCTGGGCGGCCCGGATCCGAGATTCCAAAGGCTCAAGGCAGCATCTCTTACTCCCAGAAAATAGTTTCCCCGCCCGGTCCAGCCGCATCAGCTCCCGCGCCCCGGCCTGTGTCCCCGGGCCGCGAAGGCGACCTGGCGCTCACCTCCTCCGGTGCACTGGGCGCCCGCCCCGCCACTCCGTGCTGCACCTGCAGCGCCGCAGCCTAGGCCGCGCCCGCGGGGTCGACTTCCTGCTTTCGGCCCGGGCCCGGGCACCGTGCCAGCCTCGCCGGCCTGTTCGCGGCATGGGGCCCGGGGGTGCTGGCGGATAGGCGGCGATCCCGACGGTCGTGGGAGGAGGCCTTCTCCTCTTTCCAAGGCTACTCCTGTCCCTGGTACCCCCCGCCCGCCCGGGACCCGGCTTCAGTTACCGCAGCTGGCACGTCCCGGGACCTGTCTGTATTCCTGGCCCGCCGCGCTCCCGGCTTGCACTTCCAGAAATGCGTGCGGGGACCGCCCGGATTCTTCCAGCCGGCAGTGAGGGGAGGGTTCCCCGCCCCTTCCAGGGCCGGGGCCTGGGAAGTCTAGCCTGTGGTCTGCCACTCACCAGGCAGCCGGGGAGACCCGGAGGATCGACTTCTCTGGTTCGCGCTCTAGCACCTGCGTTGGGCAGGCCACTTTCCCCGACGGCCTGAGTTATCTTCATGGTAAAACTAAGGTGCTAAGCTTGACCTGTGGGTCCCAACCTTCTTGCCCAGAACTCTAGGTGGTATGGTCGAACATAGATGTTTGTAATATTTCAAGCACCATTTAATTAGTGCCATTTAATTAACGGGTAAGAAGATGTCATGGCTGGGATTTGTTTTAAAATACTAAGAATACTTACCAAAATATTTTTTATTTTTATTTATTTATTCTTTTTGGGACGGAGTCTCGCTCTGTCGCCCAGGCTGGAGTGCAGTGGTGCTATTTCAGCTCACTGCAACCTCCGTCTCCCGGGTTCAAGCGATTCTCCTGCCTCAGTCTCCCGAATAGCTGGAATTACAGGCGTCCACCACCACGCCCGGTTATTTTTTGTATTTTTAGTAGAGACGGGGTTTCGCCGTGTTGGCCAGGCTGTTCGCTAACTCCTGACCTCAGGTGATCCGCCGGCCTCGGCCTCCCAAAGTGCTAGGATTACAAGCGTGAGCCACTGCGCCTGACCTCAAAAAGATTTTTTTTTAAAAGGTTGATAGATTAAATAAGATAAGCCATTAATAGTTGTTGTAGCTAGGCATAGATACACAAGGATCCGTTGTAAGAGTTTCCTTACTTTTGTGTACATTTGCAAATTTCCAGAATAAAAAGGTAAAATCTATATAGTACGTTTAAACTCTCAGATCCTAACTGCACAAACCTTCACTGGAGCTGAGCGCAGCCCTGGGTGGGCTGTAGGGAAATGGGAGGGCTGCAGGCTGCAGTGAAGTAAACAGCTGCCCCAGACGGAGCCCGGCCCACCCCCTACCCTCTTCCACTAGCCCCGGGTACTAGCACTCCCCTCTTCCTCCTCAAGGAATGAGACTCTGCTTCCTCATTATGGGCTGTTCTCCACCTGGAGGATACCATCTGGTTACCTTGTCACATTTGTAACTAAAATATCCCTTTGGGGAAGGAAAGGCTTAAGAGGGACTGAGCTGGTCTCCTGAACCCCACCTGGAGAGTCTACCTCTGGGATTTTCCTTTGAAGGTGTGGGTTTTGGTTTATTAAGGGCAATGCATATCTGTTTCAGTCTCTCTTCTCTTATGCCTGAGAGTTCACCATGACAAATAATTTAGTGACAGACAAGGCAAACTTGTCTCTGAGAGGCCCTGGTGACCTGGAAGGGCCTTCTCCTTAGCACATTAGCAGGAACTTGTCTGATGACTGCTGTCACCTTGAACTGGAGGGAAGAGATATATCTTGTATATAGGCCAGACGCACTTCACTGAGAGAGATCCAGGGGCAGTCAGTGCTGCGTGTATGGGGGACAGTGTGGGCTCTCTATGGAGGCCAAAGTACACCCCTGTCTCCAATCTCTCACCTTACATCATACCCAAAATTCTGTCATTAGTGTCACTCCCTTGGATTAAGGTTGTAACAGGCCAGTACAGCAAGTTTCCTGGATTCTAATCCTTTTTATCCCTTATGAGGGAAAGGAGGGGTGGGGATGTTTCTTAGGGGGTCTGAGGCCCCCGGGAATTGTGTACCTTGCATAAACAGTCTGCTTTTGAATTTTCTTTAAGGAATGTTAATTGTTTAAACCATTCACAAAGGGTGAAATTTTAGGTCTTGCCAAGAGTGATTATCCAGGGTGTGAATTTGGTGTGAGGTGGAGCATAAGATCATCAATGTGGCAGCTGAAGGGCTGTAATAGTCCCTTTATGGGTGTAGTCTCGTTTTCTTGCCTTGGCTGGGAGCCACTAATAATGTCAGCAGGAAATTATTTCTGCCAGTCACAGTGAACACAACTAACTTTCTAGGTTCAGAGGTCAGTGGATCTATACCTATGTGGCTTGAGAACTTCTGGGAGCACACAGATGTTGACTGTCTCACTCTTTGAGTTCAACAAGGACTCATGAGCCTACCCTATGTGATAGACACTCCTAGTTGTCTCCCAAAATTCACTCCTCCATTCATCCAAAATAATTGGATTGTAGCTAGTCTCATGGTTGCCCAGCCAAAGACTACATTTCCCAGCCTTCCTTCTAAGTAGGTGAACCACGTGACTTAGTGGATGGTGAAGGGAAGTGTCTTGGTGAGTTCAGCCTGCTATAACAAAAATACCATAGATTGAGTGGCTTAAACAGTGAGCATTATTTCTCACAGTTTGGAGGCTGGGAGGTCCAAGATCAAGGCCCAGGTGGATCTAGTGTCTGGCAAGGGGCTGCTTCCTGCTTGTAGAAGGCTGCTTTCTCCTTCTGTCTTCACCTGGCACATAGATGGGGGTGGAGTGGGGGAGGATCTCATGTCTTATAAGAGCACTAATCCCACCATGAGGGTTCCACTCTCATGACCTAATTACCTTCCAAAGACCCATCCCCAAATACCATTATATTGGGGCTTAGGGGTCCATTTGAGTGTATAAATTTTGGAGGGATACCTCCAGTCTATAGCAACAGGTGAGGTATGCTACTTTCTAGGTCTTTAAAACTTTAGGAGTGTGTTCCTGCATGCTTTTTCTTCCTCTTCCCATAACCTGGAAACCAAATGCATCTATAACCCAGTCTTGACCATGAGGACAAGGACGTCTTAGAGGCCGTGGAGGAAAGTGATGGAAAAGCCAAGGTCCCTGATTCTGTGGATCAGAGACACCTGCCATGGTGGACTGCAGGAAATCAACTTATGTCCCTGCATACCTACACAGTTCTAACGGGGTCTCTGCTACAGCAACAAGGCCTTTACCCACATGCCTACTGGAATGGCATTTCCTCCTCACACACATATTTTCTAGGCAAAATTGAGAAGGCATGAAATTGGTTAGTCTAATTTCTCTGTTCCTGTCTCTCTCTTTTGCTTTCTCTCTCACAGTTTCCCATCCATCCATCCATCCATCCAACCATCCATCCAACCGTCCATCCGTCCATCCAACCGTCCATCCATCCAACCGTCCATCCATCCATCCATCCATCCATCCATCCATCCAACCGTCCATCCATCCATCCATCCATCCATCCATCCAACCATCCATCCATCCATCCATCCATCCATCCATCCATCCAACCGTCCATCCATCCGTCTGTCCATCCTGTCCTTATCCAGGACCTAGCACAATGCCTGCCACAGTAGGTGCCTCGTGCCTCGTTGTGGAATGAATGGAAGTCAGACCATGGGTGGGAATGCCTGGAAATCAGGGCCAATTTAAGAACTGTATTGACCCTAATCCCTGAAGTTTATAAGGCTTCTCATTCATCCCACATATAATTCAAAGTAAAAATTAACACTAAACTACAAAATACATGTAAGCAGAGCAAAAATCTTTTTTTTTCTCATTATTACTGGAATGCTCGTTTGAAAATAATAAGCTATTTCCAGAAAAAAAAAGTCTTCCTTTTCTAGTACTTGTGGCAGATGCTACCAATCATCTATTTCAGGAGTTGGCAACTTTTTCTGTAAAAGGCCAGAGAGTAAATGTTTTAGATTCTGTGGGCCATATAGTCTCTGTCGAAACTACTCAACCCTGCTATTGTCGTATTGTAAACAAATGGGTGCAGCTGCATTTCAATAAAACTTTATTTATAAAATGGAGGAATGGAGAGAAGTTGGTTAATGGGTACAAAAATACAATTTTAGATAGAAGGACTAAGTTCTAGTATTCGATAGTACAGTAGAAGAATTATAGTTAACAATAATTTATTGTATATTTCAAAAAAGCTAGAAGAGAAGAACTCTGACACTCCTAACACAAAAGATAAATGTTTGAGGTAGTGGGTATCCCAGTTATCCTGATTTAATCATTACACATTATATACATGTATCAAAATATCACGTGTACTCAAAAAATACAATGATGCTATATCAATATTATTTTTTAAATGTTAAACAAGTAGTGGGCCAGATTTGGTTCACTGGTTGTAGTTTGCAGACCTCTGGTTTACTCTATATTAAATTATTCTTCTTGGCCTGGCATGGTGGCTCATGCCTGTCATCCCAGCACTTTGGGAGGCTGAGGTGGGCGGATCACTTGAGGCCAGGAGTTTGAGACCAGCCTGGCCAACATGGTGAAATCCAGTCTCTATTAAAAATACAAAAATTAGCTCAGTGTGCGCCGGGCGCGGTGGCTCACACTTGTAATCCCAGCACTTTGGGAGACTGAGGAGGGCGGATCACGAGGTCAGGAGATCGAGACCACGGTGAAACCCCGTCTCTACTAAAAATACAAAAAATTAGCTGGGCATGGTGGCGGGCGCCTGTAGTCCCAGCTACTCGGAGAGGCTGAGGCAGGAGAATGGCGTGAACCTGGGAGGCGGAGCTTGCAGTGAGCTGAGATTGCACCACTGCACTCCAGCCTGGGTGACAGAGCGAGACTCCGTCTCAAAAAAAAAAAAAAAAAAAAAAAAAGATATGCAGCATCTCAGCTGGGCGCAGTGGCTCACGCCTGTAATCCCAGCACTTTGGGAGGCCAAGGCGGGTGGATCATGAGATCAGGAGTTTGAGACCAGCCTGACCAACATGGTGAAACCCGGTCTCTAAAAATTAGCTGGGCATGGTGGTGTGTGCCTGTAATCCCAGCTACTCAGGAGGCTGAGGCAGGAGAATTGCTTGAACCCGGGAGGCAGAGGTTGCGATGAACCGAGATCACACCACTGTACTCCAGCCTGGGTGACAGAGCAAGAATCCGTCTCAAAAAAAAAAAAAAAAAAAGAAATGCAGCATCTCAGGCCCCACCCTGGACCTACTGAATCAGAAGCTGCATTATTTTTTATTAAATGAATTTTTTTTTTTTAAAGAGATGAGATTTCACTCTGTCTTCCAGGCTGGAGTGCAGTGGTGCGATTGTGGCTTGCTGCAGCCTCAAACTCCTGGACTTGAGAGAGATCCTCCAGCCTCAGCCTCCCTAGTAGCTGGGACTACAGTTGGAGACACCATGCCTGGCTCTCAGAATCTGCATTGTAATAGCATCTCAGGTGATTTATTTGCACGTTGCCGTTTGCTGAGTGCTGGTTTATATAATTATTTATTTATTGCCTATGTGGGATCCATTGCCCTTTCTTGTGGCAGCAACACCTTGACTTCCATTTGGGAAATAACTCTCCTTCCCATATGGGGGACTCCTAGCTGTACCCTTACTCCTACCTCCCTCAGGCATTGACTCCAGGCCAGGCCAGTGAGTCAGTTCCAAGATCTTTGAGGCCCTATTGAGGAAGACGTGTTGGATGGAGTTTTGTTGAGGCTTCTTCCTTCCCTCCGTCCCCTGCCGTGGTTCCCTGTGGGTGAGTATTCTTCCCCACACCATCCATGGTGAGCTCAGCCACTGACTTGCTTTGGTCAGTGGAATGTCGGTAGAAGTGATGATGTGTGGGTTCCAAGCTAGGCCTTAAAGAAGTATCTTGTGTTTCCGCTTGCCCCTCTAGAGCTCCTGCCCACCATGAGAAAGGAAGGTATGCCCAGGCGACCATGGCGCCTTCATCTGGAGTCCAGGATGGAGACTGTGGGGCAAATGGAACCCAACCAGAGACTGGAGTCCAGCCTAACTCTCATATTAACAACCCCCAACCAGCCTGCAGACCCATGAGTATGGAAGGAATGGTTGTTATAAGCAACTGAGATTTTCAGAGTGCTTGTTGCACGGCATTGTTGCAGCAGACACCTGACTGGTATAAAAGACATACTTCTTTCCAGGGGGATTGCTATGCCGAATTTGGATTTTAGATGTTATCTTGTCACTAGTAAAGCAGGGCCTGCCTAAGGCCAAAACCAACCCAGAGGGGAATGGAGCTGAGATAGGATGAGAACCCTGATCATGATGACAGCCTTTGTTTTCATGGATCCAGCCTCACAGGAGTTAGTCAACTCTTTCAGTCTCAAGGAGTAGAGAGCTGAAACTTCGCTGGCTTAAACCCAAGAGGGAATTAGCGGCCCACATAGCTCAGAAGTCTGGAGGTGATGTGGGTTTCAGGTGAGGCTTGAATCAGTAGCTCCTGGACCAGTGTACTTGTCTCTCCACTCTGCCTCCCATTTTGCTGGTTTCATCTGGAGGCTGGCTCCCCTTTGTGATATCGTAAAATACATATTGAGTTGTTGTCCACATTTCCTGGCATGTAACTCCTGAAATCTATGGAATCTCCAAAGTGGTAAGTGTCTTTTTGTATGCTAATGAGTTGACTGTTGGCTGGCAGCCCCTAGATAGCTTGAGGATGGGGGCTACTCCAGAAAGATCAAGGCAGGATTAGAGGACTGGGACTTTCAGCCCCACTCCCATTCTCTCTTAGAGGGGAGAGGGGCTGGAAGTTACGTTGATCACCAATGGCTGATGGCTTAATCAATCATGCCTGTGTAATGAAGCCTCCATAAAAACCCTGAAGGGCAGGGTCTGGAGAGCTTCTGGACAGCTGGACACACGCGGCTCCTGGAGGATGGCGCTCTGCTCCCCCATACCTTGCCTTATGCATTGCCCCATCTGTGTCCTCTGTGGTCTCCTTTATAATAAGTGAGTCAACGTGTTTCCCTGAGTTCTGTGAGCTGCTCTAGCAAATTAATCCAACCAATGAGGGGATCGTGGGAACCTCAATTAAATCAGTTGGTCAGAAGCACAGCTGAAGTACCCTGGGACTTGTGATTGGCATCGGGAGAAGGGGAGCAGTCTTGGGGACTGAGTTCTTAGCCTGTGGAATCTGATGCTATCTCCAGGTGGGGAGGGACAGAAGTGAACTGAATGAGAGGACACCGAACTGGTGTCTGCTGCGTAATTGATTGCTTGCTTGCTATGTGGGAACGCCTCCCCAAACACACATCTGGTGTAAGAAGCCCACTGTGAGTGTATAGTGGGAGAAAGAGTCTGCTTATCCAGGTATTCTCAGACCCTCGTTGGAGCATGATGGCGTCCTCGTTCGGGTCTAATAGGAGAGAGAGTGTTTGTTTTGGAAGCCAGGAAGCTTCTTTCTCAGGAGCTGGCAGCAAATGTCTCAGGTCTCATGGCCTCAGGTCAGGTGCAAACCGTCCCTGCACCAATCTCAGAGGCTGGAGACAGAATGTGCTGATGGGCCAAGGCTGGCTGGCTGGGGAGCAGGTTAGCTTCACTGAACAGCACAGAGCCTCAAGAGAAAGAGGGCTTGGCCTGAGGAGAGGTGTCGGGGATGCTGGCTGGGAAGACGCAGGACTTCCCTGTTGCTGCCGAAACACAGCACCACAAACGTGGGGGCTTAAAACAACATACATTTATTCTCTCACTTTTTTTTTTTTTAGATGAAGTCTTGCTCTGTTGCCCAGACTGGAGTGCAGTAGATTGGTCTCAGCTCACTGCAACCTCCGCCTCCCGGGTTCAAGCGATTCTCCTGCCTCAGCCTCCTGAGTAGCTGGGATTACAGCTCCCACCACCACGCCCAGCTAATTTTTGTATTTTCAGTAGAGACAGGGTTTCACCGTGTTGGCCAGGCTGGTCTCGAACTCCTGACCTCAAGTGATCTTCCTGCTTCAGCCTCCCAAAATGCTGGGGTTACAGGCATGAGCCACTGTGCCCAGCCTATTCTCTCACATTTTTTGAGGCTAGAATTTGGACAAGGTGGGGCAAGGTTGGTTCGTTCTTGAGCCTCTGGGGGAGAATCGGCTCCATGCCTCGCCCAGCTTACAGTGGTTGCCAGAAGCACTTGGTATTCCTTGGCTTGTAGCCACATCACTCCAATCTGTCCTTCTGTTGTCACATGTGTATGACACATGCCAACACGAACAACTAATTTCTTTTTTTTTGTATTTTTTGTAGAGATGGGGTTTTGCCATGTTGCCCAGGCTGGTCTTGAACTCCTAGGCTCAAGTGATTGCCTGCCTTGGACTCCCAGAGTACTGGGATTACAGGCGTGAGCCACCGTGCCCGACCAAGCCACCGTGGCCAGCCCACATGGCCTTCTTACAAAAACACCTGTCGTTGGATTTAGCGGCCACCCTAATCCAATATGACTCCGTCTTAATTTAACTAATGACATCTGCAAAGAACCGGTTTCCAAACCAGGTCACATGCTGAAATTCCAGATGAACATTTTGGGGGAACGTGATTCAACCCGGTACTGAAGATAACTAGCTCACCAGATTAAATTAAGATGATAAAATCCATTCTGTTCAAAATGTTTCTTATTCTGGAATAATTTCAGACTTACTAAAAAATTGCAGAAATGGTACGGAGTTCCTTTAATATCCTTCACTTAGCTTTCCCTAATGTTACCGTCTTGCGTAGCCATAATACAATGATCATAACCAAGAAATTGACATTGACCCACTACTACTAACTAACCTACAGACTTCCGTTCAGATTTCGCCGGTTTTTCTATGAATAGCTTTTTTTTGGCTCCAGGATGCAGCCCAGGATTCACACTGCATTTAGTTGACAGGCCTCCTTAGTCTCCCACAGGCTGGGACAGCTCCTCAGCCCTTCTCTGTCTCTCATGACCTTGACACTTTGGAAGAGTATTTGCCACTTATTTCGTAGGATAGTCCTCTGTTTGGGTTGTCTGTTGCTTTTTCATGATTAGACTGAGATTACGCATTTTAGTTACAAGCAGCCGCAGAAGTAATGTGTCTTTCTCAGGGGCTGCATGGTGTCCATATGTCTGGTGATGTTACTGGTGATGTTAACCTGGATTACTTGGTTAAGGTGGCGACTTCTGGGTTTCTCCACTGTCAACGGACTCAACTGACTATTCTCTTTGCAATTAATTAACAAGCATCTGGAGATAGTTTGGGTGGAGATACTTTGAGGCTGTCCAGTTTATTAGCTGGAATTCTTCTGCCCTGAAAAAGTTACCCTTTCTTCCCCATCCATGCTGTTTGCATAACTTTTCTTCCACTTAATACTAACTCTCGATCCTAGATTTGCCGAGTTGTCCACTGTCTGACTATATCCTGATTATTACTTAATCGTTTCTCAGTGGCTAGGTAATATTTATCAATTTCCCCTCAATTACAAACAGTGTTGCAATGAATGTACTTGTATTTATTGCTCCTTGCTTTTGAGAGTCATTTTGAAGGCTACAGTCCCCCAAATAGAAAGTCTGAGGCAAGAGGTATGAGCATTTTTAGTTTTTCATCGTTATTGCCAAATTGCGCCTCTATGAGACTGCACTCGGTAACACTACCACCCTCGGTGTATGGACCTCATTTGTCCATCCTCCATTCATTCATATGGCTTGCCTTTGGTCAGGCTGTGCAAGGGCAGACTCAGGGGAAGCAAAGCCCCCCGCAACTCTCCAGCCGCTTTACAAGCTCAGCCCCTCCTTCTCACTTATTTTATTCCCTGCCTCATCATCTTCTTCTTTTTTTTTTTTTTTTTTTTTTTGAGATGGAGTCTTACTCTGTTGCCCAGGCCGGAGTGCAGTGGCGCGATCTCAGCTCACTACAACCTCCACCTCCTCGGTTCAAGCTATTCTCCTGCCTCAGCCTCCTGAGTAGCTGGGACTACAGGTATGCTTCACCATGCCAGGCTAATTTTTGCATTTTTTAGTAGGGATGGGTTTTTGCCATGTTAGCCAGGCTGGTCTCAAACTCCTGACCTCAAGTGATCCACCTGCCTCGGCCTCCCAAAGTGCTGGGATTGCAGGCATCAGCCACTGTGCCTGGCCCCTGCCTCATCTTCTTTAGCACAAGTAAATTCCACATGTACAATACGTTAGAACAGTGTATTTTTTCAAGACATAATTCACATAGAATTCACTCTTTTACAGTGTCCTATTCAGTGGATTTTAGAATATTTACATTGTTGTGTAACTATCACCATTATTTACTGTCAGAACATTTTGATTGCCCCCAAAAGAACCCCCATGCCCATTAGTAATCACTGCCCGTTATCCACTGCCTCTAGCCCAGGCAACCAGTGATCTGTTTGCTGCCTCTATGGATTTGCCTACTCTGGACATTTCACATAAATGGGATCATGTGATATGTGGCCTTTGGTGACTGGATTCTTTGGTTTAGCATAATGTTTTCAAGGTTCATCCATGTTGTAGTGTGTATCAGCACTTCCTTCCTTTTAATGGCTGAATAATATCACATTGTATGTGTCTCTTAGTTTGTTCCTGCATTACTATAAATAAATAAACATGTGAGGCTGGGCAATTTATAAAGAAAAGAGGTTTGTTTGGCTCACGGTTCTGCAGGCTGTACAAGCATGGCACCATCATCTGCTCAGCATCTGGGGAGGCCTCAGGGAGCTTTCAATCATGACCAAAGGCAAGGGGGGAGCAGCTGTATCTCATGGCCAGAGCTGGATGGAGAGAGAAGCGGGAGGTGCCATGCTCTTTAAACAACCAGGTCTCACGTGAACCACCAAAGAGAAAACTCACTTATTACCATGGGAATGGCACTGGGCCATTTATGAGGGACTCGCCCCCATGATTCAAACACCTCCCACAAGATTTCACCTCCAACATTATATATATATATTTTTAGATGAAGTCTCGCTCTTGTCACCCAGGCTGGAGTGCAGTTGTGTGATCTTGGATCACTGCAACCTCTGCCTCCCAGTTACAAGTGATTCTCCTGCCTTAGCCTCCTCAGTAGCTGGGACTACAGGCACCTGCCACCATGCCTGGCTAATTTTTGTATTTTTAGTAGAGGTCGGGTTTCACCATGTTGGCTAGGCTGATCTTGAACTCCTGACCTCAGGTGATCCACCAGCCTTGGCCTCCCAAAGTGCTGGGATTACAGGCATGAGCCACCATGCCCAGCCCACCTCTAACATTGGCGGTCACATTTCAACATGAGATTCGGAGGGGACAGACCTCCAAACCATATCATATGCTAGATCACATTTTGTTTATCCATACATCAGTTGGTGGACATTTGAGTTGTTTACGTCTTTTGGCTATTACGAGTAAGACTGCTGTGAACCTTGGTGTATGAGCTTCTGTATGAAGGTATTTTTTAATGTATCATGAGTAGGTACCTAGGAGTGGGGTCCCTGGGTCATATGGTAACTTTATGTTTCACTTTTGGAAGAACTGACAAAATGGCTGTACCATTTTACGTTCCCACCAGCGATGTATAAGGATTTTGACAAAATCCTTATACAAATCCTCTCGAACACTTGTTATTGTTTGTCTTTTTCGTTACAGACAGTCCCCGACTTATAGTGATTTGACTTAATGACTTTGCGATGGTGCAAAAGCAATAGCTATGCAGTAGAAACATACTTCCAGAACCCGTGCAATCATTTCATTTTTCACTTTCAAAATACTAGTCAATAAATTACATGGGCTATTCAATGTTTTATTAGAAAATAGGCTTTGCATGAGATGATTTCGCCCAACTGTAGGTTAATGTAAGTGTTCCAAGCACATTTTAGGTAGACTAGGCCAAGCTATGATGTTTGGTGGGTTAGGTGTATTAAATGCATTTTTGACTTATTAAATTATTTTAAAAGGTATTAAGTGCATTTTCCACTTATGATGGGTTTATTGGGATGTAACTCTATTGTAAGTTAAGGAGCAGCTTTTCTTTTCTTTTCTTAAGAGCCAGGGTCCAGCTCTATTGCCCAGGCTGGAGTGCACTGGTGTAGTCATAGCTTGCTGTAATCTCAAACTCCTGAGCTCAAGTGATCCTCCCGCCTCAGCCTCCTGAGTAGCTGGGACTACAGGCGTGCACCACTATGCCTGGCTAATTTTTAATTTTTTTTTTTTTTTTTATAGAAATGAGATCTCGATACATTGCCCAGGGTGGTCTCAAACTCCTGGCCTCAAGTGATCCTCCTGCCTCGGCCTTCCAAAGTGTTGGTATTACAGGCATGAGCCACCTTGCTCAGCGGAGCTGAGGAGCATCTGTATAGCCAGACTAGTGGGTGTGAAGTGATATCTCATAGTGGTTTTGATTTGCATTTCCCTAGTAACTAATGATGTTGAACATCTCTTCCTGTGCTTGCTGGCCATTTGAATATCTTCTCTGGAGAAATATCTATTTGAGTCTTTTGCCCATTTTTAAATTTGAGGTTTTTTTAAATTTATTTTTGAGATGGAGTCTCGCTCTGTCGCCCAGCCTGGAGTGCAGTGGCACGATCTTGGCTCACTGCAACCTCTGCCTCCTGGGTTCAAGCAATTCTCCTGCCTCAGCCTCCTGAGTAGCTGGGATTTCAGGCACACACCACCACACCCAGCTAATTTTTGTATTTTTAGTAGAGATGGGGTTTCACTATATTGGTCAGGCTGGTCTCGGACTCCTGACCTCAGGTGATCCACCCTCCTCGGCCTCCCAAAATGTTGGGATTACAGGCATGAGCCACCGCACCCGGCCTAAAATTGAGTTTTAAAATTGTAGAATTGAAAGAGTTCTTTATATATTCTAAATACTAGGCCTTGGTAAGATATATGACTTGCAAATATTTTCTCCCATTTTGTGGATTGCTCTTTCACTTTTGTGATGTTTGCCTTGAAAATACTCGCCAGTGGCACTTGTGGCTGCAGGTTTACCCCGAGATAACTTTGCCATGAATGATCTTGCTATTATTTATTTATTTATTTACTTTTTAGACGGAGTCTTGCTCTGTCGCCTAGGCTGGAGTGCAGTGTCGCGATCTTGGCTCACTGCAAGCTCCGCCTCCCGGGTTCACGCCATTCTCCCGTGTCAGCCTCCCGAGTAGCTGGGACTACAGGTGCCCGCCACCACGCCCAGCTAACTTTTTTGTATTTTTAGTAGAGACGGGGTTTCACCATGTTAGCCAGGATGGTCTTGATCTCCTGACCTTGTGATCCGCCCGCCTCAGCCTCCCAAAGTGCTGGGATTACAGGCGCGAGCCACCATGCCCGGCCACAATCTTGCTTTTATTATTATTTTTGCATCGCTCTAGTATAATTGACATTGGAAACAAAAGACATCATTCTATTTATAGCAGGCTGGTTTTAGCAGTGGTATTTCCATTTATAAATTATAGTCATTCTCAATCGCTGAAAATGTCAAATCCTAGAAAACGTAGCTTTCTTACATGTGATATTAACATCATTCTCGGACAGTTGTTGACTGAAGATTCATTTGATGAATCCGATTTTCCTGATATAGACTATTCTGATGATTCAGATGATTCTGATGTTAGTTCTGTTTAGAAATAACTCCAAGAATGGTTTTTACACTTCATTTTCACACTGAAAATCAGTCAGGTTTGCTTCAGCCTCAAAGAGCATGTTTATGTAAATTTAAGTGAGCATTGGCAGTGAGCTGAGCTTTTGTTCTAAACAGGAAAATGGTTAATAATGTTCTTTGATGCACAGAAGTTTTTAATTTTGGTGAAGTCCAATTGATTATTTTTTCTTTTGTTGCTTTTGCTTGGGTGTAATTTCTAAGAAATCATTGCCTGATCCGAGGTCAGGAAGATTTACACCTATGTTTAGAGCGGTGTACTTTTTTTTTTTTTTTTTTTGAGACAGGGTCTCACTCTATCACCCAGGCTGGAGTGCAGTGGCGCAATCTTGGCTCACTGCAACCTCTGCCTCCTGAGTTCAAGTGATTCTCATGCCTCAACCTCCTGAGTAGCTGGGACCACAGTCGAGCGTCACCATGCCTGGCTAATTTTTTTTCTTTTTCTTTTTCTTTTTTGAGATGGAGTTTCACTCTTGTTGCCCAGGCTGGAGTGCAATGGCATGATCTCGGCTCACCGCAACCTCTACCTCCTGAGTTCAAACGATTGTCCTGCCTCAGCCTCCTGAGTAGCTGGGATTACAGGCATGTGCCACCATGCCTGGCTAATTTTGTATTTTTAGTAGAGATGTTGGTCAGGCTGGTCTCGAACTCCTGACCTCAGGTGATCTTCCCACCTCAGCCTCCCAAAGTGCTGGGATTACAGGCGTGAGCCACCATGCCCGGCCTAATTTTTGTATTTTTAATAGAGATAGGGTTTCACCATGTTGGCCAGGCTGGTCTTGAACTCCTGACCTCAAGCGATCCACTCACCTCAGTCTCCCAAAGTGCTGGGATTACAGGCATGAGCCACCGTGCCTGGCCAGCAGTGTATTTTTAAATACAAGTTTTTGACCACTACTCACAGGAAGAAAACATGTGTTGTTACCTAGCATTCCCATACATGTATAAGTTTCATGAAATAATATATGCTCTTCCTGTTTTCTATTCCGTTCTATCTCACTGGAAACAATGCCAGTCAAATCCCACTAAATTGAGCTTGTGACCCATTCACTGGCTGGGAATTGTAGTTTGAAAAATCACTGCTTAAGAGTTTACGAAGTACTCTTGTGTACCTGCCCTCACTTTCTCCTCAAGGCAGGCTTGTGAGGCAGATGATGCTGTGTCTGTTATTTTTTATTTATTTATTAATTATTATTATTTTTTTTGAGACGGAGTCTCACTGTGTCGCCCAGGCTGGAGGGCAGTGGTGCAACCTCGGCTCACTACAAGCTCTGCCTCCTGGGCTCATGCCATTCTCCTGCCTCAGCCTCCCGAGTAGCTGGGACTACAGGCGCCCGCCAACACGCCCGGCTAATTTTTTGTATTTTTAGTAGAGACGGGGTTTCACTGTGTTAGCTAGGATGGTCTCCATCTCCTGACTTCGTGATCCACCCACCTCGGCCTCCCAAAGTGCTGGGATTACAGGTGTGAGCCACTGCGCCCGGCAGATGCTGTGTCTGTTTAACAGGTGGGAAAACAGGCTCAGAGTGACTTCCGGTGGTGACATGGCAGAGCTGGCCTTCTGACCTATGCCAATGCATTTTTCATCTTTGTCATCAGCTTCCCTGCAATGATTTCCACACATTAGCATGTTTAAGAATGTCCTGGGATGGCTTGTTAAAAATGCACATTTCCAACCTTCACTTGCAAGGATTCTGACTCTAGGTCTGAAGTGCGGTGCAGGAAATCACATTTAAAATTTTTTTTTTTTAGATTTTAGACAGCATTTTGCTCTGTTGCCCAGGCTGGAGTGCAGTGGCTCGATCTCGGCTTGCTGCAACCTCCACCTCCTGGGCTCAAGCCATCCTTCCACCTCAGCCTCCTAAGTAGCTGGGACTACAGGCACATGCCACCATGCCAGCTAATTTTTGTAGAGACACCATGCCAGCTAATTTTCACCATGTTGCCCAGGCTGGTCTTGAACTCCTGAGCTCAAGTGATCTACTCGCCCCAGCCTCCTAAAGTGCTGAGATTACAGGTGTGAGCCATTGTGTCTGGCCTAGGAAACTGCATTTTTTAACAAGCACTTCCTTGAAAGCAGTGAGAGGAGCTGTGAGTTTGTGGCAGGAGCACTGAACCAGGAGTCAGGAGACCTGGATCTCCACCTGCTGGCTCTGGGAGAGGCTTCCATGGATGTTCCCTGAGACTGAGCACATAGGACGCCAGCCTGGGGAGATGGCAGGAGACAAAGATGCAGCCAGTCCTGCAGCTCTGCGGCTTTCACGCCAGTGAGCACATTTGGGAGGTGATGGGATTGCATTTTTTGAGGTTGCTGGTTGTGCCAGTGGGCTGAAGCCAAAAAGCAGTGATATTCTGCTTGCCTGAATAGAGTTTATCCTTTTATTAAAGCATTGAGCCAACATATACAAATCGGGAGATTTCAAGTCATAATATGATTTCTGGCATCTCTTGAAGAGTCAGAAGATCTGGTGACTCTGGGACCGTGTTGCTGCATGACCAGGAGAGGCTAGAGTTGGTCTGGGCCTGCCCCTGTTCAGTTCACCACAGTCCTTACCATTCCCTATTGTCTTCCCTGCTACCCACTCATTTACAGGCTGCTTTACCCTGTGGGCATGTGAGAGTGGGTCCCTGGACTCCGTGGTGTCCAGAGGCCTCCGTGCTCTGGCTCTGAGACTGTAGGTTTCCCCCAGCTGCACTTGACCCTCGTTTGCACACTCCTGAGTCCTCCCTCCGTCCTCTTCCCTCGCTTTCTCTGTTCCCTTCCCCTGGACTGTGGGCTTTTCTCTGAGACATAACTGTGGTGGTGTGAAAGACCACAGGCTCTGGGTTCCATTGCCCACCCACCATTCCCCACGGAGTGGCCTTGGGCAAGTTAGGCAAACTCTCTGTTAAGTAACCTCAGCTTTCACCTCTGTAAAACAGGGGGAGCATTTCTCATCCACTCCTGATATTTCCATCCTTGTAGAGGGGGCATCTGTTAACAAGGTTGGCCTGGGCCCAGCCCAATCTTCCCCAGGGAGGAGGGGGTGACTGGCCTAACTGGTGCGCCTGGGACCAAGTCGCTGCCTGTGCGGCACAGCCCCTTCCTTCTCTTCTCTTTGGGGCTCTGCCCACCTGCGGAGACGAGCCTCCTCTCCACGCTTTCTCTGCTTCAAGTTTTACAGGGGCCAGCTCTGTCTCTGTGAGGGGAGGCTGGATTCTGGGGGCAAAGTCCAGCAGTCTGGGAGTGAGTGGGTTTGTCTAATTCTGGGGTTCAGTGTTAGGAAACCGCAGACCTAAGATGTATTCTCCGAAATCACCTTCACCAATAGTCAAGTCTGAAATTCATCTCACTTGGTTCTGAACAGGGGCTGGGAAGACGGGTACTGGGTCCACTCAGACACCCTCAAATAGTAGTTTCTTTGGCGGCTGTTGTGAGGGGCCATGCCTGGCAGATAGTTGCTCAATAAACAGCAATTGTTATTGTTAAAACTTTTGCTCTTCCTACTTAGTTACACATTCAGGAAAAGGAAAGGGGGACCAGCACAGGGAGGGGTGGAGTAGGGTGGGGACAAGAGGAGGTGGGTGTGTGTGGGGGCTGGGCTCAAAGGAATGTGAAGAAATAGATAAGGAGGTGGGTAAAGTAGCCTGGATAATACTTCTCTTAAAAGCTGCCTTCCAGGGCCTTAGAAGTATATGCAAATCACATGCAAATCTCACACATATTTATCAGCAGCCCTCCTTGGGAAGTCGGCCTGGATGTGGCCCTGGGGGAAAATTTGGGTGGAAGTCACTGAATTCCTGAGAGTTTGCAGTGAGAACCAGGGAGAACAGTTGCCTGGGAATGGGTGTGGGGGAGGGTGGGAGGAAACAGTGGTGAGGGCAGACGTGGTGGGGGTAGGTGGGGTGGGGCTGGGATCTGGGGTGCGCATGGGGGCGGAGGCCAGTCAGGATGGACACAGGAGCCTCTGGAGCAGGGAGACTGTGTGAAGGTGCAGGCGGCCGCCAGCAGCAAGGGGCACCCAGCAGCTCTGCATCCCTGGACCCTCTCCCTCTCCCAGCCAGGCCCGCTCGTTAGCCAGTCCGGAAGCTTGGAAAGACAGCGTGGGATCCTGAAGAAGCCCTGGCCCTGCGGTCAGACAGACCTTGGTCATCCTCCAGCTGGGTGACCGTGAGCCAGTCACCAAGCCTCAGTTTCCTCTTCTGTAATACAGGTTAGTAACAGTCTCCCCCTCACAGAGCTCCTGTGAAGATGAGGGGAGCGAGGTATGGCCAGGGCCGGGGAGAGAAAGTGTTGGGTGAGTGTGAGTCTGGGGGCTTCCGACTCGTTCCAGCCGCTCCTGCTCTTCACAGCCCAGCTGGGAAATCTGTGCTTTACACGCTCTGTTTCACTTAATCCCAATGAGCTCTGGCTGTGTAGCCACTATTATTACTCCCAGTTTACAGATCAGGATACTGGAGTCCCGTGAGGTAGAAGAGCCAGGACAGAGCCAGCTTCACACTCAGATCTGGGCTGTTTCTCCTGATGCTCTACAGCCTCGTCCCAAATGTTAGAGCTGGTGGGTCTCAGAGATGGGTAACTCTTCATTTAATACATGAAATAAAGCCCAGAGAGGTTGAGGGACTTGCCTAAGGTCACACAGCTAGTTAGAGGCAGAGCTGGAGCTTGACCAAGGGTCCTGACTGGCGGTCTTGCTCTCTTTCCTGCGTGGCATACGAGACCTCCCCTCCCAGGCAGCCCAGCCTGACCACTGCGGGGGCTCTGCTTCCCCTTCTCTGTCTTGTGGCACTGACTGCCCGGGGTGGCGGCTGGGTGCCTCTGCGACTCCTTGGAGGTCCTCTCCTCTCAGCTGAGAGTCTGGGGGAGTGCTGCCTGCTAAGGGCTTTGGGGGACTTCCTGTCTTCTGCCCACCTCCTCCCCCAACGCTCCCTCCGCCTCTGCTCATCAGCTGTCCCTTCCCCTTTCCCACTCCAAGGCTGTCAGTGTTTGGGGGAGATTATGCCGTGTTGACATTGGAATATGAATTAGGTGAGAGCGGCAGCCAAATATTGGAATTAGGGAAGGCAGGAGCCCAGGCGGGGATCCAAGAGTGGCTGGAACATCTGTGTCTTGGCTGTTCCAGATGCCTGACCCTGCGCCCACCTGAAAACGACGGGTCCCAGAGCCACAGACAAGCTCTGATGCCGCCAAGGCTTGGTCTTTGACTTGCCAGCTGAGACCACAGCTAAGAGTCCCACAGAACTTGGCCCCATCAGCTCGCTCTATTTCGAAGCCCAGGGAAAGGCAGATGCTTCTGTTGTGAGTTGATAGACGGAGGCAAGACGCTGCCCCAGGATGTGTCCTTCATTTGATTGTCTGAAATCCCATCTTCAGTGCTCCGTTTCTACTGCTCAGGTCAGCGTTTGCAAAACTGTGTTCCACAAAACAAGTTCTGCAGCCTGTTAAGAAGTTGTGTGTAAAAGGGGGTTCCACGGCCATGCACTTGGGGGAGATGTTAAACAGAGCTAAGCAGGACTTCCCAGGCAGGGCCTTGAGTAATTTAATAGGCACAGCGATTCATCAGAAGGGGGAGGGATAGAGTCTGGAGTATTTCCTAAGCTTGTTTGACATGTAACCCTGTTCTCACGGAGTATCTTTTTGGACCAGTGCGAACGGATCTAACTATTCTAGCAGCTGCTGGTACCTCTGTCCAGGGGCTGGCGTGAGTTAGACACTTAACACATATGGATTGAGTCTGAATCTCTCAGAACCTGCTTCCTGCATCTGTAAAATGGAATAGCGGCACCTGCCCTGAGTGTTTTTGTTTTAGTTTTTGAAAGTCAAATGAGAGGCCTGTGTGTGGGAGTAGTTGCAAGCTGAATAGTTGCACATATTTCGGGAATGATTACGATCAGCTCTGTCTCTTCTTTTAACTAATCTGATAAATGTAGACACGCTGACAGTTTTGTGATAATACTCCCCCCTGGGGCTTTTCCATTTTCCTCTCCAGGAAGAGGGCCCTGTTTAGCCTAGCATTCCTCAGTGTGAGTTCATGCCTTCATGGGCCTTATCGCATGGGATTGCTAGTGACAAGCTCAAGGCCAGCTTGCTGAGTGGCAGGACAGAAAGGCAGTAGATTCCAGGGCTCTTGACTCCTGAGTCCAGCGCTGTGCTTGTCCCAGTGCTGCCATGGTGCCAGGTGTGGGACAGGACACCAGGGAGGCACGCACATGACAGAGGCACTTCCTGGACCAGCTCATGGTGGCACCGTGCCCACCACCAGACACCCCTCCCCGGGTCTGAGCACTGCCCCAGGCTCCCTGCAGGCCAGCCATGCTCCAGTCTGGGACCAAGAGTGCTCTCTTTAAGGAGGCTGGGATCTCAGAGTGGGACTCTCGGCATCCAGATACCAAAGGGGGTCGTCCTCTTCCTCCCTCTTTTCTTCCTGCAGGGGCTTCTTGGGCCACAGCCTCACCTTTGCCCATCCCCCTCAGTTGGGAATTGTCTGAATTAAGAGTTAAAAAAGGTCAGATCTTGGAAGGATTGAGCCTCCTCCCCCAGGAGGCCCAGAGAAAACTCCAAGTCATAAACCTATTAGCCTGGAAACCCTCACTTCCCCTATCTGTGCCTCGGTTTCCCCATCTGTAAGCTGAGGAACCTCATCTAGCTCTAGAAAGTAAGTCTATGGATTGAGAAACATCATAAACTCCTGCCATTTACATATGAAATACTTCTTGTAATTCCCTCTCCCCGCCTCCGCCCGTCCACCCTCCCGTGGGGTCCTCCTCGTGTCACCCCTGTGTGATTACAGTAGCTTCCTAAGGTGTCTCCCGGACTCTAGTACTTCTCCTTCACGTCTGCCTGGAGAAATCTTTGTAGGTTCTGCTCTCCTCATGTCCTTTCCCTACTTTCATACTTGGGATGGCTTCCTGCTGCTCCTGGGTAAGGTCTGTGTCACGTCTCTGCACCTCTGCCACAGAGACCACTTGGGATTTTCTAGAGTACCGGAAGTTTTACTCTTCCTAGCCTTTGCTTTTGCCATTTCTTCAGCTAAAATGCCTTTCCTCCTTCTCCTGATGATGACATTTTCTGCAACCTGCAAGACCTAACTTCTTCCCACCCATCTTGCTTCTCCTCTTCTCCCTTGATGCTCCTATTGCAAGTGCCTTTGTGCTTGTTTTTTGTTTTTTGGTTTTTTGAGACACAGTCGTGCTCTGTCATCTAGGCTGGAGTACAGTGGCACAATCAAGGCTCACTGCAACCTCCATCTCCTGAGTGTGAGAGATTCTCCTGCCTCAGACTCCCGAGTAGCTGGGATTACAGGCACCGGCCACCATGCCCAGCTAATTTTTGTATTTTTAGTAGAGATGGGTTTTCGCCATGTTGGCCAGGCTGGTCTCGAACTCCTGACCTCAAGTGATTCACCTGCCTCAGCCTTCCAAAGTGCCAGGATTACAGGTATGAGCCACCGCGCCTGGCGCCTGGCCTGTGCTGTTTTGTTTGTTTGTTTGTTTGTTTGTTTGCATTGTGTCATAACCCATTAACGTACTTGATTTTCATCACTATAAATCCCATTGTATGACCAATCATCCCAAACATTTAGCATTTTCCTTAAGTTATAAAAGTAAACCAGGCGCGGTAGCTCACTCCTGTAATCTCAACACTTCGGGAGGCCAAGGCGGAGGATCACTTGAAGCTAGGCGTTCAAGACTAGCCCTGGCAACATAGTGAGAATCCGTCTCTACAAAAAATACAAAAACACTTTGGGAGGCCGAGGTGGGTGGATCACCTGAGGTTGGGAGTTCAAGACCAGCCTGGCCAACATGGCGAAACCCTGTCTCTACTAAAAATTACAAAAATTAGCCAGGCGTGGTGGCGGGTACCTGTAATCCCAGCTACTCAGGAGGCTGAGGCACAAGAATTGCTTGAACCCAAAAGGCGGGGGTTGCAGTGAGCCGAGATAGTGCCACTGCACCCCAGCTTGGATGACAGAGTGATACTCCATTTCAAAAAAAGAAAAAAAAACCCAAAAAACAAAAAAACTAAACAAATACAAAAAATTAACTGGGCACGGTGGCACACACCTATAGTCCCAGCTACTCAGGAGGCTGAACTCAGGAGGCTGAACTCAGGAGGCTGAGGGGAGGATTACTTGAGCCTGGAAGGTCAAGGCTGCAGTGAGCCGTGATGTGCCACTGCACTCCAGTTTGGGTGACAAAGCAAGAGCCCGTCTCTCTTGGGGAAAAAAAAAAAAAGCGCACTCTTGTAACATCTCCAAATGGTTGAGAAGTAAAGTGAAACGCCCCCCTTCTCTAACCCTATTGGTCAGTCCTGCGACTCCTGGACAATGGCTACTAATGGTTCCTTATGTGTTCTTCTGCCCGTATGCCTTTGCATATTCAACGTGTATGCATGTACCAAAATTGATGTAAGTGGCCTCCATTACGGGACATTTAGGTTGTTTTCCATTCTCTACTGCTATATATAATGCTGCAAAGATCACCTTCAGATTCAAATATTTCTGGGTCACAGAGAACATCCACTTAAAATTTTTAATGAACACTGCCAAACTGTTGTCAGAGAAGACTTCCAGCAAGTCTCGTACTGATGTGGAAATATCTGCCCTCCACCCTTGAAGGTGGGTCTGCATCTTAATTTGTCCCTGTGGCCCTGGCATGTAGTAGGCTCAGTAAATGCTCGCTGAGTGACCCTATAGGTTGTCAAGCCCTGGCTGTGTATTTTCCCAGAAACAAAGCAGCCCTTCTGCCCCTAAAAAAAGTCTACAAGTCAACTGTGAGACCAGACCTTGACCTGTTCCGTTTGGCGCTCTGGATTGCGGAGCATACCGAGGAGTCCTGGGTACTTTCTTTGTTAAGTGGGGTGTGTGTGGTTTTTGTTTTCAAAGCTGGCCTGGAGGCTCTGGGTTGCCATGGCAACTCTTCAGCAGGGCCGCCTTTTCCCTTCCCTCCATCTTGGGAGCCCTGGTTGCCATAACAACTGATTGGTCCTCTCCTCTTCCTCCACCTCTGCCACAGGGCTCCAGCTTCCCTCTGGGGGCACCACTGTTCTTAGGTCTGGGGCAACCGTGATTTCACTTGACCCATGTACCTTGGGACCCTCTTGAGAGGAGATGTGAGGGAGGCCGTTCCCGGGAAGGGTGGCGGCAGCAAACAGCATGGCCGCTGGGAATGGGAGAGGGCTCGGGTGGAGGAAGAGTGAGGGTCCCTGTTCCGTCCTAGCTTGGGAGAATCAGTGTTGCCTGGGGACCAGAGGGGGAAGCAAGTTCCTCTGAGGTTCAGGGGTGGTTTTGGGGATCAGTGAGGTACAGGGACTGTGAGGTCTCAAGCATTCTTCCTCAACATTTCCCATTGTAGATGGCAGAGCAGATGCAACGGCACCGCTGAGCTGCCCTCAGGGGGTCCTCAGCCTTGGAGGAGGCGGGAGACCTGGGCTATGGAGCCACTCACAGGCCCTACTGAGAACAACTTGGTGTCCATCACAGTCCTCTTCAGAATGCCCAGAATATAGGGATAAGGAGGTGAAACCGGCGTGTTTATTAACACAGTGGAATATTCTGTGGCCAAATCAAAGGAAGACGTTGAGGATTCTGGTGACACCTGGAAACGTCCTGCTACGGGAAAAAAGCAGGACCCACAATGCTATGTGGATATTGACTGCGACTATATAATGCCAGCGTGGACCTCTCAGAGATGGAATTTGGAGGAATGTAATACAGATGCAAATAGAGTTTTCCCCACACTGCCTTCTCCCCCAGTGTTTCCTCATCTCTGTCAACAGCCTTGCCACCTACTCTGTTGCCCAAACCAGAAACTTGATTCAAACTAGAACTTCTCCCTCTGCCCTCATGCCCCGTTCCTGTTAGTCACAAGTCCTGCTGGTTCCAGCTCTGAGACAGCTTTCAGAGTACTCCTCCTCCTGTTCCCACATTCACATCCCCCAGGGGACTCTCTCCTCCCAGCGTGTCTGTTCCCCCCACGTGCCCCCCCACGCTGTGCTCCCCTGGCACCTCTGCCATGCTGCTGCCCCAGGGCAGATGTGGCCAAGGGGCTCCTCTCCTCCCCTTCCTCATTTGCTCCAGGATCAAGGACACACTTCTTGGCCCATTGAAGGCCCTTCCGGATCCACTTCCTTAGCCCAGGCTCTAGCTTCTCCCTGTTTGCAGCCTCCAAGGAGGCTCTCTTTATTCCTCTTTGCCTGTGAAGACAGCTCCCTCTGGCAGGAATACCCTTCGCTGCCTGATCTGCCTGGTCAACTCCTATCCCCC
This sequence comes from Nomascus leucogenys, assembly GCF_006542625.1. Lineage (NCBI taxonomy): Eukaryota > Metazoa > Chordata > Mammalia > Primates > Hylobatidae > Nomascus > Nomascus leucogenys. The sequence goes on from NC_044395.1 coordinate 104,400,914, forward strand.
ATTTCAGATTTTGCCCAAGACTTTCTAAGACGGTAGATGAAAGAGGTTTCCACTCCATTCCCCTCCTGAAAACTGTACAGAAGCCACAGGAGAACAGGAATAGAAGCCTGAACTCCGTCTTTGGTGGAACACGGAGACCTCTCTACTCTTGAATCTCAATACATGGAGGGGGAAGCTGCTGGAGGAGGATAAAGGGCTCAGCAGAGAGGAGAAACATCAAATCTCTGTACTTACGAGTGTGGAAGGCACTACAGAAATGAGCTGATTTTCTCTACAGAGACCCAGAAAGGGTCCGGGATCAGAGGCACCAGGTATCACAGGAAGTGGGGCAGGACCTGAGAATGGGGGTAGGGGGTAGTTTCAAAGTCTGTATTAGAAGCAGTAGACCTCCAAGTCCCACTCCATCCTATGCAGCCAGGTGACTGTCCTCCTTACTCCCACAAGAGACCAGAGGTCCTGGTCTCAGAGATGCCAAGTGTGAAGAGAAGGGGTGAGGTATCCTAGTAAAGGCTCTCAGCCTCCTTCCCCACCCACCTCCAGGGTACCAGAATCAGGCTTATGCTTGCACCCTGCACTAACCCCATGCAAAGATTGAAGTGTGTTTTCCCTGGAGGAATTAAACAAGCCCAAAGAAACGACTGACAGATGCTTATGCTCAGGGGTCTGTAGCTGATAAGCTGGTGCGAGCAACTGAGTGTCCAATTAACATGCCACACTCAGGCACTTCATACCTCCAACTGGCCCTGCAGTGGGGAATCATTAAATACCAACACACACCCAAAGATCACGGACACTTGAGGACACTTTCTCTCAGTATTCCGAGGAAGATATGAACCAAGAGGAAATGGAGATTATGCAGGGAGCAGAATAGAAGGTTGAAGAAACCGTAACTGATATCCTTAGAGAGATACAAGAACATATTGCACCCATTAAAAAGTAACAGAGTGAAATAAAAAAGAAGTAGAGAAAAAGAAAGAACGCTTAAAAGTAAAAATTCTGATGGTAAAAATTTTAAAAAGTATCAAGAGTTGGAAGATAAAGTTGAGGAACTTCCTCTGTACATACAACAAAGAGAGACAAAGACGTGAAGCAGAGTAGAGGCAGGAGAGAAAGCATAAGCAATTAGGGATCAGGCTGGGCATGGTGACTCATGCTTATAATCCCAGTGCTTCAGGAGGCTGAGGTGGGAGGATTGCTTGAGGCCAGGAGTTTGAGACCAGCCTGGGTAACATAGTAGAACCACATTTCTACAGAAAATAAACAAATCAGTTGCATATGGTGCACCTGTAGTCCCAGCCACTAGGGGAGGCTGAGATAGGAGGATCACTTGGGCCCAGGAGGTTTTCTTTTTTTTCTTTTTTTGAGATGGAGTCTCGCTCTCACCCAGGCTGGAGTGCAATGGCATGATCTTGGCTCACTGCAACCTCCACCTCCCAGGTTCAAGCAATTCTGCTTCAGCCTCCCGAGCAGGAAGCTTGACAAATACAGATTTTGGTACCAGGAGTGGTTCTAGAGGAACAGAATATGAAGGATGGAGTTTGTTCATTGGTTTTGAGGTTTCTAGAGATGGCTGCTTAATATGATTAGACCCAAAAATGCTAAGGACTGTATTTCTAATAGTATGGAGAGTACTGATAGTCCTTGGCAGAAACTGTTTAGAGAGTTACGCGAAATAAATGCATTTGACACTCCTGATTCACTGCTCATGAGAGGCAAGGAGTTTAGTGACTCTACACGTAATACTTTTGACCATATGTGAAGAACCAAGGAACATAATGAAGCTGGTTGGTTGTTCAGTGGACAAAGTGATGAAAGAAAATTATGAACTCAGGGATTCTGTCTCCTGGCTTCAGAAGCAGACACTGAGCCTCAAATCTGCTAAGATTGCACTGAGTGAGAGTCTTATCTCCTGTAGAAAAAGAGCTGAAATTGTAAAAAAAACAGACACAAGCTCTTACCATGCAAGTGGCTGAGCTGCAAGGGAAGATGCATGCACAGCCTCACCAGGTGTTTACCGTTAAAGTGAGGGCATTGATTGGAAAATAGGACCCTGCCACTTTTAATGGGGACATGTGGGAGGAACCTGGTTAAGCTGGGGACACTGAGTTGGTAAACTCTGATGAATATTTTTTTTGCCAGAAGGAACAGCTTCACCATTCCCGGTAGTGGCAACATCCCCTCCCCGACCTATGCTGCCATCAGCCTTTCCACCTTTGTCTGAGGAGATGAACCCTGCACTGCCTGAGGCAAGAGTGATGGCCTCCCCTGAGGCAGTTGCCAGGCAAGATAATGTTGATTCTCCTCAGAAGCTACCTCCAACACCTCTGTTTGCTTCTAGACCTATAACTAGACTAAAGTCCTGGCAGGCCCCTAGAGGTGAGGTTGACCCATGTGACCCATGAGGAGGTGCACTACACTCAAAAAGAACTGTTTGTGTTCTCTAGTTTATATAATCTGCAATCTGGAGAACAGGCCTAGGAGTGGATATTCAGGGTATGGGATAATGGTGGAAGGAACATAGAGTTGGATCAGGCTGAATTTATTGACTTGAGCCCACTAAATAGGGAACTCTGAATTTAGTGTTGCAGCTTGGGAAGCTCAAAAAGGTTCTAATAGTCTATTTTCTTGGTTAGCTGAACTATGGATTAAAAGATGGCCCACTGTGAGTGAGCTGGAAATGCCTATCTCCCTTGGCTTAATGTAGAGGAAGGGATCCAAAGGCTTGGGGAGATGGGGGTGGTGGAGTGGTTTAGTCACTTCAGACCTACTTGTCCCAGCTGGAAGGGTCCAGAAGATATAACCTTGACCAATGCCTTGTGAAATAGATTTGTAAGGGCAGCATCTGCATCTTTGGAGAGCCCTGTAATTGCTCTTCTCTGTATGTCAGATCTAACAGTGGGAACTGCAGTCACTCAACTACAAAATTTAAATACAATGAGAATAATTGGATCCTGAGGTGGCAGGAGCCAAGTGGCAGCACTCAACTTCCAAAGGCAAGGTGGGCGTAGCTACTGTAATGGACAGCAGAGGCAAAGCAGCAATCAGAATAGTCTGACTCTTTTAGAGCTCTGGCATAGGCTAATTAATCATGGTCTTCCTAGAAGTGAAATTGATAGGAAGCCTACTGCATTTCTACTTAAATTATACAAGCAGAAAACTTCTAGGTCGAATGGACAAAAGGCTAATTTGAATTATAAAAACAGAGAATCATGGCCCCTCGATCAATTTCCCAACTTGATTTACAGACCCAGCCAGTTTACAGACCCAGAACCCCTTGAATGAAGGGGAGGCCAGGTCCCCTTGAGGAAGGACCCCACTACATTACCCACAATTTATGCAGTGAATCTTTCTCCCATCCTTCCCCAAGGAGACCTCCAGCCTTTTACCAGGGTAACTGTGCACTGGGGAAAGGGAAATTATCAGACATTTTGGGGACTACTGGACACTGGCTCTGAGCTGACATTGATTTGAGGGGACTGAAAACGTCATTATGGTCCTCCAGTTAAAGTAGGGGCTTCTGGAGGTCAGGTAATTCATGGAGTTTTAGCTCACATCTGACTTACAGTGGGTCCAGTGGGTTCCCCAGACTCATCATGTGGTCATTTTCCCAGTGCCAGAATGCATGATTGGCACAGACATACTTAGCAGCTGGCAGTACCCCCACATTGGCTCCCTGACTGGTAGGGTAAGGGCTACTATGGTGGTAAAGGCCAAATAGAAGCCATTAGAGCTGCCTCTACCTAGAAAAATAGTAAATAAAAAACAGTGTCACATCCCTGGAGAGATTGTGGAGATTAGTGCCACTATCAAGGATTTGAAAGATGCGGGGGTGGTGATTCCCACCACATCCCCATTCAACTTTCCCATTTGGTCTGTGCAGAAGACAGAGAGATCTTGGAGAATGACAGTGGATTATCATAAACTTAACCAAGTGGTGACTCCAGTTGCAGCTGCTATACCAGATGTGGTTTCATTGCTTGAGCAAATTAACACATCTCCTGGTACCTGGCATGCAGCCATTGACTTGGCAAGTTCCTTTTTCTCCATTCCTGTCCATAAGGCCCACCAGAAGCAATTTGCCTTCAACTGGCAAGGCCAGCAATATACCTTCACTGTCCTACCTCAGGGGTATATCAACTCTTTGGCTTTGTGTCATAATCTTATTTGGAGAGAACTTGACCACTTTTTGCTTCTGCAAGATATCACACTGGTCCATTATATTAATGACATTATGCTAATTGGGTCCAGTGAGCAAGAAGTAGCAAACACACTGGACTTATTGGTGAGACATTTGCAAGCCAGAGGATGGGAAATAAATCTGACTAAAATTCAGGGACTTTCTACCTCAGTAAAATTTCTAGGGTTCCAGTGGTGTAGGGCCTGTCGAGGTATTCCTTCTAAGGTAAAGGATAAGTTGCTGCATTTGGCCCCTCCTACAACCAAGAAAGAGGCACAATGCCTAGTAGGCCTATTTCGATTTTGGCGGCAACACATTCCTCATTTGGGTGTGTTACTCTGGCCATTTATCAAGCGACCCAAAAGGCTACCAGTTTTGAGTGGAGTCCAGAACAGGAGAAGGCTCTGCAACAGGTCCAGGCTGTGGTGCAAGATGCTCTGACACTTGGGCCATATGACCCAGCAGATCCAATGGTGCTTGAGGTGTCAGTGGCAGATTGGGATGTTGTTTGGAGCCTTTGGCAGGCTCACATAGGTGAACCACAGTGGATGCCTCTAGAATTTTAGAGCAAGGCCCTGCCATCTTCTACAGATAACTACTCTCCTTTTGAGAGATAGCTCTTGACCTGTTACTGGGCTTTGATGGAAACTGAACGTTTGACTATGGGTCATCAAGTCATCATGTGATCTGAACTGCCTATCATGAACTGGGTGCTTTCTGACCCAACTAGCCATAAAGTGGATCGTGCACAGCAGCATTCCATCATCAAATGGAAGTGGTATATATGTGATCTGGCTCAAGCAGGTCCTGAAGACACAAGTAAGTTACATGAGGAAGTTGCTTAAATGCCCATGGTCTCCACTCCTGCCACCCTGCCTTCTCTCCCCAAGCCTGAACTGATGGCCTCGTGGGGAGTTCCCTATGGTGAGTTGACCAGAGGAAGAGAAGACTAGGGCCTGGCTCACAGATGGTTCTGCCCGATATGCAGGCACCACCCGAAAGTGGACAGCTGCAGCACTACCGCCCCTTTCTAGGACATCCCTGAAGGACAGCAGTGAAGGGAGACCTTCCCAGTGGGCAGAACTTTGAGCAGCACACCTGGTTCCACACTTTGCATGGAAGGAGAAATAGCCAGATGTGCGATTATATACTGATTCATGGGCTGTAGCCAATGGTTTGGCTGGATGGTCAGGGACTTGGAAGAAGCATGATTGGAAAACTGATGACAAATTTCAGGAAGAGGTATGCAGATGGACCTCTCCGAGTGGACAAAAACTGTGAAGATATTTGTATCCCATGTGCATGCTCACCAACGAGTGACCTCAGTGGAAGAGGATTTTAATAATCAAGTGGATGGGATGACCCATTCTGTGGACACCACTCAGCCTCTTTTCCCAGTCACCCCTGTCATAGCCCAATGGGCCCATGAACAAAGTGGCCATGGTGGCAGGCATGGAGGTTACGCATGAGCTCAGCAACATGGACATCCACTCGCCAAGGCTGACCTGCCTGGCTACTCTGCTGAGTGCCCAATTTGCCAGCAGCAGAGACCAACACTGAGCCCTCGATACAGCACCATTCCTTGGGGTGATCAGCCAGATACCTGGTGACAGGTTGATTATATTGGACCTCTTCCATCATGGAAAGGGCAGGGGTTTGTCCTCACTGGAATAGACACTTACTCTGGATATGGGTTTGCCTATCCTGCACGCAGTGCTTCTGCCAAGACTACCATCCACGGACTCACGGAATGCCTTATCCACCAGCGTGGTATTCCACACAGCATTGCCACAGACCAAGGCACTCGCTTTACGGCTAAAGAAGTACAGCAGTGGGCTCATGCTCATGGAATTCACTGGTTTTACCATGTTCCCTATCATCTTGAAGCAGCTGGATTGATAGAATGGTGGAGTAGACTTTTGAAGTCACGATTACAGCACCAACTAGGTGACAGTACTTTGCAGGGCTGGGGCAAAGTTCTCCAGAAGGCCGTGTATGCTCTGAATCAGCATCCAGTATATGGTACTGTTTCTCCCATAGCCAGTATTAACGGGTCCAGGAATTAAGTGGTGGAAGTGGAAATGGCACCACTTACCATCACCCCTAGTGATCCCACTAGCAAAATTTTTGCTTCCTGTTCTCATGACATTACATTCTGCTGGCCTAGAGGTCTTAGTTCTGGAGTGAGGAATGCTGTCACCAGGAGACACAACAATGATTTCATTAAACTGGAAGTTAAGATTGCCACCTGGACACTTTGGGCTCCTCCTACCTTTAAGTCAACAGGCTAAGAAGGAAGTTACAGTGTTGGCTGGGGTGATTGACCCAGACAATCAAGATGAAATCAGTCTACTACTCCACAACGGAGGTAAGGAAGAGTATGCATGGCATACGGGAGATCCATTAGGGCCTCTCTTAGTAGTACCATGCCCTGTGATTAAGGTCAATGGGAAACTACAACAGCCCAATCCAGACAGGACTACAAATGACCCAGGCCCTTCAGGAATGAAGGTTTGGGTCACTCCACCAGGAAAAAACACAACCTGCTGAGGTGCTTGCTGAAGGCAAAGGAAATACAGAATGGGTAGTAGAAGAAGGTAGTCATCAATACCATTTACGACCACATGACCAGCTGCAGAAACGAGGACTGTAATTGTCATGAGTATTTCTTCCTTCTTTTGTTAAAAACATGTTTGTGCATGTATACACTTGTACCAAGAAAATATCTTCATTTTATTTCCTTTTCCTTCATCGTGTGACATAAGATTTATTGACTTATTCATATCAGCATTTAAATATTGTTAACTTTATGTAATAGTATTTGGGTTGGGGATTGGCACGTTTCTGGTTGTATGAAGGATAGCTGTATTATGTCAGGCGTAATTATGACCTCGTTATTGTCTTTATTTGAAGATTATGTATGATCTCAGGAGATATGTATGGGTTCAAGTTGATAAGGGGTGAACTTGTGACGGTTAATACTGTGTCAACTTGATTGGATTGAAGGAAGTGATATTGATCCTGGGTGTGCCTGTGGGCGTGTTGCCAAAGGAGATTAACATTTGCGTCAGTGGGCTGTTGAAGGCAGACCCACACTTAAACAGGTGGGCACCATCTAATCAGCCTCCATAGAATATAAAGCAGGCAGAAAAATGTGAAGACAACAGTGGCCTAGCCTGCCAGGCCTGCATCTTTCTCCCATGCTGGATGCTTCCTGCCCTTTAACATTGGACTCCAAGTTCTTCAGTTTTGGGACGTGGACTGCCTCTACTTGGTCCTCAGCTTGCAGATGGCCTATTGTGGGACCTTGTGATTGTGTAAGTTAATACTTAATAAACTCCCCTTTATATATATATTATATATATATATACACACCTATATATATATATCCTATTAGTTCTGTCCCTCTAAGAGAAGCCTGACTAGTATATAACCTATGCATATTGCCCCATACACTTCAAATAATCTCTAGATTACTTATAACACCTGATACAATGCCCACATAGCACTTCATTCACGTGGGTTGACAGTAGTACTCAGTACTTGGTAAACTCAAGCTTCGCTTTTTGGGACTTTGTGGAATCTTTTTTTCTTTTTCTTTTTCTTTTTTTGACAGGGTCTCACTCTGTCATCCAGGCTGGAGTTCAACAGTGTGATATTGGCTCACTGCAACCTCCACCTACCAGGTTCAAGCAATTCTCCCACTTCAGCCTTCGAGTAGCTGGGACTACAGGCACGTGCCACTATGCCCAGCTAATTTTTGTATTTTTTGGTAGAGACAGAGTTTCACCATGTTTGCTAGGCTGGTCTCAAACTCCTGACCTCAAGTGATCTGCCCACCTTGGCCTCCCAAAGTGCTGGGATTATAGTCGTGGGCCACGTGCCCAGCCAATTTTGTGGAATTTATGTCTCCAAATATTTTTATTGTGTGGTTGGTTGAATCCATGAATGCAGAACCCACAGATACGGATGGACGGCTGACTGTCAGCAACAATAACAGTAGTAGTAGCAGCAACAGTGATAATAGCAGTGGTGGTGGTTAGAACAGCAGCAGGAGCAGCAGCAACAGTATTTCTTAGAGGGCATCATTTCCTCTTGTGATCCTGATGGACTGAGAGTCATTCCATGGGTGGGAATAGTGACGTCAAAGCTGCTGTTGATGGTAATAAAGATGCTGATAATGATTGTGATGACGATGATAAAGATGGCAGTGATGATGCCGATGATGTCATTCATGATGACTTTGGTTGGTGCAGTGATGATGGGGATGATGATGATGGTGATGATGACAAACACGATAGAGATGGTCAAGGTGACTGTGAAGGTGGTGATAGTGGATTGTAATGGTAGTAGTGAGAATGATGATGGTGGTGGTGGTGACACTGATGACATTGATGGTGACATTGATGATGGTGAGAATGGTGGTGGTGGTGGTGATAGTGATGATGCTGCCAAAGTTAACTTCTGTCTTATGTTAATATTTAGTTTGGTGGACCCAGCTGAGAATGCAGTTGAAATCCTGTCTCCTGTCTTTGTTGCTCCGTCTCCTCAATATTTGGCTGCTACGTTGAGGTCTAATATGGCTGCTTCAACTCTAACCATCACATCTCCATTCTAGCCAGTGGGAATTCAGAGACGACAGGGAGCGGGGAGCAAAAGGCAGCCTCTTGTTCTTTTTTTTTTTTTTTTTTCATTCTAACTATATTTTCATGGGTTTTGTGTGGTTTTTTTTTTAATTTTTTATTTCCATAGGTTTGGGGGGAACAAGTGGTATTTGGTTACATGAGTAAGTTATTTAGTGATGACTTGTGAGAGTTTGATGAACCCATCACCTGAACCTCTTGTCCTTTTAAGGGCATAACCTGGCAATTCTTGAAATAGAGCTCAGATAAAACATTCTCTTAAATACTGCAGTCACTGATAAAGTTTATCATATGGCCCAGTGACCTGATAGCTAAGGACCCAGCAAGCAAATTCCTGTTAGACCCAGGATAAAGGTGAGCTCTCCTGGTGAACTAGAAGGTTTTCTTACTTCTAGCTCTTTCTTCATTTCTTCTTCCTTCACTGCCAGCAAAGTGCTTGGGCTCCAGAGACAGCCTGCAGGCTTCCTGACTGGGCTGGTGATAAAAGAGCCACACTGGGATCTGGGACGGGCACCATAGACCTGGGGCCCTAATAAGGGATAGGAAAGGCTTCTAGCAGAATGGAAGGGAGAGATCTTGGCAGATAGCAAATGTTGCATCTGCTTCTTAAAACACGTTCCTAGTGGGCCAATATTAACATGTGATGTCACTGTATAAAATACTAGTGCTATGGTTTGGATGTGCATCCCCTGTAAGATTCACATTGAAACTTAATCCCCACTGTGGTGGTAGTAAGAAGTAGTAATCACTTCTTTCTGAAAAGTGACTAAATCATGAGGGCTCCATCCTCATGAATGGATTAGTACCTTATAAAAGGACTGGAGGGAACCAGCTTAGCCCTTCTTGCCCTTCCATCCCTTCTGCCATGTGAGGGCACCTAAATGGCGTCATCTATGAGGAGCAGGCCTTTGCCAGACACTGAATCCACCAGGGCTTGGTTTTGGACTTCCCAGCCTCTAGAATCATGAGAAATCTATTTATATTATTTAGAAATTATGCAGTCCCAGGTATTTTGCTATAACAGTACAAGTGGACTAAGTCACCTCGTTAAGACAATGGAACAAGGAATCACAAAGACATTTTCTAACCTTGGCTCCAGCACAAACTGTTGTACAGCCTTAGGTAATCCTCTGATTCTGACTTTTCTCTTCTTTCCTCACATGGTGGAGAGAGAGAAAAAGCTCCAGTGTCTTTTCTTATGAACACACTAATCCTATCAGATCAGGTCCCCATCTTTACCATCTCACTTAACATTAGTTCCTTCCTTAGAGGCCCCATCTCCAAAAACAGCCACACTAAAGATTAGAGCTTTAATATGTGAATATCAGAGGGGACATAAGCATTTAGGACATAATACTAACCTATCCAAACATCCCAATGGATTTATCCAATATCATGCAAACATACACAATGTTACAATCCCCTGAGGACTTCTGCGTAGTAGAGAGCATCTGAAACACCAATCGCCTAATTACCCAACCCTCAATGGAGTCATTAGTGGGTTTGCGTGTCTGCCGGCTTAGGAACTCTTTGGTGGATGATGGTTTTTGGTCTACCACTGAATCTGTTTCTCTGGGTTTTTAGAAAACACCTATTGTGCTCAGGCAATGTGGTGGTGTATTCCAGAACCAACAACAGTTTTATAACCATTCTTTACTTTCTTATTTGTGAAAAAAATATGCACAGTATGCGGAGTCACACAAGGGCCGAATGGAGGCTCACCAGTGCATTTCTTTCATTGCCTAATATTTCTATGAGTGCTTAAATTTCCCAGGTCTCCAGGCTCATCTGCTTCCTCCACAGGCTCTTCCTCTTTCTTGGGCAACAGTTACACCTAATAATGAGAATGAGCCTATGGTAGGCCAGGCACGGTGGCTCACGCCTGTAATCCCAGCGTTTTGGAAGGCCAAGGCAGGTGGATCACTTGAGGTCAGGAGTTTGAGAACAGCCTGGCCAACATGGTGAAACCCCGTCTCTACTAAAAATAGAAAAATTAGCCAGGTGTGGTGATGGGTACCTGTAATCCCAGCTACTCAGGAGGCTGAGGCAGGAGAATAGCTTGAACCCCGGAGGTGTAGGTTGCAGTGAGCCAAGATTGTGCCATTGCACTCCAGCCTGGGCAACAGAGTGAGACTGTCTCAAAAAAAAAAAAAAAAAAAAGAGAAAAGAGAATGAGCCTATAGTGGTGGTTACACATTACACTGTGAACATTGGATGTGGACCTCCTGGAAGAACTACTGAGATACAACTTACAGTCACATGTCTTCTTGCAGTATCCGCCCACAGCCCAAATGGTCTAGCCTCCATTTTTGTGTGAAATCATTAGAGCAGGCTTTCTGTTCATGAGTCAGTGCTATGGTCTGAATGTTTGTGTCCCCTGAAATTCATATGTTGAAACCTACTCCCCAGTGCAATGGTATTAAGAGATAGGGCTTTTGGGAGATAATTTGGTCATGAAGGTTTCACCTTCGTGCATGGGAGCAGCACCCTTTTAAAACAGGCCCAAGGGAGCTTGTTAGCCCTTTCAGTCATGTGAGGATGTAGCTAGAAGGTGCCATCTTGGAAGCAAAGAGTGGGCCCTCACCAGATGCCAATCTGCTGGTACCTCAGTCTTGGACTTCCCACTCTCCAGAACCATGAGAAATAAATTTCTACTGTTAATAAATTACCCAGTCTAAAGTATTTTGTTATAGCTACTTGAACACACTAAAAGTAAATTTTGGGTAAATATTTTTTCAAATCATGATGGCAAATATGTACATATTTTTATTTACATATAAATTATATATAATATGTTATAAATACTATATATAATAGGTATCCAAATATATATTCAAGAGGGCAAAAGCATTGACTGCTATATCCTCAGCGCTAGAATATCATCCAGGACACAGGAGGCACTCAATAAATAATTTGTGAAATGCAGAAATGAAATACAGTTGAACGAAAGCTACTATGAAGCATGATGTGTGGCATTCAGTGGCTTTGTAACTGATGTACATGGTAGCTCTGCTCCCCAGAATCCAGCTATCAGTGCTAGAGGAACTGGTGTGGGTTTTCCTTCTCTCCAGTGAGTCCCTTCCCATCCCTGTAAGACTAGACAGCCCTGCCCATTGTCATGTGACTGGCGACAACTCCCTCTGGGAGGATGCTTCTCTGCCCATGATATGGAGCTCAGCTTCACGACTTGCCTTAACAAATGGCCTGTAGGCAGAATGACAGATACCATATCTAAGCAGGAGCTTTGAGAGCCACCATGCGGCTTGACCACTGCTTCTTCTTTCCTCTCCCATGGAGAAGATCCTAAATAGGGACAGATTTTCCATCTTGGATCTGGGAATAACAAAGACACATGAAGCTGAGTCTCGCATGACCCACAGCAATCTTTAGCGGTCATGTAACATAAGTGGGGAATAGGGCCTTTGTTGATATAAATCAATGAGATTTGGGGAGTTCTTTGTTACTGCAGTATAACCTCACAAAAGCTGTGACTCTCCAGCCAACCCCAGCCCCACGCTCAACAATTCAGGGGGCTTTGCAAGAGCCTTTAAATAAAATTTTTCTGCACAAACAACTAGATTTCACTTGCCATGCTTATAACTAATACCTACTGTGGTTAATGTTATTTCATCATGAATATTAAATGTGGTGACTTTAGGCCAGCTATCTCATTGTAAATCCTACGCCACAAGTGTCCTTATCTGAGCTGGGTGGGTGTCTGCAGTTGAAACTTGGTGTAGAGACCTAATTCCATGTCTGCCCTCTCCTGGCCCTGCAGCCAGGGGGATTAAACTGAGACCACGAAGAATGGGGCAGGCCCTATTCTCCTGCCCCCAAGTCTTTCATCTCCAAGCCCCCAACCTTTTTTTTTTTTTTTTTTTGAGACAGAGTCTCACTCTGTCGCCCAGGCTGGAGTGCAGTGGTATGATCTCGGCTCACTGCAACCTCTGTCTCCAAGATTCAAGCGATTCTCCTGCCTCAGCCTCCCAAGTAGCCGAGATTACAGGCACCTACCACCACACCAAGCTAATTTTCGTATTTTCACTAAGGACGGGGTTTCACCATGTTGGCCAGGCTGGTCTTGAACTCCTGACTTCAGGTGATCTTCCCTCCTCGGCCTCCCGAAGTGCTGGGATTATGATTATAGGCGTGAGGCACCATGCCGGCGGATTTTTTTTTTTTTTTTTTGAGAGGGAGTTTTGCTGTCTCTTGGGCTGGAGCGCAGTGGGGCGATCTTGGCTCACTGCAACCTCCACCTCCTGAGTTCAAGCAATTCTCCTGCCTCAGCCTCCCGAGTAGCTGGGATTACAGGCTCATGCCACCACACCCGGCTAATTTTTGTATTTTTAGTAGAGACAGGGTTTCACCATGTTGGCCAGGCTGGTCTTGAACTCCTGACCTCAGGTGATCTGCCCGCCTCGGCTTCCCAAAGTGCTGGGATTATAGGCGTGAGCCATCGCGCCCGGCCTTCAAGCCACTCTTAATTGGCTGCACTGAGCACTGTGGTGGACACCAGAGGGCGATAAATGCTCATTTTGGAGAAAAGAGTGATGAGGTTTTTGGTTTTATTTATTTTTTTCTCCTCTTTCTCTTCATTTCTGTTGGTAAAAGGAATGACTTGGACACAACTAACTAGTGCATCTTATAGCCCTAAAGTAGCAAATATCGTATGTGCATTACCTGCAGCATAAGCAGCGAGGAAACAAACCCAGAGAGGTGAAGGTCACATGTGCACAAAGTCACATGCTGGAAAGTTATCAGAGCAAGGACTTGAGCTAAACCATGTCTCACAGAGGAGGGCAGTGCAAACATGGCAGTTTTCACAGGGATCATCCTGGAAAGAAAGGAATAAAACAGAGTGGTGTCCCTGTCTTCCCGCTAAGGTCTGTGTGGCCCTGCCAGCTACTCAGAATGCTCTCAATATGAACATGAGTTCAGCCAGTATTGCTCCCCGGATTGCAAACCCAGTTCCCCATGGGAACCAGGCAGGTCACAGAAATGAGGGAAGCAGGCTAGATGAGCCACAGGCACAGTGGGGACTGTAGCCAGCTGGAGGACGTATGTCACAAATGAAGAGGTCAGCCACAACTCAGGTCCATCCACTGTGGCCCCGTCGGAAGGCACAGCAGGAGGCTCAATGTCCCTATCCCTCTAAAAATCAACATAAAATTCCCCAATTTTTAAATGCTGGCCACAAATTCAAAACTTTTTCAACTCAACTAAGCCTTAGCCTTCCCAACTATATCAGGGAGAGAACATCTACACCATCAGCTTCTTGGGCCACGGGTGTGTTCTTTCAGCTCTCAGGCCTAGATTCAGGGAAAAATCTCCCCACTGATAAAGTGCAGCTCTACCGAAGAACAGCTGTGAGAGTTCCCCTTTCTGCAGCACCTCCTCAGCCATCTCAGGGGCTTGAGTGCAGGCATACATTGCTTTTTATTACGCTTTACAGATAATGTGTTTTTTTACAAATTGAAGGTTGTGGCAACTGAACTGAGCAAGTTTATCGGTGCCATTTTTCCAACAGTATGCACCCACTTTGTGTCAGAATTTTGGATCAAATTTTTTTTTTTTTTTGAGACTGAATCTCTCGCCCTGTTTCCCAGAGTGCAGTGGTGTGATCTCGGTTCACTGCAACCTCTGCCTCCTGGGTTCAACCAATTGTCTGTGCCTCAGCCTCCTGAGTAGCTGGGATTACAGGCGCCTGCCACCACATCCAGCTAATTTTTGTATTTTTAGTAGAGACAGAGTTTCATCATGTTAGCCAGGCTAGTCTCATACTCCACACCTCAGGTGATCCATCCACCTCCGCCTCCCAAAGTGCTGGGATTACAGGCATGAGCCTCCACACCTGTCCAGGATCAACATTTTTTAAGTAAGGTATGCACATTTTTTAGACATGCTATTGCATACTTAATAGACTATGGTGGAGGGTAAACATAACTTTTACATGCATTAAGAAACCAAAAAAATTTGTGTGTCTCACTTTATTGCAATATTCGCTTTAGTGTGGTGGTTTGGAAAGGAACCTGCAACAGCTCCAAGGTGTGCTTCTATCTGCAGACTGAAAAAGCACTGCCCAGAGAAGTCCCCTTTCTTCTGCTTTGCTATTCCAACAATCCCTCCCTAAAGGGATGGCTCATGGTCTCCAACGTGATCCGCTGGGGTTCAAGGAGAAAATAATAGGACTGCTTTCTGTTTATTTTATAGATATATATAATATTTTAAATAATTATCATTTTAAATTTTTGTTTTTTGGCCAGGCGCGGTGGCTCACACCTGTGATCCCAGCATTATGGGAGGCCGAGGTGGGTGGATCACCTGAGGTCAGGAATTCAAGACCAGCCTGGCCAGCATGGTGAAACCCCATCTCTACTAAAAATACAAAAAAATTAACTGGGCGTGGTGGCACACACCTGTAATCCCAGCTACTCGGGAGGCTGAGGCAGGAGAATTGCTCCAACCCAGGAGGCAGAGGTTGCAATGAGCCAAGATTGTACCACTGCACTCCAGCCTGGGCGACAGAGCGAGACTCTGTCTCAAAAGATAATAATAATAAATAAATAAAATAAAATATTTGTCTTTGTGCATGGTTCATATTATGCAAAATAGCTAATAAAATAGTACATACATATCTATTATAAATAAATGACATATATTGGGATGTAGGCCCAACATATATTTGGGGTACCCAACCCCTACCATGGGGTTAAGCTGATGCCTAAAAAGAAAAATAAACAGGTAGAACAGGGAATTGTGTATGGGGAGGGGGGAGACATGATTTAATAGTTTTAAAGACTTACCCAAGTGCCACAGTTGTAAGATAAATATAAATAAGCTTTAGAATATGTAAAGTGCTACACAAATGCTAGTTATCAAATTAGTTAAATATATTTAAATTAGTCATTTTACAGCTTACTTTTAAAAGGATGGCTGCCGTTATTAGTGTCATAGTTGCTATGGCAACATGGCAATGTACAGGGGCCAAACGCCCCCTGAAGAGTAACCCCTGGACCTTCAGATGTAGTAGGTGGCAGGGCAGGATTCGAGCAGGGGCCTCACTGATCTTTCTGAAATGACTGAGACAGGAACAAATCAATGGCTCAGTCTCTTCTGTGGGAACTCAGCCCCTGTCTTCAGCTACAACCCAGCTATAATGGGCTTAGAGTTCCAATCCCCTTTAAGTGGTTTGGAGGAAAAAATAAAGGTCGGTGGTCCTGCTGAGCCCATTCAAATGCAGGAATTACTGTGTTTAGGAATAGAGAAATGGAAACAGAAAGTGTGAGAAAGTGCCATTAACCACTTCCTGGCCTGAGACTCAGCAAGAGGACAGAGGACGGGGCGGAGTTATGCCAAGTAAGTGCTGGAGCCCAGCTTTCTGGGGCCAGCCTTCTTTCCGTAAGCAGGAAGCAGGGTCCCTTTAAAGCCCTGGGGAACCTCCTTGATCCAGTGTGAGCTTTTGCGATTCAGTGTTGGGCGCTCACTGGGTCCCAACTTGGGCCTTTCCCCTAGGGCTCAATTTCAGGAACTGAAAATTGGGTTAGCTATATATAACCTGCAACTTCACTTTACTCCATCACTTGTTAGTTGTACGACTTTAGCATCTGAGTGCTCCATTTCCGCATCTTGGGAATGGGCCTCATAATAGTATGTGCCTCATTGGGTTATTGCTATCAGGATTAAATGAGTGCAATTTTTAAGTTTATAACTTTAAGGAAACAGTGCAGGTTGAGGGAGGGAAGTGCTAACTCTATTCTGAGTACTCTTGAAGAAAGATCTTAAGACATCCAATTACTAGGCCAGGGACGGTGGCTGATGCCTGTAATCCCAGCACTTTGGGAGGCCAAGGTGGGCGGATCACGAGGTCAGGAGATCGAGATCATCCTGGCTAACATGGTGAAACCCCGTCTCTACTAAAAATACAAAAAAATTAGCTGGGCATGGTGGCACGCACCTGTAGTCCCAGCTACTCGGGAGGCTGAGGCAGGAGAATCACTTGAACCTGGGAGGCAGAGGTTGCAGTGAACCGAGATTGCACCACTGCACTCCAGCCTGAGCAACAGAGTGACAGTCCAACTAAAAAAAAAAAAAAAAAAAAAAAGACATCCAAATACTCAAGACTAATTGTCCACTGCTGAACTTCTTATTCATTTGTGCACAAATGCTTGTGTGATATTTATTGTATACCGTTTTTCAAAACAATCGAGTTTGAACTCTCAGCTCCCATCAGGGAAACCCTCCTCCAGTCGTTCTGAGGACTCGCTTGGGGCAGATTGTATTTTTCACAGATGGCCGCAACAATATCTCTTTTCTTGAAAACTCTTCTAGAATTTTGTTACCCCCTGGTTAAGAAAGAGACTAGGTACCCTGCTCTTGAACCAGGTAAGCCTTGGTGACTGCTTCTACTAATAGGATGCAAAGGAAGTGATCCTATATGACTTCTAAGGCTAGGTCACAAAATGCCATGCACTTCTAAGTGAGTCTTTGTTCTTCAAAACCAGCAGCCAAATTATGAGGAAGCTCAAGCAACCTGTGGAGCAGCCTCATGGAGAGGACAAAAGGCATTTGGTCCACAGCTCTGGCTGACCTCCCAGCTGGCAGCAAGTGCCAACTTGCTAGGTGTGTGAGTATACCATCTTGAAAATCGATCCCCAACCTCCAGTTGAACCACCTGACATTGCATAGAGCAGAGATAAGCCATTGCTGCTGAGCCCACCCCAAACTGCAGATTTATGGGCAAAATAAATGAGTGGGATGGTTTGTTACATAACAGTAGAAAACAGATGCCCCCACTCATTCTCTTTACCTTCCTCCACCAGAGATGTGTAAAAGTCTTGGGGCCTTAACCTAGGCCCAGACACCAACAGGGAACTGGCCTCCATGTTCTTGCCTACAAGTTTTTTGAAGTCTCCTGCTCAGCTGTTCGTCTTCCACCTTTGGGGTTGGGGAATCTTCTGAGAGCCTGGCAATCCTATAGCCATACCTCTCTGAGGTCTTGCCACACCACCGTCTTCCCCACCTCCAAGTTGGCCATGGATATCTTCTCTCAAGGCTTTCTAGGGTGGTTCTTCTCACCCCTTTTCCCACCTCCAGAACTCCTGGCTCCACCTCTAGAATGGACTAGAGGTAGAGTCTCACTAGAAGTGTCTGCGTTCCCTGCCTGGCAAAATGCCCAAGGTGAGTCATGACAAAGCTTGCCTTCTGCTGGAAGAGAGGGGATAGGGACAATGCTGAGGGAGCCAACCCAGTGTGAGATTTCAGTGAATGACTCTGCTATGGTTTGAATGTATTGGAAACTGAATCCCCAGATTCATATGTTGATGGTATTTGGGGGTAGGGCCTTTGGAAGGATTAAATAAGGTCATCAGGATGGGGCCCTCATGATGAGGACTGGTGGCTTTATAATAGGATGAAGAGAGACCTGTGGTGGCATGCCCTTGCCCTCTCACCATGTGATGAGGCAGTAAGAAGGCTTTCACCAGATGTAGCCTCTCAACCTTGGACTTCCCAGGCTGCAGAACTATACAAAATAAAATTCTTTTATCAATTACCCAGCTTATGGTATTGTGTTACAGCAACAGAAAATGGACTAAGTTAGACTCAGATGCACATCTACTCAACAACTGTCCCTTAAGCTTCCAGGCATGTGCTAGAAGCTGGGGAGACAAGGCCAAATGGCAGTGTCACCATAGACCTGGACAAGAGGGCACCTGTGGCCACCCAGAGCCCACACCTGACCTTGATCATGCTTTGGGTGTTTGAAAACCTAGACTGCCTAACCAGCCCAAGCCAGTTTTTTTGTTTTGTTTTGTTTTGTTTTGTTTTGTTTGAGACAGGGTCTTGCTCTGTTGCTCAGCTGGAGTGCAGTGGTGCAATCTCAGCTTACTGCAACCTCCACCTCCCTGACTCAAGCGATCCTTCCACCTCAGCCTCCTGAGTAGCTGGGACCACAGGCACAAGCCACCACATCCAGCTAATTTTTGTAGTTTTTGTAGAGACAGGGTTTCATCCTGTTGCCCAGGCTGGTCTTGAGCCCCTGAGCTGCTCAATCCTCCTACCTCAGCCTCCCAAAGGGCTGGGATTTCAGGTGTGAGCCACTGTGCCCAGCCCCCCAGCCAGTTTTAAGGTTTACAAAGCTGCCTGCCCAGGTCCATCCTCCTGAGGGTACATCCTGTCCCTGGAATGTGCATCCATAGAGAGGTGACCAAGAGGTGGCTGTAGGCAAGGTGTGTGGGCAGAGTTTGGGTGTGTGGGCCGGAGTATCCACATGCCTGAGTCCTAGGCCACTTGTGACACCGGACAGAGATGGAGTGGGAAGAGAAGTGGAGTGGGTGGGCTGAGGGCTAGGGCCGGGCTATCCTCCTGCACTGCCACGTTCTTGCATAAAATTCTATAGAGTCCAAGAATTCTAAATTTGAACATGGTCTTCCTGGTCATTAGAAAGAACATTTGTCAAGGCAGGAGAATACACATTTTATTTCACAGTCCGTTAAATGTTTAGATACAAAGTATCTGGTCCTTGATTTGCACTCTTAACTTGGGCTCTCCATGTTTGGGCAGGTCAGCATAACAGGATCAGTGCCCAGGCCCTGCACTCCTACAGGGAGACACTCTTCTGTGGGACTCAGACAATGACAGGGAGTATGGCAGAGATTCTAGAAGCTGCCAGAAGACTGCTCTCAATGTCACCACAGCTGCCTCTATCTCTAATCAGGAGTGGCAGGGCAGCAAGAGATAGCAGATGGGACTAATATGAGAGAATGTCTTCATGGGGGGAGGGGACAGTGAGGGATCCAGCTGTATTGCCAATGGCCAGTCCCCATCTGTCGTGCTGGAGCCCTATTAACTTCAGTAGGGATGGTACTAGGTTCAAGAGGCTGAAGGAGAGACCAGAGCCAGCAACTGGGACATGGGGTTTTATTGGGAAACTTACACACAGGGATGGCCGGTGGCAGTGGGCTGGACAGGAGAACTGTACAGTCCCATGGCAGGCTGGGCAGGAGAGCCACAACCACTTACAAAAAGCATGCAGTTTAGACATCATTCTCACTTAGCACCCTCCCCCTAACAACCCCCACCTGATAACCTTCATTTGGCCCCAAACAAAGAGCTTTGAACCCCTGTACACCCTGCATTCCACAGGATGGGCCAGGGTTCAAATGTTCCTTATAGATAAGGAATGAATCTCCAGGTTGGCCATTCCCGGATTCCTTAGCTCAAAACTCCAAACACACATTTGGGTGCATCTGCCATACAGGATCATTCTCAGGGTATGCTGAAGTCAAGTTATTGCTGTGAGGAGCATCTGCCATACACCATCACAAACACCCCCAGCTCGGAGAGAGGGGGTGTGGAGTAGGGTGGAATAGGAGGATATTTTATGCCCATTTTGCAAGGGCTGGGTAGGGTAGGGATCTGAAACCCAGCCCAAGACAGAATGGCACAGTGGTTCTCAAAGTGTGGTCCCCGGACCAGCATCCACATCATCTAGGAGCTTGTTAGGATCTTAACCACTTGCAGGATAGAGGGTGTCTCTCTGCGGGTAGGACACGCTGCTGGGTTTAAAGGATTCCCCAGCCTCACTTTTCTGACTTGGTGTGGGAATTCTATGAAGGAGACCTTTTGCTGAAAAGAGAACATTTTCTGAGCATGTATGGTATTCAAACAGTGGGCCAAATACTTTATGAATGCTGTCACATGTAATCTTCAACAGCCACTGTCACGATCGGTATGATTGTTATGGCTCTTTTTATTATTATTTCCTGTTTAAGGGCTCATCCCAGAGAGGTTAAGTATCTTGCCTTGTCCTGGGTTTAAAAAGCAACCAGGAAGCTACCTAGGTCTGTGTGATTCTCAGACCACCCTGACTTCTTCACAGTTTGCTCAACGGTGGTTCATGCTTGAATGTGATTCAGAATCACCTGGAGGCCTTATTAAAACCAATTGGCCCACAGTATTCCATTCAGTAGGTTGGGATGGGGCTTCAAAATACGCATTCGTAACAAGTTCCCAGATGATGGTGCTCCTGGTTCAAGGACCACGCTGTGAGAACTACACTGATGGGCTGGGATCCAGCTCCCGCCCTTACTCCACTCATACAAAGTGCTCATAATCATACCCTCCCACAATGGTGTGTTGCGAGATGACAATGTGATAACGGAAGTGAAAGAGCTTTGTCAGCTGCACAGGTGAATGCCCCTGGTCATTAACCAGGTAATCTGCCTCAGGCTAGTCCCCTGGAGCCTGGGAGGGCAGAGGGCTGGGACGCAGGGTGGGCACCGCAGCCACCTAGAGAGCTCTTGCAGCCCACCTCAATTTTGGGCCTTTTCTTCAGGGAGAAAGCCAGCTTTGAGGACTTAGGCCCACAGCCCCTCCTGCCACTCTTCTCATCAACCCACACCTCCTCCCTCACCTCAGACAACTGCTGGGCACTGCCCCAGCACTGACTGTCCTGGGCTACTTCCCCAGGGGCCAGTCCAGGCAAGCTGGGGCACAGCTCAAGCCTGTGACTCAGGACCTGAGGCTGGACCCCGCTCACGCCCGCCTCCATGAGATTCAGAGCCCGCGACTTCCCTTCTCTGAGCCTTAAACTGCACATTAGTAAAATAGGCGCAACGAGCGTACCCACGAGTTGTGGGAATTCAAGGGCTAGAACTGTATACAGCGCTTGGCATAGAGCCTGGCCCCTGGCAAGGATTCAATCAATGGTAGTCAGTATTTTCAAAAAGTTCCTGGGCCCAGCCCGCCTCCTGATAGAGGCCCCGACTTGGGACACAAACCGCTCCCACGCCGTTCCCCCGCTGCACCCGGATACACCCGCCCTGGAATGCCAGCGTGGGGGCCCCAGGGCTACCCGCCCCGAGCTGAGAGGGGCAGGGCAGGGCAGGATTAGGAAGGCGCTGAGCCCGGGCTGGGGCGGGGAGGGGGGGTGGCCTCACCCTACTAGGCCGGGGGATGGGGTGGGCCCGAAGGAGAAAGTGAAGGAGGCGGGGGCGCTGGGGGGGCCCGGGAAGAGACCGTGAGGACGAGGTAGGCGGGAGCTGGGCGGGACCGTTAGGCAGCGCCGTGAGTGGACAGGGCTGGAGAGGGGCGGCCTTCATCCCCCGTGTAACCTGGGGGCGGGGCTGCCGGGATAGAGGAGAAACGCCGTAGCGGGGCGGGGCCTCAGCTCCAGCGGGGCCCGGCGGAGGGGCTGGTCGAGGTAGGGCCATAGTGGGCGGGGCCTGGCCGGCGGGAGAGCACCGCCTTCCCAAAGGGCTCGGGGGCGGGGCTGGCGGAGGGGCGCCGAGGGGGCGTGTCCTCTGGGGGGCGGGGCCTGCCGAGTCCGCGGCGTTCCCCGGCTGCAGCCGGGAGAGGGCCGAGGAGTGACCGAGCCCAGGGCTACGCAGTTCGACGCCGACTGAGGCACGAGCGGGTGACGCTGGGCCTGCAGCGCGGAGCAGAAAGCAGAACCAGCAGGTGAGCAAGGGGGCAGCGGGCCGGGGGAGCCTGCCGGACAACCAGAGGCAAAGTTAGTTTTGGCCCCCGCTTCTGCGGTCCGGCTCGGACAGCTTTCCTCGGGACTAGTGACAGGTCGGGGCAGCTGGTGGGTGAAAAGGAGCTTTAGCCCCCAGTCCTGAACCCCGCAGTTCTCACACTCGGCCGTGCACCAGCTGCGTGATCCTGGGTCCGTCCCTCTACCCGGCTCTGGACCTCCCGGATTCCAGCAGGAGGAAGTGAACCAGGTGAATTCCATGCTCCCGTTGCCCTTTCTCACTTAAAACGCCGGAAGGTGAGAGCTGGCAGGTGAGAGCAGGCTGCAGGTCGCCACAGGTGTTCCCATCGCGTTGCCCTCTGCAGTTTTTCTCCCTGCAAAATGGGACTGAGAGAAGCGAATTGCTTTAAAGACTGCACTGGTTCCTCGGTTGGGGCTCTAACCCACGAACCCAGGGGAAGAGGCGGCCAAAGCAGGGAGGTTCCGTTTCCCGCCTCACCTGCTTCCCACCAATTCTAACATTTCAACTGAGCCGGACCCCCTAAGACTTCAAGTTGGAAACTCAGTGGGGCTTTTCCAGGTGAGCTGGCCTGAGCAGGAGGCTGGAAACTGGGGAACAGTTCTTACACTGGTGAGTGGGGGAGAGAAGGGAAAACCCCACCAATCCTTGGGCCCACGGTCAAGCCCAGGGCCCCAGGGGCCCTTGCAGCGTACCCAGGGTTAATTTCTTGGCTGACGGGTTCTGTTCCTGGAGGTGGTGGGTGCTCTGTGCTGGGCCCCAGTAGCGGGGCAGCGTAGTTCTGTGGTCAAGGGCTTGGGCTGTGGGATCAAACTGATTTGGATTCCATTCCCCCTCCAAACTTCAGTTTCCTCACCTGTAAAATGGGGATAATGACAATATCCAATGGCAGGAGCAAGCACTAAATAGAATGGTGTGTATACATTACTTAGCAAGGCGCCAGGAAACCAGTGAGACCTCCCTCTGTGACAGCTGCTTTAATGCGGCTGGGCAGGTGATGGGCTTGCTTCCTGTGGGGAATGAGCCGTTTTTTTTGGAGAGATGGGGTTGGCTACAGCCCCTCCTGACCTTGTGAGAGCCAGAAATTGCCACCTGCCACCAACATCACTCTATTTGAGGGATGAGGACTGTGTCATCTTGAACAAAGAGTGGCTGAGTTTTCTGTAATGTTGCTTGAGGTTGGCGAGTGTTGAGTTAAATAAGTCTAAAACTGTTTACTGAGCACCTACTATATGCTAGAGAGAGCTAGAGGGTACAGAGGTGAACTAGCCAGGCCTGAGTTGCTGACAATGAGGGCTCCCCCATCCCTACCATGTCCCTGGAGAGAGGATCAGTTACACCCAGGGCTTATGACCAGATGAGATTTCATGGGTCTGTGCTGCCCTGGTGGCTGGAATCCAGCTATACCATTGCACACTTGGCTTGGGATGGAGGCGAGGGGCAATGTGGGCACCTGATAGCTAAGCAGGGTTGGGCACCGAAGGACACTGAAGGTGCTGCATTATGTTGGCTCCCTGCATCTTCTGGGAGATAAGCTGTACAGTATGGAACAAACTGGAAAGTGCTGTGGGACAGAGACGGATTGGCGGCTGCGCTGTGTGCAGGAGACTGTGTGTGTATGTAGGGCAGGGGGAGGTGTTCAGAAGAGTGAGACACTTGAGAAGCCAGGGCAGGGGGTGAGGGTAAGGAGGTTTCCTGGAGGGGGTGAGACTTGAATAGGACTTTCTGCCTGGGCTCCTGGTCCTGGTTTGGCTTGGATCAACATGGGACCACAGTCTCTTCAAGCACTGAAGTGGCATAAATTGGAGTTTGGTATGGTGGGGAGGGAGAGGGTCTGGTAGGTGGTGCCTGAGGTGGGAAGGAGGAGACGTTCATTTCAATAGAGCCTACCTAGTGAGCCTTAATGGAAAGCCCTCCCCACCACCACCACCATCCCTTCCTGCTCGATGAATGACAAGCGACCACATAAGGCCTGCACCCTCAGGTTGCTTACCATCTGGGAAGGGGCTTACACAAGAATATCAGGGACTCTGATGCAAGATAAATGAAAAAAGGATTAGAAGGGTCTTCAGGGCCTTACCGACTGGGAAGATTTCGGCAGCCAGAATGAAGATGGTGTCTTGAGGAGAGGAAAATACCTAGGTAGAGGCAGGGAGGTCAACCTGTCCTGAGAATTCTCGAGAAAACTCTAGGTTGCTCATTCTGGCTGAAGTTTGGGACCGTGTGGGGATACACAGCGGGAATAGTAGGTGGGATCAGCTTACGGAGGGCCTTGAATGACAGGATAAGAACTTTGGATCTGATTTGCAGAAAGTGGGAGCCACTGAAGGTTTCTGAGGAGAGGAGTGACACAACAGAGCAGCCCTTTAGGAAAGTCAGTCTGTACCAGATGTGCTGGGGTGGAGGATCCAGTGGTCAAGGGATAATGAACCAATGGCTGCAGTGACTTAGAAGAAGGGGTCTGGGTGGCTTTGGGGATGTCTGCAACTGGGAGTGAAGGAAGAGACACCAGCCACAGGGATAGAAAAGGCACCATTGGAGGGGTGGGAGGGGCCTGTTCCAGCACATTTGCACTTCTTTCTCCTCCCCATCCTGTCTGGTACATAGCAGGGGCTCAGAAAGGTGGCTGGATTGGGTGAGTGGTGGGGTCGCTGGGAGGGTGATGAATGCTACAGAGGGGTTTGCCCATGAAGGGGAGGCATCTGGGCCGAAAGGTGGGAGCCTGTGCCAATCAGCAGTAAGTTTGGGAGTCGGGGGCGGGGTGGTTAGAAGAAGTGCCTGCTGATCCCTCCCTCCCATCCCAGCCCAGGGAGGGTAGGGGTGAGAGGTCAGCCGTGTGCTATCTCTGGCAGTGGGTGAGCAGTCAGGGCACAAGTTTCCCACAGTAGGGGGACTGGGGCAGGATTTTCGCTTCCCTGGGCTCCTCTGAAGTTTCTGCTATGTGGGAGCGGCCCCCTCTGTCTTGAGGCCTCATGCTTTAGAGTCACAGCCTGGAAGCTCCCACTGGCCATCCCCTTCCACCCTGGGGACCGAAACCTGTTCCCCTAAGGACCAGACAGTCCTCCCTCAACCCATGGCTGAGCAGCCCCAAGTCCTGAGTGTTGCTTCGGATTTGGAGCATCTGGGACCAGCTGGCACCCCTGATTCTGGCTTGGCCTTGGCCTTCTGCTCCAAACCGTTATACCCACTTCCTCCACCCCACGGGAAGCTCACAGGGGGCGGTTATGACTTAATCAAGAACATCAAACGGCCAGGAGCTGGCTCTTTGAG
Organism: Nomascus leucogenys; assembly: GCF_006542625.1. Taxonomy (NCBI): domain Eukaryota; kingdom Metazoa; phylum Chordata; class Mammalia; order Primates; family Hylobatidae; genus Nomascus; species Nomascus leucogenys. The sequence continues at coordinate 104,426,497 of NC_044395.1, forward strand.
AGGTGGGAAGGGAGGGAAGAGCCTGGACTGTTTGGCCTGGGCCCCTCCGTGGGACAGGACCCGTTTAATCTCAGCAGGAACTGCCCTACCCACCCGCTTCCCCTCCACTAAGCCGGGGTCTGAGGAGCTGGGAGGGGAAGCCCAGAGGTAAACATGGAGCGAGTGGTGTGGGATGTGTTGCTCCCCTCGCCCCTGATGCTGCCCTGAGAAGAGACAGACAACCACAGACCCGGGGCCTCTGCAACAGGCCCAGCTGGTGTCTCTCGGAGGCTGGCTTGTTCCTGACTCACCCCCGGGCTTCCCCTTCCACTGTGGTTTTCCTGTCAGCAGCTGATTCACTGTGCTGACATGAACAGGCAGCTGATGGAGGAAAGAGACCTGTGTTCTGGTCCTTGGAGTTGGCTGCTGCTCTGCTGTTTGTATGTTGTGTGACCTTAGATAAGTTCCTTCTCTCTGGGATTCCTTCCCTGACTTGCTGATGCCCCATTCTTTCCTTGGCTCTCGGGGAATTCTGGGACCTGGGATCTATCCTTTGCAAAGTGGGGCATGTCTGTGAACACCCACCCATACTCAGGCGTGCGCGCACACACACACACACACACACACAACCCCAACACAGAGGAGCTGGGCAGCTCCCCTCAGAGAGCACTTGATCCTATCTCCCTATTCTTACCTTGTTTCCCCCACCTGAAGCACCTTTAGCTACCTTCTGCCTGTTAACAGATTAGGGAGATGATGGTACAGCATGGTGGTAAAGCACTGGACTTTAGAACTGAGATCTCGGCCCTGCCAATTTCTAGCTACGTGACTCTTTCTGAGCCTCAGTTTTTGAACCTGCAAATGGGGATAATAATGATCATGACTTCATAGGGCATGAGGAGAAGACAAAAAAGCGCACATGAAACGCTTAGTATTGTTATACCTGGCATGTAGTAAATGCTCAGTAAAGGAGGGCCACTGTTGTTTGCTGCATCTTGTTGGTCTTTCAAGGCTGGTGCCAGGCTCCTTCTCAGGCCCCCAGGGACACTCCCAGAACACCTTCCTTCTGCACAGGGCCTCTGTGCCTCTCCGATATGTGTGTGCCCCAAGACGCCAGTCATGTCTGGCTATGTGGGGCTCTCTGGCTCTTCCTGGGTGTGGCTGGGTCTCCTCACTGTGACATTCAGCTTCCTGAGGGGCAGTAGATCTGAACATCGCTGGCTGCCTTTCCCAAGCCCCTCGCTGCCCTTCACCTTCTCCTCTGTGCTTGTCTACACTGTGTACCCTCCTCTTTGATCCCGCTGCTTTGTGGTGTATGACGTGTTTCCACGAGCTCTCCTGGGCAGGCACTGCCCTGTCCTGTCTGTATCTCTGATTCCTGGCATACAGCAGGCACTTGGGGATCGATGACTGAGTGAATAGGTTAGTGGTTCTCTTGGGTGAGGCGGGGGTATCAGCAGGAGCCAGCTTGGTGCCAGATACCAGATGACTCCTTGGCAAAGGCGGAGCCAGGGAGCAGGACCTGGATGCCGCTGCCCGGTGCTTCAGGCCTGTGGGCCCCACTTCTGCAAACTGGATCCAGGGAGATGGGAATGCGCTGTCTGTCCTGGGATTGCTTTCAGCAGAGCTTCTGCTTCTCTTCCGATGGCCTGACCTTTACCCTCCTGAGAGGGGAACAGTATGACTTCCTTCAGCCCTAACCCAGTGAGGGGCCACTCTGGCCTTTAGTGAACTCTGACTCAGCCAGAAAGAGCATCTTGGAGTCAACAGTTGTTTGTGGAAGGTGCTGCTATCGTGTGGGGACCCAAGCTGGGGCCTGGAGAAATGGGACGGTGGCCTCCAGGAAGCCCATCCTGTACATCATCCATTCAGACCCCCAAGTGGGCAGCTCTGGGAAGCCCCACTCTCCCCTCTGACCTCCTACCCTGCAGCAGCAGCTTTTGCCTCTTCTCTGCCGCCCCCCGCCCCCCCCTCCGAGCCCACTTGACTCCCTGCTGTGTGGAAGGGTGATCTGGCGTGGGAGTTGTTCAGAGTTCTGGGCCTTGGCTCTCAGGGTCAATGTGGAGAAGTGAACAATGCCCTGAGGGGCTGGGCATTAGGAAGCCTGGGTTCAAATCCTGGCTCTGCCATGGAGCTACAGTGTGACCTTGGCCAGAGAGGTGACTTCTAGGCTTGTTTTCTTCCTCTTAGGCAGCAGGTGTTCCAGAAGCCTTCCTGAGTCCCTGCTGGGCTTGGGCCTGGGGGAAGTGGGGAAGAAAGCCTAGGCAAGATCACAGACTCTGGAATCAAATTGCCTAAGGATAATTCCTGCCTCTGCTACTTACCAGCTGGGCGTGACTTTGTGTCTTACCCCTCTGTGCATCAGTTTCAGCATCTATAAAATGGAGACAATAATAGTACTCATCTCATAGGGTTGTTTGAGAATGATATATGAGCTAATGCATATGAAGCATTTAAGACAGTGCCTGGCACATGGTTAGTGCTATATATGTTCCTGCTGTTTTTGGTAGTGTTTATTTTATTTTATTTTATTTTTTTTGAGACAGAGTCTCACTGTATTGCTGAGGCTGGAGTGCAGTGGTGCAATCTTGGCTCACTGCAACCTCCACCTCCCGGGTTCAAGTGATTCTCGTGTCTCAGCCTCCTGAGTAGCTGGAATTACAGGCATGCACCACACCAGGCTAATTTTTGTATTTTTAGTAGAGATAGGATTTCACCATATTGGTCAGGCTGGTCTCAAACTCCTGGCCTCAAGTGATCCTCCAGCCTTGGCCTCCCAAAGGGATTACAGGCATGATCTACTGTGCTCGGTGTTTTTGGTAGTGCAATTAGTAGGAAGCAGGATGTAAGTCTTTGAAGAGCTTGAATCTGGAAATCAGGGGACCTGGGCTCCATTCCCAGCTCATCTTTTACTTGCTGTGTTACCTTGGGTAAGTTACAGCCCTTCTTGGGCTACAAAACTATATTATCTTGCATTTGCTGCACTTGGCTTTTGTAAGTGAGGCACCTGTGATGCCACCCTGGACGGCTGCAGGGTTTTATTCAGGGGAAGGACTCCTGGGGGCCTGGCTTATTCTCCTGCAGCCTAGGAAGGAAGGAAGGCTGTAGGTGGGCAGGTCCCAGCTGCTGCCCTAAAGCGTTGCAGAGACTGAATGGCAAAGCTGCTCCCCTGCAACTCTACTCAATCAGGCCAAAATGTAGACAACTACATGTAATGTACCCATTACAAAATACAATTGTATAGATTAGATTACAGATCTTTATTATCTTTTTACTTTCCCCTATTTTCCAAATCTACCGTGAGCCCATATTTTTTTATGCTCAAGAAAAAACCCATTCATACAATGAAGCTATAAAAAACATACCACACATATTTGAACAAAAATGTATTATATGAACTTGGGATCATATTGAAGTTCTTTTTGTGAATAAATCATATTTTTTTCGAAGGAGGGATGGGATGTTGGTTTGAAGTGAATATCAATTTGTCAAGCCTCAGAAGACTTGCAGGGAGTGCCTATGGTAGGAGTGTCTATGGCCCGCGGCCGCCCAGGCTGGGAGACAAGAGTTTGATATGAATAGGAGTGTAATCCGCCTTCCCGTGCAGTGGACACACCCCGAGCGTTGGGTGGTGTGTAGAAAGCTTTTGAACGGTAGCCGAGATCAAGTTCCTTAATGACCATTCTGAGCCTCAGTTTCCTCATCTGTGAAATAGGGATGGGCTGCTGTGAGGGTTAAATGAGCTAAACACACATTGAAGATGGAGCTCCAAATGGAAGCCGGCGAAGAAGGTGACTTTACATCCAGGGCCCAGAGGGCTTGCTGACTGGCCTGTCCTGGACCTGGCAGAGTTACCCGTCCCGCCACAGGACGTGCTGGACAGGAGCCAGCCTCCCGCAGGACCAGATAGCAGGAGCGGAGAACAGCCCAGACCAAACTCTCCCTGCGAGCAACTTAGCTCTGCGAGGGGCGGGGCCCCACTGAGTCTAAGAGAACCAATCATAAGCCGCCTGGGGCGTGGCGTGAAGCGGGGAGTTGGTAGGAGAGCGCAGAGCAAGGCCTGAGATGTTTCCCTGCAGAGGTCCCTCCACTGGGAAACAAATGGAGAGGGGAGTATGTGTTCCCACGTGTAAACATAAACCGTTTTGAATGATACTTGGTATGAAGTAAGCACTCAATAAATGTTTGTTGTTGCTGATAATAACAATTGGTAAATTATACTATCACAGTTGGAAAACCGCCTCCCACTCACTGTCTTAAAAGGTGGAATATAAGAATGCTTTTGCAGTGGGACCTATGAGACATCATCGTATATAGAGGAAATAGAAACGTGGCAGGGGAGGTTTGATTTATCTGAGGTCATGGAGCAAGTGGGTGTCTAGGCCTTGAATCACCTTTGGACATGTAGATAGCCCATCTCCCTGACCCCTGGCCTTTCTGAACACACAGCAGTGGAGTAACTGAGGCAGGGAGGATGTGTCCTCTAATCTGAACTAGTCACTTGCTTTCCATCCGAAAGCCCCTCTTATCTGCTTTCTCTGCCCCACACCCCCTCCTGGCAGGGTTGAGCAAGTCTACTTGTTTGCCAGGAGATGGTATAGCATGGCAGTATGGTTCTCAAAATGTGTGCGTATCAGGAATCCCTAACCATCCCTGCAAGTTGCAGTCAGGGAACCACTGGGGCTGTGCCTACAGCTTGGGGTTCTTCTAGCTTCTCAGGCATTGATGTCAGCCAGACCTAGCTATGGGCACAGTGTCTGCTCACCTCTGGGCAAGTTTCTTGGCTTCTCAGAGCCTTGGTTTTTATGAGGATTAAATGAGATAATGCTGGTAAAATGCTTCGTGGTAGGCCCAGGGAAGAGTGCACCCTCAATGAAGCCAGAGGATAAGGGTGGTGATGATGAGCAAAGGCTGCTCCTGTCATTACTTTGGGGGAAATGATAGGGAGTCTTCCTGTCTGAAGGCTGAGGTCCCCGATCTGGAGTGAAGGAGCTTTCCAGGGTTGCTTGAAGCTCTGCTGGGGGGTCAGCAGAAGACTTAGATTCTCTGTAGTCTTGGTCCCCAGACTATCTGAGCCCAGCCTTGACCTGGGTGCTCTTGGCATAGAGTTGAGGGCAAAGTTGAGGGCTTACGTCTAGAGTCACAGGATCTTGGTGTTGTGAGAAGCTCTGTGGTCCATCCAGTCAACCTACCTGCCCAGTCTGCTCCCATGGACCACATCCAGCCTTTGCTCACACACCTCAAGGTTTGGAAAGCTCATGATTTTTTATTTCTGGAAAGAGCTGACTCTTAGAAAATAGGGGATAGAATCTGAGCAAACCCACCCACCCTTGGCTTCCCCGTGTTGATCCTGTTCTTGCTTGTTGGAATTACACACAACGTGGAGACTGCCTGGTGGGACCAAATCTTGCAGCAGAAGACCCCAGGCCAGCGCTTCTGACATAGGAAGGAGATTTTTCTTTTAAAAACTTTATCTAAACCAAATGGCTACCCCAAAAAACCCCCCAAACTTTCTGATTATTGAAGAAAGAGGGGTTTTTTTTGGTGGAAAAATTCAGGCGGTAAAGAACAGACCTGCAGGAGGAAATAACTGTTCAGAGATAACTGCTGTGAACAGTTTGGTGTTTTGGCCTTAAAGACACACACATACAAGATTGGAATTGTACCACACAAACCACTTCCTGCACTGCCACTTTTGACCGAATGCTGTATAGGGAGGGTTTTCCCATGTGATTGAGCATTCTTCTCCAGCAAGTTTCCCAGCTCTGTAGTATTGCACCATAGGAATCTTCTGTGACCTGGTTAAGCATTCCCCAGCCATTGTACATTTAGGCCCTTTGAATTTTTCATTAGTATCCACACTGCTATAATGATCGCCTTGTCCCTATGTATATTTTGTACTCAACTCTAATGAGCTCCATGGAATGAATTTCTAGAAGTGGCTTTCCAGCTCAGATGGTTTTTAAACTCAAGGTCAGAGGACCAGAATCTCCCACCATAACCAGTCTCCCAATTTCGCTTCAGCCCTACTGGTGGGGGAGCGTTCTGTCTGTCCCTGGTGCTAGTTGGCCCACCCACAGGAGGAGGAGGAGCCGGCTTTTAGAGTATGTGTATCTGTGAAAGAGAAGGAGATGGAGAAAGGCAGATAGATATAGGGGAGTGTTTTCTCTTCAATTACAGTCTGACTTTTGACCCTCTCCTCTCTGGGAGCCTGTGGCGTCATTAACTAATCATGGGCTCTCTTTACTATTTAATGACCTCTCCCCGCAGTGACTCCTTCCTCCCCAACAGTCTTCTGGAAAGGAGGAGGTGGGAAGATGAGTCAGTGGGGGAAAGTTTCTCCAGAGTGGGTGGTGGGTGTTATGGTGGTTCTCAAACTCTGACATGCATCAGTCCCTTGGACGGCTTATGAAAGCACAGATTGCTTGGCCCCACCCCCAGGTTTCTGACTCTGTGGGTCTGGGGTACTGCCTGAGAATGTGCATTGCTAACACGTTCCCAGGGGACGCTGCAGCTGCTGGCCCTGGACCACACTTTGGGTACCAGTAAAGTAGTGGGATGGAGCAGGGTGGGGTTCTGTGGTGAGTTTCAGCTCCTGGTGTTGCTGACAGTAGGAGCCTTGTCCTGTTTAATAAAGGCTCATCTTGTGAGGCCTGAACTCACCTTCCCCTCCTGCCCCCACCTCACCACCCCTTCTCCCATGTGTCCTTTGTATATGTTGGGAACTTTCTTTACAGGAGGACAAGAGGATTATCAGCATCCCTGTTTTACAAAACGGAAAATTGAGTCTCCGACAGGTGACCTGCAGTGTCTAAGGATGCTGAAAGTAGGAGTGCTAGTACTGGAACCCTGGCGCTGTCACGTTCCCCACCTCGACTTCTCCAGTGCAGGTCTGGTGCGGAAGCAGAGGTGCCTTCCCTGACCACTGCGCCGGCCCCAAGTGAGGGGCCTGGGGAGGCAGGTTCCTCCACACCATCTCTGCGCTAGGATCTTGCTCCACTTCTTATCCCCCGACTAACTATTCAGTAATGTGATCTTCTTCCAAGGTCTAGTGTTCTCCAGCAGTTTATGTTCCCAGTTATTGTTCTGGGCAGGCTTTCCAGGAAGCCAGGAACTTTCTCCTGTCAAGTCTGGGCTTCATCTGGCAGGCACAACAGAAGGAAAAGAGGAAAGCCTCAGTTGTTGAGCATCTAATGTGTACCAGGCCCTGTCCTGGGCACTTTGCAGCCATGATGTCAGGTCAGCCACCCCAGGTAGGGGTTAACATCAGTTCCCATTGTACAGATGAGGAAACTGAGGGTCCAGGAAGTAAAACAACTTACCCAAGGTCACAGAACTGAAAGGGGCAGAGCTGGGCTTTTGATTTCAAACTCAAGGCTGGGGGCTGGTCTGGGATGGCAGCAGGTCCTGTTCTGGAGGGAGCCGGGATGTGGAGTAAGCAGCCTCTGCCCCACCCGCCATCCACGCAGAGACGGTCAGCCCAAGGGTCAAAGCTCTCTTGGGATTCAGAGTCTTGCAGTGGGAGGGCACTGGCTGGTCACCGGGAGACCCCTTTCAAATCCTGCTCTGCTGCTGCCTGGCTGTGTGGCCTGGGGGCAAGTCACTGCCCTGTTTGGGACATCTGAGTCCTCCTTTCTCATAATGATCCCTTATGCTTTATAGATCTTGGCAGTAGACATTTTCTCATGTACTTGTTCCCGGTCCCTCAAGCCTTCCAGCACCCTGTGAAATAGGGCGGGCATTATTACTAAGCCCATTTTCACAGAGGATGAGGATGACAGGGCAGTGAGTTGCCCAGGATCCCGTGGGCGGTTGAGGGATGGTACAAGAGCTAAGACTGGAACCTGGGTTGTCTTTGCTGCCCATCTTGAGTCCAGCTCCTAAGACGGGAGAACTCTTTCTCTCTATTCTCAGCCTTAGGATGAAGGATCCCAGGGCTCTTAGCTGGGCTGGTGGGTCCTGGGTGCAAGGAAGGGCTGGCCTGGGATCTTCGCTGTTGGCCAAGAACCCATGGGGAGGCAAGATAGGGTAGTCCAGGCTGTCTCTGTTTCTGACTCCTGCCCAGGCCTTGCACGTGAGGTCCTTGGTGCTGCGGGGAAGGAGGGGTTCAGCCCAGGTTTTCCTCCCAGCTCAGCTGCTTGCTTCTCCTGGGAACTGTGCGTGTCCTCTAAAATGTATCATGCAAAATTTTCCAGACTCTCACACATGGGTGCCTGGGCCCTGCAGTTTCACCTGAATGCCATCACTTCCTCGTAAGTCTTCCTCATTCTTCTACACCTGGCTCCAGCCACCTTCTTCCCTCGGGGAAGCCTTGCTCCTCTGGCCAAGCCAACTCAACTCTCTCGGGTTCTGTGCAGTGGGTGAACTGGCTGACCGGGTTGGTTAACTCCCCAGTGAGGCATGAGAGCAGGGCCTGTGGCTGGTGTGGGTCCAAGCCCCTGCAGGGTCTGGCAGGGCATGCAGCTGAGTCTGTGCATGCTAGGGAAAGGTTAGCCTCAGACCTATAACTCTCAGGCTTGTGACTTTCAGCAAGTCACTTATCTTCTCTGAACCCTGGTTTCCTTTGTCTTAAAGTAAGAAAGCTACCTTCCTCGTTGATAGCTTCTGATACTTGTAGGAAATAAAGTGCAAAACATCTAGCACTGGTGCCTGGGGGTTCATGGCACTCAGGAAATGCCAGTCCCTCATCTTCCCTGCAGTGGGCTTAGGCTGTGTTCTGCCTCCACCCACCCCAACCCGCTTGAGTAGGGTGCTGGGTTGGGCCTTGGCCTAAGGCCTGAACTATAGGTAGCTCTAGGTAGGGGGTGTCCTTGGCAGATAATGGGCCAAGGATTGGGCACAGGGACAGAATCAGGCTGATTTAATCAGACTCTGCCAGTTCCAACTTGTGACCCTCCCTGGGCACGTTTCTAACCCCCCGAGCCTCAATTTCCAGATCTGTAGAAAGAGATACTCTGTCTCCTGTGTTCTCAGGATCACACATGATCGGCAAACAGGAGACCAGGGGATGGGGCCCAGGCGACCTGAGGGTGGCCTCCCAGGAGGCTTGGGTCAGGCCAGTGGCTGCTTATTTACATATCAATTTTCCTACTGGGGAACAAATAATCCCCTTTTCCTCTGGACACCCGGAGGCTTTCCAGGCCCGTATGCTCTTAGTGCAGTGCCTGGTTTGCTGGGTCACCCAGGGAAGGAGGCAGCCTCTCTCTGAGCTCAGAGCACTGCAGTGCCCTTTCTCATCATAAAGACCTGGCCAGCAGTCTGCTCAGGAATCACATTGGTGGGGGAAAGGGTTTTTTCCCAGGGCACAGCACCGCTGCTCCTAGAATCTGGGGGAGGCCGACGCTGAGAAAAATGTGCTGGGGAAGGGTCACTGTTAATGGGAGGTAGGGAGGGGGCAGGGTGGGTGAGGCTAGAGGGTGGGCCCATTCCTTCGGAAGCCACAGGGGAGGCAGGACTCTTCGCTACAAAACAGGGGGAGACAGAACATGCAGGGCAACCTCTGGGGTGACCCCAGAGCAGGAGCTGGGGAGCTGGCCTGGCTCCAGGGGTGGGTGTAGGATCCTCCTGGGTCAGCAGGGCCTGCACTTCCGGGCCAGCCTCACCGCAGGCTCCCCTAGACTTCCTGGTGAGACCTGACGGGGCCTCAGGGTCTGCAGGTTGGTGCTCCAGGGGACCAGAGGCTCCCTTCACCCTGTAGTCTATCTGTGTCTTAGTCTCTCTCTCCCTGCCTCTCTCACTCTCCACTCTGTACCTTGCTTTGCCCAAGCCCCTCAGCAATCTCAGAGGAGAGGCCCAGGGAGCCCTGGGGAGGGAGCCCTGACAGGCCTGTGCTGGTTTCCTTTTGTTACCAGTGTTCCTGCTGCCAAGTGTCTGGGCTGGTTAAATGGCCGCTTCCCTGCCTGGGAACCAGGGGCCCTCTGTGGGAAGCACAGCCCCTTTATTCCCGGCTTGGCAGGCCCAGATCTCCGCAGTAGACCGTGGAAGTGGGTCTCTCAGGGCCACCCCTTGCAGGAGCTGGGCTGCCGTCATGGAGAGGGCCCAGTACACTGGAGACTGGGGCCTGTGGGCTGGGTGAGGTTGCCTCGGACACTCTGGGTATTCCAAGGCTCTCAGGATGTTAAAGGGAGAGACTTGGATGATCGCAGAAACAGGGAGCGACAAGGAAGAGGGGATGGCTCCAAGGAGCCACAGACAGAGATAGGGACCCTCACAGAAGGGAAGAGACAGGTGAGGGAGAAGAACTTCAGAGAGGGCTGAGGCCCCACAGAGCCCTGCCCTGCCCTCTCCTTCTCACCTGGGCTGAGCTGCCTCCAGCTAGCTCTCAGCCAAGAAGACTGCCCACCGCCAAGTTCTTGTAGTTAGAGACCTGCCCCTCCCCTCCACACCGGCCCATCTCTCTGTGTTTTCACCCAAGGATCTATGGAGACAGTCCCTGTACCTATGTGCATCACTTTGCCTTCACTCTGTCTCACTTACTCCTCTCTCTGCCCATCAAATACTCCTAAAGGCCTGCAGAGTACTGAGAACTATAGCCTTGGAAGGCAGGAAGGATTAGCCCGTTGGTCAGATGAAGGAACTGAGGCTCGGAAAAGTTAAATGACAGTTAGGAAAGGGTAGACAGGCCAGGCGCGGTGGCTCACGCCATAATCCCAGCACTTTGGGAGGCTGAGATGGGTGGATCACTTGAGATCAGGCTGGTCTATGTAGTGAAACCCCATGTCTACTGAAAATACAAAAATTAGCCAGACATGGTGGTGCGCGCCTGTAATCCCGGCTACATGGGAGGCTGAGGCAGGAGAGTCTCTTGAACCCGGGAGGCAGAGGTTGCAGTGAGCTGAGATCATGCCACTGCACTCCAGCCTGGGCGACAGAGTGAGACTGTCTCAATAAAAAGAAAAGAAAGGGTAAACAGAACCAGGGTTTGAATCTATGTCTGTCTGATGTCTATCGTAAATTCTCATGATGAGATAATTAGGGCTGCCATATGGTGTTGCCTGAAAGTCTGTGCTGGAGAATGTTTTGGAAAGGCTGCCTCGAGGAGGTGGCATTTCAGCAGCCCTGTCTCTACCTTCCTGAGCTCAGTGCTTGGGGAGGGTATGATGTGACAAAAGGTTTGCCCGTTGCCATGTGGGGTCCCTGATTAGAGTCCCCCTCCCTCCCTCTAATCACCCTACTCAGGGCCCACACCCTTTTTTTAGCTACCTACTCCAGCTGGCTAGGCTCTGGGATCAGCGTGCAAGCTGGTCACTGGTGCCTAGTGTCGCCCCAGAGTGTCTTCAATTGGTTGGGTTTGGAAGCTGGGCCCTAAAACCCAATTAATCTAGGCTGGGCCTTGGTGGGGTAATTTTCATTACCTGTCATTTACAACTTTGTTTCTGCAGGCAGCATGGTGTAGACAGTAAAGCTCAGGGGCTCTGGGGGGGTCAGATGTTGGGGTTCAACTCTCTGCCCAAGCAGCAAGGTGACCTTGGGCAAGGCCCTTGACCACCCTGAGTCTCAGTTTCTGCAGTTGTACAATGGGGTGATGAGCAGTGGCTTATCTCATAGGATCATTGCAGGGATAAACTGAGCCACGTGAAGGACTTGGCACAATGTCTAGCTAGTAACCATGCAAACGTGTTTGCGTTTGTCATTGTTAAACACTTGAGTCTGTGTTCTAGAGAGCCCCTTTTGTCCTTCAGAGGGAGATGGAGTCAGCAGGCTGCTTTGTATAATTGCTCGAGTTCATGTCGGAGCCTCTCCAGGCTGGGTGCTCCCTGAGGGCAGGGATGGGTTGGAGTCATCTGTTTCCTGTTTCACTCCAGCTCCAGGCCAATCTGGAGTGGGGATTCGGTGAACTGCAGTGGATGGTGACTCAGGACAGAAACTGAGCACGGAAGGGCCACTTGGGAGGCCCCTGGGAGGGCAGCCCCTCAGGCCCTCTGGATCATGAGCTGTGTATTCTAAGAGGAGAGTGTGTGGTTCCCTATGAGGTCCCCTCTGAGGGCTAGGCCTGGTTCCATGTGCTGCTGTTCCATCTTGGCCCTCTGTGTCCACTTTCTTCATGGCTGGCTGGTGGAGGAAGAGAATTCTGAAATGCTGTGTGTTTGCTAAACCTGCAGGTGCCTGGCCCCACCCCTGGATGCTCTGATTTCACAGTCCTGGGAGCAAGGCTTTGCCCCTTTAACACCTGGCTGCAGTGACCACCCTCTCTGCCTTGAGATTGCCTTGGTGGTGGGAAGTAATGTCACAAAATCAGTAGGATATTGAACTCCAAAGTCAGAGAGTCTCGAGGGCAGAGCTCAGCTGCACCACTGTCCCCTGTGTGACCAGGGCCACTGCTGCCACCCTCCTGAATCCCAGTGATCCTTCCTGGGGTCTGGGCGCTAAATGAGATAAGATCAGTGAAGCAACACTCCCATCGTGGATGCTTTCAGGAATGTTCCTTTTGCTCCTAGATCTTTCCTCTGCCCAACCTCATTTCAAGTTCTTGGGTGGTGGTGACCTCCCTGGGGCAGTCTGCAGGAACCCTGTGTCCATCCCATGCCTAAAGGGACAATCTTTATGCAACTTCCTTGCTCTGGGACCTAACAGGACCTCTTCCCAGAATCATCTGCCTGTGTCATGCTTACAACCTTGGGTTTGGCACGCTGATTCTGGTTTCCTCTTGGAGAGTCCTAGACAGCCTGTTTTACTGATGAGAACACTGAGGCTCAATGCAGGTAGGCAGCTCGCCAGAGGTCATGTGAGAAATGAGATTTGGAATTTAGGTCTCTCTCAGGGCCCATACTATCATCTGCTTCATTATTCTGCCTCCAGTTGTGGCACTGGGAGGGGGCCTCAAAAGATGGCTGACCCCTGAGAGCCCACCTGGGAAACCTGTTGTCAGGGCCTCTGGAATCTGGGGCTTCTTGCAACCTCTCTTTAGCTCCTAAATATCCCTCTAGGTTAGAGCTTTCTGATCAGTGAGCTGTTGAGATGGTTATCTCTGGAGCCCTTGAGAACAGAGCCCTAGGCTAGTAACCTCAAGCCAGATGTATCTATCTGTCCATCCCAGTGTGCTGAACAAATAGGTATACTTCTCAACGTGCATCATGATGCCAAACAGGCTGGGAAACACTGACTGCCCTACCCAATTCCCTCCCTATCCCCCAACATACACACTGAACTTGCACATTCCCCAGAAGGGGTGGGGGTAGGGGTTCGTTTTCTTCTCTGGACATCAATCTTCATCTGAGAAGTGTGGGCTGAGCTAGCGATGTCAAAGGCCATTCCTGCCCTGTGAATCTGAGTGTGAGTCTTGGCACCTAGCATTGGGAGGGAGTGGGGGCTGTCTGGGGCCCAAGCAGCTGGCTAAGAAGCCAAAAACAGTCAAGCAAGGAAGCTGTGGAAAGCAAGAGGTCAGGGGCTATGGCTCAGCCTCAGCTTGATTCTTTGGCTGCATGGGGTCCAGGCAGGAATGCTGGAGGACTCCAGGTATCTGCTGGTTCCCACTCTGCACTCTCCTGTCAGAGCGGCCCCTTTCCTTATCTAAAGGCTCTCCAGTCTCATTGCTAGGGGTTCAAAGCAAAATCTCCTGAGAAGGGCCACATCTGTCAGCTTCATCAGCCAAACTGAAGGAATGTCCCAGTCAGGATTAGGTGGAGCTGCTCTTTTCCTTCCTGAAAGGAAGCTGAGAGTCAGGCCTCAGGGATCTGGAGTAGGGTCAGAGGATCAGGCAGCAGGCGTCAGAGGTGTGGAAGGGTGGGATGGTGGGCTGCACCATTTACCTTGTTCATTTGGGCAGCAGGTGAGGATGAAAGAGCTTTCAGCTCTCTGAAATCGGACCTGAATTTTAATCATAGCTTAGCCACTTGTGTGGCCTTAGGCAAGTCACTGAACCTCTGAGTCTCAGTCCCTCTGTCTCTTAAATGGGGATAATAATCTCTCAATAATCTCTCGTTTAATAATAATCCAGGGTGTTATGGAGATTGCATGGGATACAGTGGGCAATGGCATAATATTCAGGGATGACTGCTGGCCTGTGTTGCTGTTGGACCCCGGCCTCCTTTCCCCCAGTGTCAGCTGTCAATCCCAGCTCTCTCAGGAGAGAGGGAGCCTGTCTCACTGGTTCATGGGATCCAGTGACAGGGGGCTCTTCCTTAATCTCTAAGACAAATAGAGAGGCACTTTGGGCTCTGAAATCCTGTGATTCCTGGAAAGGTCTGATTTGGATGTGTTTCTTCCCACCTTGGTGGCAGTGGTAGTGGCGGGATCTCCTCACTTTGTGGTGAGGAGCTGACAGTGACCCCAAAGCTCCTTCCATGTCGTTTCCTGCTCCTCAAACAATCCCATGAGATGGGGATCCCACCAGCATCTTGGTGTTAGAGTTGGGAATGTTGGGGCTCAGAGGGGTTTAGTAACTCACTTGCTCAAGCTCACACAGCTAGGAGGAAGCAGAGCTGGGATTGAAGCCTAGGATTCTGTTTTTGTTTTTGTTTTTGTTTTTGAGACAGAGTTTTGTTCTTGTTGCCTAGGCTGGAGTGCAGTGGCACGATCCCCTCCCACTGCAACCTCTGCTTCCCGGGTTCAAGTAGTTCTCCTGCCTTAGCCTCCTAGGTAGCTGAGATTACATGGGCACCCGCCCCCATGCCCAGCTAATTTTTTGCATTTTTAGTAGAGATGGAGTTTCACCATGTTGCCCAGGCTGGTCTCTAACTCCTGACCTCAGGTGATCTGCCTGCCTCGGCCTCCCAACGTGCTGGGATTACAGGTGTGAGCCACTGCGCCTGGGCCAAACCCTAGGTGTTAAAGGAAACCTGAGGCCCTCGTCCTGCTTATGCTCACGCTTCTCCTGTCGCCCAGAGTAGCAGCTATTTTTTTTTTCTGGTGGGTGGGGGTTAATATCAACAATAAGAGTAAGACCAGAGATTGAAAAATAAGATAGTGAGAGGTCAAAAAGCCAGGCCCTGGTCCTGGTGTCAGCGGGGATTTCAGGAAACACAGCACCTGTCAAACATGAAAACAAACACAGCCGTCTGTGCCCAGCCTCTTCCCATGGGTGATCAGGACAAAGTCCAGAGGACCAGAGAGCTGGTGGCCGAGAACCAGCCTGCAGGTGGAGTGCCTGCAGATGGGCTGGCATCCAGGGCACAGTAGCCCGGCCAGGCTTTCTCACTCCACTTTCTGCCTGACTGGGCAGACCGAGCTCCCACGGGATCGGATGCCCAACTCACCAAACTGGCTGGACCTCTGAGTCTCAGGCAGTTCCCAGTGGCACAGCCTGGAGGCTAGAGGCAGAGGCTCCTCCTTCCTTAGGCGGCCCAGCCTGGTCCTACTTCTCCCCCAACCCCTCACCCAGCAGCAGTGGTCATCTTCTGGCACAGAGCCTCTCCAGGATGGGCACGTGGCTGGAGACTGGATCAGGCCTCACAGAGCTTCAGACTGTTGGTCAGGAAAGCAACAACTTTTCCAGATCATCATCATCATCATCATCATCATCATCATAGTTGGTAACATTTATCTGACATTTACTGGGTGCCAGGCACTTTATAGATACAAACTCTTTAAGCCTGACCACAACCCATTATTAAGTTCATTTTACAGGTGGGAAAGCTGAGGCACAGTGATAAGGTGATCACCCAAGGCTACACAGCTGGCAAGGTGTGGCAGATGTGGCATCTTCAGGCAGGGAGAGTGGGTGGAGAGGGCCAGGCACCAGCATAGATTGCACCCTACTATGCACTAGCCTGATGGCGATTCACCTTCATGCCTGAGGTGGGTGGGCGGGGTTGGCATCCCCATCTGTGGATAAGGGAGCAGCTCTGCAGTGTTTCCCAAGGTCATGTGGCAGATACCCGGCAGAGCCAGGGGTGGGAGCCAAGGGCCAGCTCTGTGATTCCGAGTCCCGTACTTCTTATCCCTCCCATGTGGGAGCCCCAGTGTGCAGGGACAGGGCCACAGGTAGAGAAAGGAGCTCTGGACTGGGAATCTTAAGTTCTCCACTTCATGCTTAGCCCAAGCTTGCTGTGCCACCTGCCATCTCTTGCTCTCTCTGGCTCCTCTGAAAAATGCAGTGATCTCAAAGTTCTTCTCATGCACAGTGATACTGTTCTGGGGTAACAGACTGGAGTGGAAGGAGCCTTGAGGCAGTCCGGGTTGGAAGATGGTGCAGGGAGCTTCATGTGACACTTTTTCAGATGCCAGAGTGCCAGGCAGATTCTCCCTGGCCAGGCGCTGCTGCACCAGAAACCCCAGGCCTGCCTACACCCCACTGAGGAGCAGAGAGACTGGCCAGTGTGAGGGATGGAGCCATGGCAGTGGGTCTCAATACACTGGAACCCCCTGGAGAACTGAAGAAACCCTGATGTCCAGGCTGTACCCCAGAACAACTCATCAGGGTCTCTGGCAGTGGGGGGCCAAGCATCAACAACTTTCAGAACTCCTAGGGTAATTCCTGTGTGCAGCCAAGGCTGGGGACCACCACTCTAGGGCATTTAGGAGATGGGGGCAGAAAAAACCTTGGTCCCCAGGTAGGCTTTCCAGGGCCTGTGACCTCCTGAAACTGGAAGGAAGTATGTGCCTGCCCATCTGTGTGCATCTTACTAGGGAGAGTTCACAGCTTCCGTCAGCTTTTCTGACCCAAAGGAGATTAAAATCCTTGCTTGACCCCAGGCATCTGAGACAAGTCTGGGCAATAAAGTGAGACCCCATTTCTACAAAACAATCAGCCAGGCATCGTGGCGTGTACCTGTGGTCCCAACTCTATGGGAGGCTGAGGCAGGAGGATCACTTAAGCCCAGGAGGTTGAGGCTGCAGTGAGCTGTGTTTACACCATTGCACTCCAGCCTTGGAGACAGAGGTCCTGTCTCCAACAAATATATATATTTAAAAAAATCCTGTCTTAGGAGGAAGCAACCCACCTCTACCCCAATCCAGCGATATCATTCTAAGGATCAGAAACCTCCAGCTGCAGGATCAATTCTGGTCTAAGAAATCTTCCCTGATCTCTCTAGACCTCCCTTTTCTCTCTTGCTTCCGAAAAACATACATTGAGAGCTTCTTACACACAAGGCACTGTTCTAGGCTCTGGGACGCAGGGTGAGTGGCACAGGTGCAGCCCCTCCCCTTGAGAAGCCCGTATTCTAGTGGCGGATGCAGACACACTAGTGAACAAATAGGCTAACTGCCGTGAGGGTGCCGTGTAACAACCCAGATGTCAACCCGGGCTGCTCATCTGAGTCTCCTGGGGAGCCCAGCCCTACCCCTAGAGATCCTGAAGACTTGGTTGGGGCAGGGGGCCTGGGCATGGCCTGTGTTGATTGTAATGAGCAGCTGGAGTTGAGGCCTTCTGAATAGATTGGGTGTTTAGGGAGGGCCTTTGGGAGGAGGGATGTCAGCCTTCTGAGCCAAGGCCTGTGGGAAAATATGGGAAAAGAGTAATTCTGGCAGAGAAACCCTTTTGCAAAGGCCCTCAGGTGGGTATAAGGGCCTGGGGCCTGATATACCAGGACAACAGGAAAGAGGCCACGTGAGCCTGTCGGGGGAAGAGGACAGAGGAGTGGCAACCCCGGCAGGGCCCCGCCGGCCACACAGGGAGCCTGGATTTATAGTGAATATGTCTTCAGCCACATTACCTTTGGAGAGTCACAGACAGGAGTGACGAGATCTGGGTCGTGTTTTTCAGAGTCCTCCCTGCTGCTGTGTGGACGACACGTGGGCACAGGCAGAAGTGGGCCCTGTGACCAGCTACACTGGTTTAGTGGAAGGTAAGTCCTGGGCCGAGAGGAGTGCTGGGTTGGAGGGGACACACTTGGGCTGTGAGGCGAGGAAGGTGGAGACTGAGCATGGCCCTCAGGTGTTCAGTCTGAGCCACCTGGTGGGTGGAGGGACCACTTCTTCCCCTTCTCTGGCTCCTACAGCATTTAGAGTCCTGGAGTGCTGGTCCCTGGGGAGGCTAGGCAGCAGGTCCTGGCATTCAGAGCTGGCCCAGGGTTGAGCACCTGACACACCCCCGACCTGCCCTGCGGGCAAGGACAGAAGAGGCCTGAGAACCGTCCCTGTGGACTCAGGGGCAGTGGGTCTCAGACTGCCTTCAGGTGGCCGAGAACGTGAAAGCCCTGGTGTTCTTTGTGGCAGTCCCTCCATCTGTCTGTCCATCCATCCGTCCACCTACCTACCCATCCATGCCCGCATCCACCCAGTCTTTCATTCAGCAACATTTGTTGGGAGTCTGCCTTGTTCTCGTAAATAACAGTCTTCCCGTCAAGGTATCACAGTCCTCAGGGGAAATGGACAGGTAAGTAGAAAGTGACTGCACAGCACGCATTATAGGAACTGCCGTTTATCCACAGCTGACCATGTGGCAGGCATTTTGCCCTAATTTAATGTCTGGACAAATCTGCAAAGTAGGGTTTTGGGGGGTTTTTTTTGTCGTTTTTTTTTTTTTTTTTTAGATGGAGTCTCACTGTGTCACCCAGGCTGGAGTGCAATGGTACGATCTTGGCTCACTGCCACCTCCACCTCCTGGGTTCAAGTGATTCCTCTTCCTCAGCCTCCCAAGTAGCTGGGACTGCAGGCACCCGCCACCATGCCCAGCTAATTTTTATATTTTTAATAGAGATGGGGTTTCACCATGTTGGCCAGGCTGGTCTCGAACTCCTGACCTCGTGATCCGCCCGCCTCAACCTCCCAAAGTGCTGGGGTTACAGGCTTGAGCCACAGCACCCAGCCTGCAAAATAAGTTTTATCTTTGTCATTTCACAGATGAGTAAAGTGAGGCTCAGAGAGGTTAAGTCACTTGTCCAAGGTCACACAGCTAGGAGGCATTAGAACTGCATTCAAATCCAAGGCAGCCTGATGCCAGAGCCTGTTCAGGGAGCTGCTCTAGTCTCCAGTGCCACTGGAAGGAAGGAGAGAGGGAGTGCCCCTAACCAACATGTGTCTTGGGGGTCAGGGGGTGGCAGTGGTAGTGATGACAGAGCTGGCTGGAGTAGGAAGTTTCCTGGAGGTGAGGTGATTTCAGAGGTGAGTGTTAAATGATGAGTAGAATTTGGCAAAATATTCATATAATAATTTTATTATACAAACTGATTTGGCATAAAATGATATATTTGGTCAATTAAAATTGCAGTTGCTCAGAAATGGTCAATTTACCTGGTGTCAAGTATAACATAAGATCAGCACCTCACCAGGAACGGTGGCTCACGCCTATAATCCCAGCACTTTGGGAGGCCTAGGCAGGTGTATCACCTGAGGTCAAGAGTTCAAGACCAGCCTGGCCAACACGGCAAAACCCTGTCTCTACTAATACACAAAAGTTAGCCGGGCGTGATGGCACACGCCTGTAATCCCAGCGACTCTGGAGGCTGAAGGAGGAGAATCACTTGACCCTAGGAGACGGAGGTTGCCAGGAGCCAAGATCGTGCCACTGCACTCCAGCCTGGGTGACAGAGCAAGAGCAAGAGTGCCTGAAAACAACAGCCAGCACCATAACAAAGATCAGTCCCTCCATCCTGCTGCTCACAGCTCTCTGTGACTGTTCTGGAAGTTTCCCATAAGATGTGCTTGCATCTCATTCCCTTGAGTTGTCAGTGTTTTTAACACAGGAAAGCTTGGACGGACTCTCCAATGTTTACCAAAAGTATACACAAGAAAGCCTAACATTGGCTTAAGATCATCTGTAAATTAAATCCTCATCCCTTGCGTCTTCTGCAAGTACTGAGCCAACTGATGATGATGATAATACAGACACCAGCCCCAGCTCCGGGTCATCGAGTCCTGACTGTACCAGGCGCTGACCTCACTCCCTCTTCAGGACGGGAGTCCAGTTGGGAGTTCCACTCCCCAAGGAGATGAATGAGGCCCAGGAAGTCCCTCCTCTGTGGCCACACATTGGCAAAGCCAGGATTTGAACCCTTGTTCAGGGATCCTGCGTCTTCTCTCTCTAAGTCACAATCGATTCCTGCCACCCAGCTGGCTGTTTTCTTTCTCTAAAGTTCCCGTGCTAAGGGTAGTCCTGACCCTTTGCTGCCTCTTTGTTTTGTTTTGTTTTTGAGATGGAGTCTCGCTCTGTCGCCCAGGCTGGAGTGCAGTGGCGCGATCTCGGCTCACTGCAAGTTCCACCTCCTGGGTTTACACCATTCTCCTGCCTCAGCGTCCCAAGTAGCTGGGACTACAGGCGCCCACCACCACGCCCGGCTAATTTTTTGTATTTTTAGTAGAGACAGGGTTTCATCATGTTAGTCAGGATGGTCTCAATCTCCTGACCTCGTGATCTGCCTGCCTCGGCCTCCCAAAGTGCTGGAATTACAGGCGTGAGCCACCGCGCCTGGCGACCGTTGCTGCCTCTTACAGACACTTGTGGGTGCACCATGTGATCCTCTACACCAGGGGCCGGCAGGCTTTTTCTGTAAAGAGCCAGATAGACCAGTAGGCATGGCTGTGTGCAGAAATTTAGATTCCATGTAATTTTCATGCATTAAAGAATATTTTTAACTATTTAAAAATATGAAATCTGCCCCGGGCACAGTGGCTCACGTCTGTAATCCCAGCACTTTGGGAGGCCGAGGCAGGCGGATCACGAGGTCAGGAGATCGAGACCATCCTGGCTAACACAGTGAAACCCCGTCTCTACTAAAAATACAAAAACAAAATTAGTCGGGCGTGGTGGCGGGTGCCTGTAGTCCCAGCTACTTGAGAGGCTGAGGCAGGAGAATGGTGTGAACCCAGGAGGCAGAGCTTGCAGTGAGCCGAGATTGCGCCACTGCCCTCCAGCCTGGGCAACAGAGGGAGATTCTCTCTCCAAAAAAAAAAAAAGATGAACTCTGTTCTTAGCTCAGAAGCTGTATAAAAAACAGGCAGGGGGCTGGATTTGGTCTGCAGGCTGCAGTTTACCAACCCTGACTCCACACCAACGCTTATTTCTGTCTCATGGATAGCAGACTGAGGCTCAGCTCTCAGTATGGGAGGGCAGAGCTGGGCATAACCCCTGGCCCTCTGAATTCAACCTCGGGGGCTCCTTGGAGCTTGATGGTGGTTGTGGATTCCTTGAAGTTGATGCCACAGCCCATCGTGGGTGACCTGGGTGTGTCCCCGCCTCAGGCTGAGCTGACTCCCTTGCCTGTGTGGGATTTGCCCATCTCCTGCTGAGTGTAGAGAACGTTCTTCACCCTCCGCTCCCTGTCACTTTGAGGCAGAAGCATCTGCACTTGCAGGGCAGGAAGACTTTGTCTTCTGGATCTTGGCCAGCGTGCCTGGGAGCCGCCCATCCCAGGTTCCAGTTATCAGCACCTGCTCCTCCCTCGGGTGATGTCCAGGTACCTCTGGGTCTGTCCCATTTGACTGGGCTGCCTGGCTCTCATTTCAGCGTCTGGACCCACCCAGCTGCCTCCTGTGTGGGATGGAGCCCATGGGTGGTGTAAGGGGCCGGGCGGCCTGGGCCCTATCCTTGCCGTTGCCGGTCCTCCTACTTGTGACCTTGGGCAGGCTTCTTCTCCCCTCTGTGCCCCCGTTTGCACGTAGAGGGCTGAAGAGCTTAGCCCAGTGCCTGATGCAATTTGTGTGCATGACCAAGGGACCAGCCAAGCTTGCCCAGGGTCTGGAATATCATGGGAATACCAGCCCAGCCACATCTGCCTTGGTGACAAGGTTTCCCAGCCTCCTCCTTGCCCTCTGAGCAGAGCTCCTCTGAGCAGTCCTTTTGTCCTCACACCTAACTGGACAAAGGAAACCCAGCCATCCCCAAAGATCCCTTTATAATCCTGGCTACTGTCCAGGAGGGACCACTTCACAGAAGAAAGATCTTGGGCTCTGAAAACCACTGCCACTTATGAGCTGTGTGACTTGGGCAAGTTACTGAACCTATCTGAGCCTCTGGTCTGCCAGGGATAGGAATACCCACTTCCTGGGCTGGTTGTGAGGGTGATGGGGGATGACCTCTGAAAATGGCCACTTGTAGTTGCTATTCCCTGGCGGCGGCCACTCCTTCTCCTTACAGACGTCATACTTACTCTTATTTTTGTTTCTATTTTTTTGAGACAGAGTCTCGCTCTGTTGCCCAGGCTGGAGTGCAGTGGCACAATCTCAGCTCACTGCAACCTCCACCTCCTGGGTTCAAGCGATTCTTGTGCCTCAGCCTCCCCAGTAGCTGGGATTACAGGCACCCACCCCCACGCCTGGCTAATTTTGTATTTTTAGTAGAGACGGACGGGGTTTCACCATGTTGGCCAGGCTGGTCTTGAACTCCTGACCTCAGGTCTTCTGCCAGCCTCGGCCTCCCAGAGTGCTGGGATTACAGGCATGAGACACCATGCCTGGCTTATACTTATTCTTTTCTAAAAGCTGCCCTTCGCTGAATGCCCCGCCGCGAGGCTGAGCAGAGGACGTGTGAGCTGGAAATTGTAGTAACCCCTTTCCCGGACTTTCTGAAACTGCACCACCATGGATCTGACTCAGGGTTGCCAAAGAACTCTTTCCACACTTCTCCAATTTCACAAGTATGCAAATGGCCCCACTGCCGAGACGCATAGTTGGCGGACTGCAGTTAGTGGATGTTCTTCTGGTGAAGGGGTGGCCTAGCTACTGCTGCTCGGACGCTGAACCTGGGTTGGTCTCTTGGGGCATGCCCCGTATTGTTTACTGGGAGGAGACCTGGTCAGGCTGAAACACAGCAGATCCATGGTAGGAAAGAAGAACAGATGCCGCCTGGCTTTGGGAGAGAATCTCTCTTCTCTTGCTGTTTAGTTTGTGAAGTGCCTGTGGTATGTCAGGCTCTGTGCTGGGTGGAGAGAGAGAGGAAAAACAATAGCTATCCTTGATGTAGTGAAGACCCCCAGGAGGCCTTCCTAGGCCAGGACGGGGTTTGGGGCATTGAAGATCTCTGGCTTCCTGGGCATGGGGAAGTCATGTTTTCTCCTCTCTAGGTCTGGGGAGCTGCCCAGGCTGCACTGCCCTGGCTCCCGAGTCACTGCCATCTCTGCAATTCTCAGACCCAGGCCTTGGAGCCCCCTAGACTGGAAGAACCATTTGGTCTAATCTCCCTGTGTAGCACTTAAATCCCCCATGAGTATTTTTTTAGACTTTGCTTCCATGCCGCTTGTGATGGGAAGCTCACTACCACCCAGGCAGCTTTCTCCTAACTTGGGCAGCTTTGCTTCATGTTATACCTCCCAAATCTGCCCTTTAGAAAGGCACTTAAAGAAAACTTCCTCTAACAAAGCTGTTAGAGGAAAGAAAACTGGACTGGACCCCTTGGGAGGTCATGACTCCTCCTCATTAGCCACCTTCCCCATCACCGGAGATGTGCGAAGTGGAAGCTGAGCTCCCACTTGACAAGGAGGATGGAAGATTGTTGATCATTAGCATGTCCGGAAAAGAGGAGGGAACCTGTGTGTAGCTAGGGAAATTCAAAACTTTCAAGTGGTGCTGGAGGAAGGAGTGAAGCCCAGGCCTCTGGCTTTCCTTCCCCTTTGCTCTGTGGCCTGCCCTTCCCCCTCCATAAGGCAGGGAAACACAAGTGGGCCTGGTGCCGTCCCCTCCACCCCCCCAGCCCAGCTCTGCCCATGCAGCTGTCCCAGGCCAGCTGTCCAGGCCCCAGCTGCCCGGCGGTGCTGGCTCCCTTTGCCCCAAAGGGGCTGAAGGCTGGCCGTTGGCACTCCTGGATTTTCTGGCCTCTGAGTCAGGGTGAGAACAGTCAGCTTCCAGCTTCCCTCTTCCTCCCGCGGCCCTCCCCTTGCCTGGGGTCTTTTGGAGTGGAGGGGGCACAGCATGCCCAAGCATGGTTTGTGTCATTTCAGAAGCACAACTTGTGTCATCGGGGAGACTGTGAAAACTTGGAAACAACCTGTGTGTCCGATCTTAGAGTATCAGTTAAATGCTTCCATGGGATGGCCACATCTGAGACTTTAACCTGGGGCCACTGGGGTTCCTGAATGGGTTTCAGAGGTCCATGAACTCCCAGAAATTATTAGCATCACAAAATGCTAACAACACATGAATTTTTGGGGGGACTCTGTGAGCCCCCAAATGTTAATAAGTACTAATAGGATGGAATCCTATGCAACATGTGAAACTATGAAGAGCATTTTATCAACATATAGAGAGTGAAGATTGTAGAATGAAAAAAACAGGCTATAAAACACTATACAGAATGAGCCCAATTTTGTTTGGAACCATTTGTCACACACACACACACACACACACACGAATTATAGCTACTAAAATGATGACAGTTTTTAATCTCTGGGGTGAGATACATTCTGCTTGGTTTTGTTTTTCTGTATTTGTTAGGTGTTCTACAATGCATGTTTATTCCCTTTGTAATAAGAAGCCGGGACACTCAGCCTATTTTCCGAGAAGCCAAAATTCCCCTTCTCACCTTGGCAGACCCCACAACTCCCAGCCCCTAGTCCTACAGGTAGTCTGTGGAACTACCAAGCACAGGTCACACCTCTGGGTCTCTGTCAATGGATCACTAACTTCCTGGCCCCCTGACTTCAAACAGAGTCCATCTGTGCAAGTTCCAGAGCCTGGGTCATGGAGGTGAGGGATGAGGGTCTCCCTCTGTCCCTCCCTCCCACCAGCCCCGGCCCCAGTGCAGTGGCTGATCCAGATCCTAACTGCCAAGCGTCAAGTACCTGGCACACGAGACTGCTTGTGAGACCTCATTTCCTAGCTGTGTGGCTTTGGGCTAGTTGTCTAACCTCTCTGGGCCTCTGCGTCTTGTAAGGCAGGGACAGGGTGAGTCCACCTCCTGGGGTTGCTGCAAGGGCAGACTGAGCTGATCACCTCACTGGCCTGCCTGACTTCTTTCTTCCCCTAGGAAGCTCCAGGACTGGCAGGATGGGCTCAGCCTGTATCAAAGTCACCAAATACTTTCTCTTCCTCTTCAACTTGATCTTCTTTGTAAGTATGTCCCCTGCCGCCCTGACCGCCTCCGAAAAGATTCTCCTCCCAGGGGCATCCCAGCCTGAGCCTTTCCAGAGCCGACCGGGCCAGGGATTGGGGGGATTTGGTGGGTGGGGACTGAGGACAAACCATCTCCAGTGGAACCTAGTGGGGGTGGCGAGGAGATTCCCCGCCATTCCCAGCTGGTCCTTTGACCAAGCACTGGATTCCTGACCCGGCCTTCCCCTCTCCTAGAGCACCCAAAGCCTGGGCTGGCCAGGGCTGGAGGGGGGTATGGGGAGGGAGAGGAGAGCCCCTGGACATCCCCTAACTCAACAGCAGGAGCAGCTAGAAGAAGCCTCCTAGCATCTCTCTAGTCCTGTCCTGGCCCCCACCCTGCCCGTGTGAAGAATTGACCTGTGACAGTTCCAGGTCCCAGTTGCCCCTATCACACCCCCAACCCTGTCATGGGCAGGTGTCTCCCTGAGCTCTCATAGGGTGAGCAAGAGGGCGCCAGGCTTGGGGCCAGTGAAGGGCACATACCTCCTTCCCCAGACCCACCCCAGCAGATGGGCCATCCAGATGTGAGCTCCGTGGACATTGACTGCTGGATTTCCTGGGGCCTCGGCTTTCCTCTCTGGCCTGGCGTGGGCTGCCTCTTGCCTTGGAGTTGCTGGGATGGTGGGGTGTGTGTGAGTGAGGGTGTGTTGTGTGGGGGGCCAGTGCCCTGGAGAGGACTTCATAGCCTCAGAGTAGTGCTGGGGGCGCTGGCTTCTCTGTGTTGATGGTTTACCCTATAGTGTTAAAAAAAAATCAGGTTGTACAGTAGGATGTTTCTTATGATCCAAAGTTTTAAATGTACATATTCATAAAAAAGTGAGTATTTTTGAGAGGAGAAGGAAATACGTCAATGTTAATGTTGGGATTCTTGGGAATTTTGATTTTATTCTTTATGCATCTCTGTATTTTCCCGATTTTCTACGGTAGATATTAATTACTTGTTTGCGGAGCGGGGGGTTTACGTTACAAGTTACATAGTTTATGGGAAGTTTGGGAAATAAACAAGAATCATTCCAAATTCCCCTTCAGGCCGGACATGGTAGGTCTTGCCGGTAATCCCAGTGCTTTGGGAGGCCAAGGCAGGAGGATTGTTTGAGTCCAGGAGTTCTAGACCAGCTTGGGCAACATAGCAAGACCCTGTTTCTCTACAAAAAAAAAAATTTTTTTTTTAAATTCCCCCTTCATAGCTTTAACCCAATGCACAGACATGTACACGTGTGTTCCTGGCACCCGCACACAAGTGTGCACACACACACGCACACACAGGAAGCCCTGGCGCTGCCTGCCTTGCTTTTTGTCCAACCTGGCCCCAGCCCCAGCTCCCTCCTGGAGGACCCTGTGAGGCCCCACTGTGGCTCTGGCCCTCTGCTTATGGCAGCCGGGCCTGGAACCCACCCCAGGCTGGGCTTGGGCTTCCCCAGCTTGGTGGTCAGGTCTCTCCTGGCTGCCCTAGGACTTTGGGAAGCAGCTGCCCGTGCAGGCAAAGCCAAGCTTTTCCTGGCAAGCACTTGGTGTCTGGGCCGAGACCCAGCATAAAGGCCAATGGGCCAGGACTTGGGGGAAGGGGTGCGTGGGCGCTGTCGCTCTATCCCTGGGGGCTTTAGGGACTAGAGAGGGGGGCCTGGGCTCTTGCCTAGGATGTCACGGAGCTTGGGTTTCAGGGATAAAGAAACTTTCCTTCATGCAGTGGGGGTTGGGGAGACCTTCGTAGAGAAAGGGAGTGGAGTTGGTGGTTTCAGCCAGGGTGTCCCTTTCCGTCCTGCTTGCAGGCTGCCCTATGGAACCAGGGACTGGAAAAGCTGCTCTCTGGCCAGGGCTTGGCCTCCTTTTGGCTCCTCCAGGGGCTGGCAGGAGTCAGGTGTTAACTGTCTGTGTACTGGGGCCTAGGATGACCCATCAGGATGCTGGAGGGGGGAGGGGCAGCTTGTATGACAGGAGGGTGAGAGTGAAAGAGGAGGGTGAGAGTGAAAGAGGAGGGCTGGAGGAGGCAGAACGGGCTTGTTTACTCCTCAACAAATGTGTATCTGACACGTCAGTATCTTCAGATGTTCAGGGCGGAAGAGCCCTGATTGCTGTACTTCCGGAGCTTATGTCCTAGGGAGCAGTGGGCTTCCATCAAATAACTACTCAAATGCATGAAAAATTGCAGTTGTTGGGGGTACTAGGAACAGATAGGCTCTTCGGAAAGCAGATGAGGCTCTTGGCCTGGTCATGGAGGTCAGCAAAGGCTTCCTGGGGTTCTGGGTGCGGCTTTGGAGAGGGGGATCCTGGCAGCAGGGGCAGCCGGTGGAGGCAGAGTGCACCTCCCCAGGCACAGACCCGGTCAGCCTCTTTGTTTTATGCACATTGGGAGGGGTTTCATGGTTGGATTTGTGGTTTGGAAAAATCCCTGTGGCTGCTATGTGTGCTTGCGTCTGCGCGCATGTGCACCTGTATGTCTTTGCCTGTACTCCCTCCGGACTCCAGACTCCCCAGCGCATTGCCACTTTTCTCAGGTCCAAAGGAATGCAGAGGCGCTGGTGCTGTGGCTTTGCTGGGGAAGGACGCTCACTGCTCTGAGGGTCCTGGCTCCTGATGGGTCCCATCTGGGGATTGGGGAAGGGCTGGGGAGTGATTAACATGGGGCCTGCCCCACAGCTCCAGTCTTGGTTCACAGAGAAAAAGGGGGTACCATGGTGCCTTGCCCATTCTGGTAGGCTGCCCAGCCTCCTTTCTGGTTCTGCCACAGCCCTGTGGCTGATCCAGCCACATCTGACCATCAGGCTGGGGTTATCAGACCTGCAGAGGGGCTGAACGGGTAGCCCCGGGGACTTTGCTCTCTGGGTTCCCCTTGGCAAGCTGAGGAGCCAGCTGAGTAGTGTGGGGTTTTGATCTACTTGGGATTATGTGTACCAAGAGGGGATTTTCTTTTTTTTTTTTTTTTTTTTTTTTTTTTTGAGACGGAGTCTCGCTCTGTCGCCCAGGCTGGAGTGCAGTGGCGCAATCTCGGCTCACTGCAAGCTCCGCCTCCCGGGTTCACGCCATTCTCCTGCCTCAGCCTCTCCGAGTAGCTGGGACTACAGGCGCCCGCCACCACGCCCGGCTAATTTTTTTGTATTTTTAGTGGAGACGGGGTTTCACCATGGTCTCGATCTCCTGACCTCGTGATCCACCCACCTCGGCCTCCCAAAGTGCTGGGATTACAAGCGTGAGCCACCGCGCCCGGCCCAAGAGGGGATTTTCTGTCCTGCCTCCCATTCCCTTTTGCTAGGGGCTGTCCTCCCTCCTGTCCCACCCTGTGAATTCGGGAGGGAATGGGGGCAGGGGCTCTGCCCACATGGGTCTGAGATGCAGAGGGAGCAGATGTGGGCCTGAGCACTGGCCCCTGCCTCGCTGTGCTGTGGGGTGGTTGAGGGCTGGGTAGGGTTGCAGGTCTTGGGGAACCAAACTCCCAGGTCCTGGAAAGCCCCCATTTCCCCCAGCTGTGCAAATTAAGGTGGACCTACCTTCCAGCAGACCCTTCTCCTCCCCAGTGTCTCAGGGGCTTTTCTGTCCTGAGACTGGCTTTCAGGGTGAAGGCCCAGGATGGATCCAAAATATTCCTATAGCTCACCTGCCACCACCTGGCTTCCAGTCGCTGATGGATAAAATCAAGGCCTCATATAAAATTCCCTGTGTATAAAATGAGGTCAATTACAGGGCCCATCTCACTGGGAGAGAGGAGAGGACAGATAACACCTCAGTGATGATTCTGGTGGGAGACACTGGGGGGCAGACGTGGGGTGGTCACCATGCCTTTGCGGTTGTAGTCATCAGTCACAGTGGTCTTTAAGGCAAGTACAAGGGTAAGGGGAGAGAGGCAACCCCCTGCTGAGCCACCTGGGCCCTGGGGCAAAAGGAAACATCGATAATACTGATACTGTCAACATTTTATTTCAAAGTTTAATAGTTCAGTTATCATGGATTTTTGGCCTTAATTAATTTTTTTTTTTTTTTTTTGAGACGGAGTCTCACTCTTGTTGTCCAGGCTGGAGTGCAGTGGCGTGACCTCGGCTCACTGCAACCTCTGCTTCCTGAGTTCAAGTGATTCTCCTGCCTCAGCCTCCTGAGTAGCCGGGATTACAGGCCCCCATCAACACGCCCAGCTGATTGTATTTTTAGTACAGATGGGGTTTCGCCATGTTGGCCAGGCTGGTCTCAAACTCCTGACCTCAGGTGATCTACCCGCCTGAGTTTTTGGTGCCTCCTCATGTGTTACACCTGAGGCAGGTGCCTTGTGTCTTGGGCCGGTCCTGGCTCTGGTCTTTGATAATGATAGAATGATACTGATGGAGGCCCTGTGCCCAGGCCAGCCCCAGGCTCAGGGCTCTGGGCAGCTGCCGGCCTCCGACCTGAGATTATGGGATGATGGCTGAGGTGGGAACCCAGAGCTGTGATACAGGTGGGAGTTTCAAGATGGGTCATCCACCAGGTGGGCCCAGTCCAGGCCCCCACTAATGGCCAGCCTTGTGGGTTGACACAGGGCCACCCCCACCTCCAAAGGAAACCTGCATCTTTGCCCAGATGGCAGGCACTTCCCCAGCCTTTGCCAGCTTTGTGGGATGGTGGATCTTGGCTGGGACTCCACCTGGGGAGATGAGCTCAGCCCTGGTAGATGGGAGAGAGGCAGGGAATCCCTGGGCTTGGGATCCTTATTTGTAACACCTCATTCATTTTTACCTTTTTGTGGGGGGCAGAAGGAGGGGGTCTTGCCCTGTCACCCAGGCTGGAGGGCCATGTCATGAACACAGTTCACTGCAGCCCTGACTTCCCTGGGGCCAAGTGATTCTCTCTCCTCAGCTTCCCCAGTAGCTGGGACTACAGGCATGCACCACCACATTGGCTAATTTTTGAAATTTTTTGTAGAGTTGAGGTCTCACTGTGTTGCCCAGGCTGGTCTCAAACTCCGGGGCTCAAGTGATCCTCCTGCCTGGGCCTCACAAAGTGTTGGGATTACAGGCATGAACCACCGGGCCTGACCTTCATTTCCCTTTCTAGTCTTGCATTTGCAGTTTGGTTCATCAGCTCATTCATTCCCCCAGCCACTTAGCACCCAGTGCTATAGAGCTGCTGGGGATGCAGAGCTGCCTCCAACCAGCCTTGCCCTCAGGGAGCTCACAGTTCAGCCAGAGAAACCAACACAGCAGTTAGACCCAGTCGGAATGACTGTTAAGTAGGGTCGGACAGTGGTTGCTGCAGAATGGGGGCACCCAAGTCTGCCTGAGGGGGTCAGAGAAGGCTCCTGTGGCAGGTGACCCCGTTGTTCAGACCTGGGGATGAGCTGGGCTTTGATGTTCGAGTCCACGGAGGGTCCTCCTCAGAGCCTTTCTTGTTTGGGAAGCTCCCAGGCCCTGAACTGGGTGGAGTCAGGGGGATGAGCTGAGAAAAGAGCCAGGAGATGTGGAAGGAAGGGTGCCCCTGGCAGGAGGCTGCACCAGGAGGCTCGGCTGAATCACACATGGTGGAGGGGGGCAAGATGGGAGGCAGGAGGGATTCCCTGCCCAGGGTCCTGGTGTCTGGCTTGCTGGGATGTGGGACCTGAGGCCATCTGGACATCTCTGGGCTGGAGAAGGGTGGAGGTGGTGCCCTCTGTGGCCCCCTGCCCTGCCCACCCCGACTTGGGTTCCAGGGACAGCTGGCAGAGGAAGGGCTCTCACCCTATCTGCTCTTGGCTCCCCATTAACTGCTCCCTTCTCCTTCCAGATCCTGGGCGCAGTGATCCTGGGCTTCGGAGTGTGGATCCTGGCCGACAAGAGCAGTTTCATCTCTGTCCTGCGTAAGGACCCCTCAGCTTCCCCAGACCCAGGCCCACTGGAGAGGGGAGGGCCAGGGCGCAGACACAGCTGCTCCCATAAGCGCTTCGGCTTCAATGCCTGTCGCTTTTCCCGCTGACCTCAGGGATGTGGCCAGGTCCTGCTGCCCACCACTGCCAATGGCTCCCTCTGCAGGGGTTTCCAAAAGGAATTGTCTCTTCTTCCCCGAACAAAGCTGCTGTTGTCTGGGGAAACACGGGGGATGAGGGAGGCTTGTTTTCCCTTCCTGGCCCCTTCCCTTGGCCCTGACCTTAGGAAAACCTCTTACATTCTCTGTCCCGTCACTTGTCCATCCAGCAGAATGTAGGCAACAGCCCCTCCCATTTCACAGGGATGTAGGAAAGATAGTCAGGGGCTGATGAGGCACCTGCTATGAGTTGTGCTTCGCTATAAGCCCGGCAGCAGCTAGGTGGGTCAGGTGTGTGCACAGATGAGGAAGGTTCCAGGCACAGTCACCAATTATCATGCTCCTCATGTGCCAAGCAGTTTGCACCAATAAACTGTCTTAATCCCACCACAGCCCTGTGAGGTAGATACTGTTCTATTCCCGCCTTACCAATGAACGAACAGAGGCTCAGAGAGGTTAAGTCCCTTGCTGAAGTTCACACAGCTTCTAAATGGTAGGTGTGGGACTCGAACTCCAAGAGCTTTGGTCCTAAATGCAGCACATGGCAGGGTGAGCCACAGTGTGGAAACCCCTTCTCTCACCAGAGGCAGAAGGAAAGGGGCCTAAGGCATTTTTACAAGGATAAGAGCCCTTCTGCGCCTGCTCAGCCTCCTCCAGGAAGCCATCAGGGCCTGCTGCGTTGACCTCTCAGGGGCTCCCTGTGGTGGGAGGGAGGCACAGCGGAAGCCCCCAGGGGACAGCCGTGCCACTCCCCTCACTGAGTGCGGCCTTGGCTCTCTTCTCCCAGCAGCTGCCCAAGGCAGCTGGTTTGGAATGTGGCCCATGACAGCTGCTTGATTTACATAAAGCGGAACCTAGCTAGGGTGTGATGATGGAGGGGCCACATCTGTCCCCCTGGCCCCAGGGGCTAGGCCTCCCCTCCAGGAGATGGAAAGCAAGGATGATCTACACTCTAGCCACATCTGACGTACCCCGGGGCTATCAGTCTCACCCCCTTTCACCCTCCATTGTGGGGTTAGGGTGCGTGGGCAACCCATGCCCCCCACATTCTCCTGGCCTGTGACACACCCTCCTTGGCCCCATTAGGCCCAGCTCTCTACTTCCTGAGTCATGGCCCAACCCAGCAGGCACTGCACCCCAGGGCAAAGTCTAGAGGCCCAGCCTGCCCACCCACATTTCTGCCCTCTGCGCCCTGCCCCGCGACTGGCGCAGTAGGGGTGAGCCCGCTGGGTGGGGAGAGCTTCCTGCGCGACTCCGGCCTCCTCCCTGTTTGGGTCTGAGAATCTCAAGCTGGCTGGACCTTAAAGGTCTACTATCTGCAGGAGCGGGTGCATTTTACAAATGCTTTGGCCCGAGCCCCACCCACCCCAAGGGACCTAACTTGGTTGGTGTGGCTGGGAGCCTGAGTGCTGGTGTTTTCTAAAAACTTCCCCAGGTGGATTCCGCAGGCAGCCAGGGTTCAGAAACACTGATCCTCTTGCCTGGTCACTAGGCACTTGTGTAAACTGAGGCCGGGGGTGGGGGAAAATGACTTGCTAATAGTCACAGAGCAGCTGAGGGCAGAACTGGAGACAGCTCTTTCCCTACCGAGCTGAATCCCTGCTCTGAGTCCATTGGGCTGGGCATTCCTATTCTCATTTTACCGAGGAGGAATTGAAGCACAGAGAGGTGTAGTAACTTGTTTCAGGGCACACAGCAAGCCGGTAGGGGAGCTGGCTGCAGATGAGGTAGCCTAGCTTCCCAGCCTGTGCCTTGAACCCCTGGACCACATGGCTCTGCAGCCACATGCCACTGGTTAGTACCTTAGTAAGAGGAAGCACTTTGCAGTGAAGAGCAGACTCGAACCTGACTGCTGGGGTTCGATTCACGACGGTGCTGTCCACTAGCTGCGTGACCCTCAGCACATTGCTTCACCTCTCTGTGCCTCCTCACCTATAAAATGAGGATCGTAATAGAGTGCACTTTCTGTGGTTATTGTGAGAAATTAAATGAGCCTCTCATTTTTATCTGAAAAGAGTTTGAGACAGCCCCCAGTGAAAAACCCTACATAAGTGATTGTTAGCTAAATTTTATAATACAATTTAATCCTTTTGCCATCTTCAAGTAGCAGGCTTTAGACCCATTTTACAGAGAAGGAAATAGAAAATGACTTGCCCAGAGTCAGAGCGTGTTGGCAGCAGAGCTGGGATTAGAATCTACTTTTCTTGATCCCTCATCCCTTTCTGTTTGGGCCACTTCCTTTCTACCTTCCTGGTCCCTTCTAGGCCCAGGAAGACTAAAAGGTGATTTTTTTTTTTTTTTTTTTTTTTTGCCATGCCCTGTGGATGGCCTACCCCAGAACATACTGTCGCCTACTTCCTAAGTCAGCTTGCTCAGATGTGGGGTAGGCCTGGGATCCTGGGGAGAGACAGGGAATGGCATCAGTGAAATGTTCTGAGATACGGAGACCTCGCAGTTTGTCTGGTCTCCCAGGGGAAGGATCCTGAGTTGGGGTCTCAGCCCTGGTCCTTCCCTGCCAGGCCCCCTGCAGCCTGCTACCCTTTCTGAGCCTTGGGGTCCTTGCAGACAAATCAGGATGTGAGTAGAGCTGCAGAGGGCGGTTGCTGAAATTAGGCAGGATGCTTTGGATAAAGGGCCTTGTTCAGGGCTGGCACACAGCGGCTGTCTGGGCAATGCCAGTTTCTTTTTTCTGGGAGTAATCACTGGGAGGAATTGTCGGAAACCAAACGCAGGAAGTTTAGGAAAAGTGGAATTGACAGCCTCTCCCTGCCCACGCTGATGGCTGGGGCTCAGTGCCAGGAGATCCCACACTCACCCTGAGGAAGGTGGGGGGCTCCTGTGAGGAACTGGGTGGAGTAAGCCTGAGAGTAGGGTTGGCCAGGGCTCTTCCTGAGCTCCAGAACATTCTGTCTGTGATCAGGAAGCGGAGCTGAATCCCACAGACTCCCTCCCATCCTCCAGTTTGATAGTTATTCTGTGAGGGCACTAACGCCCCTTGGGGACCAAGGTGGGGACGTCAGCCTCTCCAGGATCCCCAGGGAGTCGTGGCCAGCCCCAGGCCTGTATTCTCCCTGCTGATGGTCAAGGGGTTGGTCCTGGCTGTGCCTCAGTGCTTAGGGGAGCAGATTAAAAGCGCGGGTCCTTGGCCTCCTGCTGGGAGCGTCTTGATCGGGTTGTAACGGACTCAAGCATCTGCATCCCTAAGAGGCTCCTCTGATCCACACTGCTCTCCAGCCTTCTGGAGACGCCAGCACTCTCGCCCTCCAGGTTCGTCCCATGCCCTAGGGGTACAGTGTACCCATGCTGGTGAGTTAGAGATGACATGAGCTTTACCCTGTGTGATGGGTTGGGTGTCTTAGGAAATGTTGGCCAAGTGCCCCTGCAGGACTCCTGACCTCCACCTCCTGGAATGGGCCTGTCCACAGGTGGCTCTAAAGAGGGTCTTAGCCATCAGGCCCATCCCTGCACCTCCTAAGCATCATTTCCTCCGGGACTCCTTTCTTGCTCTCACTGGTCCATTCTCTCACCTTCTTTCCAATCTTCAAATACACCAAGCTCCTCCTTCCTCAGGCCTTTGCACCTGCTGTGCCCCCTGCCTGGAATGCTTTTCCCACAGATCGTTGCTTGGCTGACTTCTTCATTCGTGTCTTGGCTCAAATGTCACCGGCTCAGGCTGGCCTTTGCCGACCCATTCCGACCCTCTCCCAGCCAGGCAGTTCTCTGCAGTTAGCCCGTTTTGGTATCTTCATGATGCCCAACACGACCAGAAAACCTGGATTGTGTACTTTTTGTCTCCACTCCCCACCCCCAAATGTCAGACCTTGTTAGTCACTCTTCTGCATCCCCAGCAACTGGCACAGTGCCTGGCATGAAGTGGGCACCCAGTAAACGTTTGTTGGCCGAATGAACATGCATCACACCTGTAGCAATACATGTGCCCTATGCATCAGCGGAAAGAGTGTGGCATTGGAGGTTTGCATATTTTCAAATTCCAGCTCAGGCCCTTGCCTGTGCGCCTTTCGGAGCCTCAGTTTTCTCATCTGTGAAATGGCCATGCTAGTGCCTGCCAGGCAGGGTGATGTCAGAGTTGGAGACGGTGTATGGAAAGCCCGTGAGGCACAGTGAGTGGGCAAGAAAGGCTGGTGCTTGTTATTATATGGACAAGAAGGAAGGCGGGTTAAAAATCAGCTTGGAATCTTAACGTCCGTGGCCCCTGGAGAACCAGCCAGCCTCTTGTCTGTCAATTCCGCAGGTATTCACTGTGCACAGCACCTCACTGCGAGAGGCGCTGTTCGAGCTGGGGGTTCCCTGGGAATAAAGCGAAGCTTCTGCCCTCATGCATCTCAGGTCCTTGGTGGAGGGGGAGAGCGGACAATGAGCAAGAAGAATCAGTGAAATGTAGTCTATTCAATCCTGAGAAGCGTTACAAAGAAACAATAAAGCCGGGAAGGGGGTTAGGCTGGATAAGGGTGCGGATTGCAGTTTTACTGGGAGAGGGACACAAGTAGGGATGGGGGTGAGCCCCTTCCCTGTTGGTCAGTGAGAAGCCAGCAGGGGAATGCAGCTGACCCCAACACCCTGGCTCCAAACAGGGGATCCGGAAGAAGACCTGGGCGGTTAGGCCAGGTGTTTATACCTGCTGGGCCCACTGATTTTGTACTTAGTGAGTGTGCTTCTTCTTCCCCCTAGAAACCTCTTCCAGCTCGCTCAGGATGGGGGCCTACGTCTTCATCGGCGTGGGGGCAGTCACCATGCTCATGGGCTTCCTGGGCTGCATCGGTGCCGTCAACGAGGTCCGCTGCCTGCTGGGGCTGGTGAGTACGGATCCCTCCGCAGCTGCCTGCCCATTTCCTCTCATCCAGCCGAGCGCAGCCTGAGCGCGGCGCTGGTGGTAACACCGGGTGGAGAGCGTCACTCGAGGCACGCGGGCTGGGTGCACCTGGTCGGGGACCCGCAGCTGACTTCGTGCCTGCTCTGTGTCCCCAGTACTTTGCTTTCCTGCTCCTGATCCTCATTGCCCAGGTTACGGCCGGGACCCTCTTCTACTTCAACATGGGCAAGGTAAGCCCCTCTCTCCCTCCCTCCTCACTGGGCTGGACCAGCTATGGGGGGGATTGACTTTGAGTGTGGGGGATGGACAAGGAACCCCCCCAGTTGTCACAGACAGACCCAGTAGGTGTCAGGGACGGCCTCCTGGACACTATTCCTTGTGATCAAATGGGGCAGTGTTAGAGGAGAAGGCGGCAGGTGTGGGCAGTCCCCGCTGGGCCTGGATCTCAGCCTGACCCCCCGCTTTCTAGCTGTGTAGCCTTGGGCAAGCTGCTTGCCTCTATGTGCCTGTTCCACCATCTGTAAAATGGAAACAATAAGAAAACTGAACTCTTGAAGTAGTTGCAAAGATTATTCGAGATTATCTGAGTGAAACACATAGCACGTGGCACCATAAGTACTCAATAAATGTCATTCTTGTTATTATTAAGATACTTTAGCAACTATTAAATCCATGCCACTCACCCAAAAATGAGGTTTAGAAGGAGACCGTTAATAAAAACATCAGTCTTGTGTCTGAGGGGAGATGTTCAGCTTTCAGAAACAGAAAATCAGACTTATGGCAGCTTAAACGTGAAGGACATCTGTGGTTGACTTGACCGGAAGTCTGGTTTGGAAGCTCAGAGGCCCTGGTTCTGGCTGTTGAGCATCCTCGCTGGGACGGCTTTCCTGCATTATGACACTTACCTCGTGGTTCCAAGATGGCTGCCACAGCACCAGGCACGATGTCTGTGCCGCTGTGGCCAGAAGATGGGGAAGTGGGCAGTGCCAGACATGGCCATCCCTTTTTATCGGAAAAGCAAGCCCTTTTATCAGAAAAGGCGCAGTGGCTCATGACTGTAATCCCAATACTTAGGGAGGCAGAAGTGGGAGGATTGCTTTGAGACCAGCCTGGCCGACATGGTGAGACCCCATTTCTACAAACAAATTTTTTAAAATGCTAGCCATGGTGGTGTGCACCTGTGGGCCCAGTAAACATTTGTTGGCCAAATGAACATGCATCACACCTGTAGCAATACATGTGCCCTGTGCATCAGCGGGCAGGAGGGCCTCAGGAGGCTGAGGCAGGAGGATCCTTGAGGCCAGGAGGTTGAGGCTACAGTGAGCCATGAAACAGAGCTTGGGGCAACAGAACGAGACCCTGTCTCAAAAAAAAAAAAGCCTCCAACACACTTCCCCAGACTGGGTCACAAAGCCACCCCTGGTTGCAAAGGAGGCTGAGAATGTGAGTATCCAACTTTCAGACTCTAAAGACAGAGAGGCACAAGAGAGAAAGGAGCCAAGAATGGCTGTTGGGTGAGCCAGTTAATTGTGAGTCACAGTTATCACGTAAGAAGCACCTACTGTGTGCACGTGGGATCTTCTAGAAGCTTCCCATACAGCGTCCTGTCCTCACAGTGGCTCTGCAGGGTTTTATGTTGACAGATGGAGATGCAGGTGCTCTGAGATGAAGAGCAATAACAACATTGATAACAGTGACTCTAGCGCCCACCGTCCCTCCAGTTGAGTCCATGCACAGCATATACCGAGTACAGTGTTGACCACGTTACACTCCGCCTCTCGCTGATCCTCACTAGGCCCCCTCAAGGTCGTGGGAGAATCTCTGTCCCGCAGATGAAGGAGTAAGGGCAGCCTAGGCTCCCTGACTCTGAGTCCTGAGTTCACCTGTCCCCAGAACCTGCTGCACATGGCCTGTGGCCTAGCAGACCGTTGGGGTCCCTGCTTCCAGTGCCACCAGTTCTTGTCCACCAGTGAGGGTGGCAGAGCTGGCAGCCAGATGGGCTCCTGCCCCTCACCACTTGAAGGTCAAGTTGCCTGAGATCCCTCTTGGAAGGAAACTGAGAAAACACTATACCAACATCAACAACTAACACTTAATAGAACTTAGAACTTGAACTTCACAAGACAAGATACTCTTGGTAGCTAAGGGCTAACTTGGGCACTGAGCTTCCTGGCAGTCAAGGCAAAAGTGGAAAATAGTGGATTTTGTAGATGAAAAGCAGCTTGTTTGGCTATGAGACAGGAAGCCAGCAGTTAAGGGAGGGAAATTCCTTTCCCAGAAAAATGGTTATGGGGTCAGGCCTTCATTTCTGCCCTATGGCACTGAGCTTCTTTAGGACCTAGTTAGTGATATAATCAGGGTAGATTAGAACCAGGCCCCAGTGAGCCGGTTTCTATGACTCAGAAGCTGGTCGCCTCTGCAGGGATCTTGGGCAGTCCACCCTATGTGATTCACCATCTCACAGTAATAAATATGGTACCCACTGGGTTGGCACCAACCACATGCCAGGAGCTGAGCTAGAAAAGTGAGCTGAAATGCACGTTTCAAATTTACAAACATTTTCCATTTGAAGAAACTGAGGCCCAGGAAAGCAAAGTGACTTTCAGCCACTGGCACACACAGCTTGGAGGCATCAGAGTGGGGAGTCCGAGGCCCATGCCTCCCTATCCACCACGCTGCCCTCCCGCGGGCTGGTTAACTCTGCTTGGCTGATAATGAGGAGCTTAGCCTCAGGGGTGTCCTATCAGCCCCACAACAGGACTTGTTTGGAGATTTGGGTTTCCTGACCCCAGCCAAGCTCTGTGCATTGCAGCCCCCCGCCCCCGTCTTCCCCTTCAGAGTCCACACCCCCTAGTCCCAGCCTGCCTCACCTTAGTCCACCACCATCTTTTCTGGAAGGCAGGGGGAAATTTTCTGGCTTTGCTGAAGAAGTTCTGGTGCCAGTGTATCGCCTGAGTTGGAGTGAACAATTTATTTTTTTCTTTTGCAACGCATCGTAAATCTCAGCGGAAGACTAGGCATACCCTTGATGGTGTTTCTTCTGGCAGACAAGGCTCAGCGTGGGGGTGGGACTTGTTTGAACCTAAGGAAGAAAGGCCTTTTGAAGGGAGATAGGGCCCCCGTGCAGGTGGGTGGGAGCGACCCTGCTGTGGTCTCCAGGGCTGCCCTCTGTCCTTCCTGCCCCCGTCACCCGCAGCCACTGTTCTCAGTGCAGCAATGGGGAAGTTGCAGACCTTGGCATGGCCTGTCACCTCTGGAGCCTGGGGTTCTGCTTCTATAAATTGAGAATAAATCTGCCTCTCCCTGCCCTACCACCCAGGTTGAAGTGAACACAGACTGTGACACTTCTATGAAAATGCAGACTGGTGTCCAAGGGTCTTGACTGTGGAACCACTGCTCTGACATTCTGGGCATGCTACTCAGCTGCCCTGTGCCTCAGTTTCCTCATTTGTCAAACTAGTAACAATATAGGCCCACTGTCCCTTCTCTGCAATTCTGAAATCCAAAAAAAACACTTTAAAAACCAAAAGTAGCATTTGCAACTCATTTGGTGGCAAAATGGAACCTGAACGGAAGCAAGGCTGTGTATG
Organism: Nomascus leucogenys; assembly: GCF_006542625.1. Lineage (NCBI taxonomy): Eukaryota > Metazoa > Chordata > Mammalia > Primates > Hylobatidae > Nomascus > Nomascus leucogenys. The sequence goes on from NC_044395.1 coordinate 104,465,758, forward strand.
GCCTTTGCCTGCCCCATTCGGGCGTCCCTGGGGAAATAGAAATGAGACTCGTTGCAGGCTGCTGCCCCAGCCCCGACTAGCGGGTGTGATCTGTCCCTCCAGGCCCTTTCTAAAATCTGATCCCGTCTCGAGCCGGAGCCCCCAGGGGCTGCCTCGCAGCACTTCAGAGATGAAGAGCACTCACATACGGGAAGGGCGTCGTGCGGCGCTCAGCCGGAGGCTGATGTTGCTGGCATCATTGCCGGAGTTTATTATTATTGCCGCCATTATTCACTTCATGAGGGCCTGGTAAGGGCTCAATAGGTGGCAGCTGTTCCTCCTGCCCTCGTTGTCAGCGGAGCAAGGGCTGTAGGAACGGGGATTTGGGCGTGGTGCTAAGATCCTCATCTGCTTGTTTATCCAGCCTCTGGTGAGCAGAGCCCAGCTCTGGGATTCACGGGCCCTGTGTTTTAGTGTGGGCTCTGCCATTGATTGCTGTGTGGCTTTGGATAAGTTACCCAGACTCTCTGATCCACAGGTGAGCTCTTGGGCCATGCCCAGTGCAGGCAGTCAGGGATTCTGACTTGTTCTCTCTAGACAGTGGGGGTGGGAGGAGTGAGAAGGAAGCGAATGCAGTTTGCCCTTTCCTGTGGTGTGCGGGTGCTGAGCTGGGTGCACTTGGCAGGCCATACCTGTGCCAGGGAGGCCCCTGAGGCTCTGAGAGCTGTCAGGCTCAAGCAGAAGACATTGGAGGGGAAGGGGCTCACTTGGCCTGGCTGGGAGCCAGAGGTGGGGGCTGTGACAGTGGCAGTGGCTGGCCAGACAGCTCCCCAGAGAAGTTGGTCAGGGGAACTGTGACTTCCTTCTCATCCTCCTTGCTGTCACCCTGAAAGCCCCAAATTGTTGGTGCGCACATACCCTCATGTGTGAGACAGGTGGCGAGACGGGTTCCTAGGGGACAGTGTGGTTCTCTGTCTGCTTGCTGAATTAGAACTTCCTGATTCTCTGGCTTGGTGTTCTCTTGCGATGGGGCAGAGGGAGGAAGAGCAGCTGGAGCCTGGGACAGGGAGAGGTGACCTTTCTCTTCCCTGTTGAGAAGGGAATGGAGGAATCCAGGCTACCCCTCTGGAAAGGGATTATGGAAAGACACTTAGGCTAGAATCTCTGAAGCACACGCTGGTCACTGGCTCTGAATTCTGGGGTAGCTAGTTGTGTGGATTGCAGCTGGACTTGCAGGAAAGATGCAGGAAGCGCCCTCATTTCCTATCAGGGTACTGGGATGCAGCCTCTGAGCTGGTGTATCTGTATTCTAGCAAAGCATTTGCCAACATCTCATGTGGGAAACCTGGAGAGGACAGGAAGGTGTGGGTCCAATTCACGCATTTATACCTCATTATAAGGGGCGGTTTCACACCTTAAAGAGCATGGCAGGAGGTCTGCACAGCACCCCAAGGGGCGGGCACGGGAACCTGAAAAGTTACCCTGGAGATGTAGCCTGGTCTCAAGTATCTGGATGACATGTGTCCTTCGAGAGAGGGATTTGATTTGTTCCTGTGGTCCTAGCTGGGACTTGGGTAGCTGGGAAAGGAGGAGGATGTGAACTAATACAAGTGGGTAGAAGTCATTTGAGCAGAACTTAAATTGTATCAAGAGCCTCTCAACTCCGCAACATGCTATTGTGTGAGGTAGTGAGTTCCCCATAGCAGGGAGCATTTAAGCAGAGCCTAAAAAAGCATGACCCTTACATTTGGATGATTTGCTGGACTCAAAGGTCTCTCCTAATTCTGACTCTGTGAAAATTCACACTAAAAGAGAAGTCAAAGCTCAGCATTTGGGTGGGACGTGAGTAGAGCCACGCAGAGGACAGCAGGGTCATGGGGAGGCAGTGGGCAGCTTGCCAAGGCTAAGATCCCAGGTCCCTGGAGCTGCACAGATCAAGGTCTGGTCATGTCTCTGCTGCTTTCTATCTATGTGATCTTGGGAAGTTGCTCCAACTCTGAGCCTCATTTTTCTCTTCTGAGAAATGGGGAGGAGGGAGACAGGGAAGACAGGGCTGGCTGCCTTGGCATTCAACCTATGCAGTCGCACAGGATAATCTGTTGTTGCTGTATTGAAATTCTTTTTTTTTTTTCTTTTCTTTTTGAGACAGAGTCTTGCTCTGTTGCCCAGGCTGGAGTGCAGTGGGATGATCTCGGCCCACTGCAACCTCCACTTTCTGGGCTCAGGTGATCCTCCTGCCTCAGCCTCCCGAATAGCTGGGACTACAGGCACACACCACCATGCCCAGCTAATTTTTGTGTTTTTAGTAGAGATGGGGTTTCACCATGTTGGCCAGGCTGGACTCGAACTCCTGACCCCAAGTGATCTGCCCATCTCGGCCTCCCAAAGTGTTGGGATTACAGGTGTGAGCCACCACGCCTGGCTGAAATTCTTAATAATTTTTAAACAAGGGGCCCTGCATTTTTGCTTTGCACTAGGTGTAAATTATGCAGCTGGCCCTGGGCAGGACTCTTTATGGCATGTGACAGTGACTCAACTGAAAGTGGCCAGAGCCAGCAGAAGGCTCAGCTGGATCCAGGTTTCTAAAGGCTGCTGCTGTCCCTCCTCACCCTTCAGCCCTGCCCTCCTCTGTTGGCTCCCTTCTCGGGCAGGCTGTCCCCAGTGGAGCCTGAGGGTAGCCTAGGTCCTCATCCTACCACACTGATGGAAAGAGGGCCGGGTATGTGAGTGTGGGTCTCAAGCCCATCTCTGAACCGCTTGCCATGCCTGTGATGTGGATGGCATTGAGTGGCAGCCCAGGTCTTTTGCCTGCTTCTGGCATTGAGGGAGTGGGGCCTTCTCAGCTCCATGGAGAAATAGAAGGGTGGTTACATCCAAGGAGTGGGTTTCTGCAGGGCAGGCAGAAACAATGGAGCGGTCCCTTGGGGGACGGAGGGAGATCATGAATGTCTGCTCCTGCTACCTCCCTGTCCTTTTTGTCTCAGTAGCTACCTGGTTGCCAGGGTGACCTCCCTGCACTCCCAGCACAGGCCCCCTGAGCATCAGCTCCAAGCTGAACCGGCCCCTGTGGCCATGGTCCCCATGGCCCGGGTGTGTCCCTCAACCACATTCTGGACTGCAAGATGTTGTGGTGTTTCCATGGAAACCACCTGTCTAGGTGGAAACCACCCAGCTTCCATCACCTTCTCATTTCAGGGGGCCTGGGAGAGAAACAGGGAAGTCCAGGCTGCTGTGACAACCATGCTGGGGTTTAAACAGAGCCTCAGTGCAACATGTCGTGAGGAAGCTGGGTGGGTGGGGAAGGATGTGGGAGAGGCAGCTTTCCGCACAGATGCTTCTAGAGAACCCCTCCTTTCCACACCGTGGGGATCACCCACCCACTGGGGTTGAGAGGTGGACCCGAGATGTCATATCGCCTGGCAGACAGCCCCAGCTATGTGACTCAGGCAAACCACTTAGCTTTTCTGGGCCCTGGTTAAAACTGGGTATGGCCGTGTGGTTTAAATGCCAATAAAGCTTAATAGGTAAAAACGTGGGTTCTGAAATCAGCCAAGCCTGTGTGCAAACCTCACTTCTTCCACATGTTGGCTGTGTGACTTTGGGCAAGTTAATTAACCTCTCTGGGTTTGTTTTCTGTATCTCTATAATGAGGGAATGGGGTGAATACCTAGGCCATAGGTCTGCTGTGAAGATTCAGTTGAGATAATACATTTAAAGTGCTTACCACAGCACCAGGTACATAGCAAACATTTGATAAAAGTTAGCCACTATTAGTGTTGTGATTAATTACTGACAGGAAAGCTTTGTAAATTGCAGGACTCTGTATAAGGGCTTTTTTTTTTTTTTTTTTTTTTTTTTTTTTAATATCATGCTGAGAGCTTTACTGAGAGAAGGGCAGGGAGCATCATCAGAGGCTGGTTTCCCAGCATTAATTTTTTTTTTTTTTTTTGAGACAGAGTCTCGCTCTGTTGCCCAGGCTGGAGTGCAGTGGCATGATCTCGGCTCACTGCAACCTCCGCCTCTCGGGTTCAAGCGATTCTTCTGTCTCAGTCTCCTGAGTAGCTGGGACTACAGGCGTACTGCCATCACACCCAGCTAATTTTTTATACTTTTTTTTAGTGGAGATGGGGTTTCACAATGTTAGTCAGGATGGTCTCAATCTCCTGAGCTCGTGATCTGCCCACCTTGGCCTCCCAAAGTGCTGGAATTACATACGTGAGCCACCATGGCCAGCCCCAGCATTAATTTAACCAAGGGAGCTGGGTGGGGAGCCAGGGCTGCAGGTGCATCTGCAGGATATGTGTTCTCTGAGCACAGTGTTCATTCAAGGACTGCCCATGGGGAGCTGCCGGAAGCCCCGCCAACAGGGTTCCCTGGGAGTCAGGCTCTGAAACCCCACCTGGAAGTACCTGTCCCATTTCTCCCAATTCTTCCCTCTCAGGAACCAAGGTGGGAAGGTGTGTGGCCTTCTCCTTGGCATCCCTGCCTTCTAGGGTCCCTCGCCCCCACTGCCATGACCAGTCCAACCATGCATTTGCCCTGGAAGGCCTCGGGGCAAGGTCCACGTGAGAGGCTAGGTGGAGCCAGGCAGGGGCTGGCTCTCCGAGGCTCCCCTCCCACCCAGGCCTGCTTATCACCGAGGGAGGCCCTGCCCTCAGCAGGCCCTGGGTTTGCCTCCCTTTGCACAGCTGACTTATTTAGAAACCCCTCTTATGCCTGCTTTGTAAATCAGTGTTTTCTCTGTGGGGTTAGCTGCGAGCAGGTGCTGCTCTCCACCACAAGGAGGGACCCTTAATTCCTGAGCAGGGTGAGGACCAGCATAGGCAAGATGTAGATTTGGGCCAGGCGAGGTGGCTCAGGCCTGTAATCCCAGCACATTGGGAGGCTGAGGCTGGATCACTTGAGGTCAGGAGTTCGAGACCAGCCGGGGCAACATGGCGAGACCCTGTCCCTACTAAAAATACAAAAATTAGCCGGGCATGGTGACTCGTGCCTGTAGCCCCAGCTACCTGGGAGGCTGAAGTGGGAGGATTGCTTAACCCCAGGAGGCAGAAGTTGCAGTGAGCTGAGATCCTGCCACTGCCCTCCAACCTGGGTGACAGGGAGACCCTGTCTCAAAAAAACAAAACAAAACAAAAAGTGAGATGTTTTTGGAGCTCTGGGGCAAGCAGCGAGGTCCCAGAAAGGCAACTGACCTCATGCTCTGGCTGGCTGGCACTGCGGGCTTGGGACTTGGGAAGGGGTGAGGGAGGATCTTTTCTGTTTTGTTTTGTTGTTTGTTTTCTTTTTTTGTTTGTTTTTTGAGATGGACTGTTACTGTGTCACCCAGGCTGGAGTGCAGTGGTGCGATCTCAACTCACTGCAACCTCCACCCCCTGGGTTCAAGCAATTCTCCTGCCTCAGCCTCCTGAGTAGCTGGGATTACAGGCGCCCACCACCATGACTGCATAGAGGGAGGATCTTTTGACCATATAGTTGATCCCGAAGTTCCAGGTCCCCCAGTCTTGGGGCCCCCCTCCAGGCATCTACCCTGCTGTCTTGGGGGCCCTGTTTGGAGAGGCTGCACTCTGGTCCTTGGAGGAAGGAAGCTGAGCTGGGCTTTCCTCCCTGTCCCTCCTTCTCCCTGAAGTTGCCCTGTGGGAGGTGTAAGGATTCACCAAGAAGTTGCATGGGTCTGGCTCTGGTGCCTGGCAGACCGTGGTGATTAGGTGTGCATTCAGCATTCAGCATTCATGTACCCCGCACACCTGTTCTGTGCCAGGCTTGGTGCTAGCCACGGGGGACCCTGTAGTGAGCGTGCCAGATGTGGTCCCTGCCCCCACGGAGCTGATGTGCTAGTGGAGAGAGATGATAAGCCCTGAACACCAACAAGCATGTAACGTCAGTGCTCTAAAGAAAAATACAGCGTGCTTTCCCTTGTGGGATAAGGGAGGCCGGGGAGGGGTGGTTGATTGGTTGGGGGAGAGGGGATGGGGAAGGGCTGATATTTTGTAGAGTGGTCTGGTAAGGCCTTTCTGAGGAGGTGACATTGGAGCAGAGCCCTGAAGGAAGCAGAGGGTGAGCCATGTTAATGTCTAGGGGAAGAGCATTCCAGGCGGTGGGAACAGCACGTGCAAAGGCCCCAAGGCAGGAGCGTGCCTGGCATGAAGACAGCACGGAAATCTACTCAGTTGAAGCAGAGGGAGGAAGAACAGAGGACAGAAGGTCTGGGGAGGCAGACAAGTGGTGTAGGACCTCCTAGGCTGTTACGGGGACAATGACGGTGGGAACTGCCCTGGTGGTGGGAGGCCCCTACAGGGTTTTCAGCGGTGACATGAGAATATTGATGTTTACAGGGCCAGGCTGCTGCCAAGCGCAGAAGAGATAGTGGGGCAGGAGTGGTTGGCACTGCCTGCATCGGGCACCCTGGGAGCGCCAGGAAAGTGGTTGGAGCCATGCGCATGCCCCAGGGTTGCTGACGGGAACGGGGGGAGGCAGTTTAGGGGTGGCCACAGGTGGGCACGGGTTTCAGGAAATATGACCCTGACCTTTGTCCTCCCCGCTGCAGCTGAAGCAGGAGATGGGCGGCATCGTGATCGAGCTCATTCGAGACTACAACAGCAGTCGCGAGGACAGCCTGCAGGATGCCTGGGACTACGTGCAGGCTCAGGTGAGGTGCGGCGGGGCTGCAGGAGGCCCTCTGGCCTGGGTGTCCCTGCATTTGGGGCTCTGTGCACCCGCATGTCTGGGACTGGCATCTGCAGTGCTCGTGTGTGCCTGACAGTTTGTAGGAGAGTGTGCTTCTATGGGGGCAGGGCACCCCAGTCAGCACCGCAGCTCCCTGCTCAGGGGGCCCAGAGACTCAGAGGCAGCTTCGCAGCTCTGTGCTCTCATTTGTGGCCAGAAAGCATGGGGGCAGTTGTCAGCCCTCTTATCTCAAGCCACGTTGGGGAGCGTTGGGAGCTCCACCCTGGGTTTTAGGAAACTGGGTGCCAAGGCTGAGATGCTGAGAAGTCCCAGTGGAGGCTGCCTCTGGGAAGGGCACTAGCTGGGGAGGTGTCGAGGGAGCCTTCTAGGGCGAAAAGAGTATTCTAGCCAAATCTTGATACGGGTTTCGCCAGTATGTGCACATATGTAAAAATGCACCAAGCTGAATGTGTGCCCATTAGTTCATGTGTATTATACCTCCATTAAAGTGAGAGAGATGGTTGGATGGACGGATGGACGGATGGACTGGCCGACTGACCAACAGATAGACTGACCAGGTTCCCAGCCTGTCTCAATAGTGATCCAATGACCACCTGGCTCTCCTTTCTTGTGGTCCCGGATGCTGTGTGTGCCCTTGGCTGGGACCTGCCATCTCTGATCTGCGATCCTGTGAGGGCGCAGGACACAGTGGTCACGTAGGGCCTGTTGACAACTCAGGGGAGGGATGTGGGGTATAAGGGGCATGGGCAGCAGGAGAAAGCCTGACTCTGGGGCACCAGGAGAGTTTGCAGAGAGGACACTCCATCTAGGCGACATGGACGTGGCCATTTTCTGAGTGGAGGAAGGGCAGAGCGATGTTTTCTGGCCCTGGGAGAGGACATCAGGTGTGGGAGTCATGGCAACTGGAAGGCTTGGTGCACACAGGGAAATGTTTTGGTCCATATGTAGTTTGACCCACAATTGCTGAGACTTTGCTAATTTTAGCAAAGTCTGGATGTCACCAGTGACATAAACCAGTGCCACCTGACAAGGGACCTGGGAGGAGAAGTGGGTCCCTTGGGAGGTGGTGAGCATCCTACCCTGGAAAGTCATTGGCTGGTTCTAGATGATTCTGATGCTGTCAGATGCTGCTTAGGCTGGTGGTAAGTCAGACTCCCAAGGCCTGGAGTGCTAACACTGCCACAGCCGCTAGGCCTTTGCTGTGCCTGCCTCCTCATCTATACAATGGGGCTACTGACCCATGCCGTGTGAGATACATTGTTAAAGCCTGCAGCACTTAGGCAGCATTTATTATGTGGTACGTTGGTGGTGATGTTTTGGTCACCATGCACATCCGTGGAGACACAGGTGGAGGTGGCGTGTGCTGCTGGGGACCAGGTACAGCCAGAGTCAGGCCAAGGGGTTGCTTGGAAGGAGGCTCTGCCATAGACGGGCCAAGGAGACCTGCCTCATTTTGCTCTGGTGCAGGACGGCCTGTGGGTGCCCCCAGCCTTGCAGACCCCTGCACCTCTTAGAGGTGCCAGCCTTTTCTGGGAGAGAGGAGGCAGCCCGGCTGCCAGAACAAACGCCTGTAAACCTGGATTAGAAACTGCCTGGAGCTGAGCATTTTTGAGTGTGCCTGGCACGCCCCCTGCTGGCCACTGGCGACTGGTCGGGCGACACCCCTCGGAGATAGGAAGGAAGCGGTCCAGGAACTGACCCCTGCTGTGACCGTGGCTATCCCATTGAATCCCCCCAGGAACCCCCAGCATTGCGGGGATTCGCACACAGAGACCTCCTTTAGCACACGGAGCCCGGAAAGGCTTTCTTCTCTCTAGAACTACAGTATTTTCTCCTTTAAAATGGCAGAATTGACCAGCTAGCCGAGGTGGCTCACGCCTGTAATCCCAGCACTTTGGGAGGCCGAGGTGGGCGGATCACTTGAGGTCAGGAGTTCAAGACCAGCCTGGCCAACATGGTGAAACCCCATCTCTACTAAAAATACAAACATTAGCCGGGCGTGATGGCAAGTGCCTGTAATCCCAGCTACCCAGGAGGCTGAAGCAGGAGAATCGTTTGAACCCTGGAGGTGGAGGTTGCAGTGAGCCAAGAGCACGCTGCTGCACTCCAGCCTGGGTGACTGAGCAAGACTCTGTCTCAGAAAAAAAAAAAAAAAAAAGGCAGAATTGACCCCATCTCCTTTTTCACTTTTTCTCCTTTTCACCAGGAAGCTCAGAGGCAAACTGCACTAAAGTCACTAAAGTCAACTCCTGCACTAAAGTCGAACAGCCTTTCCTAAGCTTATTGTGCTCCCCACACCTATACTGGGTACTTTGTCTGCCTCATCCCATTTAGTCCTTGTGATAGCCCTGCGAGTTGGGGATTTTACAGATGAGGAAACTGAGGCTAGTTCCTTGATGGAGGTTGCTCAGCTGGTAGGTGGCAGGGCTGGGATTGTAACCCAGTAGCCTGACTTTAAACCCTGCACTGTGAACTGTCTGCCATCCATTCTCCTTGTGCCCTTTACACCTGCGCTCCTTCAACTTGAACTTCCTTCCTACTCTGCTTTGTATTTTTGCTGGTCCTAGTTTTGATTATTCTGCTGTACTTGTAGTTTATGGTGGTTCGGCTGGGACCAGGGGCCTGGAAGTGGCATATCTGAGTCTCTGTCCTGGGGAGGCCCTGCCTCTGCCAGGAGGGCAGCCTGCCTGAGGTGAGCCATGAGCACAAGCAGTCTGTCCCCTGCCTTGCCCAGGTGAAGTGCTGCGGCTGGGTCAGCTTCTACAACTGGACGGACAACGCTGAGCTCATGAATCGCCCTGAGGTCACCTACCCCTGTTCCTGCGAAGACAAGGGGGAAGAGGACAACAGCCTTTCCATGAGGAAGGGCTTCTGCGAGACCCCCGGTAACAGAACCCAGAGTGGCAACCACCCTGAGGACTGGCCTGTGTACCAGGAGGTGTGTAGGGGGCTGCAGATCGGGGGCTGGGCTCCGAGGGCGTTGGGGGCCGTCTGGGCTACTGCTCAGCTCTTCCGTCCTCCATTTAGTTCATTCCCTTGATTCACCTGTCATTTGTACCTTCATCTACTTCTTTGTTAATGTATTCATTCAAGGAACAGGCAGAGCCCTCTTTAGGGGCTTCCAGGCTGGGACTGGGGGGCTCTTGGTGGTTCTGCATGGCGGGGCGGGATGGTGTAGAGTGGGGTGATGTGACCACGTTCTCCCCTTGCAGGGCTGCATGGAGAAGGTGCAGGCATGGCTGCAGGAGAACCTGGGCATCATCCTCGGCGTGGGCGTGGGTGTGGCCGTCATCGAGGTCTGAGCCCCCTCCCCCATCCCTTCTCCATTCCAGGTCCTTCTGGGTTGTCTCTGTTCTGCTGATCTCCTTGGGGAGGTGGTGGCCCAGGGGGCCAGCACCCCATCAGCTTCCAGAGGCCTTCTGGCCTGAGCACTGTCTGGCTGTGTGACCTCAGACAAGGCACTGCCCTGCTCTGGGCCTCCCTCTGCTGCCTGCATCACAGGGTGGTTGCGAGGCTCAAGTTGAGGATCCACTTAATCCCCATCTAAACCTGGATGGCGCGGCTGGGGCGTCTGAGGCCGGGACACCCAGCCTCCCTCTGACTCTCCGCCTCTCCCCACAGCTCCTGGGGATGCTCCTGTCCATCTGCTTGTGCCGGCACGTCCATTCCGAAGACTACAGCAAGGTCCCCAAGTACTGAGGCAGCTGCTATCCCCATCTCCCTTCCTGGCCCCTGACCTCAGGGGTCCCAGGGGTCTCCCTGGCTCCCTCCTCCAGGCCTGCCTCCCACTTCACTGCGAAGACCCTCTTGCCCACCCTGACTGAAAGTAGGGGGCTTTCTGGGGCCTAGCGATCTCTCCTGGCCTATCCGCTGCCAGCCTTGAGCCCTGGCTGTTCTGTGGCTCCTCTGCTCACCGCCCATCAGGGTTCTCTTAGCAACTCAGAGAAAAATGCTCCCCGCAGCGTCCCTGGAGCAGGTGGGCTGGACTTCTGCCTGCCCTCAAGGGTGTGTATATTGTATAGGGGCAACTGTATTAAAAATTGGGGAGGAGGGGGCCGGGCGCGGTGGCTCACACCTGTAATCCCAGCACTTTGGGAGGCCGAGGCGGGTGGATCACGAGGTCAGGAGATCGAGACCATCCTGACTAACACGGTGAAACCCCGTCTCTACTAAAAATACAAAAAAATTTAGCCAGGCGCGGTGTCGGGCGCCTGTAGTCCCAGCTACTTGGGAGGCTGAGGCAGGAGAATGGTGTGAACCCGGGAGCGGAGGTTGCAGTGAGCTGAGATCGCGCCACTGCACTCCAGCCTAGGGGACAGAGCGAGACTCCATCTCAAAAGAATAAAAAATTAAAAATAAAATTGGGGAGGGGAGGGCGTTAGATAAGGCACTCTGGGCTGTCAGGAGACTGCCTACTGGGTGGGTCAACTTATTTCCCACTATGACATTTATATCTTTGTTTTTTCACCATTATATTGAAGGCAGTGGGAGAGGGTGGGTTTTTTACCTGACATTAAGGGGTGGCACCCCTTCCCCAGGCCTGAGGCAGGTCCATCTAGACAGCTCAGATTAGCCTGGGCCATGCCCTAGGGACAGGGCCTAGGGGACATGGGCTGGAGGGGGTCTGCCTTGGTAAGGGGATCTGGCTTGGCCCTGAGCTGCTTAGGGACAGGTGAGTCCTTGGGGGCATGGCACAGAGCTGGTCCTGTATTCTCCAGGGTCCGGAGCTGGCCAGGGGTGGGGAGGAGGAGGATGGCTTCTCCTGGGAGAAGGTGGGCTGGTTTTTCTTGGCAAGCTGTCCTCTGGCCCCTGGGGAGTGGGGTGGGTGAGGCTGTGCCTTGTAGGGGGGAGAGGGGAGGGGGCTCTGTGTGCACCATTCTGTAAAACACACTCAAGATTCTAAGACTATTAAAGAGGATTTATAACAGTCTAGTCTGGAATGGTAGGGATGCTGCTTCCTGGGGCAGGGGAGGACCCAGGGCAGAGGGTGTGAGCAGAGTGGCTGGGTCTGCTGGAGACTGCTGGACCCCTCACTGCTCTGCCCTCCCTGCAGGCATCTGCCTCTGCAGCCTGAACCTTAGGACCGTGATGGGCCAGGCTCTGATGGGCCTGCCTACATGCCAGGGTGCCTGGAGTTTGATTTGGTGCTAAGAGAGGTATAGATTGTACCTCTCGATTCCTGCTTCTGGAACTAGGGTATGGGTGCCCCCAGAAGCTGCACAAAAGTGGGCTGGTGATGGGGGACAGGGAAGCCACAGGATAAACTTGGCATCGCTTTCTAGAGCATCCGTTTCTGCAAAGAATTGTGGAAGGAAACATTTTCATACTAAAGAAATGTGATGGAGTAAGATGTGCAGAATTCAGGGGACTTTTTAGGATGAAATGTGAGACTTTGGGAGGCTGAGGCAGGTGGATCACTTGAGGTCAGGAGTTCCAGTCCAACCTGGCCAACATGGTGAAACCCCATCTCTCCAAAAAATACAGAAATTAGCCAAGTCTGGTAGTGCACGCCTGTAATGCCAGCTACTCAGGAGGCTGAGGAAGGAGAATTGCTTGAACCCGGGGGATGGTGGTTGCGGTGAGCCAAGATTGTGCCACTGCACTTCAGCGTGGGCAACAGAGCGAGAATCTGTCAAAAAAGGAAGAGAAAGAAACGACAGAAAAAGAAGCTCGCTCTTACTTGTGCACGGCTCTGACGACTGAGCCCCAGCATGCCCCTTGCCCAGCGTCATGAAGTCCAGAGGGCACTCGCCCCACCTTCTCCTCTCATTTCTGGAGCCAGTGGGCAGGGGAAGCTCTTGCCTCCCTGCAGTGGAGCCCGAGCGGGGCGGCGGCTAGAGTGGTGTTTCAGCAGGGACCACCAGGCGGCGCTGCAGCCTCAGCCTAGGAGCCCGGCAGAGCCCAAAGGTTCCGTGGTTACTCCCGGTCTCGCCAACCCCGGGCCTGCCGGCGTCCCACTCCAGGGGAAGTGCTTGTGAAAATGCAGATTCCAAAGCTCAAGGATTCTGGCGCTGCAGATCTAGGATGGGGACAAGGAATCTGCCTATTTGCACCCCTTTGCGTTGATTCCGGAAGATTCTCAGACCTGGGGTAATGTCTGTCCCAAGCCACGTGCTGACCTCCCAGCGAATGTGGCAGCTGAGGTGTCAGCAGTGGGGTCGGCTGTGGGTCCCTCTGTGGCCTTGGTCGCCTCCCTCTGGGATGGGCGGAGGAGAGGAAAATGTGGATGGTTCCACCTGGCCCCCCACAGCTTCCACCCTCTGGAAGGATAGCAGAGAGCTGTTGGGTGTCTTTTCATAAATGCTTTCTCACTGGGAGCAAGGGGACCTGAGTTTGAGTCCAGCTCCACCTCCATCTTCCTGTGCGACACGGGGCCTGGCAGGCTGAGGGTGGGCTCAAAGCTGTTTGCAAAATAGGGGACTGAGAAAATGTCAGAAGTTAGCGAAGGGGTGGGCTGCTTCCTCTGACACGTCCATCCTGCCCAGAGCTCACAGCTGGAAGGGGCCAGAGCCAGGATTTGAACCCCACGTATCTGACTTTAAAGACCATCCTCCTGGCTCCACTGGCTCCTGCCCTTCCAGATTTCCCAGAACAGCCCAGGACATGTGGTGGTGTGAGGCTGTGACCCTCGCTTTTGTGAAATCTGGCCGCTGTAGCTCTGAGCCTGCTGGGTTCCTCATTTCAAGCTCCTGGGGAGCACCCAGTTTCAGCACCCCACTTACTCCCAGCCTGTGAGGTTTTGGGAGGGAGGGAACATAGACCCATGTCTAACACTCAGAATCATCCCTGTAGCCACTCATCTGTCCCATGCCCATCTGGGGCTTCCACGCCTTCCAGCTGCCCTCCCTGGGCCCTCTGTGGGCTGCCATCTCTCCTGCCAAGGGCCCTGCCAGGTCCAAAGGACTGGCACATGGGTACCATGTGGAGGAGGGTACAAGGGTGCTCCTTGGCAGTGCCCACCCACAGCTCCCTGGGGCAGACAGGAAGAATGGCTGGAGCAAAGGGTTGCTCTTTGGGCTCCCATGGGAGGTTAGAGACAGTGCCTAGGATGAGTTCAGGGAGCGGGACTTTGGGGGGCACTGATTGGCATGGCCACTGACCAATGGGTATGGAAGTCAGGCCTGAGCTGGAATAGGATCCTTACATGTGGATCGGTGGGAGGTGCGGGAGCTCTGAGAGGTTGGGGTGGGGGGGAATTTTCAACTGGTGTGGAAATATTTCACCATTTTATTCATAATAACTGGTATGGCTGGCTGGGTGAGCACTGCTGAATGGCAGCCTGATACCTGTGCACATACATGCATGCACTCTCTCACACACACACACTTGAGGCCCTGAAGGCCCCTGAGGGCTCAGTCCATTCCCAGCTGGGAGGAACCCTAGCTCTTCTCCCCTGAGGCTAAGCCACGGGCGGCCCGTAGTGAACGGGGAAAGCCAAGTGTCTTCCTGCCTGGCCTTCCCAGGCCTACACTGCAGAGCCCCCTGTGCCGCTGATCACCATCCTGTCTCCTAGCAGAGCTGCCTCCACCCTCTGCCCCAGGTCTTCCAGGCAAGCAGGTCCCCCAGGCTGAGAGCAGCCGGGTGTAGGGGCACACTGGTGACGCTGGAGCATGTAGCCACCAGGCATCTCCTGGGCCAGCGCTCTCATCGCCTTTCTCCCCTGCAGAAGGACAGAGACCCAAGTTGCCACGCTGCCTCGGGGCAAATGTCTGGCTGTTCTCTGGGGTCTTTAGAGGCTGTAGGCTAAGGTTTATTCATTTATTCATTCATCCCATGAATACTTAACGGCACAGACTATTTGTGAAGCACAGTTCTAGGATCTTAGGCACACAGCAGTGAACACATGCAAACCCCCTGCCCACATGGCACCTGCATTCTGATGAGTGTAGACTCTTGCACACAACTGATGCACCAGGACACACGTGCACACACAGCACACGCATGCACACAGCACACCCTGCCACACGTACACAGGTACGTACCAGCACACACTGCCGACTGCTGACAGCACAGTCTGAGCCGAGTGTTGCTGTGGGACCCGTGGGGCCCATCCAAGGCCCCATCCTGTGGAAGGAAGTAGAATGAACAGCGTGTCGAACAAACAGGAAAGTGGGGGAAGCGCTCATCGCTCAGCCCCGTCCCCTCCAGCTACAGTGCAGGAATCAGCCATTGCCCTGGCAATCCCCTTCCCAACCGAAATCAAATAGAATCAGAGCAGCTGCCACTGGACGTGACGGGCTGTGCAACTTCACCTCTCTTAGTCTCATCTGGAAAATGGGGACTCTCCTTCCTCACTCCCAGTGCTGTTGTGGGAGCCAAATGCGGTCACGTACACAGTGAGCTCATTCCCCAAGCAGCCCATTCCAGGACTGGCCCCAGCTTCAAGGGGAGGTTTCCCATCCCCTGGGGATACCTTCCCTGAGCAGGAATGAGGCCCACGGGAGGACTTTGGGCCTTGGTGCCTCCGGGGCAGGGATGGCTGATTGGCCCAAGGGCCTGGGGCTGGGGCAGGTAAGACCTGTACTCAGCCTCTTGCCTAGTGGGAAGGTGAGCAGGTAGGGCCATTAGAGGACATTTGAGCTGTGAGCACCCCGGCCCCCAGCTGCCCCGTCTGACATCATTTCCCCAGCACCTGCCTTCTGAGCAAGGGGAATGTCAGGCCCAGAGCCAAGTGCCTCTCCCCAAGTGACCTCAGATGCCTTAAGCAGTAGCCCCTGGGATAGGAGTGGGCTTCCTGCAGGATGCTGGGGGCAGAGGGGCGGCCAGCTGGAACAGCTGGGAGTGCAGAGGGGCTGTGTGGAGGTGGGGAGTGGAAGCAGAGAGCTGGAGAGTCTCCAGCAGCCTCTTGGAGGACTGTGTGGGCGGGAGGGGATGTTGGTGGCAGCTGATAGGAGTGGAGGGGTCCATCCTCTGCCCTTTCATCACACACCTGGGTGAGCCCAGCTTGGGGCTTCCAGGGTGACGGGGGCCCTGTGATCCCAGGACCCCCATCCTCTTGGTCCTGGTTCATGGAGGACTCAGGCGCTTGGGGTGGTGTCTGAGTTCTTTCCATGGGGAAGCTGTTGAGGAACTCACTTGGTGGGTAAGTGGGGGTCTGGTAAAATGGAAGGAGAGAGGCCTGTATTAGTCCATTTTCACCCTGCTGATAAAGACATACCTAAGACTGGGCAATTTACAAAAGAAAGAGTTTTAATGGACTCACAGTTCCACGTAGCTGGGGAGGCCTCATAATGATGGAAGAAGGCAAAAGGCACGTCTCACATGGTGGTAGACAAGAGAAGACAGAATGAGAGCCAAGCAAAAGGGGTTACCCCTCATAAAACCATCAGATCTCCTGTGACTTATTCACTACCATGAGAACAGTATGGGAGAAACCGCCCCATGATTCACTTATCTCCCACTGAGTCCCTCCCACAGCACATGGGAATTATGGGAGTACAATTCAAGATGAGATTTGGGTGGGGACACAGAGCCCAACCATATCAAGGCCCTTCCCCAGAGGGGCAGGCTCTAAACCCAAGGGAGCCCACAAAGAGGAGGAACAGAGTGGGGGTGAGAACAATGCTATGAGCAGGACTCCAGCTGGGGGAGCTAGGAAGATGAGCAGGGCTGACCCTTTGGGGTGAGCTAGGACTCGCAGCAGGCAAAGAGGCAGCAGGGCAGCAAGAGGAGAATGCAGGCAGCCACTGCAGAGGGCATGGTGGACCCCAGCAGCCATGGGACCCTGTCTCCTTCCCAATCATCATCGTCACAGCAGCCACCATGGATTTAGTATTAAGCTTTAACCCTGACACCCCAACAGTGTAGACACACTTGCTCCCCCCACCCCTTTACAGTGTGGAAACCAAAACTTGGAAAAGCTAAGCTGTTTGCCATAGCCCTGACCCACTACACAATCCAGGAGTCATTCACATTGGATTCACAAATCCACTTTCAGGTCCAGAGTCACAGTGACTGAAGAAACTGGGGTTGGCCCCTGGGGCCTGTGACTCTGTGTCCTTTCCAATAGTTCTCAAGGCCAATGGGAATGAAGACCCCTGGTTCACAAAAAGAGGAGAGGAGTGGGCCTTTTCTAAGGAGGCGCAAGTCCATTAAACCCAACTTTTCCTCCATCAATTTATGCAATAAGGATTTATCAGGCGCCCACTCTATGCCAGGCATTGTGGAAGGAATCAGGGGTCACCAAGGTAAACAAGCTTGTGGAGCTGACAGTCCAGTTGTCGGGGAGGCACAGGGAAAAAACACGAACAGCAGAAAAAGCACCCCATGTCAGGGACAGAGAGGGCAGCAAAGGTGATCAAGACTCTGTCTCTACCTGCCGGGAAGTGCACAAGGTAAGACAAGCCGGTCCTGGGGCAGGCTGTTGTCGCTGATGTCCTCATTGCCCGGGGCACTGTGGAGGCTGCCACTGCACCAGGACATGGAGGAATGAATCCAGTCCCATGGGTTGACTGGCCCCGAGTTCAAGAGGATGCACGGGAACCAATCACAGTGTGAATGCAAATGAGAACCAGGCACCCCCTACCCAAAAGGGGAACTGATCTAGGCCTCCTGTCTATGTGGTCAGGAAAACCTTTTCCAAGAGGCCAATGGAAACTATCTGTAGCTTGTGATGATCTAAAATGCCTCATCAGGGATTGCTTAATGAGTTTATTTAACAGACAGCTGGGACGGAGGGGTTGTCCAGGTGGACTGTGTGTATTTCCTTCCTCTGAGGACTGAGCAGGGCAAGGACTCAATCTGGCATCAGTCTATGGGGGATGCAGGTCATCAGACCCCCATGACTCCATGTGTGGGATGCCTGTGCCTGGTCCCATATGGAGTCTGGTTTCCATCTCCTTCAGAAAAGGAATGTGAAGGTGGCAGCCTGGCTCGAACTGGTGAATGGAGAATGGAGTGGGGAAGCCACGAGGGAGAGCAACCAGCTTTCCTGCCAGTGTCACAGGGCAGAGTGAGCAGCTAGGGTGGGAGTCATGGCACTGGGAATTGAGGGACTTGGTTCTGTCTCAGATGTCCCCTAATTAGTTGCATGTGGTCATTGTTTGCAAAAATAGTCACATGTATTCCCTTTCCTGTATCTATGCTCTCTGCAACATGACTATGCAGCTAGCACCTCTCTGATGGCTGGTTGTGTGACTTCCTCTGGCTAGTGGAATGTGGGGGAAAAAACAGTGTGTCAATTCTAAGCCTAAGTCTCAAGGAGTTTTGCACACTTCTCCCCACGTCTTCTCTCTCTCTGCCTCACTCTCTCAAAACCTGCCACTGCCTCATGAAGAAGCCCAAGTTAGCCTGCTGGAGCATGAGAGCCAAGTGGGTCAGTACCCCATCATCCCAGATGACAACCAACTTACCCCCAGAAGCAGAACCACCACCCTACCTGCAGCCAACTTCAGACGCAAGAGAAGACCAGGTGAACCACCTAGCTGAGCCCAACCTAAATGGCTGGCACAGAATCATGAGCTAAACAATGGTGGTTGTTTCAGGCCCTAAATTTGGGGTTAGTTTATGACACAGCAATAGCTAACTGATAGGATAGGTAATCATAATGACAGCTACCATTTGCTGAAGGCCTATTGGACACCAGGCCCTGCACTAAGCACTTGACATACATTGCATGAGTCCCCTGACTCATTTAATCCACACAATAGCCCTGAGAGTTGGTATTTGGATGCACACTTCATAGATAAGAAAACAGAGGCTCAGAGGAGACATGAGTCTGGCCTAAGGTTGCTGACCAGTGAGAGACAGAGATCATATGAGAACCTAAAGTCTGTCTTCATGGGCTCAGTGTCTGAATCTCCCTTCCAGAGGAGCCTTAATGTCAGAGAGAATCAGCATCACTTGAGAGACTGTAATGTATTCTGCACACGGGAGCTGACATCATTAAGAATGTTCTCAGCCTTCCGTCCCCAGGAATTATGCCCTGTCTCACCCTGTTCTTCTCTCACCCCCAGTCACTGCCTCTAATTCCCTTGGGCTTCTGGAGAGAAAGACAAAAGACACAGATGACGGGATAATTTATTTCTTTTTGATTCCACCTGCTATTTAATCAGTAAGTATTTACAGAGGGCCTGCTATGTGCTAATTTCAGAGTGTTCTTTCTTTCATGACACATTTTCTGGGTCCCTATGGCGTGTTCTCACTCAGCCCGTGTAGCCCCAACACCAGGGTCGTTGGGATTATCCCCACTTTACAGCTGAAAAAACTCTGAGGTTCCAGAGAGGTGAAATGGCCACCTTGAGGTCACTTAACTAGTAAGTGACCAAAACAAGATTCAACTCCAGGTTTGGCTGGATTCAGGCAGGGTCGCTTACTCTTATCACCACAGCTGTGGCTTTTTTAAAAAAGAGATTTTGAAACTTCCCCTGGGCTCTGTGTATGGCAGGTAGGGGGCTGGAAGGTGGACAGGAGAAAGGCTAGTGGGGCTGTTGGAAAACGTCCTCTGACTCTCAGAGCTGGCTGGCTCCTGGGCTGGGCACGGTGCTCAAGCTCGAGCTCTGGGTAATGCTGTGAGCCGGCCAAGGAGGTCGCATGTCCTGGAGGGAGGAGAAATAGCCACAGGCTCCAGCCTGCTTCCCTTGTGTCCACAGCTGACAGACACAGCCATCGCTCATCCCCACCCGCCCCTCTGCTTAGCTGCTGGACCGCTGCCATCTTCCACCACCAGGCACTGGGCACTGGGCCCTACCCCTCCCAGGCTGCACTGTTTACAAATGGGAAATTCAGGGAGAGTCCGCCCAGGCTGTCTTCTCCTCCCAGGGCCATCACGTCTCTGGAGTTGGGGCTTAGCCACAGGTCTCTCAAGGGTCCCAGAGCCCACCCCTGACCCAGGGTTCCTCCTTCAGACTGGAAGCAGGCCCCCACCCAGATGTCCTGACCAGAGTCTAGCTGCATGGAGCCTTCACCGGTGTGTGGGAGCAGGAGGATACAGGGTGAGAGGCTGAGAGGCCTGGGGGTCTTTTAGGCAATGAGGGAAGCCGCTGTCCCGCAATCACACATGGTTGTCTTCCCCGGGGCAACTTGGGTGCTGGAAATATCCCTGCCCTGGAGGCCGTTACTGGCTGAGAAACCTTAGACCAATCACCTGCCTCTCTGGACCTCCGTCTCCTCATCTTGAAACTGAACAGAAATATTCTCAGAGCCACAGAACCACACAGACACCAATATGAATTTATTAAGTGTTGCAGCACTTTGCGCACATGATTTTAGCTATTCCCACAACAACCCTAAGACCTGAATTCTTAGCGAGGTTAAGTAACTTGCCCAGGGTCAGGGTGAGTGAGTGACCACAAAAGGTTTGGACTCAGCCACCCTGACTCCCAGTCCAGGGGCTCAGTCTCGTGGCTACCAGCCTCCCTTCTCAGGGTGGGTCGTACTTGCAAATGCACGGACGCCCTGCCCGATTCATGGGCTGCAGGTCAGGTCATGCTCCACACTGGCTTGCTTGATGCCCTGGATGAAGTTGTTGGCCCCCGGGGTCTCCTAGTGCCCTAAACTCCTCTGCCATATCTCCAGCATCAATGAGCTGTGCTCCTCTGTTTCCTGGAACAATCTCCCTTTTTTCTTCCACCTAACTCCTGCTCCTCCCTCAGATCCGCCGTCAGGGAGCTCCCTAGACCACGGCCCCACCGACAGAGGTGGCCTTGCCCTCCCGCCGCCCTCTCTATGGGGAGGGCCTCCCCTGTGCAAATGCCTGGTCCATGGGTTCAAATCCAGACTCTGCCCTCTTTTTTAGTCCCTCCTCTGGGAAATGAGCGTAATAATGGTCCCCACCACACAGGGTTGTTTCCAGGACTAACTGATTTAGCACAGGTTCAGGCTTAGAAAAGCTGCCGGGTTTTTAAAAGATGTCTAGGGTTTAGGCACTCGGCATGGCCCAGCATGTGACACACCATTGTAGGCTTTCCTATGATACAGCCTCTAACAAAACTCGGCGTCCTGAGTCCCTGGCAATAGAATTGTTTACTTTTATGCCAAGATGGTCCGGAAGGCATTGAAATCTGCAAGTGGCGTGTGCCCAGGCAGAACCCACAGTTTTTTTTTTTTGAAACGGAGTCTCGCTCTGTCACCCAGGCTGGAGTGCAGTGTTGCGATCTCCGCTTACTGCAGGCTCCGCCTCCCGGGTTCACGCCATGCTCCTGCCTCAGCCTCTGGAGTAGCTGGGACTACAGGCGCCCGCCACCACGCCCGGAGAATTTTTTTTTTTTGTATTTTTAGTAGAGACGGGGTTTCACCGTGTTAGCCAGGATGGTCTCGATCTCCTGACCTCGTGATCCACCCACCTCGGCCTTCCAAAGTGCTGGGATTACAGGCGTGAGCCACCGCGCCCGGCCAGAACCCACAGTTCTTACGAGGTTGTCTAAAATGAAAACACACATCAGCAAGGCCCATGGTGGTCCCGCACGTGCTGAACGTGTCTGAGAAAGGAGTCGATGCGCTTTCCTTATGGTGGAGCAGGAAATTGTTGGGAACGTGTTAAAGGCACAAGCCCAGTATGTTTAGTTCAGAAAGCTAAAGAGAAACAAAATGAAGGCTTTCTGAGTAGTTACAAAAAAGAAATAAACTCTGTGGATGTGGAGCAAGCTCTCCATGCCCGATGGGCATTTTCCCCCCAAAGGCGCTCTCCTGATAGTCAGTTATCATTGCTGTGAAGTCTGTGTCTTGTCCGCTGAACCCTAAGTTCCTCGAGGGCAAGGAGGGCTTCTGGTTCATTCCTGCCCTGTCCCCAGCTTGGAGCATGCGCCTGGCATATAATGAGCATTTAATGCATATTTGTTGGATAAATGAATGAATGAATATAACGGGCCCCATTGTCAGTAGCAGAATGAAATAATGTGATGCAGAAAAGAACTCAGGCAACAGTGAGTTCTTTTAGAGAGGAGTCCCGTACTTGTCTGACCTAATAATCATCTGCACCTTCTGCTGGAAATCCAGATTCTGGGGCCCCAGCCCTGGAGATTCTGGTTCTTTGGGTAGGAGGGGGCTCTGGAAATCAGGGCCTTTTTTTTTTGAGACAGAGTTTCGCTCTTCTTACCCAGGCTGGAGTGCAATGGCGTCATCTCGGCTCACCACAACCTCCAGGTTCAAGCAATTCTCCTGCCTCAGCCTGTTGAGTAGCTGGGATCACAAGCATGCACCACCACGTGAGGCTAATTTTGTATTTTTTAGTAGAGATGGGGTTTCTCCATGTTGGTCAGGCTGGTCTCTAACTCCCGACCTCAGGTGATCTGCCTACCTCAGCCTCCTAAAGTGCTGGGATTACAGGTGTAACCCACCAGGCCTGGCCGGAAATCTGGGCTTTTAAAAGTACCTGGGTTGATTCAGATACACGGGCAGTTTGAGAAATGCTGGCTTCGAGCAAAGCTTGGAGAGGAGAAAAGTGAGTATACTGCTTACATGTCTCACAGGGTTGGACTGGGGGTTCCTCCTGTCTGAGATAGAAAGCAGGAGAGAGACCTGGCAGGCTTCCTGAAGGAGGAGGCATGGAGGCAGTGTCGAGGATGGGTGCCAGTCTTCCAGGGAAGGAAGAGGAGAGGTGGAGGGGTGCTGCCACCAGTGGCCCGAAACGATGGGGCTTCACCCTCCAACCTCACAATGACCACCTCTAGAAGTCGGAGGAAGGTGGCTGCAGCCCCAGTGTGTGACAAGGGTCCTGTGAATCAGGATGCCCCTGGGGGAAAGGTCACCCTGACCATGATGTCCTCTGTCCACTCTGCTTAGGAGGAAATGGGGGGCAGCACTTTCTAGAGGAGGCCCAGTCAGGACAAAAACCTCAGGCCTGGGATGAGCCCAGTGGGCCTTGCCTGGAGGTGGCACCCTAGGCTCTGGAAGGAGAGCTGCCCCAGCCTAGAAGGGCTGGGGGAAGGAGAAGAAAGAGGGGTCGGTGATGGTCAGCAGCATCTCCCATTTCTATCATGATCCGGAGGAGAGGTGGGCAGTCTGGAGTCACACGGCAGGCATTAGGACTAGAACGCAGTGAGGACATTTGGAACATAAAATGCCCATCTCACTGCCTCCCACCTCCTGAGCACAGGTGGGCCATTAGCCTGTTTTCGGCCCAGCACAGGTGGGAAGGAGAGAAGGCAGCGAAAGGAACATTTTTTTTTTTTTTTTTTTTTTTTTTTTGAGACGGAGTTTTGCTATTGTTGCTCAGGCTGGAGTGCAATGGCACGATCTCAGCTCACCACAACCTCTGCCTCCCAGGTTCAAGCGATTCTCCTGCCTCAGCCTCCCGAGTAGCTGGGATTACAGGTGTGCGCCACCATGCCAAGCTAATTTTGTATTTTTAGTAGAGACGAGGTTTCTCCATGTTGATCAAGCTGGTCTTGAACTCCCGACCTCAGGTGATCTGCCTGACTTGGCCTCCCAAAGTGCTAGCATTACAGGCGTGAGCCACCGCACCTGGCCAAGAGGGATATTTTATTGTTAGATATTGACTATGAACTTAGGCCTCATGAAGTCCAGCCCCCAGGAGAGCTGTTGTAAACTGGGGTCTTTGTTTATGTCTGTGTGCGTGTGCATGTGTGCGTGTGTGTGTGTGTGTCCACATATATGCTGTGGTGGCTCCTGAGTGTATACAGGGATGTTATTGATTCTTTACCACTGTATCCTGAGTGCCTAGCGCAGTGCCTGGCATGTAATAGGTGCTCAGCAAATGAATGGGTGAGTTCCAGTGTGCCCATATATGTGTTGTCAGATGAAACTCAGATCTGTAGGACCCAGGGAGCCTCCCCAGAGCTCCGGAGAGGGCAGCACTTGCACAACCTTAGAGTTCAGGCTGTTTTGAGAGACAGGAAGGATTTGCAGGCAGGAGACTGAGAGCCACCCTGGACAGCCAAAAGTGAGCCGCATTCGCCAGGCCCTGGAGGAGAGAGAAGGCAGGGGACACAGCAGGTGCCAAGGCTGAGAGGTGTGAGATGGGCAAGTCCAGAGTAAAAGGGTGCACTGCGGTTAGACTGCAAGAGTCAGCAAAGACGCCCACATACAGCTTGAGCAGCTGAGTATGCTGAAGCCTGTATTTCCTGGGCTTGGGGACCCTGGGGAAGGAGTGCAGCTAGGGGCAGATGAGGGGTCCTATCATGGAATAAGAGCCACGGTGGAAGCTTGGGCTGAGAACAGGCTAATGGCCCGACTGTTGAGGGTGTCAAAAGCTCAAGTGACTAGACAGAAGGAGACGTTTGGTCAAAAGGATTTCTTTGGAGGGAGATCTGGGGATGCTTAGATTTCCAGCCCCTATGAGGGGCTGTTTTGGAAGTGCCTGCCCCTCTCATGGCTTGGTTAGAGCTTCCCAGTGGATTGCAAGAAGGTGGTAACGTGTCTCCAGTGAGTTGGGAATGCAGAAGCCTAGACAAAGTTGGCTCCCACCAGGAAAATCCAAAAAGGCCAGCAAGGGGCTGCTATCTGCTAGGAATAAGCAGAAGATGGATCTGAGGTGGGATTGGCTGGGATTCCCCAGAGTTCATCAGAGTGCAGAAAACAAGTGTGTTTTCTGGGGTCCAAACATGGGCCTGGTCTGCCAAGAAGTTTCACAAAACACAGCTCTTCCTCCTCCTCCTCCTCTTCAGAATTATGTGGACAAGTAAATCTGGGAAGCGCTACAGCAGATCATGAGTGTGGGGTGGACATGGAAAGCCAGGGTTAGAGCTGGCAGCAGCCACCTGCAGGATGCCCCTGGCCCGCGGTGTGGGAAGTGCAGCCAAACTCTCCTGGGACAGGAAGGAGGCATCCAGAAGAACCCACAGAGTCAGCCCTGCCCCCTGTCAGGCCCTGTGAGCAGAAGCCATCCCACGACAGGACCAGTGAGACAAAACCTTTCCTTCCCGACTCCTCTCCCTCTGGGCTATTCCCTGGCAGCCCCTGGAACTGCAAATACATGGTGAGTGTCCCTTATCCAAAATGTCTGGACCAGAAATGTTTTAGATTTGGGATGTGTGTATATATATATATTTTTAAGACAGTTGCACTATTGTTGCCCAGGCTGGAGTGCAGTGGCACGTTCTCGACTCACTGCAACCTCCGCCTCCCAGATTCAAGCGATTCTCCAGCCTCAGCCTCCCAAGTATCTGGGATTACAGGCATACACCACCACGCTCGGCTAATTTTTGTATTTTTTAGTAAAGATGGGGTTTCACCATGTTGGCCAGGCTGGTCTTGAACTCCTAGCCTCAAGTGATCCACCCGCCTCAGCTTCCCGAAGTGCTGGGATTGCAGGCATTAGCCACCGTGCCCGGCCAAGATTTGGGATATTTTTGGATTTGGGAATATTTACAGATACATGATGGGATATCTTGGGGATGGGACCCAAGGCTTAAACACAAAATTTATTTATGTTTAATATGCATCTTCTACACTTAGTCTGGAGGTAATTTCTAGACTATTTGAAATAACTTTGTGCGTGAAACCAAGTTTGTGCATATTGAACCATCAGAAAGCAGAGGTTAGGTGGAATATTCTACACTCGTAGTGTCATGCCGTGGGTACTCAAAAAGGTTTGAATTTTGGAGTATTTCAGATTTTGAATTTTTGAATTAGGGATGCTCAGTCTGTAGCAACGTGCGGGAAGAGGGGCACGGAGCAAGGGCATGTGCAGGGGCAAAGTAGGTCCAAGCCCCTTCTCCAGCTTGCTGCCTGCAGAGGGCAGCAAGGGCAGAAAGGAGGGTTAGCTTTGAACCAAGTTCAAAGATGCAGTTACTACCTCGGACCAGACACTTTTAATGCCAACCTGACTCTGTATTTGCAATTTAAAGTGACCTAAGAATTTTTATCACCTAACCGGGGGCAGAAAACTTGTGGGGCAGCCCGAGTTTTCATCCAGGAATGGGGGGACGAACTTCCACCTGAGAAGGAATCGTAAAAAGTAAAAAAAAAGAAAAAAAGTTGGGTGACAAGAATAAAGTTGTTTTCCCTTTCACCTGAGTTTGCTTATCTAATGCACTGGTTTCTGTTGTTATGGCTGTGACTCTGTCTCCCCTACTAGAATGTGGGCTCCTGAGGGTGGGTCCCTGTCAAATTTGGCTGTGTCCCTCCAGCATCTGGACCAAGGCTGGGTATTTGATAAACCTCAGTAGATGTTAATTTTCTTTCCTCTTTCGCCTGACCCTGGGTGTTCATAAGAAGTGGCGTCAGGTTCAGAGGGTAGCCCAGGGTCTCATGGATGTGGACAGGGATTTGGCCCATCCCTCGTGGCTCCTTCAAGCGTCAGTCACATAAATCAGTTAGGCAATCCAGTGACGGGCAATGCCAGTGACAGGACTCAATGGTCAGGCGGTCAGACAGTCGGGCATTGATCAGGGGACAGTTGGCCACCAGCCTTGCCAGTCAGATGGACAGACTGTCCGAGGATCACTGTGCACTCAATCCGATACAGACACCACTTTGCAGGGTCCCCTCCCAGCATGCCAAGAGTGTCTCTCCTCTCCCAGAGGCCCCCCTGCCCAGGAGGCCTGGTCTGGGGTGCTCCTGGCAGGATGCCCATCCCTGATCGCCGACTTGGCAGCCTCCTGGATGCTGGCTCCATTGCTGCCCCTCCTCCTTCCCCTCCCTCCCAAGGTGGGAGCTTCAGGCTCTGCCAAAGCATTACTAAGCCCAGCGGTGACGTCACCCTCCCTGGTCCCACCCCGCCCCCGGCCAGCTTACCCTTCACCCCTGGCTGCCCCTGTGAGGATGACACATCCTGGGTGGGGGAGGGGCTGTGCCCTGGGACCAACGTGAAGATCCTCCCCCATCCAGGCTCCTCGGTGGGTGGGATCTGGTCTGACGCTTCCCCAGCTGGAGGCTGCTCAGCTCCAGCAGTTATAGTCCTGGAGACCCAGCCAGACGTACCCCAATGCACACTGAGGCTCTTCCCCTCACCAGCAGGGTGGCCCTGGACTAGGGACTTTATCTCCTTCAGCTTCATCTCGGATGATAATAGGACCTGCATCCAGGGACAAGTGAGCAAGTGTGAGGCTTCAATGAGACCAGGCACCACAAGCCCCTGCCCCACTTACAAGGGGACCTTCAGTCCATCTCAGTTGCCTGTGGGGTGTTCACCCCTAATTCCTCAAGGTCCATTTCAAAGCTAAATGGCTGGTCCTTTGCTGTCAGGGTTAGCTGAAAGACAAGGACTTTTCACCAATGCTGTCAAGCTGCGAGGTCAACACCCATTTCCTGGGATCACTGCAGCCATCCCGCGGTGTGGGGGGCCACGTGGGAGTGGGCCTCAGACCTTGCTGCCCATGGAAATTCTAAGCACTCCTCCTCACTTTGGTTGCAGGGATTTTCCCTCCTCAGTGTGGCCAAAGGCCCAATCCCAACTCCCAGCACTGGCTCTTCTCTCTTCTTCCCAAATAAATACCTGAATGGAGGTTTTATTCAGGAACAACCTTGAAATACAACCGGCCATCAATCTCTATCCCCCAGCACCTGGGGTCTGGAGCACCAGAATTCAGAACGCTGAAGGTTGGTTGGCTTGGCATTGGGAGGAGGAAAGCCTTCCTCCCACTCCTCCAGGGACATCAGAAGGCAGCAGGGTCTGCTGTGATCTGCCCCACCCAAGATCTCTGTCTGACCGGTGGAAGATCACCTGGCTGCCCCAGCAGGTGCCAATGAACCAACACTTCAAGGGTGTCCCTCAGAACATTAGTCTTGCCAGGTGCTTCACAAAACCCACACCTACACACATCACCACCATCAAAAATCACATAATAGTAGTAAGAGTTATGTAGCTTGCTCAAGGTGGAGGGTCTATAAGAGAATTCCTCATGAAGTTGGGATCTTACAGAACTCAATTCCTAGTGTAAGGGTAAAGAATAAATAACTCCAGCTGGGTGCGGTGGCTCACACCTGTAATCCCAGCACTTTGGGAGGCTGAGGTGGGTGGATCACCTGAGGTCAGGAGTTTGAGACCAGCCTGATCAACATGGTGAAACCCAGTCTCTAATAAATATACAAAAAAAAAAAATTAGCTGGGTGTGGTGGTGGCACATGCCCATAATTCCAGCTATTCGAGAGGCTGAGGCAGGAGAATTGCTTGAGCCCGGGAGGTGGAGGTTGCAGTGAGTCGAGATCAAGCCATTGCACTCCAGCCTGGGTGACAAGAGCGAAACTCCACCTAAAAAAAAAAAAAAAAAAAAAAAGCATAAATAACTCCACTGCACAGAGGGAAAGCAAGGAAATGTATCCATCTTAAGCATGACATCATGTGGAAGAGGAAAAATGTCTACAATGAGAATGCAGAAGCATAAGCCAGCCCTGATGTGCTTTTGCACCTGAATTGGTGCTACCTATGTGCACCAATAAACTTCCAGTAGAGATTTCAGTTTAGTGTAGTCCCAGGTTGGTAATGCTCAAACGTGATGTGCAGGATCAAATATAAACTCTCTCTGGAGGGATGTAATTGTAAAGACTCCTACAGATGATGTTCCAGGAAATAAGAGGTCTCAATAGAAAAATTATAAGACACACAAAGAAACGAAATACCACAAATGAGAGTCAGCATAAACAACAGACAGGAGAATCAGACCAGAAAAGACATGTGACATTGAAATTGGATGCAAAATATAGGATGTTTCAAAAATAAGAGAAGCTTGAAAATATGAACAAGTAGCCAGAGGCTGTACAACAAAATGGATTTCGAAATTAATCAAATGAAACTTTTTTCTTTAGATGGAGCTTCGCTTTTGTTGTCCAGGCTGGTGTGCATTGGCACCATCTTGGCTCACTGCAACCTCCACCTCTGGGGCTCAAGCAGTTCTCCAGCCTCAGCCTTCTGAGTAGCTGGGATTACAGGCGACTGCCGCCAGGCCTGGCTAATTTTTTGTATTTTTAGCAGAGATGGGTTTTCACCATGTTGGCCAGGCTGGTCTTGAATTCCTGACCGCAGGTGATCCACCTGCCTCAGCCTCCCAAACTGCTGGGATTACAGTCATGAGCCACCACACCCGGCCAAATGAAACTTCTAGAAATGGGAAATATAGTCATTGAAATGGCAGAATTCAAAGTATGGGTCAAATAAGAGTACATACCTGTGAAGACAGAATTAGTAAAATATAAGACGAAACTGCCGAAATTATCCTGAATATAGTTCAAAGTGAAAAAGAGCTGGAAAGTAGAAAAGAAAGGTAAAAGATACGGAGGATAGAGATCTGACATGTCCAGTCAGAATACTAGAAAGAGAAGAGGGAAAGTATGGGGAAGAGATAACGTCTGAAGAGACGGTAACTGACAGTTTTCAAGAATTGTCAGAAGACATCCAGCCTTAGACCCAGAAAACTCAGTAATTTCTAAACACTAAAAATAAAAGGAAATCCACCACTATACACATGAAAGTGAAGCAGCAGAATTAAGAAAGAGAGATTGTCACCCATAAGTGAACTCTAAAAAAGCTGGTCTCATAGAAGCAGAGTAGAATAGTGGTTATTAGAGGCTGGGGAGGGTAGGGAGGAGGGATGAATGAGAAGAGATTGGTCAATGGGTACAAAGTTACAGTGAGGAGAAATAAGTTCTAGTGTTCTGTTGCACAATAGGGTGACTATAGTTAACAATACTATATTGTATATTTCAAAATAGCTAGAAGAGAGGATTTTGAATGTTCTCACCACAAAGAAATGATAAATGGTGATGTATTTGTTAATTACCCTGATTTGATCATTACACAATGTTTACACGTATCACAACATCACATTATTCCCCATAAATATGTACACTTATTATGTGTCAATTAAAAAGAAATTATACTTTAAAGAAAGAGATCATAAAAGCAGCCAGCTAGACCAAAAAAAAAAAAAAAAATCACATGAAACAGCCTTTAGACAGGTGGCTGACTTCTCAGCAGCAACAGTTCAATTCAGAAGACAGTAGAATAATATTTTTAGTGTATTTTAAATTTATATTGCTGAAATAAAATAGTTGTTGACCTAGAATTCTGTATCTGGTGAATCCACATTTCAAGAATAAAGATGTAATATAACTGGGAGGGGCCGGGCATGGTGGCTCATGCCTGTAATTCCAGCACTTCCGGAGGCAGAGGTGGGTGAGTTGCTTGAGCTCAGGAGTTTGACACCAGCCTAAGCAACATGATGAGATCCCCCGTCTCTACAAAAAAATACAAAAATTATCTGGGTGTGGTGGCACATGCCTGTAGGCCCTGCTACTTGAGAGGCTGAGGTGGGGAAATCATCACTGCGCTCCAGCCTGGGTGACAGATTGAGACCCTGTCTCAAAAGGGAAAAAAAAAAAAAAAAACACTGAGTTTACCACAATGGACCTCACTGAAGGATAGTCTGAAGAATATTCTTCCTAGGGTCAAGAACAGATAAGGATGTCTGCTATCACCAATTCTATTTAACATTGTACTGGAGATTGTAGCCAGGAAATTAGGCAAGAAAAAAGTTAAAGAAGTAAAACTATCTTTATTTGCAGATGATACTTTCCTCTATATAGAAAATGGTAAAGAATCAACTGAAGAACTATTAGACTAATAAACAAGTTTAGCAAGGTTGCTGGATACACGATCAATGTATACAGATAATTGTATTTCTATACATTAGCAATATATAATCTGAGAAAAATGGATTTAAGAAAAACAATTCCACTTACAATAGCATTAAAAATAATTTTAAAAACTAAAGAATACATTTAACAAAAGAAGAGCAACGCTTGCACCCTTTAAACTGTAAAATATGATTGAAATAAATTAAAGGAGACCTAAATAAATGGAAAGATTGCTTTTGTTCATGGACTGGAAAATTTAATATTATTAAGATGGAAATGCACCCCAAATTGGTTTACAGATTCAGTGCCACCCCTATCAAAATCCCAGCTGGCTGTTTTACAGAAATTGATGAGCTGATCCTAAAATTTATATGGAAATATAAAGGACCAAGAATAGATAAAACAGACTTGAAAAAGAACAAAGTTGGAGGACTCACACTTCCTGATTTTAAAACTTACTACAAAGCTGAAGTAATTAAGACTGTAGTCCTGGCAAAAAGATTGACATAGAGATCAATGGAAGAGAATTGAGAATCCAGAAATAAAATCATACATTATGAAAAAGGGTGGATGCCAAGACAATTCAATGGGAAAACATATTCTTTTCAACAAATGGTGCTAGAACAACTGGATATCCATATGCAAAAG
The DNA here is from genome assembly GCF_006542625.1 of Nomascus leucogenys. NCBI lineage: Eukaryota > Metazoa > Chordata > Mammalia > Primates > Hylobatidae > Nomascus > Nomascus leucogenys. The sequence goes on from NC_044395.1 coordinate 104,496,544, forward strand.
GATGAAGTTGGATTCTTTCCTTACACCATGCACTAAAATTAACTTACAATGGATCATAAACCTAAATGAAAGAGCTAAAACTATAAAACTCTTATAACAAAACTTAGGAACATAGGTTTAAACCTTAGTGACCTACGATTACGCAAAACCTTCTTAGACATGATGTCAAAAGCACAGGCAACAAAAGAAAAAATAGATAAATTGGACTTTATTTAAGGTTAAAACATTTGTGCTTTAAAAGATATCATGAAGAAAGTGAAAAGACAACTATAGAATGGGAGAATATATGTGGAGATCATATATCTGATAAAGGACTAGTACCCAGAATATATAAGGAACTCTTACAACTCAATATTAAAAGGACAAATAATAATCTATTTGAAAAATAGGCAAAGGACTTGAATAGACAGTTCTCCAAAGAATATATGCAAATAGGCCAGGCACAGTGGCTCACGCCTGTAATCCCAGCACTTTGGGAGGCCGAGGCAGGTGGATCACGAGATCAGGAGTTCGAGACCAGCCTGGCCAAGATGGTGAAACCCCATCTCTACTAAAAATACAAAAATTATCTGGGTGTGGTGGTGGACACCTGTAATCCCAGCTACTCGGGAGGCTGAGGCAAGAGAATTGCTTGAACCCGGGAGGCGGAGATTGCAGTGAGCCAAGATCACACCACTGCACTCTAGCCTGAGCAACAAGAGCGAAACTCCGTCTCAAGAAACAAAAAAAAGAATATATGCAAATGGCCTATAAGCACATGAAAACAGCTTAACACCTTTAATCAGCAGGAAAATGCAAATCAAAACTACAATGAAATACTACTTCACACACACAAGGAGGGAAATAAAAAAAAAGAAAAAAAAAAATATCAAGTGTTGGCAAGGCTGCGGAGGAACGGAAACCCTCACACATTGCTGGTGGGAGGTAAGATGGTGCAGCCACCTTAGAAAGCAGTTCAACAATTCTTTAAAATATTAAACATGGAGTTACCATATGACCCAGCAATTTCACTCCTAGATATATACCCAAGAAAACTGAAAACATACATCTACACAAAAATGTACACACAAATGCTCTTAGGAGCATTATTCATAATAGCCAAAAAGTGGAAACAACCTAAATGTAACTTTGGTGGATGAATGCATATGTAAAATGTGGTATATTCATGCAATGGAATATTATTTGAGAACAACAAAAAAAATGGAGTACATGCTGTAACACAATGAGTTTTGAAAACATTATGCTAAGTGAAAGAAGCCAGCCACAAAAGACTACATATTGTATGATTCTATTTATGTGAAATGTCAAAAATAGGGAAATCTACGGAGACAGAAAGTCGATTCATGGTTGCCTAGGGCTGGGAGATTTGAGGAAAAATGAGGAGTGACTACCAAGGGTTATAAAGTTTCTTGTTAGGATGATGGAAATGCCCTAAAGTTGATTGTGGTGGTGGTTGCAAAACTCTGTGAATATATTAAAAATCATTGAACTCCACAATTTAAATGGACGAATTCTGTGGTATGCAAACCATATCTCAATAAAGCTTTTTAAAAAATGTACTCTAGACAGAAAGAAAAATATCTGAGAATTGGAAATTCTGAGATGCAAGAAAGAATGGTGGGCAAAGATAATGGTTCATGTGTGGTTAAATTCAAATCATAATGACTGCATATACAAGAGATATAATGTCTAATTGTGGGGAGCTGATTTCACAAAATAAAACTAAAATATTGGACAATAGTAGCTGGTAGGTGGAAGGAGAGTAAATGGAATTAAAGTGTTATGAGATCTTTGTATTGTTTGGAAAGAGAGTAAAATTATATTGACTTTATCTTAGTTAAGTAAGAATGCTAAACTGTTAAGGACAAAGATATACAGCCATGTTTCACATAATGATGTTTTGGTTAATGACAGACTTCATAAACAACGGAAATCCCGTAAGATTATAGTGGAGCTGAAAAATTCCGATCACCTAGTGATATCGTAGGCATCAGCCATCATAACATTGTAGCACCATGCATTATATTTCCTACGTTTAGATATGTTTAGATACATAAATGGTTATCACTGTGTTACACTTGCCTACAGTATTCAGTACAGTAATATGCTGTACAGGTTTGTAGCCTAGGAGCTACGAGCTATACCATATAGCTTTAGTATGTAGTAGGCTATACCGTCTAGTTTGTGTTTAAGTATATGATGCTTGTGCAGCGATAAAATCACCTAATGACAAATTTCTCAGAATGTATCCCCATCGTTAAGTGGCACATGACTGTATAGAGAAAATAAAACTGCTTGACTAGTAGAGGGGGAAATAGAACTAAACACATATACAAAACTAGACCTGATCACGGCTGAACAGATAAGCAGATCACAGAGGAGCTGTACTTATGGGTTAGAGTCCCATAAAGAAGGCAAAGCTCACCTAAAAACAGATAGACATTTTGGGTGCTGGGTTTTAGGGATTAGTGGATAACATCACTTTTAGTTGTTCACACTGTATGTTTTTCAGTGAGGATCAAATTCATTTAATTCAAAATGAGGCAAGAGAGAAAAAAACTGAAAAAGCTGTACGCATAACACAAAATAAGATGGTGGAAATACACCCAAATATATCAGTAATCACAAGCAATATAAATGGACTCAGTGTTCTGACTAAAAGATAAATTTTTCAGACAAAATTAAAAATTAAATTCCAGCTCTAAGCTAGTTATTTTATTTTTATCATTGAGGCTACATGCTTATGTATTTTTATTTTTATTTATTTTATTTTTTGTACAAACAGCAGCTCCACTATATTTCCCAGGCTGGTCTCGAACTCCTGGACTCAAGTGATCCTCCCACCTCAGCTTCTCAAAGTGGTGAGACTAAAAGTATAAGCCACTGTGCCTGGCCTATATATTTTTTAAAATATCAGCTTTACTGAGATATAATTCGTATACCACACAATTCACCAATTTAAAGTGTACAGTTGAATGGTTTTTAGTATATTCATTGATTTGTGCAACTAACAATTTTAGAACATTTTTAATTGTCTCCAACTTACTGTATTGAGAGTTTTCAGGCCATAACACAGGGAAGAGGAGTCCTGGGGGTGCCTGTCAGCTTCCTGAGTTAAGGTAATGGAACTGGGAGTTACAAGAGGCCAAAAAGTCAAGTTCACAGGGAAGAGTCCTGGAAAAGAGAGAGCTGTACAGAAAGAGAATTCTGGAGGTAGGAGATCCTCCCCGAATATTCAGATGAGTACTGATTAATGCATGCATGCGAGGAACATACCCAAGTCTGGGGGTATAAAACCACCAGACAAGATTAGAGCTCGCACAGGTCTGGGGACAGTTCTTGTTAGCACCAGCCAGGATTTTTTTAATGTCATAATTTATGAATCATGGGTGGAATATTCAAAAGAGTTATCTCAGTGTAGAGGGAAAATTAGCCCTAGACTCAATGTTTCTCTGGTCCCACCTAATAAAGTTTAAAAGCAAGACCTACAAGAATCCATCTGTTTCCAAGTATCTTTACTGAATTCCAAAACAATGCTCAAGAATAGTTATACAAATACTCAAATATGCAACATCTAACAAGATACAATTCATAATGTCCACAATTCAACTAAAATTTACCAGTGAGATAGATTAAAAACTACAACACTTGAGATAAAAAAAAATATTCTGGGATTAATGGCAGATTAAACACTGCAAGTGAACTTGAAGTCATTGCAATAGAAATTAACCAAAAGAAACATGGCTAGAAAAGGGACCAAAAAAATTAAAAACCATGAGTATAGTATCAGGGAGATGTGGGAACAACTTCAAGCAGCCTAATAGCTGTGCAACCAGAGTCTTCAAAGGAAGGAAGGGAGGCTAAAAAATATTTGAAGAAATAATGACCACAATTTTTCCAAATTTGATTATATAAATATTCACAGAAAATATGAACAAACGATACTAAGCCACCATTATAATCAAGTTATTTAAAATCACTGATAAAGACAAAATCTTAAAAGCAGCCAGAGAGAAAAGACACAGTATGAACAAAAGAAGAAAGATTAAAATGACAGCAGACTTTTTGTTGAAAATAATACAAGTCAGAAGGCAGAGGAGCATTTAAAAAGTTTGCCAACCTAGAATTCTTCATTCAGCAAGAATATTTTTCAAAAACAGAAGTGAAATTAAATATTTTCTGACATACAAAAGCTGACACATTTCATGACTAGCAAATCTGCACTATAGAAAATGTAAAATAATGTCCTTAAAAAGAACAAAAATGATACCAGATGAAAATCTGGATCTACACAAAAGAATAAAAGGCATAAAAATGTAAACTATATGAGTATAAAATGTATTTATTATTATTTAAATACCTTTAAAATATAACCTACTATTTAAAGAAAAAAAAATGGCAATGTGGTGGAATTTTATAATACATATAGAAGTAAAATGTATGATTAAAAATGGCACAAAAACAGGAATAGGAGAAATAGAAGTATACTCTTGTACACACTTTATACTCATGAAGTGGTGGTGTATCACTTGCAAGTAGACCAATAAGTTTTATAGTTATACTATAGCTATGTACTGTAAGTTTTATAGTTATACTATACTATAAAACCTAAACACTAAAATAACACAACAAAGGATTACAGGCAATAAGATAAGAAACAAGATAAAAATACTCAACTCAAAAGAAGGCAGAAAAAGGAGAAAATTGGGGTCTTCAAGGAACATATGAGACACAGAGAAAATAAATAACAAGATGCTAGATTTAAATTCAACCATATTAGTAATCACATTAATATGAATGGCCTAAACACCCCAGTTAAAAGGAAGAGATTGTCAGATTGAATAGACAAGTAAGACTTAATTATATGCTGCCTAGAAATATAAAGATACAAATAGGTTAAAAGTATGAAAAAAGCTATACTGGCTAAGGAAAAGAAAAAACAATCCTAAATGTTTATGCTTCTAACAAAAGAGTTTCAAAGCCCAAATGGACAGAACTACAAGGGGAAATACAGAAATCCGCAATTACAGTTGGAGACTTCAGCAATCTTCTCTCAAGGACAGCTAAGACAAAACAGAAAATTAGTAAGTGTACTGATGAATTGAACACGTCTAGCACCTCAATCTAATATTTGTCAGACACTCCACTCACAATACCACAATACACATTCTTTTTCTAAAGTACACATAGATTATTTACCAAGATAGACTCTATATTCTTGGCCACAAAACAAGTTGCTACACATTTTACAGCATTCAGATCAAACAAGGTATGTTTTTTGACCATAATGAAATTAGATTAGAAATTATTAATAGAAAGTCACCTGGAAAATCTCCAAGTATTTGGAAACTAATGATTGAAAAGTTCTAGATAACCTACTGGCGAAAGAAGAAATCAAAAGGAAATTATTGTGAATTAAATGAAAATGGAAATAAGATACTAAAAATTAGGGGATGCAGGTAAAGAAATATTTAGAGGGATATTTATATTATTAAGTATATATATTAGGAAAAAAGCATCTGAAATCAATTATCTCAGCTTTCATCTTAAGAAACTAGAAACAGAAATAAAAATTAAGCCCAAGAAAATAGAAAGGAAATAGTGAAGATCAGAGTGAAAGATGATAAAACAGAAAAGCAATAGAGGAAAAATCAGTAAAACCAAAAGCTGATTCATCGAGAAGATTGACAAAATTGATAAACCTCCAGCCAGATTGGTCGAGATAAAAACAGACACAACTTCAATTACCAATATCAGGAATAAGACAAGTAATATTACTAAAGGTTTTATAGATACTAACAGGAAAATGTAGAGATATTATGGGCTTTATGTCAATAAGTTTGACAACTTAGAATAAAAAAAATTCCTGCAAAGACACAAATTATCAAAGCTTACTCAAGAAGAAAATAACTTAAATAACTGTATTCCTAGCAAAGCAATTGGATATGTGGTTCAAAACCTTGAACAAGGAAAATGCCAGGCCCAGCTTCACTGGGGAGTCTGACCAAACTTTTACGGAAAGAAACAATACCAATTCTACATAAATGCTTTCAAAAACTTAAAAAGTGACATATTCTTAACTCATATTATATGGCCAGCATTACTTTTTTACCAAAGCCAAATAAAGCCATTATAAAAATAGAAGACGATGTGTTTGGTACAGATAAATCTCTCTCATGAACATAAATGTAAAAATTATTAGCCAAAGTGTTATTGAAGTAAGCATAACAATATATTAATTTTTAATACACCATCCTTCTGCAGCACAATATATTAAATTCATAATGCATCATGACCAAATGGAGTTTTACTAGAGAAACATACGTTTGGCTTAAGATTCAAAAATCAATCAATATAATTCATTATATTAACAGACTAAAAAAGGAATGTCATCTGGTCATCTGAATGAATGCAGTAAAAGTATTTGTCAAATCCAAACTCCATTCCTTATAAACGCTCTCAGCAATAAGGGAGAGGAGAGGAGAGGAGAGAGGAGAGGAGAGGAGAGGAGAGAGGAGAGGAGAGGAGAGGAGAGGAGAGGAGAGGAGAGGAGAGAAGGGAGGAGGGGAGGAACTTCCTCAATCTGATAAACGGTAACTATAAAAAACATACAACTAACATTATACTTAATGATGAAAGACTGAATGCTTTTCCCTTAAGATGAGGAAGAGGCAAGGATGTCCGCTGTCGCCACTTCCATTCAGCATAGTACTGGAAGTTCTGGCCAGTGCGTTCAGATAAGAAAAAGAAATAAAAGTCATCCAGATCATTTTTTTAAAAAGCAAAATTGTCTTTATTTTGCAGATGACATGATGGTCTATGCAACAAATTTTATGGAATCTATAAACATACTGTTATAACTAATAAGTGGATTAAGCAAGGTGGTGGCATATAAGATCAATATGTAAAAATCAGTTGTATTTCTATATACTAGTCACAATAGGAAATTGAAACAAAAATACCATTTTCAAACATATCAAAAACATAAAAGACTTAGGGATAAGTCTGACAAGAGACGTGAAAACCTGTATATTAAAAACTAGAAAATATTGCTGAAAGGAGTTAAAGAAGACCTAAATAGAGAGATATACTATAATAATGGATTGGAAGATCAAATATTGTTAGTGTCAATTCTTCCCAGATTGAACTGCAGATTCAACTCTATCCCAATCAAAATGTGGGCAAGTTATTTTTGTGGAAAGTGACAAGCTGATTCTAAAATTCACTTGGACATGCAAAGGACCCAAAATAGCTAAAACGATCTTGATGGGAAAAAAAAAAAAAAAGTCAGAGGACTTACACTATCTCACCTCAAGTCTTCATACAAAGCCACAGTAATCAAAACAGTGTGATATTAGCATCAAAATAGACAATGGCACAAATAAGGGTCTGTAGCTAGACCCGCTTATAGATGGTTAATTGATTTTGAACAAAGGTACAAAGGCAATTCAGTGGACACACAGACATATGGTGCTGCAGTAATTGGATATCCATATTAAAAAATAACATGAATCTAAATAACGCATCATATATAAAAATTAACTCAGATGGGTCATAGACTTAAATGTAAAACTTACAATTATAAAACTTCTGGAAGACAACATAAGGGAAGATATTTGTGACCTTGGGCTATATAAGAAAAAATTGAAAAACTGGACTTCATCAACATTAAGAACTTCCGCTCTTCAAAAGACTTCTTTTTTCCTTTTTTCAACTTTTTAAAGTTCAGGGATACATGTGCAAGATGTACACATTTGCTACCTAGATAAATGTGTGCCATGATGGTTTGCTGCAAAAATCATCCCATTATCCAGGTATTAAGCCCAGCATCCATTAGCTCTTCTTCCTGATGCTCTCCCACCCCACTACAACAGGCCCCAAGGTGTGGCATTCCCCACTATGTGTCCATGTGTTCTCATTATTTAGCTTCCACTTATAAGTGAGAACACGTGGTGTTTGGTTTTCCGTTCCTGCATTAGTTTGCCAAGGATAATGGCTTCCAACTCCATCCATGTCCCTGCAAACGACATGATCTCATTTCTTTTTATGGCTGCATAGTATTCCATTGTGTATATGTACCACATTTTCTTTATCCAGTGTATCATTGATGGGCATTTAGGTTGACTCCATGTCTTTGCTATTGTGAATAGTGTTGCAATGAACATTCATGTGCATGTTTCTTTATAATAGAATGATTTAAATTCCTCTGGGTATATACTCAGTGATGGGATTCCTGGATCAAATGGTATTTCTGCCTCTCGGTCTTTGAGGAATGGTCGTGCTGTCTTCCATAATGGTTGAACTAATTTACATTCCCACTAACAGCATAAAAGCATTCCTTTTTCTCCACAACCTCGCCAGCATCTGTTGTTTGTAGACTTCTTAATAACAGCCATTCTGACTGGCATGAGATGGTATCTCATTGTGGTTTTGCTATTTGATTGTGGTTTGAGATACCTCTTTTGTGTTATCTCGTTTGCATTTCTCTAACGATCAGTGATGTTGCATTAAAAACTTCTGCTCTCCAAAAGACATTGTTTTTTTCTCTTAAAAAAACATCTCATTTGCATTTCACTAATTATCAGTGATGTTGAGCTTTTTTTATATGTTTGTTGGCCACATGTATCAAAAGACATTATTAAGAGACTCAAAAGTAAGTCACAAACAGGGAGAAACTGTGAATCATATATCTGATAAAAGACTTGTATCCAAAATACATAAAGAACTCTTGAAATTCAACAAATAAAAATTAGAAATGGACAAAAATATTGAGCAAATACTTCACCAAGGAAGACGTACAGTACAAATGTCAATATGTACATTACAATATGATGTGCAGTACAATATGTGGGGCACATAAAAGACGCTCAAATCACTAGCCAAATAGGCAAATGCAGATTAAAACCACGATGAGGTACAATTACACATTAGAATCTCTAAAATTAGAATCTCTAAAATGAAAAAGACTGACCATACTCAATGTTAGCAAGGATTAGAACTGTCATACCCTGCTTGTGGAATTATTAGAACTACCACACACTGCTTGTGGAAATGTAAAATGGCAAAACTACTTTGAAAAACAGTTTGGCAGTTTTTTGAAAAGTTAAGTGTATATCTGCCATATGACCCAGCCATTCAACCTCTGTTTAACCAAGTAGAAATAAAAGCGTATGTTCATTTAATAATTTCTACACCAACGGTGATGGCAGTAGTCAAATCCAAAAACAACCTAAATGTCCATTGAAAGGTGAAAAATAAACAAATGATGGTATATATATATATATATATATATGAAATAAAATATTACTCAGCCTTAACAAGGAATGAAATATTGATACACACGGGAACTTAGATGAACCTCAAAATAATGACACTGAGTGAAAGAAGCCAGATAAAATAGAGTGCATGTTGTGTTATTCCATTTTATAAAATTCTAGAAAACGTGAGTAAATATATAGGGACATAAAGCAGATCGGTATTGACCTGGGTGGAAGCTGAGCGAGGAGCAGAGAGGAAGCATCAAGACACATGAAGGAATGTTCAGTACCTTGAACGCATTGACAGTTTCACTAGTGTTTACGTAGGGGAGAGAAGATTTCTCACACATCTCAAGGTCCATGGCTAAGGCACCTGTAACAAAACACAGATTAACAAGAGAAAAGCATGCAGTTTTATTTAATATAAATTTTATGTGACTTGAAGAATAAAATCACAGAAATAACTTCAGAAATGAATATCCAAAGAAACAGAGAAAACTGTATTTTTATGGATGGTCATGTAGAAATATGATTGGACAAAAGGGGGTATGAGCTAGTGGAAACGAACTGGGGGGAACTTAGCGATCCCTATTTGTTCAGATTCTTGGCATCTCTGCGTCTTCAAGGAGAAGGAAATTAACTTTCTCTGGATATAGGGTGCACTTCTCTAGAACGAGGGTCTCATGACTTACTTTAGTGGATGGCTTGACAATTGTCTTATGATCTGCTTCAGTGGAGAAGGGTGGGAGATCAGAGAGACCTTCTGGTTTCTGCTGTTTTCTCAGATGGCAAGGTGCCATATTTTGGGGTAGTGTGTCCTGAATCCCATTATATGTGTTAAAACTCATCAAATTGTATGCTTTATATATGTGAAGTCAATTTATGTCAATTATTTCTCAATTAAGTTATTAAAATAATCAGAGGACATTATGAACTATAATCCAAATACATTCTTTAAGTATGCAACATGAATGAATTAGAAAAATAAAACTTGAAAATTGACGCCAAAAGAAATGTGACGTAAAACAGCGTCCTCTAAAATGGCTCAGTGTGGGACCACTGATCTTAATAGTTCTCAAACTGAATCCCAAGTTTCAAATTTTCTTCAATGAGAACACCAAGCTCAGACAGCTTTACAGGCAAGTTCTACAACACGTTCAAGTTTCAGATAATTCTAATCCCACACAAAATATTCCCGAGGTCAGAAAAAGAGAGGATACCCCTCAGCTCATTTTTTTTTTTTAACCTCAGCCTCCTGAGTGGCTGGGATGACAGGCATGTGCCCTTAAGCCTGGCTAATTTTTGTATTTTTGGTAGAGATGGGGTTTCACCATGTTGCCCAGGCTGGTCTGCAACTCCTGGGCTCAAGTGACCTGCCTGCCTCAGCCTCCCAAGGTGTTGGGATTGCAAGCATGAGCCACCATGCCCAGCCTTTGTAGCTTATTTTTATGAGATTAGTATAACCTTGATACCCAAACCAGATGCAACTCGATGGAAAAAGACACTTCCTTACCTTTGAACATGGATACAAAACTTTGGACAAAGTATTAGCAAACAGAACTTGTTGAATGAAAACCACAACACATCAGGTTCATGTTCAATTTATCTCAAGAATTCAAAGTTGGTTTGACTTTGGGGAACAGATGAATGTAATTCACATCAGACAAGTCAAAGGACAGATGCTACATAATAATCTCAACAGGTGCAGAAAAAGAAGGCAACAAATTTCAACATTCATTTATGACAAAACTCTTAAAAAAATGGGAAGAGAAGAAAATTTTCTTTAACCTAATAAGTGGTACCAACAGAAACCTTAGAGCAAGCAGTTAGCATGAAGTAGAATTGAAAACATTCCCTTTAAAATCAAGCAGGGCCAGGCGCGGTGGCTCACACCTCTAATCTCAGTGCTTTGGGAGGCTGAGGAGGGAGGATTGCTTGAGGCCAGAATTTTGAGACCAGCCTGGGCAGCATAGCGAGACTCCTGTCTCTACAAAAAACAATTTAAAAAAACTTAGCTGGGTGTGGTGGTGCACACCTGCAGTCCCAGTTACCAGGAGACTAACGGGGAGGGATCACTTGATCCCAGGAATTCAAGATTACAGTGAGCCATGGTCACACCACTGCACTCCAGCCTGGGTAACAGAGTGAGACTCTCTCTTTTAAAAATAAACATTAGAAATAATAAAAATAAAATCAGGCAGAAGACAAAGATGCCTGCTCATGCCACTTCTGGTTGTATTAGCGGTCCGGCACAGTAAAGGTGGCTCACACCTGTAATCCCAGCACTTTGGGAGGCTGAGGCGGGCAGATCACGAGGTCAGGAGATCGAGACCATCCTGGTTAACACGGTGAAATCCTTTCTCTACTAAAAATACAAAAAATTAGCCGGGCGCAGTGGCGGGCGCCCGTAGTCCCAGCTACTCGGGGGGGCTGAGGCAGGAGAATGGCGTGAACCCAGGAGGCGGAGCTTGCAGTGAGCCGAGATTGCGCCACTGCACTTGGGGTTGGCAAAAGAGCGAGACCCCATCTCAAAAAAAAAAAAAAAAAAAGAAAAGAAAAGAAAAAATAATAAAATAAAGTAAATTTTTTAAAAATTAAATGATATAAAGATTGAAAAGAAAGGGAAAAAAACCTACTTGCAAATGATGCAACTGTTTATATAGACAACGGGAAGGAATTCACGGATGTACCATTAGGATTAAGGAGAATTCAGCAAGGTTGCTAGACACAAAATCAACATGGAAAAGTCCATGATATTTCTAGGTCTTAGTACAAACAGTTAGAAAATGTAAATAATAGAAAATGATAGTGTCGATCATATTTGCCTCATCTGTGGCATGTGAGAAGCAGGGTCTACTTCAGCATATTTACATGAGGATTAAGTGAGACAAGTAAGTCAAGAACTAGCAAGTGCAAAGTGACTAAGTTACCATATGTCAGTTTCTCTCTTTAGTCCCTGGCTACTGGGTTAGGTGCCTTCTGGAGATCACTTGGCAGGACTCAGCTCACCTTGGGCTCTGGAGCTCCAGGAAGACAGGTATGATCCTCACCCAAATATCTACCATATAAGGCAGAAAATGACCAGTGCCACAAGAGAAAAGACACGGGGGATGGCAGAAGGAGCAGACAATGGTGGGAGATGCTTCCCATCTGGAAGCACTTTACTGGGGGCCTGAGAGTGGGCAGAATGTAGGCCTTCAGAAAAAACATAAAGGCTACTCTATGGACAGTCTAGACAATGGCTAGAAGTGGAAGCATGGAGAGGGTTTAGGGCAGGAGAATGGGTGTTGGCTGCAGTCAAGCATGCACGGAGTGGAACTGTGTGCGGTGAAAGGGGAAGTCACTAATGGCGGGACTTCAGGCATCACACAGATGCCACAGTGGTGATGGGGCCCAGGCAAGGAGACCTGGGTATGGCAACACCGTGGCCTCCGACCTCCTCCCGCACTCCTTACTGTGCCTGCCTCTGAGCTCGGCGGAGTCGTCCATTCCACTCCCTGCTCTGCCCAGCCTTGGTGGCTCCCCTGGAGCTGGTGGCCTTCTGCCCTCTGAGGTTTAGAGAGAAGCCTCCTGTCTGCGGGAGGAAATCTCTGCAAGGTGTTTACTGCAGGGACCCGGGGAGCCAGGGTGGCCACGAGCCAAGTCTGAGTGCTGACCGGGGATTTTGCAAGGAAGAAGGAAGGGGGCCTGGATGTTTGAACAGCTGGGGTGGATCGGGGCTGCCATCCCCCTTTCCCCTCTCCCCCTCCCCTGCTTCCGGGCTTTGACACCCCATTCTACCTGGGGTCCTGGCTGTTGAAGTGTCCATTAATGGAGCTCTAGGACTGGAGGGCATTTTCTGTCCCCAAACAGGCAGACTGTGGAAGGAACGTATTTTGCGTTTTCTCCTGGGTGGGTTTGTGGGTAGGGGGCTCACATGCATACAAGCTGAACTGTGCCTTGGAGTTCCACAGAGGATGGGCTGAAGACCCAGCCAAACAAAACACGCCGAATCGTAAATCTGTCAGAAGCTGAAGTTAACTTGGGAGGTACCAAGGATACTTTCTCAGCACAGGATACAGGGGGTACCAGGCTGGAGGATGTTTGGGAAGCTGAGCCTCCCATCTCCCTGTCTCTCCTGGAGACAGGTTTGGAGGATGGTGGTGGAGCCTGGAGATTGTGGGGATCCCCAAGTGAAGGCTCCCCAGTCCCAAACTCCAATCACCTCTCCAGGAAACAGCAGCATGAGTTCTCTTGGACAGCTGCAGAAACCTTTTAAGAGCCATGTCTGCTGACTCTGACACCAACCTTCTGGTGCACTTCTTCTCACAGTACCAGCATCTTCTTGCTCATCCTTCATAGGTGTTTAATGAGCACAGAGCATCCTGGGGATGGGGACCCTGCAGCCACCTGCCAGGGACCATGGGCCCTGAGTTCACTCCCATATTACGAGGCCTGGGGAGCTGAAGCTGTGAAGTTCTGTTCAGGTCACTTGCGTTGTCCACACAAAACCGTGCCCCTGGAGAATTGTGGGCAGTGGCCAAAGTGCTGTCAGTGAGAGCACTCTGATGGTGTGAAATGGACATTCTTGAAGATGGTTCGCAAATGTGCTCAGACCCTCTTGGGCAAAGAGCTCTCCTCTTAGACGACCAAGAACAAATAACAGTGTCACTTGGAAAGTAAATGATAGAGAGCAACCTGCACCCCACCTCCCCAATGTGGTGGGCAGTCCTTGAAGAAATACACATCTAAGCTCAGGTCCCAACCGTGCCACTCCCCAGCTGTGTAACTCACGGAGCCTCAGTCTTTTCATCTGTAAAAGGGGGCAGTGACGCCTACCACAGGTTATTGTGAAGACAGACGGAGACATAAAAGGCTTGCCACACAGTGGCTTTGCCCAGGGCCAGCTCTCTTCACCCCCCTCACCCCACTGCGGAGCACAGTGGCGGGTGAGGAGAAACACCGGGAATCCCCATGAAGAGCTGAGCTTTCCTGTCACCCAGCGGGTGGCCTCCTTGTCACTGCTTTTCCAGCACTTTCCAGCTCATAACTGTGGGCAGCCCTGGGGCACCAGGGGGTGGGAGGAGGCAGCAGCAGGGCTGGGGGCAGTGAATGGGGTGGATTTTGCTGACTTTGCCTTTTCTGCTCCTGCCTGGATCAAAGTGCGGGAGGCACGAAAGGAAAGAAACACGCCTGTTTGCAGCCAGCCTTGTTCTCCCCTCTGTCTTTTTTCACCTGCAAGCTCTAAGAGGCAGAATCAGCCTGGAGGCTATGGAATAGGAGAGGCCAGGAACACAGGGCTGAGCCTCCAGGGTCAGGTCAGGTTTCTGGGCCCCCAAGAAGAACCTGGAAAGTGGGGGGCTCGTCGCTCTTTTCCCTCTTGCTGCTCCCCTCCCCCTCTCACCCTAGCATTCTGGCTGGTTCTCTCCTCTCCGGCTTTTCCACTTATGAAAGCCGGAAGCCATGGGTTGCACACGCTGTCTGGGACCCATTTATGGCAGGCCTTGGGCACATGAAGGTAGTCAAGCCAGAGATTCCTAACCTGTTCCTGCTTTGCCAGGAAGGTGGCCATAGAAGACTGTCACTGCCATCAAGGAACTTGGGACCCAATGTCTGAGAGAGACAATGACTCCTGCTTAGGGCATTTGGTAAGGAGGTCTCAGGGCAGGGGGCTCCTGATGGAGCCATGGCCTCTCTTGGGAACCTTTAAGGCCTGGGAGTTGGTCATCCTCCTCTTGCCCCAGGAAGCCCTCCGCTTCTCCTTCCTTTGCTGATGCAGGACTGCCCTCCTGGCCACTGCCCTGGTGCCCAGACCTTGCCCTGTGACTACCTCCCTGTGCCTGGTGTGGCGCTGCGCATAATCGCTCACCCATCCTTATCAAAGAGACAGACTTGGTTGGGGGGACACACTGCTGGAGCCCCGCCCCAGCATGGCCACCCCCTAGGTGGGCCGCTTGGGACAGTGGGCCTCTCTGAGCCTCAGTAGTCTCATCTGCCAAATGGCGATAAGAATGTTCCCCTAGTGAGCAAGCCCCTGGGCTGTCTGTGGCACGGTCCGGGAGAGGCGAGGCAGGACTGCTGCTTTCTCGGCCCGCTCTTCTGGCCAACAAGGAAGCTTGAAATGTCAGTAGCCAAGACACCTGCCTTGTTGAATGAACTGGGCTGAAGAAGGGGCCTGGGCAGTGGCTGAAGCCCCATCCATCCTCCGCCCTACCTCCATTCCCCGCCTGGTTGCCGAAATATAGGGCAGGGGAGCAGAAGGGAAGGGAACCAATGTTACTTTGAGCCTTCTATGACCCAGGCAAGAGCTTTATCACAAGCCATGCTCTTAACAAGCCTATAAGATAAATACCATTGCATCCATTCTACAGATTAAAGCCCAGGCTCCGGAGTTCAGCGATGCCTCCCCGGTCTTGCAGACAGCCTCGCCATGTGGCTGGCAAAGCTGGGCACTCTGCAGAGCTGGCACAGGGAGCCCCGCAGGCACCGAGGGGGCCTCTTTTCCAAATGGCCCTTGCAGGCTCAGCTCCCACACATGACACAACCAGGAGTGACAAGCACAGGCCTGGCTCCAAATGCCAGCCTTTCCCCTGTTCTAACAAGTCCCACCCACCACCTGCACCCAGGCTACCTCTTGGCCTACTCCAAAGCCAGGCTAGCGGTGTGGGCTGTACCACAGTGTGGGTCCTGAGAGTCCTACTGCCTGAATTCCAGCCCTAGCCTTGTGCTTACTAGCTAGAAAGTCCTGGCAAGGTTCACAGCCCAGGGCTACCCCCTGCTCCCAACCTCCCCCAGTGCTGAATGCCTCTCAGCCTCTTGCTCATGCCCAGATGGACGTCAGGTGAGGAGGGGCTGGCAAAGACCGAAGCTCTTTGGAAATTACAGACAGCAGTCATGCTTTGTTGGTTCTTCCCTTTCTGACCAGCTGCTGTCCATACTCTGCTGGCTAGTAAATATTTTTTTTTTTTTGAGATGGAGTCTCACTCTGTTGCCCGGGCTGGAGTGCAGTGGTGTGATCTCAGCTCGCTGCCACCTCCACCTCCTGGGTTCAAGTGATTCTCCTGCCTCAGCCTCCTGAGTAGCTAGAACTACAGGCGCGCGCCACCACACCTGGCTAATTTTTGTATATTTAGTAGAGACGGGGTTTCACCATGTTGACCAGGCTGGTCTCAAACTCCTGACCTCAGGAGCCTCGACCACCTCGGCCTCCTAGGCATGAGGCAATGCACCCAGCCTCATGTTTTAAAGAGTTTATTCTTTTTTTTTTTTTCTTGAGACAGAGTCTCGCTCTGTTGCCCAGGCTGGAGTGCAGAGGCACGATCTTGGCTCACTGCAAGCTCCTCCTCCCAGGTTCACGCCATTCTCCTGCCTCAGCCTCCCAAGTAGCTGGGACTACAGGCACCTGCCACCATACCTAGCTAATTTTTTGTATTTTTAGTAGAGACGGAGTTTCACCATGTTAGCCAGGATGGTCTCGATCTCCTGACCTCGTGATCCGCCTGCCTCGGCCTCCCAAAGTGCTGGGATTACAGGCGTGAGCCACCACGCCCGGCCCACCAGTAAATATTCTTAATGTCACCCCTGGTTATAAATCTGGTTCAACTACATTTATCCCTTGCCTACTGTGTGTGGTTCTGATGTTAGGCTATGTGTGTGTGTTGGGGGCGGAGGGGGAACAATGTGATTTAGACAGCAGGCCCCATCCCGCTTAAGGAGCTCAAAGGGAGAAGACAGACACATACACCCCGTCACTCAACACTTCTGCAGATAAGGCAGAGAATGGTATGTGTGTACAGGGGGAGTAAATGAAGTTTTGTGGGAACAAAGGAAACCATCAACTCTTGCTAAAGTTGGGGGAGGTGGGGCAGTCTGGGAAGGCCTCCTGAGGGAGGGGTCCTCGGGGATGAGTATGGAAGGTGAGTAGGATTTGTTCTGTTGGAAAAGCAGACTGGGGTATTCCAAGCTAGAGGAAACGGTAGAAGCAAACACATGGAGACTTGGAGAGTGGGCTCTGCTTGGGGCAGAGAATTTGCCAAAGGGGAGATTTATGGTGAAACCAAAAAGGGGGCCAAGGGGAATGCTGTCTGGGAGACATAGCTGATTCCTGTTTCCCCACTGGCGACGCAAATGCTAAAGAAGTTCAGCCGGGCGCGGTGGCTCATGCCTGTAATCCCAGCACTTTGGGAGGCCGAGGCAGGTGGACCATCTGAGGTCAGGAGTTCAAGACCAGCCTGGACAACATAGTGAAACCCCGTCTCTACTAAAAATACAAATATTAGCCAGGTGTGATGGTGGGCACCTATAATTCCAGCTACTCAGGAGGCTAAGGCAGGAGAATCGCTTGAACCAAGGAGGTGGAGGTAGCAGTGAGCTGAGATTGTGCCACTGCACTCCAGCCTGGGCAACGAGCAAAACTCCATCTCAAAAAAAAAAAAAAAATTGATAAAGCAGTTCATGAGGTGGCAACAAGTTCTCCTCTGCTACAAAAAGATTTTGCAAGCAATTCAGCCAGTTTCAAATGATTCTGATGACAAATACCTGAAGGACTGGTCAAGGCAAGAATTCAAAAGAAACAAAAGTGCCACTGAAGAGGTATGGAGGCACAGTCAACAAGATGCGGGCCGGAATAGAACTGCTGGTGATTTTATGAAGACATGAGAAAAAGGAAAAAAGAGAAAAAAAAGGTACTGGTAAAGTGCATTTTATTGATCATGACGTGATCTTTGTCAGTGTTTTGGACTAGACAATAAATTACTTTCCGGATGCTCCCTGAAAATCGTACTCCTGTTTGATGTTAAATTTCTGTTTCTAAAGTTTGATTTTAAGATGTTTGAATGCTAATTTTATATATTTGAACTATAGTAAATAAATCCTTTTGTATTAAAAATAAATTTTAGGCCAGGCGTGGTGGCTCATGCTTGTAATCCCAGCACTTTGGGAGGCCGAGGTGGGAGGATCGCTTGAGCCCAGGAGTCTGAGGCTGCAGTGAGCTATGATTACACCACTGCACTCCAGCCTGGGCAACAAAGAGGCTCCATCTCAAAAAAAAAAAAAAAAAAAAAAAAAATTAAGCACAAAAAGTTTGAAGCATAAGAGAAGTAGCGAAAGCTATTTGTTATATAACATGTTATTTGTCCTTATGTCATTCCTTCTCTTTAAAACATGCTATCAGGGCCAGGTATGGTGGCTCACACCTGTAATCCCAGCACTTTGGGCGGCCGAGGCGGGCAGATCACTTGAGGTCAGGAGATCGAGACCACGGTGAAACCCCATCTCTACTAAAAATACAAAAAATTAGCTGGGCGTGGTGAGGCAGGAGAATGGCGTGAACCCAGGAGGTGGAGCTTGCAGTGAGCCGAGATCGCGCCACTGCACTCCAGCCTGCGTGACAGAGCGAGACTCCGTCTCAAAAAAAAAAAAAAAAAAAAAAAAGGCTGAGGCAGGAGAATCGCTTGAACCCGGGAGGCAGAGGTTGCAGTGAGCCGAGATTGTGCCACTACACTCCAGCCTGGGTGACAGAGTAAGACTGCATTTCAAAAAAAGAAATAAAAATAAAATAAAATATGTATCAGGTTGGGAGTTTTAAATTCGTGGTACAAGCATTGCTATGGATGTGCCTGAAGGAACAGAAAAATGACTTCCTTTTTAAAAAAATTTTTAAGAGACAGAGTCTCCCTCTGTCACCCAGGTGGGAGTGACTTTCTGATAACTGAGGAAAGCAGAACAAATTCCCTGCCATTTGCATGTTGTCACAGTGATGCCAGCAGATGCTTTTAGGAGAGGAAGAGACCCATACCTCAACTCTCTCTGTCTTTGATAGCGTAAGTAAGGAATATGCTTATAAAAACAATGCAAAGCAGCACATATCTACTTTGAAAAAAGTGGGGGTTATGTAGAATAAGGCCCAAAGAGGATAAAAAACAAATTGTCACTCTGCCAAACTAGAAATTTCCACAGGCTTTCTCCTTGTTTGAGTTGAGCATTTGAGAAATTGTATTGTGATTACATTAAATTTACTATTTTTGTTTGCTGAAATGAATAAATCAACCCACTCTTATTCGTATTTAAAAAAAACAACAGGCACCACACATATGATCCCCAAAAGGGAGCAGATAGTAGGGCAGAGGCACTCTCAGATTCCCTTCCTGGGCCGAGGCTGCTGGTCAGCACCTCAGTCGTAAAATGGGAACAAATAACATCTTCCTCGTAGGGACTACTAGGAGGAAAAGAGAGAGTGTGTGAGAGGCCTGTGCTCATTGTAAGCACTCTTGAAAGCTGGGTCTTTCCGGTGTTTCTCTTCTGCCCACCTGCTTCCCAAGCACAGACCCAGTTCCACCTGCAGACCCAGCAGAATTGGTGTCAGCTGTGGATTTAACGCACTGTCATGCAAGCGCCTGACAGCTGGGGGCACCATTAGGTCCAGGCAATAAACATTTATTAATACGTCACAAGGCGAAGCATGCTGATCCCTTGAGGAGATACCGTGGCACTTCCTAGTTCATGGAGAACTCTCAATAAGTGGTAGAGGGGTGGATGGAGGGAGGGATAGAGGGGGACGGAGAGGGGTGGAAGGGAGGGTGGACAGAAGACTGATTAGCCAGATGAAAGACAGAGGGCTGGGCAGAGGGAGGGAGGAGGGCGGAATAGAGGGGATGGGTGCAGGAATGTAGACATGGATGGATGAAGGATGGGAGGGTGGAAAGTGAATAGAATAATGAAGGGATGGAGAAATTCAGGAAAGGATAGAGAGGTGCAGGGGCAATGAGATGGAAGGAGGGAGGGAATGATGGCTGGACAAAAGGATAAAGAGGCTAAAGAGATGGGCGGAGCCATAGAGAAATGGCAGGAAGCATGGAGGGGTGGGTGGAGAAATGGAGAGATGGAAGGATGAAGGGATGGAAAGGTAGAAGGTGAATGGAATAATGGAGCAACTGAGAGATCCAGGGAGGGATGGAGAGGTGAACGGATGGATAATGGGATGGAGAGGGGTAGGAAAAGATGGATGGTGGCTAGATGAAGAGATAACAGGGTGTAGGGATAGGTGGAGGCATAAGGGAAAGATGACAGGAAGGATAGAGAGGTGGCTGGAGGAATAGAGAGAGAGATGGATGAAGAGATTGAAAGGTAGAGAGGGAATGAAGAATAAAGGGATGGAGAGACTGAAGAAGGAATGGAGAGGAAGAGGAAATAGAGGGAAGGAGGATGGAGAAATGGAGAGATCAACGGATGGATAATGGGATGGAGAGTTGGAGGACTCATTGTTCTCCGATGAGCTTACCTTTACCTCTCCCTGCACTTCCTGGAACAGGGCATGTGCCTTGTTTGATTTCTGTTTGATTTCAGGGCATGCGTATTTGTTGAATTAAAACCCAAGCATGTGGACATGCTTTGGACAGCATGGGGCCCAGCTAATGCTGAAACTTTCTGTTCTGTCTCCTCCTTGGGTAGGAGTGGGAGGTCCTTTGAGGAGGACAAAGAGAAGAGAGACCGGAAAGTCTCTGCTTGGGGGAGGAGGAGGAGAGGCCGACTCAGCTGTTCAGTGTAAACTTCCCACCCTGTTGGCATATGGGGAACATGTGGCCCCCTCCCTCCTGGCACTGGAGCAATGTCATGCCAGGGATGCTGGCAGCCAAGGGCACAGAGTGTTCCCAGAGGGAACTGGCAGTCAGGCAGGAGGCAAGCGTTTGAAGCTGTAGTCTGAGCCTGGTTCTGGGGTGGGCAGCTGAGAGAGGTAGGCTCAGTTCCCCTGTGGATATGGCAGGAAGCCTGCAGCCACAGCCACCCCTCCCAGCCTCTTCCGAGAAGCAGAAAGGGGACACCCGCAGGTACCAGGCCCCTATCCCTCACAGGGCTTCTGCTGCCCCTTCTAGCTCTGGGGAATCAGCTGCAGGGACAGGGCCCTGGACTTGAAGTCCAAAGACGTGACCTCTGATCCCCTCAGCCCCTCACTGTGCAGGTTCCATGCCTCCCTTATTTCTGGGCCTTCCTCAGTTTCCCCATTGTTCCAAATGCCATCCTGCCCATTGGGATGGTGAGGGTCAGATTTTATCTCCAAGTGCGAAAACCAAGTATTGGGCTTTCTGAAAAGAGAAGTGTTTCCATGTGAAGAACTGTACATTATCGTGAAACCACGCCCACCTTCCTCCAACAGTTTTGACGTTAAAGAGTGTCACTTCATTTATGAAATAAGGGCTAGTAGATGGTAATCTTGTCAGACAGCACCCCTGTTTATTTTTTGTAATTTTCAACTGGTGCATAAAACCCCAAATTGTGAACCACTAGACAAGACAATTCCTGAAGGGCCTTCCAGAGCCAGGTAGATTCTCTGTCTTAGATGCTGATATTGTTTGGCTGTGTCCCCACCCAAATCTCATCTTGAATTGTAGCTCCCATGATTCCCACTTGTCAAGGGAGGGACCCAGTGGGTGGCAATTGAAGCATGTGGGTAGGTTTTTCCCATGCTGTTTTCGCCATAGTGAATAAGTCTCCTGAGATCTGATGGTTTTATAAATGGGAGTTCCTCTGCACACGCTCTCTTGCCTGCTGCCATGTAAGATGTGACTTTGCTCCTCCTTGCCTTCTGCCATGATTGTGAGGCCTCCCCAGCTGTGTGGAACTGTAAGTCCATTAAACCTCTTTTTCTTTTTAAATTACCCAGTCTTGGATATGTCTTTATTAGCAGCGTGAGAATGAACTAATACAGATGTACCCCTGGAATAGGTCTGCCTCTAACCAGGGCTCTAATTTGGAACCTCGATGTGTACAACTTCCCTCTTGAGCTCACATCTGTGCCCTGGAGGAAGCAGTGTCCGTACAGGTTCAGGCGCAGGCAGACTTCTCTGAGAGGCAGAACAGTGCCCTGCCCTCAAAAAGCCATCTCAGCCCCACAGTTTGAGCTCAATCCTACCCCCCTACCACAACCACCCGCAGCTCAACAGGAGGTGTCCACTCCCCCAGTGATCCTGCGACCAGATCCCTGAGAGGCCCCCCAGAAAAACTCCACACAGGACAAGTGTGGGCTGATAACTTCTCCCTACGAACTGTGCTGCAGCTGGAGAGAGTCAAGTTCAAGTTTAGCAGAGAAGCAATCCAGTTGGGCTGGGTGGGTCAGGCCACAGAAGACATGACTCAAGGCGTGGGAGCCCCAGCACATGTGGCCTAGCTTGTCTGGCCCCCACGTACTTACAGGGTGTGGAGAGTCCATTAGAGACCATGGGAGCGTGGGGTGGGAGACATTCCCAGGCCAGGCCAGAGCAATGCTCCCAGAGTTCCCTCTTATCCTTCCCCCCTTCTCCTTAGATACCCCCTCACCCAATGCCAGCTCTCCCAGTTGCAGCAACTTGTAAAAGAAATGTCACGGCCAACTCCAGCCAGCCTGGCCAGCTCAGCAGTTTCTCCCTGCCCTGCTCCCCAGCTCTGCACTGTCTTCCCACTCAAACAGGCTGCAGGGAGCTGGGGAAGCAGGGAGGCTGCAGACAGGCAGGGCCCAGCCGGGCTGTCTGGCTTCCTGGATCTGAGAATCAGCATTCATTTATTATTTAGCAAATATGTCTCAATCCCTGACTAAGGGGTGTGCAAAGCAACCCAGTGGGCAGGGTGGGAGTGTGTGTGCACATGTGTATCTGTGTGTGTCTCAGTGTAGGTTCATGTTTGTGTGAGAGTGTGTTTGTGCATTTCTGTGTATGTCTCTGTGTCTGTGCATTTCTGTGTTTGCGTAT
The DNA here is from genome assembly GCF_006542625.1 of Nomascus leucogenys. Lineage (NCBI taxonomy): Eukaryota > Metazoa > Chordata > Mammalia > Primates > Hylobatidae > Nomascus > Nomascus leucogenys. Next base: position 104,519,498 of record NC_044395.1, read on the forward strand.
GTGTTATCTGCACATCTGTGGGTGGGAAAGGGGTTTCTGGGGTGAACAAAGGAGAGCCTGTGTGTTCCAAGGGGCCTGACTTCAGCAGGCGTGTACATGGGGAAGGCAGATGCACCCACCGTTCACAGGAGCGAATATAGAGGGTGCTGGGGGAGGCTCCTGCTATCTGCCAGTCCCTGAGATATAATTATCGGCAAGACAGGCCCAAGGATAAAGTCAGGAACTTTCCTAAGCAGGTTCTTGCAGTTTCAGGAAGGTGAGGAAATGTGGAAGGGCTTAAGTTTTTTTTTTTTTAAGATTTTTAATGGGTAATATACAGTTTCAAAAGGTTACATAATTTGAAAAGGTAGCAATGAAAAGTCAGCTTCCCCTTCTCATCTTCCTCCCTCCAGGGTCACTGGCTCCCCCTAAAACTTAACTTGTGGGAGAATGAGATGCAGAGAAGTGGCTGGACCTTGATATGTGTAATTGACAAGGCAGGTGAGAGTGGGGTGGGGCTAGAGCTCAGACCTTCCGCCTGCCACCCAGCGTTCTTTCTCCCAAGCACACTGCTTCTTGGCTGCTGACCAGGGGCAGGCGGGACCCCCTAAGAGGCCTTGGGATATGGTCAGCCCTGGGGCCCTCCCCAGACAGGAGCCACACACAGCAAGGTCACCAATCAATGAAGCCCTCCTAGGGTCTGAGCCAAAGCAGGAGCCCATGGTTGGGGCCCCCAGATGAGGTGCCACCTGTGGCTGGGGGATATTTATTTCCTTCTCTGTTTCCACCTCAGACCAGGCTCCTAGATGTTGGGGACTAAGCCCTGGCTCCTTTCCACCTGGCTTGTCACTACGTTGTCATTCACAAAAGGTGAGCTAATCACAGAACCAACCTGTAGGCCAGTGATGAGCATGAAGCGAGATAAAAGCCTGTAGGTTTCTCAGTGAAAGAGCGACTCTACGGACTCAGGCTAAGACCACGCTACACCGGTTACGGTCAAGAGATCTTTATTGGAGGCGTCAGGTAGGGTGCCGAAGAGGAAGCAGAGAGAGAGGGCTTCGGGGCTTCGGCTTTTTATACTCTGAGACGTTATGTGGAGGTCAATGGTTGGCTGGGGGGCTGGGCTCACACCAAGGCGGGAAGGCGTCTCTTTCTGATTGGTTTTTCTTTGGCGGGTCTGTATCGAGGAGGAAGAAGAACCCGGAACCAGCGCCATTAAGGTACCCCTGTTACCTAACACTCAGTGTCTGATGCACCTCTTAATATTGGAATTAAGATAAATATCATGATTAGGCCTGGCACGGTGGCTCACGCCTGCAATCCCAGCACTTTGGGAGGCCGAGGCGGGAGGATCACAAGGTCGGGAGATCGAGACCATCCTGGCTAACAGAGTAAAACCTCGTCTCTATTAAAAATATATATATATAAAAAATGAGCCAGGTGTGGTGACGGGCACCTGTAGTCCCAGCTACTCAGGAGGCTGAGGCGGGATAATGGCATGAACCCGGGAGGCAGAAGTTGCAGTGAGCCGAGATCACGCCACTGCACTCCAGCCTGGGTGACAGAGCAAGACTCTGTCTCAAAAAAAAAATAATAATAAGGTAAATATCGTGATTATTATCTTTATCGCCCCTGCCTTCTCCCTGGCCTTGTTTTTCTCCACTGCACTCTGACATTCTATGTATTTTACTAATTTCGTTATCATCTCTGTTTATGAAAAATGTTCTATAAGGACAGAGATTTTTTTTTTTTTTTTTTTTTTTGACAGGGCCTTTTTTTGTCACCCAGGCTGGAGGGCAGTAGCACAAACATGGCTCACTGTAGCCTCAACATCCTGGGCCCAAGCAATCCTCCCTCCTCGGCCTCCCAAAGTGCTGGGATTATAGGTATGAACCACCGCAGCAGACAAAGGCAGGGATGTTTAATTGCTTTTGTTCACTGTAGACCCCCAGGATCCAGAACAGTGCCCTGGCACAGCGGGGTTGCTCCGTGAACGTCTGCTGAATGAGTGAGTGAGCAACTGAATGTAGCATTTCTGCCTTGAGTTTGAATACTCCCTAGGGACTTGGTGCAGAGCTGTGGGCTGAGTAAGGACTGGAAGTGAACCTGACCTTGAAGAATATTAGGGTCTGACTGGTCATTGAGAAGGTCCTCAGCCCCATTAAAGATGACAGGGACCCACTTGGACCAGAATCAGGACAGGCCAGAGAAGCTGCAGGAAGGGCTCCGGTGTCTGGCTAGGTTTCCTAGACACTCAGGATGTGGCTGCCCTCCAGGACGTTGCCTGGAGGTGAGGACAGGCCCCTGAGTTCCCTGTCTCAGGACCCTGGGTCCTAAAAGGTGAGACAGCCTTGGGAAGGCTACCGGCCCCGTGACCTCTCAGCCTCCAGACTCCCCGGTGCTCCGATAGTGCCTGTGCTCCTGGCTGTCCCAGCTCCCACCCCATTAGCATAGATTGATTAGCTGGGGGTCTCCCCACTCCTTCCCTTGGTGGGGAGCAGGGCTGATTGGTCGTTGTTTGCCTGGCCCCTAGCCTAGAGTTGGGGTACATAAGAGCCCAGGGCATGCTGGAGAAGTGACTGAAGGAGCAAATGAATAAGTGTGAGTGAATAGGTGGGGAGTGAAGGAGAAAAGAAATGGGTGCATGAATGAGTGAACGAATGAATGAATGAGTTTGTGAAAGCAAGAATAAGAGGACAAGCCAGTTGGCCAGGCTGGGGAGATGTTCCTGCTGAGGATGGGATGTGTTCAAACTGGTCCTCCTGCTAAAGTGGGCGAGGGTGAGCTAGAGTGCCCCTGGCCCGGCTCTGCTGGCAGCCCCAGCTTCTCACCCCATCCCTACCCCCTGCCTCCCATCTCGCTGTCTGCCTGAGCATCTTGGCTGGCTCCCCACTCACTGGGCAGCCCCGGGAAGCTCACAAAGGCCCATCTGTGAGCCCAGACCCTGCATCTTCTTCTTGCCCTTCCCCTTCCCCACCCCCCAAGAATTGGTCTGAGCCCCTCTCCCTTCAATCTCCCATTAAAATAAACATTCATTTACTGGGATTTCCTCTGGGCACCTCCTTGCTCCCAGGGCAGCCCCAGCCCTGTCTTATAAAACTGCCTTCCCTCCTCTGGATTTCCTTTTAATTGTCCTCTTCCTTTTACTTGCTGGGGATGGGGTGGTGGGGTGAAGAGAGAGGAGTAAAATATAGCTGGGTCAGTCCAGATGTTTCCCCAGAAACAAGGAGATGCTTAGGATATAAGGTGACAGCCGGCTCCCTGCCCAGCCGGGTGAGGCTTAAGTTCATGGGCTGCCAAAAGTTCTAGGGCAGCTACCTCTGGCCCCTGGGCCGGGCTTGAACCCCTGCAGCTGGTGGAATGGGGAGGGTAGGAGGAGAGGAGGGAGTCCCTCTTTCCAGCTAGTGCTGACATATCACAGAATAGGGATTCAGGGGTCTCCTCCTAGCAGTTCCCTCTTTTCTCCCTTAACCTGCTGCAGCTTCAGTCACCAGGGCTGGTCTGCTGTGTGACTCTGGGCAGTCTCCTAACCTCTCTGGCCTCACATTTTATCATATGGAAGGTGGGGCAGAAATAATGAGGCTGAGAGGGCGTTGGACTCCCCTCATTCTCAAAGACCCTTTGGACTTGGAGGTCCGTTATCAATCCCTGCATCCAAGCATTGGTTCATTTAGCCTCCAGATGTGCCAGACTGGGTGCTGGGGACAGAGCAATGACCAAAGCACAGAGCCAGTTCTTGGGAAGGCAAACAGGGAAGAGGCAATGAGAATTCACTGTGGCAAGGGCTCTTGACAGAGGAGTTCTGGGAGGTCAGGGAAGGCTGAAATGTGAAATACAATCAGCAGTAGCCAGTCCCCATCAACTCCCCATCAAGACCCCAAACTGCCATGCCCCGTGGCCAGGATTGCTAATGCAGCTTGCTGCTAGATCCTGGTCCTGGATTCCATCTTGTCTACTGAGCTACTTCCATGACAACCATCCTTCCCCTTCACTGGATCTTGAGTGCCCTGACCTCTCGGTTTACTTCCTTTCTAGTCACCATCTCCCACCTTCCCTTTCTTTGTATCCAAGTTAGAATCCTCAGGGTTCACCTCTTTAATAACTCTTGCCAATTCCTGAATCCTTTCTTCCATCTATCTTTTTCACCCACCTATGAAACTCCAACTTTAAATGAGTGAATTCTCAGCTGCTTCTTTACCTGCACCAGGGCAGAGGGAGAAAACCACCGCCTAGGGTAGACTGGTCCCCTGGAAATAATGTATCTCAGGACCACTCACTCTCCTGCTCCACAATGTCTGTTCTAGTTTCTATTACTGTGTAACAAGACAACCCAAAACTCACTGGCTTCAATTTAACTGGACACAGTGGCGCATGCCTACAGTCCTAGCTACTCAGCAGGCTAAGGCTGGAGGATCACTTGAGCCCAGAAGTTTGAGGTTACAATGACCTTTGATTGCACCACTGCACTCCAGCCTGGGTAATAGAGTGAGACCTTGCCTCTAAAAACAAACAAGGCGGAGCATGGTGGTTCACACCCGTAATCACAGCACACTGGGAGGCCAAGGCGGGGGGATCACCTGAGGTCAGGAGTTTGAAACCAGCCTGGCCAAGATGGTGAAGCCCCATCTCTACTAAAAATACAAAAATTAGCCAGGCATGGTGGCGGGTGCCTATAATCCCAGCTACTTGGGAGGCTGAGGCAGGAGAATCACTTGAACCCAGGAGGCAGAGGTTGCAGTGAGCCGAGATCACGCCATTGAACTCCAGCCTGGGCGACAAGAGCAAAACTCTGTCTCAAAAAAAATTTAAAAATAATCAAAATAAAAACAAAGAAAGAAACATTTATTTAGCTTACAAATCTGTACTTTTGGGTAAGGCTCATCTCTGCTCTGTGCAGCCTCAACTGGGGCAGCTCTACTGGAGGCTGGGGGACCCTTTTTAAGGGGGTTCACTTAAAGGAAGGAGAAGGGAGAGAATGATAAAGCCAAGGGGATAGAATGTTACAATTAAGTGAATCTGGGTAAAGGCCCTATGAGTGGTCTTTCTACTATTTTTATTTTTGCAACTTTTTTTTGGTAAATTTAAAATTATTTCCAAGTAAAAAGTTACAAAAGTAGACATGTATTACAACAATTCTAACCATTTGAAAATGTTGTAGTTATATGGCTATTGATTTCAAAGTGGCCAAAACCCAGACCGTCCTATTATTTCAATCTTTTGAAATTTGTTAACACTTATTCTATGTACCCTTGAAAGTAATTCTGTCGTTACTTGATGTATTTCTCTGTATTTCTCAGGCATTGTTTGTGAATCATGTTATTCATATCATCTATACACTTAGTGACTGTTTTTTGTCAGCTTGCTCTATAAGTTACTGAGAAAGGTGTGCTGAAATCTCCCACTCAGGTTTTTGATTTGTCTATTTCTTTTGGTAATTCTTTCATTTTTGTGCTTATGTATCATTAGATGCATCCAAAAAATAAACAACAATGCAAGTAATTTGAACAAAGCAAGCTCCCTTAGCCCACAAGCCACCCCAGCCATCTTCCTCTCCTGCCTCTCTCACTGCTGATTAACCTTCCCAGGCGACACGTCCACACCAGTGCCACTCAGTGCGGACTGGGGACCAGCAGTACCTGGGAGCTTGGTAAAAAAAAGCCAGTGATCTGCTCTGCCCTAGACTTACAGAATTGAACCTCTGCAGGAAGGGGACCAGAAACAGGTTTGAATGTGTGATTCTCAGTCACACAGCAGGGAATGATGATTACTAGGATGAGAAGCACTCATCTTAGTCACCTGCCTTATCCTTACCTTCCATTTACTCCTCAACCAACTCTGCCAGAAGTGATGACACTCATCAGGCTCAGAAATGACCTCTGTTCCATGAAATCCAGTAGGAATTTCCCCCTCAGCAATATTTCACCTGTTGCCCATTTCCTCCCTTAGTTTAGACAACAATTTATTGTTTTCCATAAAAAATAATATATGCTTATTATAAAAATTAATAATGGAACAGTATCTGAATAATGTAAAAAAATCACTCCACATTCCCTCATTTAGAAGCAACTGTTTTTAACATTGGATTCATGCAATTCCAGATATCTCTTTATACATACATATAGAGAGAAGAATGGATAGAAAAATAGCAGGAAAAGTGAAGAAGTGTACTATAATAATATGGCATATTAAATATCCTGTTCCCAACTTGAAAGTATCATGTTTAATATTATTTGACTTTTTAAGAGCATAAAAGCCAAGTTCAATGGGGAAAAAGGAGCTGACCCAAGTAAATGAAAAACGATGTTTTGACTGGATACTGTAAGTTTAAAGAGGAAAAGAATAAAACACAAACACTCTTGTCATTAATTTGTTTCTCAGGGTGGTCCAGGTTAGCAATCCTAAAACTACTTTGCTTGTATGCTAGGTTGAACAAATAAGTTACATTTTGTACGTAACTAGAGCTAGGTTTTTCACTTCCGGAGAAAAAAGTTACAAATGGGGAAATGAGGAGGCTAGAATGAAGGCTAGAATGCTGCATTAGAGTCAGTCAGTGTGAATTCAGGCTTATTTTAATGTAAATATAGATAGATATAGACAGAAATATAGTTATGTGTAGATACATATATGTCATAGCTCTGCCTCTGAGAGGGCCTAGAAGTAGTGACACTTCAGTAACAACAAGTGCACCTCGCATTCACATCTTTTTTTTTTTTTTTTTTTGAGATGGAGTCTCGCTCTGTCGCCCAGGTTGGAGTGCAGTGGTGCGATCTCGGCTCACTGCAACCTCTACCTCCTGGGTTCACGTGATTCTCCTGCCCCAGCCTCCCAAGTAGCTGAGATTACAGGCACATACCACCACACCTGGCTAATTTTTTGTGTTTTTGGTAGAGACGGAGTTTCTCTATGTTGGAAAGACTGGTCTCGAACTCCTGACCTCGTGATCTGCCTGCCTTGGCCTCCCCACGTGTTGGGATTACAGGCGTGAGCCACTGTGCCCGGCTTTTTTTTTTTTTTTTTTTTTTTTTGAGACATAGTCTTGTTCTGTCACCCAGGTTGGAATGCAATGGCGCGATCTCGGCTCACTGCAACCTCCATCTCCCAGGTTCAAGCAATTCTCCTGCCTCAGCCTCCCAAGTAGCTGGGATTACAGGCATGCGCCACCATGGCCAGCTAATTTTTTTTTTTTTATTATGTCTAGTGGAGACAGGGTTTCACCATGTTGGCCAGGCTGGTCTTGAACTCCTGACCTCAGGTGATCCACCCACCTTGGCATCCCAAAGTACTGGGATTGCAGGCATGAGCCACCATGCCCTGCCTTGCATCCACATCTTGAATTCTAAACAACATTCACCGATAAAGAAACTTGGGCTGCCTGGAGAAATGGCCGATTCTAGGGTTGAAATAGAGTGATATGGTTTGGATATTTTGTCCTCACCCAAATGTCATGTTGAAATGTAAACTGCAATGTTGGAGGTGGGGCCTGGTGGAAGGTGTTTGGGTTATGGGGGTGGATTCCTCATGGTTTGGTCCTGTGCTCATGATAGTGAGTTCTTGTGAGATCTAGTTATTTAAGTGTTTGGCACCTCCCTCCATTCCACTGTCTCTCTCTTGCTCCTGCTATGCCATGCGAAGTACCTGCTTCCGTTAGTGATGACCTAGGGTATCTTGAAGAACAAACTTCTAAGCAGCAAAGTGCTCAAGATGTAGCCTGGCTGCTTCTAACTACCTATGCTCAGATATGGGAGCAAATAAATGATCTAAATTTGAAATTTATATTTAAAAAGGAAGCAAAGCATAAAAATTTGGAAAGTTTGCAGCCTAGCCATGTAGCAAATAAAGAAAATCTTTTTTGGGAGAGGAATTCACACAGGCTGTGGAGCAACCACTTGCTAGAGAAATTTGCATAACTAAAAAGAAGCCAAGTGCTAATAGCCAAGACAATGGAGAAAAGGCCTCAAAGGCATTTCTGAGATCTAAGAGGCAGCCTCTCCCCTAACAGGCCCTGAAACTTAGGAGGAAAGAATAGTTTGGAGGGAGAGGGCCTGCTGCCCTGCACAGCCTTGGAACAGTGCTTCCCACATGTCAGCTGCTCCAGCACCAGCCAGGGCTCACAAAGGCCCAGGTACACCTTGAGCTGCCACTTTGGAAAATGCAAGCTGTAAGCCTTGGTGGCTTCCACATGGTGTTAAGCCTGTGGGTGCACAGGGTGCAAAAGTGAAGGCTTGGCAGCCTATGCCCATTTCAGAGGCTGTATGAGAAAGACTGTGTTTGTGTGCCCAGGCAGAAGCCTGCTGCAAGACAGAGCCCGCACAGAGAACTTCTACAAGGCCACTGTGGAGGGGAAATGTGGGACTGGAACCCCCATACAGAGTCAATACTGGGACACTGCCTAGTGGAGCTGTGGGAAGGGGCCACAATTCTCCAGTCCCCTGAATGGGAGATTCACTGGCAGCTTGCACCCTTTGCCTGGAAAAGCAGTGTGCACTCAGCAACCCATGAGAGGAACCATGGGGGCTGAACCCTGCAAAGCCACAGGGGCAGAACTGCCCAGGGCCTTCAGAGCCCACCCTTTCCACCAGTGTGCCTAGGATGTGGGACGTGGAGTCAAAGGAGACTATTGAAGATGTAATGACTGCCCTGCCAGGTTTCAGCATTGTGTGGGGCCCATGGCCCCTTTCTTTTGGCTAATTTCTAACTTTTGGAACAGGAATGTTTACCCAATGCTGGTACCCTCATTGTATCTTTGAAGTAAATAACTTGTTTTGATTTTATAGGCTCATAGGTGAAAGGAACTCATTTCCAGATACAACTTTGGACTTTGGACTTGGGACTTTTGATTGAGTTGATGCTGAAATGAGTTAAAACTTTGAGGGACTGTTGGGAAGCCACGATTGTATTTTACAATATGAGAAGGACATGGGCTTTGAGGAGTCAGGGGCAGAATAATATGATCTCAATACATATCCCTACCAGATCTCACGTTGAATTCTAATCCCCAATGTTGGGGGTGGAGCCTGGTGGAAGCTGTGTGGATCATGGGGCAGATCCCGCTTGGCTTGGTGCTATCCTTGTGATGGTGAGTTAGTTCTGTGGGATCTGATTGTTGTAAAGCGTGTCACCTCCCCTGCCCCGCTCTCCCTTGCCCTCACTCAGCCAAGTGAGATGCCTGCTCTCCCTGTGCCTTCCACCATGAGTAAAAGCACCCTGAGGCCTCCGCAGAGGCTGAGCAGATGCCAGCGCCATGCTTCCTGTATAGCCTACAGAACCATGAGCCAATTAAACCTATTTTCTTTGTAAATTAACCTAGTCTCAGGTATTTCTTTATAGCAATTCGATAATGAACTAATATGCAGAGAAAAGGTAAGATGAACCTGGAGCATCTTGTAATGCCAGAAAGAAAGTGCTTACAGAAACAAAGAGGATGGAGGCATGTCAAAAGGACACAACATGCTCAACATCAGAAGTCAGTAGGGAATTGCAAAATACAACAAGATACCACTACACACCTATTAGAATAGCTAAAAATCTAAAACACTGACAGTGCCAAGTGCTGTGAGGATGTGTGGCAACAGGAACTCTCATTCATTCCTGGTGGAAATGCAAAATGACGTACCCACTTTGGAAGGCAATTGGAAGTTTCTTTCAGAACTAAACACACTCTTACTATACAATCTGGAAATTGTATTCTTTGGTATTCACTCAAATGAGTTGAAAACTTAGAGCCACACAAAAACCCACACATGTATATTTACAACAGCTTTTTCGTAATAGCCAAAACTTGGAAGCAACCAAAATGTTCTTCAATAGGTGAATAGATAAACTGTGATACATCTAAACAATGGAATATTATTCAGTGATAATAAGAAATGAGCTATAAAGCTGCAAAAAGACATGGAGGAGCCTCAAACGCATATTGTAAACTGAAAGAAGCCAATCTTGTGAGACACCCCCCCCCTTTTCTAAACAAAATAAAACAAATCTCTTGGGTGGGCACAGTGGCTCACACCTGTAATCTAAGCACTTTGGGAGGCCAAGGCCAGCAGGGGGATTGCTTCAGGCCAGGAGTTCCATACCAGGCTGGGAAACATAATGAGACCCCATCTCTACACAAATAAAAAAAACTATCCAGGCACGGTGGCATGTGCTTGTAATCCCAGCTACTTGGGAGGCAGAGATGGGAGGATTGCTTGAGCCCAGGAGTTCAAGGTTTCAGTGAGCTAGGATCACACCTAGGCTGCACTGCAGCCTAGGTGACAGGGAGAGACTCTCTCTCTCCAAAAAGCCAATATGAAAAGGCTTCTGTATGATCCCAGCTATATGACATTCTGGAACTATGGTGACATGGTTTGCCTGTGACCCCACCCAAAATCTCATCTTGAATTTTAATCCTCATTATCCCCACGTGTCAAGGGAGAGGCCAGGTGGAGGTAATTGAATCATGGGGGCGGTTTCCCCATGCCGTTCTCGTGGTAGTGAGTGAGATCTCAGGAAATCTGTTGGTTTTATAGGTATTTGGTAGTTCCTCCTGCGTTCACTCTCCTTCCTGCCACCTTGTCGGAAGGTTCCTTGCTTCCCCTTCGCCTTCTTCCATTATTGTAAGTTTCCTGAGGCCTCCCCAGCCTTGCTGAACGGTGAGTCAATTAAACCTCTTTCCTTTATAAATTACCCAGTTTCGGGAAGTTTTTTATAGCAACGTGAGAACGGACTAATACATATGAACACAGCAAAAGGATCAGTGGTAGCCAGGGGTTCAGGGAGAAAGAGGGAAGATGACTAGGTGGAGCACAAGATTTTTAGGGCAATGAAACTATTGTGTGTGATACTATAATGGTGGACCCATGTCAGTACCTGTGTGTGAAAACCCACACACAGGCTTCACTGAAGAGGTAATATAAGAGCTGAGTGTGATTTTGCTAAGCAGAGAAGGGCTTTGCTGGTAGAAACCAGCAAGTACAAGGGCGTGGAGGCATGAATTGAAGACCTGATCAGAGAAATGCAAATCACTTTTAGTGTTTGCAATAAAGGAGTCATGGGAGAACCTGGGCAACATGAGACCTTCCAAAAAGGCCACCTTGAGCCCATGGGTGTCATTAGAATGACATGGGTATCAGAAATAAATGCTCCAGTGCTGCCCAGTTGACATGCTATATTTAGGTGGGGAAAAATAACAGATTACTAAATAGCCTAGTCACTATCATCCGATTTTGTGCCGTAAAGTGCATACAGTCATCTTTCAGTATCCCTGCAGGACTGGTCCCAGGATCCCCTGTGGATGCCAAAATCCACAGATACTCAAGTCCCTTATATAAAATGGAGTTGTATTTGCATATAACTTATGCACATCCTCCCATATACTTCAAATCATCTCTAGATTACTTATAATACTTACTACAATGTAAATGCTACATAAATAGTTGCTGTAGTATAGTTTTTAACTTGTTGTATTTTTATTGTTGCATTTTTTGGTTTTAGTTTTTTGAATATTTATGACCCTCAGTTGGTTGAATCTGCACATGCAGAAACTGCAGATATGGAGGGCCAGTTGTATATGTTTGGAGAAAAAGGCTGGAAGGATATTCTAGGATGTCAGCAATGGAGATTTCTGGGTAGCGGGATTTGGGATAATTTTTATTTTCTCCCCGTACTTTCTTTATAATGAGCATGGTGGAAGGAAGAAGGGCTCGGGTCCTGGGAGGCAAGGCATCTGGGTTTGATGTCCTGTTGACCACTGACTTGCAAGGAGGCCTTGGGCAAGTCCCTTCCCCTCTCTGGCTCTCGGCTTCCTCACCTGTAGGATGAGAACTGGCCCAGTGCTCCCTGAAGGTCCCATCTGGCCCAGCTACCCCAGGCTGGGGTTTCTCAGACTGCAATCTGGAAATGTGTCCTTAGCGGGGGGTCCTTGCATTCTATGAAAACTATCCAAAAAATGGCTGGGCACAGTGACTCACGCCTGTAATCCCAGCACTTTGGGAGGCCGAGGCAGGCAAATCACTTGAGGCCAGCAGTTCGAGACCAGCCTGGCCAACATGGCGAAACCCTATCCCTACTAAAAATACAAAAAAAACTAGCCAGGTATAGTGGTGCACACCTGTAATCCCAGCTACTCAGGAGGCTGAGGCACGAGAATCACTTGAACCCGGGAGGCAGAGGTTGCAGTGAGCCAACATTGCACCACTTCACTGCAGCCTGGGCAACAGGACAAGACTCTGTCTCAACAAAAAAAAAAAAAAAAAAAAAGAGAAAATTGTCCAAAAAATATTTGTGTGCTTTCATTTTCATAATGAAATCCAAGGAATGAGTTGTACATACACATAATGTTCTAGAAGTTGCGTCTGCGACATAGTGAAGCCTCCATACATGTGAGCTATTTTTATTAAGAAAAATAAAAAAGCCATCTATCCTTTATTCATCTCTGTTGCAGTGATAATTCACAACAGAAAGACATTTTCCTGGGTAAGATTTTGGTTCTTGGGCCGTTGTTTCTCAAACTGGGACCCATGGATTTCAGGGGCCCCCAAGACACATTTTGTCCTGTAAAAGGGGCCTGCTACTCAGGTTGAATAAGAAACAAGTGTGGGGCCCCTGAAGAGCTGGGAGTGTGGGCTCTGATACCTCTCGCCCCTGCTTTCATGCCTTCCCTTCAGCTGGGGTGACTTGCTTTTTCCTGAGGCCTTGGAAACACGCGTACCTTTCCCAGGAAAATGAGTCCCTGAGGAGGCCTCCCCGCCTGCAGGCTCACTCCAGCACCTGTGTTCTGTAACACAGCCCTAATTGAAATCACATTAACATTATGATTCCATTACGGGGAACAAGAGGCTGGCTGCAGGAATGCGCCCCACGAGGCCTAATCAGCTGGACTGGATCATTTATAAAGGGCTGTGCATCTGCCTGGAGCTTCAGTGTTAAGTAAGGCAGACAGGGGCCTATTCATTATTAACAAGGCTTTATGCGTTTGGCCAGGCAGGAGTACAAAGCTGGCCGCAAGGGGAGTCTGAGAGAGGAGAGGCATTCAGGTGCCAACTGCAGGTGCCCAGTCTGCCGGTGCCCTGTCTGCCTTGTCCGTCAGTGGAGTCCGAGATGGAGCTGCTTCTGCTCAGGTGGAGGCGACTTCCTATCCCTAAAGCCTTGACTGTGGCCACTCCTCATGCTGAAGGGGGAGGCTGAGTAACTTGCCTGAAGTCCCATAAGTAATACGTAGTGGAGTCAGAATTTGAACTCAGGCACGCTGAGTTCAGAGCCCACATGCTTGGCCAACTTGCGGTCCACAGTCCACCCCTTGGCAGTTCATACCTCTCCTGGGATGTGCCCTGGTACCACTCAGTGCTCCCCAAACTCAAAAGCTTCGAGGTTGTGATGTAAAGGAAAGAGCACTGGAAATCAGAAGACATGGTTGGAGGGCCAAATCCTCCATTCAGGCCGGGCGCGGTGACTCACGCCTGTAATCCCAGCACTTTGGGAGGCCAAGGCGGGCGGATCACGAGGTCAGGAGATCGAGACCATCCTGGCTAACACGGTGAAACCCCGTCTCTACTAAAAATACAAAAAAAAATTAGCCGGGCGCAGTGGCAGGCGCCTGTAGTCCCAGCTACTCGCGAGGCTGAGGCAGGAGAATGGTGTGAACCCCGGGAGGTGGAGCTTGCAGTGAGCTGAGATTGCGCCACTGCACTCCAGCCTGAGCGACAGAGAGAGACTCCGTCTCAAAAAAAAAAAAAAAAAAAAAAATCCTCCATTCATTTATTTCATTTATTACTCTAATTCTAAATACCAGCACTGTGCCAGGCACTGTGTTAGGTGCTGCCGCTGAAAAGGTGACTGAGACCCAGTCCTTGCTCTATACGAGTTCAGTAACCACTTGGTGACACCCTATACCGCAGGGACTGTGTCCTCCAAGCACTGGACATACGTGGTTTTGTCGGCCCCTTAACGATAATGAATGAACCTTTCATCATAATGCAGTGTGTGAGAACCATGAATACAGAACTTCATCAACTGTACATATTCTGTCGTAAAATGTAATTCTAGATCATTAAATACTAATTCAATTACATGTGATTGGAGGCGACAGCGTGTGCTGGTCAGGAGCACAGGCTCTGGGATCTGACAGCCTCAGTTCTAATCCTGGATCTGTTACTTATCAGTTGCGCCGCCCCGATCATGTTACATCGCCTCCTGTGTTTGCCCCTTCTGCCTTACTTTGTCCTGGGTACAGGGGATGAGGTGGAAGGAGGCCACCAGGATGAGCAATATTGATATCTTGTAGAAAGAGGTTTGCAGGATTGGGGAAGAAAATGGTGGACAGAGGAGTATGGTGGCTGAGAGTGTGGGGTCTGGGGGTAGAAAGACCTGGTCTGTAGTCATAGCTGTATTCCCATGGCTGTGTGACCCTGAGCGACTAACTACATGAGGACTCTCACCTTCTACACCTGCAAAATGGGGGCAATAGCAACACTCACCTTACAAAGCTGTTATCAGGATTGAATGCAATGACAGCAGTAAAGCACAGAGCACATGGTCTGAAATGCAGTAAGGAGAACACACAGAAAAGATCCCCCAAACCAAACACCTAATAGCCTTCACCTCTCATTTTAGAAGAATCTTCACCACCCAAGGTGTGATGGGAGTATTCTTAGATTCCACCAGCTGTGGTCCATTTGAAACAGTGAGATGGGTTGGTAAGACCCATTCTGTAGGATTGAAAGTTGATGATGGGCGTGGATGTGTTTGTAAACAGAAACACGATGCACAAGTGTGCCACTCCCCTCATTGAGCATTGATCATACACCAGGCCAGGACTCAGATGAGATGGGTGGGGAATGAGAGGGGTGATCTCCGGACACCCAGGAGAGTCCAGTTGGCTGGAGGAGGTATTGGGCAACTCAGACGACCCCGCATGTATGGTATCAACTTGAAAATCAGGACTTTGGAGGGGAGAGAGTGGGCAGAAGGGTGGTGGCTGAGGTGCCAGCTCCCCTGCTGCTCCCTGCCCATGCTGCCTGGCATTGCTGGGGTCTGTTCACTGGGTATGACCACAGCCTCTCTTGTGTCTTCTTCCCTCATTCAAGCGAGAAAGACGATTTGGTTCCCTTCCCTCCAAAGTGCTGGGGACCCTGAGTCTGTCCAAATAATAATTTTTAAAAACAATCAGCCTTTATTGTGAGCCAGACCGTAAGTCCTTTACATTGGACTTTAACAGCTGTGCTGGGAGGAATTCTGCAGATGAGAAAACTGAGGCTTAGAGGGTGAAAGGACTTGCCCTGGGTTCCACAGCCGACAGGTGTAGCCTGTTTGATGCTGAGGCTCTAGTTCTATTCATGATGCTGAACTGACCAGCACCCCCTGCCTAGCCCAAGGTCGAATTTTGTGACCATGAGGGGTGTCTCCCCACGTCGTTTCTTACTCCAGTAATGAGAGATGAAGGACCCTGGGGTAGGTAGGAGTCCAGCCTACAAGAGCTCCCTCCCCAGCCCAGACTCCACCCTACAGTAGTGACCTCGAGTTATTTGCTCTTTCATCCCAGTCTTCTTACGAAACAACAGCAACGCCAGCAACAACAAGAACAGCTCCTGCTTTCTAGTGCTCACTGTAGGTTGGGCATCCTACGTGCACCACTTCTCTTGCCCCTCATGTTAACCGTGGGATGTGGGCATAGTTGAATGCACATATTTTCACAGAGGAGGAAACTGAAGTTTCGAGAGGAAAAGCAGAACCAGCATTTGGTTTTCCCCAGAATTTCAGCTCAGTTTCTTTGAACATTGACTGAGCACTTCCTCTCTGTAGGAACTGTGTGTGCTAAGAATTGCATATCAAAATCCCAGGAAGAGAGGCACTGTTGTTATCCCCATTTCACAGATGAGGCCACTGAGGTTCATAGAGATTTAAGTGACTTGCCCCCAAAATACATAACTTAAGTGGCAGAGCTGGGTCTTGAACACACCTTTCTGAGATCAGACCTGTGTTCTCCACCTTTCTGTCCACAAATGACCGTGGCCTTTCTGATGCTGAGGCTGGGGAGAAGGGCATGCCTGGGGCCAGCGCAAAAGCAGCCCAGCAGGGAAGACAGAGGCACAGCCTCCTTTCAAAGCAACCCCAAAAAACCCAGTTGTCTTCACCCAATAGCCCCTGATTAAAAATCGAACATGTGAGCCTGGCTACCCAGGAGCTGAACTGAGATCAGAGACCATTTCCAACAAGCCTGGGTCTTTTTAAGTTATTTATCTGTCTGCATTTTTCATCATTTGCCATTGATTCGCAAGGGCTCTTCCTGAGAGTCCCTCCGGTGCCCGCCTGGCAGGATGGCTGGCTCTGGTCTCCCTCCTTTCTGGGCACTTCCACATTCCAGCAAGGCAGCCCGGCCCCAGCTGCCCACACAGCATCTTCCAAACCTGGACTCTCCATTGCCGGGGCTGTCAGGGCTGAGGGACCTTTGTCCCTCTCTCTTCCTCAGCCACATCTCCCCACAATGTGAGGGCTGCCAAAGTTCTGGAGCAAGCAGACACCTTAGCACAAACACGACACTCTTGCCCTCCTCTCTCTCACTATGCCCTAATACATGCTCTGCCCCTCCCTGCCCCAGGAGGTTGACCTCTAAGGATTGCACTCCCAGGCTCCCTTACTTTCTTGATTGTGGTCGGGCTTAGGTGATGGGAGACACTGGCGGGAAACCAGAGGGAAGAAGGAGAGAGGGGTTGGGGTATTTCCACCAAGGTTTTGGCTGCATCTTTCTGTAATGGCAGCTCTGGTGCAATGGCCTCTCTCCCACACTCCAGTCCTTGCCGGGTTCCCTAACGCTGTTCCCTCCGCCAGTGCCTTCAAGATTAGGGGTAGTAATGGCTTCCTGCTGTTGTTTGTTCCTAGGTGCCTCAGCATCCCTTGCTAGTTCCCTTAGTTCCATCCATACCTCTGTTAAATCCTCCTCGAAATCCTAGTTGATGTGACTTCTGTTTCCAGTCAAGATCCTGACTAATCCACAGGAACTCCTGGTTCCATGAAGTGCAAACATGGGCAGGAATAAAAGCTCCCAGGTTGAGGCTGCCAGGGAGACAGGAGAGACTCGTGCTTATTTCTGTTTAGAGGACAGAAGTTACATTTCCTCCAGCACACACCTTAGGCAGAGTGTCCTCATCTCTCTCTCTATCTCTTATTGAGGAATAAACAGAGATGCTCTGTTTTGTCATACTTTTTTGACAGATGCTTTGTTTAGAAAGGTTTGAGGCTGGATTTGAACCTCCTGGATGGAAAGGGCAAAGCCCCCTGGTGGGGGAGTGAGCTCACAAAGCCCATATAGCATTCCACTATCCTCAGGCAACTTCACCACAAACCTCACTGAGTACTTTAATTGTCATGCTTTGTCTGTAAGTAATAGAAAGACCAATGAAAATGGCTTGAATAATGAGAAATTTATTATCTTGCCTAACGAGATACCCAGAATGAGTGGTTCTAGAGTTGGCAAATCCAGCAGCTCAATGGAGGTAAAACTCTCAGTTGGCTTCTCAACTAGTCTCTTGTCTTTTCCCTCATGGTCACAAGGTGGCTGCCACAGCTCCAGCCATCACAGCAAGATCTAAAGCAGGAAGGCAAGAATCCTTGATTAGACACTGACCCAGTTGCTATAATAAGATACAAAATAGCAGTGGATTAAGCACGATAGAAATGTATTTTCCTATTCTTTTACAGTCCCAGGCTAGTTCAGGGTTAACATGGCAGCCCAGTGGTATTGAGGACTAGGTTTCTATATCTTGTTGCCCTTATTGCAAAGCCGGAGGTGGCTCATCATGTAAGTACAGTCATGTGTTGCATAGCGATGGGAACATGTTCTAAGAACTGTGTCATTAGATGATTTCATTGTTGTCTGAACGTCATAGAGTGTACTTACACAAACCTAGATGGTATGGCCTGCTACACACCTAGGCTAGACGGTATAGCCTACTGCACCTAGGCTATAAACCTGTACAGCACGTTCCTGTTCTGCACACTGTAGGCAATTGTAACACAGTATTTGTGTATCCAAACACGTCTAGACATAGAAAAGGTATAGTAAAAATACAGCGCTGTAATGTCATAGGACCATTGTCTTCCATGAAGTCTGTCATTGACCGAAACATCGTTATGTGGCACAGGACTGTACTCTATTCATCTGGGAGGAGGAGGAAAGGGAGGGGAGAACAGACCCCTCCTTTTGTGGGTACACACGGTAGTTGCACACGTGGCTTCTACTCATATTGTTGGTTAGAACATGGCTGCATGGCCACATCTAGCTACAAGGGAGGCTGGAAAATGCAGTTTTTGGCTGGGCAGCCACATGCCCATCTAAAAACTATTCCTAAGGCCAGGCGCCATGGCTCATGCCTATATTCCCAGCACTTTGGGAGCCCAAGCTGGGTGGATCACCTGAGGTCAGGAGTTCAAGACCAGCCTAGCCGACAGGGTGAAATCCCATCTCTACAAATAATACAAAAATTAGCCAGGTGTGGTGGCACATGCCTGTAATCCCAGCTGCTTGGGAGGCTGAGGCAGGAGAACTGCTGGAACTTGGGAGGCAGAGGTTGCAGTGAGCCGAGACTGTGCCACTGCACTCCAGCCTGGGCGACAGAGCGAGACTCTGTCTCAATAATAAATAAATAAGCAATAAATAAATAAAACTGTTTATACAGGCAAAAAGGGGAAAACAGATACCTGGAGACAAAGAGCCATCTCTTCACAGTTCCTATCTCATGTCCCCTCTGAATAACAAGGAAAACCTTCCCAGGCACCCCCTACTACCACTCCACCACCAGGCTCCCTCGTACATCTCATTGGCTAAGTAAGGTTCATGCCATGCCAGTTCTGATCCTGCAAGGAAACCTGGCTGGCTGAGATGCAGGTTCTGCCAGGAAAAACAGAAGGGCAAGAATGGCTGCTGAGTGGTCAGCTAAAATTGTACTGAGTGACAGCTACAACCTGGGAAGCAGCTTGGTTCTTCTATTCCTACACCCCACCCCCTCCTTTTCTTTGGTGGCAAGCAACAGAAATTGGATTTGCTTAGCTAGGCCAGCACAAGAAAGAAGCGAACAGCTCGTGAGAAGGATTGGGATGTTGCTGGATCTCAGGGGCCAGAAGCAGGACATCCCATGCCTCAGGAGTCTCTGCTCTCTCTGCGGGCTGTCCTCATAACCTCTCCTTACAGACTGAGTCCTCCACAGGTGGGGGACATGGCCAGTGAGCCCTCAGAGCCCCGTCTAGCAGCCCCATCACTAGGCAGGAAGACTCCTCCATTCCAGTCAACCTGTGGAACAATTCTGATGGGACCAGTAAACTGTGATCTCTAGGGAGTGGGATCATATGAGAGCAGGACAACCCCTCCTAAAAGCATGAGATCGACTTGGGAGAAGGTAGGAGCCCAGAAAAAACTGGTCTGGCTGGAGCCTAGGCAGATGAAATAATAGGTGAGCATTTCCATTCTTTACTCAGACTGGAAAGTGACGGTGGTGGTAGGGAGGTAGGGATGACAAGACCCTAGGAAGCTGCTTAAACTGCAGGGAGAACTGCCCCTAATTAAACTTCACATGGTGCATTGTTCTGATGTGTTTTCTGATTCTGGTACAAATATGCTGAAGATTGCTGTGCACTGGTTTTCAAACTGTGCTCCAAGGAACCCCTGGAGGCTGGAGATGTGGGGGTGGCCCCCCCTGGAGTTGGTGGCAGCATGATTTTTGCCTGTTTTATTGACACTTTAGTTTCTGCTTCTATAAAATGGCAATAATCATGGTGGCCATTCGTAAGATTATTTTTAGTTGTAAATTAGATTATCCATGAGAAGGGCCTGGCACACAGGACATGCTCAAACCTTGTTGGCTAGGGTTATTATTTATTACTTTGTATAAGAAATTAGTTGAGGCCGGGTGCGGTGGGTCACACCTGTATTCCCAGTATTTTGGGAGGCCGAGGCGGGCCGATCACCTGAGGTCAGGAGTTCAACCAGCCTGGCCAACATGGTGAAACCCTGTATCTACTAAAAATACAAAAAAATTAGCTGGTTGTGGTGGCGTGCACCTCCTCAGGAGGCTGAGGCATGAGGATTGCTTGAAGCTGGAAGGCAGAGGTTATAGTGAGCTGAGATGGCACGACTGCACTTCAGCCTGGGTGACCGAGCAAGACTCTGCCTCAAAAAAAAAAAAAAAAAAAAAAAAAAACAAAAAGAAATTATTTGAAATAAGCATTCTGTGGGTTAAAGCAGTTTGAACTGACTGGTTGATCCAAACAAAGGGTCTAGGAGTCTGGAGACCCAGTACCACTCGGCAACTACGGGATGGACCCTGGGCAAGTCCTGGGCTCCTCCTGCAGACGGGACCCGCCCACCCCAGTGCTCTTATATCACCTGAAAAATAGGCCCCTCCCACCCCCAGCCCTAAAGACACAGCCCCATGTCAGAGCACGTGGCTGGGCAGGATTTCAAACTGACCCTTGAGTTGGGTGCCCTTCTGCAATGCAGGCCCCGCCTACCTTTCTGGTCTCAGTCTCCTCTTTGTTTAGGTGTGGGTCACACAGCACCCCATCTGTCCATCAGCGTGGTTGTGACTATGGATGTGGGTGACTCTGTCAGGATTCTGCCCCTGCTGTGCCTCTTTGCCGGGGAGCAGGACTGTTGCTGTAGTGAGGTGACCAGCAGGGAGTCACGGGTGATGGCGACGCAGGGCTGGCGGAGCGGGAAGGGGGAAGCAGGAGCCCCTGGGAAGATGAGCTAGATAGCTCTTGCCTGGTCCCAGGGAGAGGCCTGGGGCAGGGGGTGTCCATCTGCCATCTTTCCCACCCTGGCCTCGCCCCAGGGGCTGACAGAGACCCCACTGATTGACTGGGCCCCTGAGAGGCCCTCCTGCCATATCCTTAGACAAGGCCTTTGACCTCCTACTCTGTACAGGCAGCCAAAAGGGGCACAGGGAAGGTGGGGAGGTGACAGTCCTCCACCTCCACCAGCCCTGGGGCAGCCTCTTGTCCACCCCTTCTGAGACGTCACGGAGGGCCCCTGCTTCCATCATGAGCCACAGCCTTAGAAGCCCGACACTGCAGACTGGGTGCTTGCTTTCCACCTCTCTCTGACTAGTCCTTTCGACAGCCTGGTGAGGGAGTTCCCAAACATGCCTGATCACTAGAATCAACTGGGGAACTTGTCAAAAATATGGCTTCCAGACCGGGCATGGTGGCTCACATCTGTAATCCCAGGACTTTTGGAGGCCGAGGTGGGTGGGTCAGTTGAGGCCAGGAGTTTGAGACCAGCCTGGCCAACATGGTGAAACCCCATCTCTACTAAAAATACAAACATTAGCCAGGCATGGTGGTGCATGCCTGTAATCCCAGCTACTTGGGTGGCTGAGGCAGGAGAATCCCTTGAGCCCCGAAGGTAGAGGTTGCAGTGAGCTCTGGGTGAGCTCCAGTCTGGGTGACAAAATGACACTCTGCCTAAAAAAAATGGCTTCCAGAGTCTCATTCCCCTTGCATCCCAATTCAGTGGATAAAGATGGGGCCCAGGAACCTGCATTTTACCAGCACCTCAAATGATCTGATGAACACTGAAGTTGGAGAGTCACATAGCCATTGAGATTAAAGGGGTGGGCTATGGATCCTTTCTGATCTGGGTTAGATGCTGTGTGGCATTGGGCCAATGACTTACCCTCTCTGGTTGTATCTGAGACAAAATGGGGACAATATAATCACTACCTCAGAGAGATCTTGCAAAGCCTGAGACCAGGCAGGGGCAGCCCTTACAACTGTGCCTGATAAGGATCAGCAGATGGCAGTGACCACTGGTCTTTTTATGATTATTAATGTCATAGCTAACCCCTGCCTGCACAAGGACACTGCATGGCTTAAGTGAAGAAGGCAGGACTCACAGGGCATATGTTCCAGCATCTAGTCCCACATTTTATCTGCTCCCAGGGCCCCAGGATGAGAGCTTAGCCCTGTCCACCCTGAGGGCCTGTTAATGCCATTAGCTCTGCCGGGCTCAATCCCCTCCTGCTGCACTCAACACCTCCCTCCCCAGAGCTCCATCAGGCCGCCCATCTGCTTCTCCCATCAGGGCTGCCCCACGTGCTGCCCTCTTTGGGGTGGGGGTAGTCAATTCCACTTCAGGTGATGAGTGGGGAGCTGCAGCAGGCCCTGGGCTGGGGGCTAGGGAAGGGGCCCCGAGTTGGGAGCTGGGGAGTGCAGGAAGTGCATGGGGGGTAGGGGCTCTGCCCGGATGCCCCTGTTCAGGGTCTGCCCTTGGTTCTGAGCCAGTGCCAAGTCTCAAGCTCTCACCTGGACTGGGCAGACGTTGGGATGGTGTTGCTTGAGTGGAGACCGAGGTGGGGGGATATAAAAGAGTTAAAATCTTGTCCCCCACAACCTACCAGCCTCCTCCCCTGCTTCCCCAGCCTGAGGGCGTGAGATCCCAAGATGCAGAAACCGGGTGTCTCCACCAGCTCCACAGCACGTGCTGGGCCTGCAAAAGAAGTCGCCTCACTCTCCTCCAACCTGAGAGGGCTTCCACAGGGGAAGGCTGAGAGGCGGGCAGATCTGAGTTCAAGTCCCGGCCCTACTGCAGCATGTTCTGCTGCACTGGGCCTTGACTTCCTTGTCTATAAATTGGGCGTCACAAAGGGGCCCACGGGACTCCTGTCAGGATGTGTGACGATGCTGAGTGGTGCCCACGGTGCGTGCGTCACTCACGTGGGGCCGCCTTTCCATACCTGCGCCACACAAACCACGTTAATGGAAAACGAAACCAAATCACAATCCCCCACCAGCTGGGCTTCTCTGCAAATTAACTGTCCTCGTTCTCCCTGACCCCTCAGTCCTCGTCCCCACTGGGATATAATGCTTACAGGGTTGCAGTGTGCCTGAGGTCCCAGCTACCTGGGAGGCTGAGGTGGGAGGACTGCTTGAGCCCAGGAATTCAAGTCCAGCCTGGACAACACGGCAATACCCTGTCTCTTAAAATTTTTTTTAAATAAATAACAATGAAAAACAAACTTGGCATGTTTAGGAGAACAGAGAAACTTACTTTTATTATTTTTTTAACCATATGCATAGGTTCGTTCCATGAGAAAAATTTTTAAAAAATTGAAAACAAATAAATGACGGTAAGTCATTTATCAATCAGGAGCAGTTCAAAGAAAGCGCTTGCTCTCTATGTTAATCAGAAACAGGAGATGGAGCAGAGAAGTCCACACGCCTACCCCGATTAGAGTTCTCTGGGCAACAAGCATGTATTACTTATCATGAGAAAATATGGACATGAAATAAACTTGAAGCAAATGTGATGATTTTGATTCCCAGCAGGAAGGAATACGACACCCAGAATCACACTGTGCCTTCCCCTCACTCCTGACCAGGCCTGGGTGGAAATTCCGCTCCTATTATCGGATGTTGCAAAGATCCCAGAGCCGCCTGGATCTAACCCTGCCTGGGCCTTCATATCCAGGTGGGCCTCCAAGGCAGGGCTGAAGTTGCCTCCCAACCCAGCAAGAAGCCAACTGGCTGCTGCAGCCAAGGAAGCCTTGTGCTTAGCTCGCTCCATAGAAGGTTCTAGAACTGGGAGCAGATAGTTCCAGGCAGTCCCAAGCATTAGCTCACCTGTGAGTGGTAATATAAGGGGCATTAGAGAGCTTCCTTCACCAACCTGTATCCATCCATTCACTCACCCATCAAATGTGTGTTAAGTCCCTAGCAATAGTGTCTAAATTCTCACCACTTCATAAATACTCTGCAACCCTGCTTCCAGATCCTCACATGCCTGACACCTTCTTTTTATGTGAATGGTGCATAACATTCCCATTAATATTCTGAAATAAACCCCATGGACGTTGTAACGTACCTACATGCACGATTTTTTAAAAAACCGTATATAATGTCCTATCTGTGACATAAATAGGCAATATAAAGAACATTCCGTAAAATGAAATCTGCACTTGAACAAGCAAGCGCTCAGGCCCAGCTGCTCTGGAAGACATAGGAAGCAGTCAGGGGCTTGCAGCCTGTGCAAGACCACCATGAAGGGGACAGCTACAGATGTACAGGAACGCGGGGCACTGAGCCGAGACTCCAACGTTCTAATCATGTCACTGTCAGATGCGCGTTTCCCAAATTGTGAGCAGTTCTTGGCATGTTCTGAATAAAACTAAATATAGAGTTCTCTTCTCTTGTTTTTGTCTTTAGTTGCATCCTCGAAAATTCAGTATATATTCAAAGTGTGGAAAAATGCTTTATATTTACATGTAAAGCAGAGCTAAAGTCTAGACTCACATAATGATAAACATATTTTCTTCCCTACATGAATGTCCAGCAGGGCGCGTGAAAGTCACGTGGCTCGTGGGGACAGTTCCTCACTAGGCAGCACCAT
Source organism: Nomascus leucogenys (assembly GCF_006542625.1). Classification (NCBI taxonomy): domain Eukaryota; kingdom Metazoa; phylum Chordata; class Mammalia; order Primates; family Hylobatidae; genus Nomascus; species Nomascus leucogenys. The sequence goes on from NC_044395.1 coordinate 104,543,832, forward strand.
CCCACTTTTTTTTTTTTTTTTTTTTTTTTTTTGAGACAAGCGTCTCACTCACCCAGACTGGAGTGCAGTGGCGCCATCTCAGCTCACTGCAGCCTCTGCCTCCTGGGTTCAAGCGATTCTCTGCCTCCTGAGTAGCTGGGACTACAGGTGCATGCCAACATGCCAGGCTAATTTTTGTGTTTTTAGTAGAGACAGGGGTTTTGCCATGTTGGCCAGGCGGGTCTCAAACTTCTGACCTCAGGTGATCCACCCACCTTGGCCTCCCAAAGACCATCCCTCTCTTAACTCATCACCTGCCTTCCCAGACCCACCACCTGCTCAGTTCAGTGGTACTCCCCACCTGACCTTATCTTTGTGACAATCGAAAATGCCCCCCATCCATTTCCAAATCATCCCTGGGGGCAGTGCCACACAACTGAATGTGCCATTTAATCATCTCAACAATCTGATATAAGAGGTACTAACATTATCCCCTTTTTACAGACGAGGTGAAATGGCTGAGCCAGGACCCTCACCGGAAGTTGTCTTAAGTGCACGCAGTCTGCTATTCTTCCTTCCCGCATGTCCACTGGGCCTGCAGTGGCACTGGGGACCCAAATATGAGAAAGGCATCCCAGCTGGGGGTTGCCAATGCATAGACCCCCCTGTCTATACAGCGTGGCGCAGATTCAGACACAGGAACATATGGCGTGCTGGGACATGCAGCAGAGGAATGAGAGACAGCAAGAGCGCCACAGCTAAGCCTGGGGTGGAGGTGGTGGAGCAGTGAGGGAGTGGCATTCCAGGCGGGGGAACTGCATGAGCAAAGGCATGGAGGACGGGGCAGCATGAAAGGTTCAGGGTCTGTGAGAGGCAGGGGGTGGTGGCGGGGACATGGGTCTGGACAAGTAGGCTGTGATGTGACTGTGAAGCCTGAGAGGCATGGTCAAGCAGTGTGGTTGGGCTGGGCAGGCAACGGGGAGCCATGGGAGGGTTTTGAGCAGAGTAGCTCCATGAAGGTGTTGGTTTTAGAACAATCCCTGGGAGCAGGGAGGAGAGTGAACTGGGAGGGTGAGGCGAGGGTGTGCCTCCAGTGAGTGTGTGTCTCCGCAATCCAGGCCAGGGATGTGGGTGGGAGCAAGACAGCAGAGCCCTTTCAGAGGCAGAATTAGCAGCGTCGCAACAAACAGGCTGTGGGTCCAGGGTGAGGAGGAGCCTCAAATGACCTTGGAAAACAGGTAACGGCTGGAGGAGAAACAAATTCAAGCAGACCTGGGATCTGGGTGAAGACATTTTGAATCTGAACTCTTTCCCCGACACTGCATCTCCACTGCTGCTTCATCTGCCCGGAACAGTCACCCTCAGCTTTCAGTATGGCTGGGGCTCCTGCTAAATGTCCCCTCTCGAGAGAGCCTGCCTGACCTTCCTGTCTACAGTAGCTGTCACCTCCTTATTTCCCATCCAAGCTCTCTACTTACTCCTGTTGCAACAGCCATCATCATTGGTAACTTGACCTGCTAGTTTTCTGTTTCCTAAAATAGAGCCAGGATCCATCCTATTTTCGGTCTCTTCCATAGCCACACTGTGTGTGGCACATAATACCTGCTTGAAAACATTTGTTGAATGAATAAATTGAGAGAGAAGGACATCAAGGGAGAAATGCTCAGTGAGCACTCAGAAATGCCCCTGCTGCCTGAAACCCCCTATTGGAGTCTCTCTCCTTTGACGCCAGTCCTACCGGTCTTCTGTAAAGTCATCAAGAAGGACATTAGTCCTCTCTGAGCCACCTAGCTAGGAAGGGGTATGTCAGGCTCCTAGTGGAAGCCAGGAGTAGAGATTGGGGGTCTCCGTGGACCTTTCCCCCACTCTCTGTAAGAGGATGGTGGGGAGAGATCCTTCCATCTCTGGTGTGTGTGTGTGTGTGTGTGGTGTGGTGTGTGTGTGTGTGTGTGTGCTGGGGGTGTTAGGGGTGGGAGTGGAGGGAGGAGGAGGCAGCCTGGAGCCGGGTCCTTCCTGGAAGCCAGAGGCAGGATGCCAGAGGCACGCGTTCCCCAGCAATCCCCAGGCCCAGGGGAGGGAGCACCAGACCTGAGCTCAGCAGGCTGGAGACGCACCTCCAGCCCACCCCCACCCTGCCCTGCGAGAGGTCCTGCAGGCCTGGCCAGCGCCCTCTTTCTGTCCCTACAGCGCTCCTCAACGAACTGTCTGGCCGCAATGAAAGAAGCGAAACCTCCTCAGTCATGTTGTGACTTCCAGCGTCTCCCTTAATTCCCACACTAGCCCTGGGAGATGTGCATTGCCACCGGCCTATTTCACAGATGGGAAAACCAAGACTGAGGGAGACTGTGGCTCACCCAGGGACGCAGAGCCAGGCACAGACAAATCTCATGCTCTTAGCCATGCCATACGCCGTCATCTCCACCCCGGCCCTACACCTGCAGCCCCTACACCTGGATACCCCACGTGTAGATGCTCTATGCCTGGGCATTCCACATGCCTGGATACTCCATGCCTGGGCATCCCAGGCCTGGGTGCCGCCCATCTGGGCATCTCACACTGGCAATGGGAACAGGCTGAATGGGGGCCCCTGCCCTGGAGACCCTGACAGCCCTGCTCCCAGAATCACTAACACTCACAGGAGGGCCTGCCTCTTTCGTTCTGTCTCCTTGGGCAGGAAACATGGCCAGGAGAGAGATAACGAGGAAAGAAAGGAGGGGCAGGCTTCTCTGGAGCCAGGGCTGCTGCCTCCCCCTCCACACACAGGGCAGAAGAATAGAAGGAAGTGGCCAGAGAAAGGCAAGTGTCTGAGTCTGGGGGTAGGGGATGTGGGGCAGGGAGGTTATCATCTACAAATAACCCTATCTCCAGGACCCCCAGGAGAGGGTCAGAAGGGGCTGAGGCCAGAGGGTCTGGGCTGTGTGGCTGAGGGGGTGGATGGGGTCATCAGTGTCTGCCTGGGAGATGATCAAAGGGCCACACAGAGGACAAGGACATGAACCCGGACCCTCCCCTCTGCCTGCTGCTCTGACCCTGCAGTTGACCAAGCAGTTTGTGCAATGCCCCATCCACCACACACCCTGGACCCACCTGCCCATTGGATCAGTTCTCCCCCAATCCATCCAAACCTTCGTTCCCCCACCCACTCATCCATCCATCTACTCCTCCTGCCTCCCTGCCTCTGAGCCTTCCATTCTCTGTTCCTTCTTTCCACCGCATCTACCTTTCCTCTTCACCTTCCTGACTCATTCTTCAGGTCCCAGCTTAGAAACAACATTCTCCGGGAAGAATTCTCAAACACCGCCCCACAATCCAGTGTGAGGAACATGGCCCATGGCCTCCCACATACCTGGTCTTCTCTTTCTATGATACTTACGACAACAACAATTTCATATTCACACCCATTTCCCCTGCTACCTGAGGTAGCTGATAATTCTTCAGCACCCAGAACAGTGCCTGGCATACACTAGGTGCTCAATAAGTTCATCTGGCGTCTTTACTTTCTTATCTGTGTCCCCTCTGCATTCCCTGTCTCTCTTTCCCTTTTCAAGGCTTCCTGAACACCTACCTGAGCCAGGTTGGTGTTTGCCACTGCCCTCGAGGCTGGCAGAGCTAGCATGGGAGTAGATGAGGCAGTGGAGTGGATGGATATCCTACCCACAAATCATATGACCAAAGGTAGAGAGAGACTGCATTCTGTCTGGGGTAAAGGAGGAGGAAGAACTGAGAGTGGGCTTCTCGGGGGAGATGGCACTTGGGCAGTGGAGATGGCAGTGGAGATGGGCAGTGGAGATGGCTGCGGGGTAGGCTCAGGAGTCACACAGGGAAGCACAGGCAGCTTTAGGGAGTGGGAGGTGTAGGGAGGATGTCTCCCTGAAGAGTTGGGGCAGAGTGAGAGTGATGCAGTAATAGCAGTATCGAAGTAGGGGCAGGGAAAGAGAGATGCGGGCTTGAGGCAGGGAGGGAGGGAGAGAAAGAAACACAGAAACAGCAGAGAGATGAGGGAGAGCTAGGCAACAAGACAATGTGACAGAGAGAGAGAGCAGGACACCAAGAGACCCCATCGCATGCCCAGGGTGTGCGCTGGTGGAGGCCAGAGGACAGTCCAGATGCCTGGCTATGGTGTGTCCTGCCTTTGAGGGAGTGGCATGTCCTAGGCAGGGGTTGGGGGGGCCTGGCTGCTAATCTCCAAGAGAAATGGTCATGACCATAGGCCTTAATGGAGTCAATGACTCACAGTGTGTGTGTGGCAGGGGGTGAGGGGTGGGGTGGGGATGGGTCCCATGCCAAGAGCTATGCAGGAGACAGCTCTGGCTTTGAGGATGAAACGCTGTAGCCAGGGCCAGTGCCTGGGGCCTGCTTACTGTCTGGATGCCTCCAACATGGAGAGGCTGCCTTTGAAGGAGAGGCCAGGCCGAGCCCAACTCCTAGCCTCTGGCTGGGCTGTGTCCTCCTCCTGTCCTTCAACCTCTTCCTCTCCTGGACTGGGAGGGGTAATCTGGGGCCTTCCGGAGGTGGCCAGGAAATGGGAAGGAGGGTGCAGAACCAGTTTTGCGGCCCCTCTAAGGGTGAAACTGGGGTGCAAAACATGGGATCTGCCATGACATGGACATCGGGATGACTAAGAGGCCCTGGAATGTGGGGAGCAAAGCAAAAGGCCCAGGGATGTTCCTGTCCTCAGAGCAAACTGTTTGAGCCTGGCCTTTCTGGGCCTAGATCTTAGCAAACCCCAAGCATTGTTCAGGCTCAGAGTCCAGGTAGAGCAGACTTGTCATCTGCCCCCTGGGAGGGCTTAATTATTAAAATTAAAACAGCTACCATTTATTCAGAACTCACTTGGGGCCAGGCATGGAGGTACGTACTTTATACAAAACACTGTGTTTGTCCCCAGTGACTATCAGTTGCAGGCACAAGTATCGCCCCTGTATTAGTTATCTATTGCTGTGTAACAAATCACCCCAAAGCTTAATAGCTTAAGACAGCACTCATTTATTGTCTCATAACTTCTGTGGGTGAGAAACCTGGGCATGACTTAGCAGGGTCCTCTACTTCAGTGTCTCTCACAAGGCTGCAATCAAGCCATCTGCAAGGGCTGTGGTCTCATCTGAAGGCTTGAATGGGAAAAGATCTCTTTCTCAGCTTAGTCAGTGGTTGTTGGCAGAATTCAGTTATCTCTGGGCTGTGGCCAGAGGCTGCTGTTAACTCTTCATCATGTGGGCCTCTCCCACACACACACTTGCTTTTTCAAAGTCCACAAGCAGAAGGTGGTAGAGTCTGCTAGCAAGGTGGAACTCACAAGCTTTCGTAACGTAAGCAGATACAAAGTAACATCCTCAACATTGCTGTATTCTGTTGATTAGAAGTAAGTTAGTGACTCAGTGGAGAGGATTAAAAAAGGCCACAAACACCAGGAGGCAGGGTCATTGGGACCATCTTAGAGGTTGTCAGCCACGCCTCCATTTGATAGATGCAGAAACAGAACCATGAGAAGTTAATCATTCAAGTTCACAGCTAATGAGTGGCAGGGCCAAGATTTGGACGTGGGTCTGTGGGACTTCCAATCTGTAGCAATGTGGAGCCCAGGCTCTGGTAACAGACTGGCTCCACCCCTTACCAGTGATTGATCTTGGGCTAGTTAGTTACCACTTGAAGCCTCAGTTTCTTCTTCCATAAAATGAGGATAACAATCATAATGATAGAAAATCTCACGTAGCACTTACTTTGTGCCAGGTACTCTTCATGTAAGTCTTTTTATGAATGAGCTCACTTGATTCTTACAAGCACCTGTAAGTATGAGCCCTCCCATTCTGCTCACACTAAATCATACCATGAGATTTCCTTTTTTTGAGGGGGAGGGGAACCAAGTTTTGCTCTTGTTGTCCAGGCTGGAGTGCAATGGCACGATCTCAGCTCACTGCAACCTCTGCCTCCCGGGTTCAAGCGATTCTCCTGCCTCAGCGTCCCGAGTAGCTAGGATTACAGGTATGCGCCATCAAGCCCAGCTAATTTTTGTATTTTTAGTAGAGGTGGTGTTTCCCCATGTTGGTCAGGCTAGTCTCGAACCCCTAACCTCAGGTGATCCGTCCACCTCAGCCTCCCAAAGTGCTGGGATAACAGGCGTAGCCACTGCACCCGGCCTTTTTTTTTTTGAGATGGAGTTTCGCTCTTTCACCCAGACTGGAGTGAAGTGGCGTGATCTCAGCTCACTGCAACCTCTGCCTCCCGGGTTCAAGCGATTCTCCTGCCTCAGCCTCCCAAGTACCTGGGATTATAGGTGCCCACCACCATGCCCAGCCAATTTTTGTATTTTTAGTAGAGATGGGGTTTCTCCATGTTGGCCAGGCTGGTCTCGCACTCCTGACCTCAGGTGATCCACCTGCTTTGGCCTCCCAAAGTGCTGGGATTGCAGGAGTGAACCACTGTGCCTGGCCTGACATTTCCTTTTGAAAACTGTCCGGTGGTTTCCCTTCCTACTAGAAGTAAAAGCCAAAGTCTTCTGCTCCTTGCTCACTCCTTTCCAGCCACTCTGGCTTCTGGCTGTGAATTGTCCTCCTGGGGCTCTTGTGTGTGTAGTTCCCACAGCCTGGAGCCCAGTCCTGCAGCTGGGGCTCCCTCCTCACTTCCTGCGGCCTCTGCTCAAGTGTCATCTCTTAGAGGGCCCTGGATCCCCCCGTTTAAATACCACTCCCCCTCCCATTTTCTTTATTTACCCCCTTTGTTTATTCCTCTCCTGTTTTCTTTTTCTTTTCTTCAGTTTTCTTTGAGACAGGGTCTCACTCTGTCACCCAGGCTGGAGTGCAGTGGCACAATCACAGCTCACTGCAGCCTCAACCTCCTGGGCTCAGGTCCTCCCACCTCAGCCTCCTGGGTAGCTGGGACTACAGGCGTGCATGCACCACCATGCCTGGCTAATTTTTTCAAAAGAAATGTTTTCTGTAGAGATGAAGTCTCACTATGTTGCCCAGGCTGGTCTGGAACTCCTGGGCTCAAGTCATCCTCTCACCTTGGCCTCCCAAAGTTCTGGGATTACAGGCATGAGTCACTGCACCTGGCCCCCGCTCCCATTTTCTATCTCCTTACCCCGCTTCTCTTTTCATCACAGTGCTGACATTATATGATATCAGTTTTGGTTTCTTCACTGTCTGTCCCCCTCAATAGATTATGAACACAAGGACAGAGGCATTGTTTGTTCCACCGAATCACTAGTATCCAGAATGGTGCTGGCTTACCCCAAGGCACTCAATAAATATTTGCTGAATGATTGACTGGATGAATGCTAGCTTTTGGTCATTGAGGGTAAGGCTGTGAAAGGCACCTCTGACCCTTCAGTCCAGCCTGGCTGCACCTCTTCCTCCACTCCTTGCCTTCTCCCTCTAAGAAATTGAGGTGAGGAGGAATTCTGGGTTCTTAGGAATCACTGAAAAGAAGCTACCCCACTGTTGCTCAGAGCAAAGATAGAGCCTGGCCCTGAAGGGAAGGAACTGCTCTGGTACCTTCCACCCATCAGTCCTGGCTGCCATCCACCGAATTTAAACAATTTGGTTAGATAGAGCAGTTATGTCCATTTCCAGCCAGGCGTGGTGGCTCACGCCTGTAATCCCAGCACTTTGGGAGGCTGAGGCAGGCAGATCGCCTGAGGTTAGGAGTTCAAGGCCAGCCTGGCCAACATGGCAAAATCCCATCTCTACTAAAAATACAAAAATTAGCCGGGCACAGTGGCGCGAGCCTGTAATCCCAGGTACTTGGGAGGCTGAGGCAGGAGAATCGCTTGAACCCAGGAGACGGAGATTGCAGTGAGCCAAGGTCGTGCCACTGCACTCCTGTCTGGGTGACAGAGTGAGACTCCATCTCATAAATAAATAAATAAGTCCATTTCCATTGTAGTGGCAGGGAATGCAACAATTAAAAACATAAATGTGAATTCAAATGCCAATACAAATACTAAGAGCTCACGTTTATTGAGCTATTACTAGGTGTGAGGGGCTGAATGCTCTCCTCCCCAAATTCATGCTGAAGTCTTAACCTCCAGTACCTCTGAATTTGACTGTATTTGGAGTTAAGGTCTTTACAGAGATAATACATTAAAATGAGGCCACTAGGATGGGTCCCAATCCAATATGACTTATGTTCTTAGAAGGAGAGACTGGGACATGGACCCGCACAGAGGGAGGACTGTGTGAAAGCATGGCGAGGAGACCACTGTCTACAAGCCAAGGAGAGAGGCAGCAGAAGAAACACACCCTGCTCACACCTTGATCTCAGACTGCTGGCCTCCAGATCTGTGAGGATGGAAATGTCTGTTGTTTAGGCCAGCCAGGCTGTGGGACTCGGTCAGAGCAGCTCTAGCGAGCTCAGACACCAGGCATGATGCTAGGCTGTGTGTGCAAATCTGGCCAATGAGATACAAAGGCAGTATTAATGATGTTTTCTTCTCTCTTATAAAGAAGGAGGTTGGGTGTGGTGGCTCGTGCCTGTAATCGCCACGCTTTGGGAGGCCGAGGCGGGAGGACTGCTTGAACTCAGGAGTTTGAGGCCAGCCTGAGTAACCTAGGAAGACCTCGTTTCTACTAAAAATTAAAACAAAAATCAGTCCAGCGTGGTGGCACATGCCTGTAGTCCCAGCTACTTGGGAGGCTAGGAAGTGGGAGAATCACTTGAGCCTAGGAGATTGAGGCTGCTGTGAGCTATGATGGCACCATTGCACTCCAGCCTGAGTGACAAAGTGAGGCCCAGTCTCAAAGAAAAAAAACAAAGGGAAGAGTCCCACTCTTTGAAGGCCTATGAACATTGTTGTTTGAGTATGCTCTGCCTGGAGCTGCTGCAGCCATTTTGCCACCATGAGGCAAACAAACATGGATACACAGAAAGATGAAGGGTACCTGGATCCTTGATGCCCCTGCTGAACTATGAATTACCCACCCTAGTTCTGGACTTTTATTTATATGAGAAAATGAAAATTCGATGCTTTTTAGGCCACTTTGAGTTGGGCTTTTTGTTACCTGCCTCTACACCAGTGTGGCACCCTAGTGACAAAGGCAGTCCCTAGTCACACCCCAAGGCCCTGAGAAGTGGAGTGACCTGTCTCACATTATACAGCATGTGAATGGGGTTCTGAGACTCAGGCCTCATCTTTCTACTCCAAACTTCAAGTTCTCTGGGCTGTTTCAAGCTGCCTTGGCCCTGAAATTTTGGATGGGACAAGATCCCTGGAATCTGGAATCACTTGGCCCCCCCATTGCCATGGGAAGCAAGGAGAACTCCGAGGATGGAACCAAGGCCAAGGGGTGGACATTTAATGGGAGCGATCATGGACTCAGGGAGAGGCAGGGCTTGGCCAGGGTCAGGGGCAGCAGACCACAGATGAGGCCTCCCGGGGAGGCTGTGAGCCTCAACTTCCTCCCCTACACATCGGAAATGATAATAGTGCCTACCTCTTTGGCTTGCTATGAGGATTAAATGAGAAAATGCAAAATGCCTAGAGCAGTATCTGGCCCATAGCGAGTAGTCATAGGTCTTAGTTTGTACTATTACTATTGTGACATCAGCCCGTTTCCATTTTGTTCTCCAGTCCCCAGCTAGGGCCCTGCCTCCTTCCACCTGAAGCAGCAGCATGAGTGGAAAATTGGCTCTGGGAATCTCTGAGTCCTTCCGTTATAGGAATTTGTCCGGGTAGCAGAGCAGCTCTGTGATGTTGTGTATTGAAACCCAAGAGCCCCGCCAGCACGACTGGAATTCAGGAGAAGGGTCCCTCGGGATTCCCTGCACAGCCTGCCGGGCCCACCCACGCTCTCCTCACTGTGTCAGCCTGGCTGAACTGGGAGGGCTGGCCTGTGGTTAGAGGAGCTGTGGTTCCAGATGACGGTCACCCTCTTAGCTACTGTGTATCCAGCACCCCTGTGCACTTCACTTCATTCGCCAACCCAGTCCTCCTGAGTGGTAGGTGTCCTGTCCCTGAAGAAGAAACTGAGGTTCAGAGTGGCGGGGTCAGTTTTCCACAGTAAGCGGCGGAACTGTGATCTGCACTCAGACCTGTCTAGAGGGAAAGCTTGTGCTTTGTCCACTCCCAAGCACACAGAAAAGTGCTCACTTCATCCCACCCAAGCTAAACCCAATTGAGAATCCAAATCACGAACTGGTCACCAAAGACTGTGGTTAATTTAGAGACCACTATATGTGTGAAGTGCTGTGCCAAGTACTGTGCTCTGATATCCCTCTTGGGGCTTCACAATTGATCTTACCACAGTAAAGTCTCTGAGAAGTCCTGCTGTAAAGAAGCCCCTTTAACAGTGAGTCCCTACCAGCTTCCTGCTTGGTTGAGTTCTGTTTTCCAAGAATCCCGTTCACACCCCTTGCACAGAACAGGCTTTTGAAAAAGGTCAGTCTAGAGAATAGGATTGCTGGGGAGAATCCTTCCAGGACCTTCAGAACAAACCTACGCAGACGATGCGACTTCCTCCCCAGAGGGGCGCAGAGATAGCTGAGAACAGAAAGGGAGGGACTCCAGACTTGGAGTTTCAGAAGGGCAGGAAGTACTCAGGTACCTGGATGATAGATCTGGGGATTGCATGTGGGTAGATGCATAAAGAATGATCTCCACCCACACCTCCAGCCAGAAGGAATTATTCAGACTGTGGAGGGGGAGACGATAGAGGATGTGGCCAGGGAGAGGGGTCAGGGAGCCCAGAGGATGCAGCAGGACTGGCTGTAAGGATTCAGTGTTGGAAATGGAAAGCACTGTATGAATTTTAAGCAGCAAATGAATTAAAACCGAAAATTAGATGGTTGCAAAACTGTGGGAGGGCTGGAGAAGGGCAGTCAGGGGCAGCCCCTGGACTTTGGTTTGGAAGGTCGTGCCTGTTGCTATGACTCAGACATGTGGAAGCTGCTGCCGCCACTGGAATTGCCACATACCTGAGAAGCTGGTGAGCAGACGCTAGGGCCACTCTAGCTGCAGCTCGGTGGCTACCATCTCTCTTCCTCCTTCCCCACCTCATGGGGGCATGTTTACCTATAAAACCTCATTTATAGCCCAGATCCTAGCTGCAAAGGAGTCTGGGAAAGATGACTGCTTAGCTTTCCAACTTCCCTCTGACAGAATAAGATTCTCAACCTGGGAGTGAGTGTCCCAGAGGCTAGGAGAGCACTCAGGGCCCCTCCAAGAACCTGCCCCAACATCCAACAGTAGGCCAAACCATAGGGGCTTGTATTAGTCTGTTTTCATGCTGCTGATAAAGATATACCTGAGACTGGGTAATTTATTTAAAAAATAAAAAAGTTTAATGGACTCACTGTTCCATGTGCCTGGGGACCCAGTGTAGTAGGAGGGAAAATCGGAGAGGAGATGGGGGCAGCTAGCAGGTGGCTCGCGCAGGGCCCTTGCACCTTGCATAGACTTTGACTCAGCATGAGATACCGCCATGGCAGAGTTTCAAGCTGAAGAATGAAGTGATGTGACCAACATTTTAACAGGCTCACTCTGAGTAGTGAATAAGAAGAGATACACCTGCAGCGGGGGAGGCAGGAGGAGGCAGGGAGAGCATGAGAGCTGAAAGTGAGGAGCCGTTGCAATAGCCCAGGGGAGAGATGAGGGTGTTTTGGAGGAAGATGGTGGCAGAGGAGGTGGCGAGAAATGGCTGGATTCCAGGCGCATTTTGCAAGTGCAGCTAACAGGATTTCCTGACAGATCAAATGGAGGGGGTGAGAGAAAGAGATGAGTCAGGGATGACGCCAGGGCTTTTGGCCAGAGCACTGGAAGGATGGAGTTGCAATCAACTGGAAAGATGAGGCCATGGTTCTTCCTGCTTCTTGCAGGTTCTGTGGGGAGGTGGGGAAGATGAAGAGTTTAGCCCTGAACTTGTAAAATTTACAAGTTCGAACTTATGTTCATCTTCAAAACAGCTGCCTCAGTGTTATTTCTCTGAAAGAAAAACAAAGAAAGGAACAAACAAATCTCTAGTTGGCTAAGTCATGAAGTTCTAACTCTTCAGCTTGGGTGGATGAGTCTTTAATGAAACCTGCCCAGACACATCTTCCCAGCTCTTCGCTGGGAAGAGGGGGACATCCATGTCCCCCCTGTGCTCTCAGCCTCCACTGAGCATCTCTTGTAGATCGTTCATCCATTCATTCCCTCCCTCCCTCCCTCAGCATTTGTTTAGCATCTACTCTGTCAGACACGGAATTAGGCATCAGGGCTACAACCCTCTTGGAGCTCACATTTCCCATCACCCTGTCCCCAACCCTAGTGCCTTTGCACGAATTTTGTCATTTGCTTCAAATACCAGCCAGCTCTTTCTCCTCTCCCTGTTCACCGTGTAAGGCCCAACTATTACCCTGTCCTCTGGGGGACATTTTTGATGCCTCAGACACAAGAAGGTCAATATTTCCAGCACCCTCGGCTCCTATCATCTGTGGGGGCTTCTTGAAGGCAGAGACTTGTCTTTATTCAGCCCTCTATCCCCCAGTATTTGCTTGATTGCTTGAATGAACGAATGTTAGTAAGGACTCAGCAGCTCGGATCTTGGTCTGAGCCACGCTTGGCTAACGATGTCCTTTTGGTCATGGCCTCAGCAGGGATGAGCTGGCCACGATTCTAACCTTTCTAGAAAACAAATACTGGCAATATCCTTTTGAGGACCAGGTGGACCCTTAGAGCCTTGTGGTGGGTTCTCCAGGGTAGAGAGGAGGAGGGAGGCTCCTGATCCCAGTTAGTCTAAGCCACCAGCACCAGATATCCACTGTGGCCTCTGAGAGCCAGGGTAACCATGGAAACCAGGCATTTGGGGGTGGGAGGAGCAACAAGTGGAATGAAGCCAGGCCCACAGAGAGGCCAGAGGCCAGGCTGGGCTTTGGGGCCACTCCATGTGTATATGTATCGGGTAGGGGATGGGAGAGGTGGGGAGTGAGTGTCCCAGAGGCCAGGAGAGCACCAGCTGCAGGAAAGGGGGATCTGTAAGGCATAGACTCAGAGCTCGGAGCTCACGAAGTGTCCTTGTGTTTCCCACAGCACAGGGGCCCTGGGCTCCAGACCCCTTCTCTGAGAATCAGGAAAGAAAAACAAGTGAGAGGTATAGAAAAAGGGGCTGATAGTGATAAAAGACAGCAGAGGCCCAGGAGCTGAGCAGGGAGGGCAGGGGAGGGAGAGGGAGAGAGAGAGAGAGAGCGAGAGAGGCTATTTGATGGGGAAACCACGGAGATGGGGAGGGAGAGAGAGAGAGCGTGATACCTACATAGAGAAAGAGAACTGGCAGAAGACAGAAGGAAAAACAGCAACACAGAGACTGAGAGACACACAAGGATGAGTGGAGAGACAGAGGGAAAGGGAAGAGCCCATGGGGGAGGATGAAGTAGAAATGGGGCAGAGGTGGAGGGAGAAACAGCAACAAAGAGCAAGGGGAGGTCGGAGAAAAACGGGGCAGAGAAACGGAATCAACAAGTGGGGACACAGAGAGGGCGTCAGCCAGAGAGAGGCCAGAGTGAGAGTGAGCAAACGCGAGAGGAAGAAAACAAGTCAGAAACAGACAGTCAGGAGAAGAAGAGGGAGGAGATTGAGGCTGAAAGATGATCAGATTGGGAGAGGGCATGGGTTGAGCTACGGAGACTGGCTTCCAGCCCTACTCCAGGCAAGCCTTGGGCCCTCTGCCATGTAAAAGATCCAGAGAAAATCCCAGTCTACCCTAGAAAGTCACCAGAACTCGGCCCCTTGTCTCCCCGGGAGAGTAGCCAGGTGGGATGTCCTGCCCCAAGCCGAGGCCCAGATGCGGTGGCCCTGGCTATTCGGTGGGGACCCTGAGGAGTAGTGGCTGCAGCAGCAGTGGCAGGTTGGCTGCTGGAAGTGTTGATCAGTGGTGGCTGCCCTCCCAGGGCCCTCCATATGCTCTTGCATATGCTTAGCAACTTGCCTCTGAACTATGAGCTGTATTTACACCCGGGCAGGTGACGGCCTATTGTTGGGAAAGGAAGCTGGCAATGTTTTCCATTTCAAGGTGGTGTCGCCATCTAGGGAGGCTGGGATTCCCAGGCAACCTGCAGCTCCTGCTTAGGGAAAAAATAAGAGCTACTGCTTTGCCACCAAGAGATAAATTCCTCCCAAAAGTTAATGCCAGGAAGTAGAATTTCTCTCTCAAAGAACTTAATATTTTTTTTTTCCCTGAAGACAAATGAGAGCTATAGACCCCATTATCTCCTTTTTTGCCTTGGCTGCCAGGAAGCTCAGATAAAAATGCAGTGGGGGTCTGTAGAGGAATGGGGGTCAGAGCTTCCATTCAATGTTTCAAAGTTTCATGTCTCAATTACTGGGTAAACCAATAAGAACCATTTAAAAAATTTATTCATTCATTCATTTCATTGACAGACAACCACAGAAAGTCTGCTGGGAGTCAGGATTTAACCCAGGCACCTTTCTTATCTGCTAGAAGTCATCTCCAAACACAGGTCCCAGAACACAGGACTCTCTCTAGCCCATAGTAAACATTTTTAAAATGTTTGTTCTTTGAATGAACAAATGAATTCATGACCCTGCTTGAAACCCCACTCTCCAGAACTCCTTATAATGGCCAAACTCTTCAGCTTGGCATTTTGTAAGCTTCCCTATCTACTTATCTGGCTTTGCCGCTTACCCCTCCCTCATGTGCATTCCATGATTTAATCATATGGACACCTCATAATTCCCAGAAACCCTCATACTGCTTCATACCCTCCCCACTTCTTCAGCTGGTGAACTCCTATACATCCTTCAAGACCCCAGTGAAACATCACTTCTCATGACAAGCCTTTCTCAGCCTCCCTAGTTGTATTTAATATGAATGTCTCTGCTTTGCTTCCTCAGCATGCTTGGGTCTTGCCTTTGTTATTGTCCCCAAGTCATGTGGCACAGCGTGGCTTCTTCCATGTCTGTCTCCTCTACAAGTCTGTGAGCTCCCTGAGGGCAGCATGGGCTCTGCGGCTAGACCGCCTGAATCTAAGTCCCAGTTCTGTCACTTACCAACACAGACTTTGGGAAAGTTATTTAATTGCTCTATGCCTCAGTTTTTCCATCTGCAAGTAGGGCTGATAATAATATCTACAATTTAGGGTAGTTGCAGGGATTAAATGAGTCAATACCTACGAGGCACCTAAAACAGTGCCTGGCAGTTTAGAGTGCTGAGTAAATGTGAACTCTTGTGTGTTTTTTTTTTTGTTTGTTTGTTTGTTTGTTTGTTTTTTTGAGACAGAGTCTTGCTCTGTCGCCCAGGCTGGAGTGCAGTGGCCCAATCTCGGCTCACTGCAAGCTCCGCCTCCCGGGTTCACGCCATTCTCCTGCCACCACGCCCGGCTAATTTTTTGTATTTTTAGTAGAGACGGGGTTTCACCATGGTCTCGATCTCCTGACCTCGTGATCCGCCCGCCTCGGCCTCCCAAAGTGCTGGGATTACAAGCGTGAGCCACCGCGCCCGGCCGAACTCTTGTGTTAATAGCTGTGCTACTGATCGATCTGATGGGTCCCCATTGCCTAGCACTATGCCTGGCACATGGGAGGTCCCAACCATAGCCTGTCGCATGGAAACAAAAACTGTTAAAGCATGACCTCTGCTCGCAAAGAGTCCTAGCCCAAGGGATTCATTCCCTGTCTATTCAGTGTCCACTGTACCAGGCTTCGTTCTAGGTGCAGCAGTAAACAAAACAATAAAGAAGTATATGCTGCAGAATCTTAGAAGATCCTAAGTGCTATGAAAAACAGGACCAAATAAGTAGTATTAGGATTGCAATTTTAAATGGGGCGGCCAGGGTAATCCTGGCTGCAAAGGTGACGTTTACGGGAAGCCCTGAGAGAGGTAGGCTGTGAGTCACGTACCTATCTGGGGGAAGAACATTTCAGGTGGAGGGAACAGCAGGGGCAAAGGCCCTGGGGTGGGAACGTGTCTGGCACATTGGTGTTAGAGGAATGGCCGGGGGCTCATCTGGCTGGAGCAGAATAAGCAGATGGGAGAAGGAAAGGAGGGGACCTGAGGCAGGGGGTTGGGGAGGTAGGGGAAGACAGATTATGTTGAGCCTTGTAGGTCATTGTCAAGACTTCAGCTTTTACTCTGAGAAGCAACAGGGACAAATCCAAGCCTGTTCTCTCAATCAGTATTTTACTCTGCTTCTCAGAGGTGTGTGGGGGGTGGTGGTGCTCTGTGTGGAATGCCCAGTAGAAGTGAACTCCCCTGTGGATGACACAGAAAAAAGGCCTGGATGGAGGTCTCCAGCAAGCCACAGGATGGCCAGGTGTGGTGAGGCAGGAGTCTGCCTGAGCTGTGTCTTCTTTAGCCATCCAAACCTGAACCCAGGTGCTCCCTGGGCCCTTGGCCCACCAGCACTGGCTTGTTTGTCCTTTGACTTCTGAGTCCAAAGTGAAAGCTGAGGTTCCTTCCCAATCTTTGGGGTGGCTGAGTGTTCTGTGGTTCCCCAGAAAACTGACTTTTTCCTCACCTTGGAGGGAGGTGCTTTAGGTCCTTGTTTCTTAGGCCTGTGGTAGGGCGAGCTGCTTAAGGACAAGGAGAAAGTGGAAGCTCCGCAGAGGAGACACAGCCTAGGGTAGGTGGTCTTGGATCTCTGCATCCTCGAAGACCACTACTGGGCTGGTCAGGTCTCCAGGAACCCCCAAGAAAACAGAGAAAAACAGAGAGGGAAAGAAGAGAAGATGGGTGGGAGATGGGTAGGGTGGCTATATAATTTGTCATCCAAACCAAGACACTTTGAGAATGAGAAGGCACTGCTACTAATTACAACAGCACCATCCAGGCATAAGCAGGAGCCTAGGGAGGGGTGGGGAGACAGGCAGAGGGTCAAAGACAGGGACAAGAGAAATATTGAAATAGACATGGAGGGTGTATTAGTCCATCCTCACACTGCTAATAAAGACATACCCGAGACTGGGTAATTTATAAAGAAAAGAGATTTAATTGACTCGCAGTTCAGCATGGCTGGGGAGGCCTCAGGAAACTTACAATCATGACGGAAGGGGAAGCGAACACATCCTTCTTCACATGGAAGCAGGAGAGAGAAGTACATGGCGAAGGGGAGTAAAGCCCCATATAAACCCATCAGATCTCAGGAGAACCCACTCACTATCATGAACAGCATGGGAGAACTGCCTCCATGATCTAATCACCTCCCTCGAGGTCCTGCCCACAATATGTGGGAATCACAATTCGGATTATAATTCAAGATGAGATTTTGGGTGGGGACATAGCCAAACCATATCAGAGGGTCAGCACTGGAAGGAACTCACAGGTCATCTCACCTAACCTGGACAACTCAGAAAGGGCAGAGACTTGTCCAGACCACCAGCACATCACCAGCAAAGCTGGCATTGGATACTTGATCACTGACATCCGGTGTGGTGGTCCCTCCCCTCACTGCCTCCTGGTCTTGGGTGTACTCAAGGCCCTCTTAGAGCTCAACTGTTCCCTTGAGTTGTTATTAGTTTGTTTTGGCGGGGTGGGGGGTCAGTGGTTCCAGCCTATAAAAATGGGGTGTGGATTGTTCAGCGGGCTTTTATCTCTAATAAAGTGCCATTTGTCTCCTTGGCTTGGCATCTTAGGAAGGAAGAGAAGCCACCCACTATTCCCACAGGCCATCCACAGGGGTCTTTATCTGTTGCAACATGAGGAATGGCTGGGGCCACTTCTGTGACCCGAACCCAAGCCCAGGTGCTCTGGAACCCTGGATGACAAGCACTGGCTTCCTTGCCCTTTGGCTTCTGAGTCCAAGAGTGAAAGCTGAGATTCCTTTGGGAATTACTGGCCTCCTTCTAGTAAATCCCAAAGCAGAGAGTCTTCTCCATGATCTGTGAGCTCTGCAAACCAGGGACCACATCTGTGGTATTCACCATTATATGCCCAGTGTTTACCTAGGATAGTTGTAGGCACACGGACAGTACTCTAAAATATTAAATGTCTAAATGACACCTCAGATTTGAGGTCTTATGCCCCAGAATGTGGCTTGGTGTGGTGCTCAGTGGCACAGATGAAACATAAGATTTTTTTTTTTTTTTTTGGTGGACAGGATATGCTACTTGATTTTTTTCCCTTTAGGGGACTTAACCTCCTAATTCTGTTTTGCTAAAGCTAATATTTATTGATTATTTGATTCAGTCTTTAATTCACCCGCTGTTTATTGAACCCCTACAGGTGCCAAGCACTGTGAATTAAACTCTGGATAAGGCCTCTCCAAGGTGGCTGGTTCGCCACACTCAGATGTGAGCGGCTGCGATCTGCTATGTTGCAATGGTCTGAATAGACCCAGGGTCTTGCAGCAAAGGTCAGCCTCTTAAAAATCGGAGCCACTAAGCAAACATTCTGTCGGCGCTTTATGGAGTTAAGCTGTTTATGCTGGGGAAGGATTTCTAAAAACTGCACCTGGGGACTTTTATCCACTTTATAATTGTCCCTGGCTCCTCAGTAACTGGGGAGAGATCAAGCACAAGCCTGTCTCTAGGTTTATTAGAGGTTTACATATTTGGAAGAAAAAGGAAAGAATCAGGCAGATAGTAGCAGAGACAGAGAAAAACCTGAGAAGAAGAAAAATTAGAAGGAGAGAAGTGGAAATCTGGACAAATGGGGCTCAGCCCTGGTTCTGCAATAAATTCCTGGACAAACTTGGCCAAGCCATTTACACACTCTCATCTGCTAGCCTCCTCATCTGCAAAGTTGGTTGGGTAAAATCACTTTTGAGAAATGGCAAAGTGTTCTCTTCCTCCTGTCTGGGAGTCCTTATCCCTGTCTTCCTGAAGAGGCTCTTGCCCATCCCTTTGTCAGAATGTTAGACGGAGATCAGCAGGCATCACTGTGAAAAACAGAGAAAGTCAAAGAAAAGCTGGTTGTTGTCCAATGCTCGTTAACTCAAGAACAACAGCCTCTCCATATTTTTTTGGTGAAAGGTCTTCAGGGTCAGTTCACATGTTGGCACATGAACTAGCTGTTCCCATTAAATGAGTCAGGCAAGATGTGAACATTAATTTCAGTAAGTGAATCAGCCTCACTCTGAAAAAGAAAAAAAATCATTAAGTAGAATGGATGCATGCATATGTAACATGTATATATAACATATATTGCCGAGCACAGTGGCTCAAGCCTGTAATCCCAGCACTTTGGGAGGCCAAGGTAGGCGGATCAGGTCAGGAGTTCAAGACCAGCCTGGCCAACATGGTGAAACCTTGTCTCTACTAAAAATACAAAAATTAGCTGGGTGGGGTGGCAGGCGCCTGTAATCCCAGCTACTCGGGAGGCCGAGGCAGGAGAATCACTTAAACCCGGGAGGTGGAGGTTGCAGTGAGCCGAGATTGTGCCATTGCACTCCAGCTCTGGGCGACAGAGCAAGACTCCGTCTCAGAAAAACAAACAAACAAACAAACAAACAAAAAACATATACACAGACATGCAAGCACACACATCATAGGTATGTGCCATCACACACACACAAACACACACACACGCTCAAGCAGGGGGTGGGCCATCACCAGGGTTCCTTCCATCTCTGGGGCTCTGTGGGCCGGATGGGAATTAGAATCCCAGGGCACGGAAGAGGGCTTGATCTTCTTCCTGCCTAAGTTGTTTCCATTTAACAGATGGAAAAGCTGACGTAACAGGATAAAGCTATTAGAGGCAGCAAGATAAAGTGGCTAAGAGCCCAGGTCCTAAAGCCAAATTGCCTGAACCTGGAGCCCAGCTCTGCCATTTAGTTAGGTAATATTTGTCTAATTACTTTGCCTTTCCGTGCCTCAGTCTCCCCACCTATGAAATGGATAATGACAGTACTTAATATTTAACAAATTACTTAGAAGAGCACCCGGTCCATGCTAAGTGCTCTGTAATATTAACGGAGGTCAACCATTTCTGAGGGGCTGGAGAAGCCTCTGGAGTCCTCCTCCATGCCTCTGCTCCAGGGACCGTGGGTGCAGCACATGCTTGTCAATGTGAACCTGGCATGGGGTCGTTTCTTTTGAGCCTTGTCACCTTCACACATATGTTTGGAATATGGAAGCTTAGTAGGGTGGTGAACGGACAGGGTGTAAGAGTTTGCTAGGGCTGCCTTGTCAAAGTGCCACAAACTGGATGGTATGGTAGAAGAGAAAGTGATCACCTCACTGTTCTGGAGGCTAGAAGTCTGGAATTGAGGTGTCAGCAGGGCCATGCTCCCTCTGAGACTCTGGGACAAGCCCTTCCTTGCCTCTTGCTGGCTTCTAGGGGAGGCCAGCAGTCCTTGGTTTGCAGCCGCATCCTTCAACCTCCATCTTCTCATGACATCCTCCACTGTGTCTTCACTGTGTTGGCCTCTGTGCCCAAATTTCCCCTTCTGATAAGGACATGGTCATGTTGGGTTAGTGCCTCATCTTAACTTGATCATCTGCAGAGATCATTTTTCCAAATAGTCCCATTTGGGGGACTGGGGGTTAGGACTTCAACATCTTTTGAGGGGACACAAATCAACTCATAACAGAAGGAGAGGGAAGGAGAGGGAAGGAGGAAGGGAAAGTTGGAGAGAGCAGGGAGCGGGTGCCAGCCTGTGCTGCCTAGGTAACAGGAGCAGGAGGGAGGTCCTTCCCACTCTGGCAGGCTGTCCTGACATGCCTGTCACTGTGACAGCTGGGTGTAGATCTGTCCTTGAGCCCGGTAGGAATCCAGGTTCCTCAGTTCTGCTGTCTGTTGCCCACTGGCACCCCAGAAAATGAAGCAGACATCAAAATCAATGAACCGGCCTTATCACTACTCCCAGCACATGCCCCAGTGGCCCGAGCACCTTGTGTAACTGCTGGGGGTCACTTAGCTTCAAAGCAGGCAGCTCTTACTGGCTAAAGAAGACTTGTAGGCCAGCCACCTGCCCTTTGTCTCAAAAGTCATGGCTACCGCACTTCTTGGTGACTCACTCTACCTCCCTGAACCTTACTTCACTCATCTGTAAAATGGGGGTAATGCTAATGACCACAGGGCTTTTGGAAAGAACAGAAGAGATAACAGGCATGAAGTAGTATGAGTCAGGATACAGAGCACAGGCTGTGGAATATAACTGCCTGGGTTCAAATTCCAGCTCTGCCACTCACCAGCTAGGAGCTCTTGGGCAGGTAACTTAATCTTCCAGAGCCTCAATTTTCCCATCTGTAAAATGGAGACAATAATATTAATACATCCCTCCTCTCAGATTAGGTTTATGGTAGGGACAAAGAGGACTAAAACATTGCCTTCAAGGAGCCCACAATCTTACGGGAGAGATAAGTTTGGAGGAATAAATAGAGATACAGTGTTAAGCGAAGTGTCTAGTGCCCAGTAAGAGCTCAATAAAGTTCTTGGCTCATGGTCTTCACAGTTTTGGCTTCCTCTAAGCATGCAGTAGGCTCTCAATGCATCCTTTGTGCATCAATTAGACTTGGTCTGCCAGGAAAATAGATACCACAGTCTTTAGTCATTACTGTGTGCCCTGTGGTGAGCACTTTTGCGTGTGTTATTTCAGTTAACCTTCCCAAACTCCAAGATTGCTATCCTCTCCGTTTTGCAGAGGAGAAAACTGAGCTTCAGGGAAAGGAAGCTCTGATCTAATCTTGCCTCCAGGGTCCAAGAGCCATTCCGACACCTCAAGGAAGTGGATCTGAATCACCATTACTTCCATGGTGGGATTTTCAGCAACTCAGAGGTGGTATCTGCTCAGGTACCAGAGAGCCCTGGGCCATGCACCCACCTCTAGAGTTTTCCAAGGGGAACTCCTGGACACTGCCCGAGATCCCTGGTTGACAGATATGTGTTTGCCTTCCCATTTCTTCTCTTTTCATCCAAGTGCAGAGGAGTGGATGGACATAGGGGCTCTGGAGCCAGGCAGCAGGGGCACAGGGACTAATAGTTCAGCGGGAAGAGGGTAGCTGTGAGCAGGTGAGTCTGGGAGGGCAGAAAACGAAGCAGAGAACAATAATGTGGGAGGCAGGATCCAAACTTCCCTAAACTCTGAAGTCAACGTGCTGGTAGATTTGGATAACTCCCTCTTGCCCATCCCCAGCTTTATGACAGTGTTATCATCAGTGAAATGGAAGAGCCTTTGCATGAGATGAGTCTGAAGTTTTTTGTTTTTTGAGACAGTGTCTCGCTCTGTCACCCAGACTAGAGTGCACTGGTGCGAGCTTGGCTCACTGCAGCCTCCACCTCCTGGCTTCAAGTGTTTTTCCTGCCTCAGCCTCCCAAGTAGTTGGGGTTATAGGCACCCACCATCACCACGCCCAGCTAATTTTTGTATTTTTAGTAGAGACGGGGTTGCACCATGTTGGCCAGGCTGGCCTCGAACTCCTGACCTCTGGTGATCTGCCCGCCTCAGCCTCCCAAAGTACTGGGATTACAGGCGTGAGCCACCATGCCCAGCCTAGTTGAAGTTTAAAAATTCACTGATTGCATTGATTATGCCAGGGACCATATGCATTCTTTGTTCGTACTCAGATATGAGTGCCCACGTACACAGCCAGTTCCTGGCCCACAGTTGAACCTTCACAAATATTTGTTGCATGACTGAATTGTACCAGGTGCCCTGTGAGACTCTGAGTGCTAAAACTATAATCTCAGCAGCTCTACACAGACGATAATGGTGATTTTAAAAGTCTTACATTTGTTACATGCTTGCTGGTTTTGAAAGCCTCTTTGCAGAAGTCATCTCCTTCAGTGTTCACAACAGTTACGCAGGTGTTAACATCTCCCTTTATAGATGAGAAGACAGGCTTAGAGAAGTTAGGCCACTCCTCCAAGGTTGCACAGCCAGAGGTTCAAGGCCAGGACTGGTCCCAGGTCACCTGACCTCCCTGCCCACTCCTCTCTCCCTGTCACATGAAGATGTGGTCCGGATGTAAATAGAATGAGAAAGGTTTGAATCTCAGTTCTTTATTTGCTGGTGACTTTGAGCAGGTCTCTGAGCTTCCCTCTCTGTAAAACAAGCTTCCTGACCATCTCTGCTTTATGGAGTTGTTTGGAGGCTTAAGTAGGCTTGTAGGCCTCTAAATGCTTTATCACAGTGCCTCATGTTAAATATTAGGAGTCTAAAGCACAGGGAGACAAAGTAACTTCCCCAAAGCCAAACAGCTGGTGAACAAAGGAGACAGGCTTTGAACCTGGGTTTATCTAACCTCGCAACCTAAGCGTCTACCCAAGTAAGCACTCCATAAATGGCAGTTATTGGTATTGTGTTGTTGACTGTCAGTTAATTTAAAAGTGAAGGTGGAGGATGAAGTTTCAGCAATCTCTTTATCCAGCAGGACCTTCCCTTGCTATTCCCGGGGAGTTACTCTTTGGAAAGTTCAGCCACAATGCATTCAGAGGAAGCTTGACCCTGGACCCCTCCCAGCAAAGCCATCCAGATTCTACCTCTTTTCCTGCAGGGTATGTGTGTGTATGTGTGTGTGTGCACGCGTGTGTCCCTGGGAATTGCAAGCATTCCTGAGGGTGAAGAAGGAGCAGGCAGGCCCTTGGACCTTGTGTTAAAAACACTCAGAGAGGCTGGCCCTGGCCTGTGTGTAGCTTGTTGAAGGGAGAAAAAGAGAGAAAGTGGAGGAATCCCTGAGCTTGTCGAGGCCCGGAAGAGTCAAGACCACATCCTTCTAACCTCCACAGGGTGTTTCTAAGATTTGTGAATTTATTTCCATGAAAGTCATTGCAAAGATAAACAAATTTAATCACTCAGTTGTACATTTAATGAACTGTCACGTTTTGGAAATGATTGCAAATTACATATGAAAGGAGACAATTCAGAAAAAAATCAGGGAGGCAATGATTAAACATTTAAAATGCAGACTGCCTTGGCAAAGCTAGGTTGTAAGGTCAGCATGCCTCTGTGGAAAGAATCTGCCAAGTCTAGTGTTATCCAAACAGCCAGTCAAGCATTGGGCTCACCTGTATTGCGTATTTATCACGTGCCAGGAGCTATACCAAGGAGCTTCCATGAGACCCTCACAGCCACCCCGTGCTAGAGTTGCAGTTACGATTCCCATTTAGAAATGCACGGGTGGCTGGCTCAAGGTGGCACAGTTAGAAGATGGCATAAAAAATTCCCCTGAGTGGCCAGGCGCAGTGGCTCATGCCTGCAAGCCCAGCACTTTGGGAGGCTGAGGCAGGCGGCTCACGAGGTCAGAAGATCGAGACCATCCTGGCTAACATGGTGAAACCCCATCTCTACTAAAAAATACAAAAAATTAGCTGGGCGTGGTGGCAGGTGCCTGTAGTCCCAGCTACTCGGGAG
Organism: Nomascus leucogenys; assembly: GCF_006542625.1. NCBI lineage: Eukaryota > Metazoa > Chordata > Mammalia > Primates > Hylobatidae > Nomascus > Nomascus leucogenys. Next base: position 104,568,027 of record NC_044395.1, read on the forward strand.
GCTAAGGCAGGAGAATGGTGTGAACTCTGGAGGTGGAGTTTGCAGTGAGCTGAGATCGTGCCACTGCACTCCAGCCTGGGCGACAGAGCCAGACTCCATCTCAAAAAAAAAAAAAAAAAAAAAAATTCTCCTGAGTACGAACTCTGCACTGGGACTTGGAGACCCAGAGATGAACAAAGCAGGGCCCCAGACCTTGAGAATCGCGCAGCCTAATCAGCCATCACGTTATAAATGTCAGGAGCCAGAGGTCATCGCTTCTAGTGATTTCAAATGCCTTTTAAGCGAAGGACACTTTCTCCTTGAAATCTCACATGAGACATCATCATGCAAAACAGATGAAAAGGGAACCTGTTTCTGGCTAAAGCTGGGAGGGAGATTACTCTTCCTCTCTCACCATTCTCATTCTTAAGATGCCTAGGAGCAGCGCCTACCAACCCAACTTGAAACCTGCTGATCTTTTCCAGGTGCCTCATTTCACAGATGGTAACACTGAGGCCCAGAGAGGGGAAGGAATCACCCAGATGGCCCAGACTGGAACGTGGCCTGTGGACTCCTGGTTCAGGGATCTTTGCTGGGCATTAGGTCTGCAAACGCCCACCCCAGGTGTCCTGTGTACAGTGATTGGGGTGTAGAACCTGGGTGGTGCAGCACTAGACACGCTTTGGTGAATTTGGGGCTTTTAGGCCAATTCAACGTTTTTCTCCAGATGCTGGAGAAAGCGAAGCCTAAGAGCTTCCTAGGGGAAAGGTGAGTATTTTCAGAAGAACCACTTCCACCAGATGCCCTAATTCCAGAGGTGTTGGAAGCGCGCTGGCCTGGGAGTCAGGAGTCTGTGTTCAACGCCCAGCTCTTAACCATGATGAGAATCTAGTCTGCGTTCCTTCCTCAGTTTCCCTATTGGTGAAATGAAGTGCTTGGATTACAGTGAATTCTCCACAAGTTTCCTTCCTGAATCTTTTTAGAACTTTCGGGCCAGGCCACTTCTGGGTTGCTGCCAAGCTAGACTCCAGTGGGTCGGCTCTGGCCTTCCCTGCTCCTTCTCCCTCCTGAGGACTGCCCATCCATCCACAGCCCCACCGCCTTCTCTTTCGTTCCTTCCCAGCTTCTCCCCTCTCTAGCCCCTCTCCTTGGTGGAGCCTTCACCTTCTAAGTTTCCTGATAAGCCACAATCTTGGTGCCTTACTTGCTTTCATCAAACAGCCAAAAGGATTCTATGGACCATTTGCCCAAGCCTCCATTTTACAGATGGAAGGACTGAGGCCAGAGAAGGAGGGATTTCCTCAAGATTCCCTTGTGAGAGGGAGGCGCGGTCTTCCTGTAACCTCAGTCGGCCTTATCTTGTGCAGGACTAAATTCTTGGGGCGCCTAACTTTAAAAAAAAAAGTACTTTTTTGGCCTAATATAAGATTGATTCAAAAGTAATTGTGGTTCTCGCCATTACATTCAATGGTGAGAACCACGATTACTTTTTTTTTTTTTTTTTTTTTTGAGACAGAGTCTAGCTCTGTCGCCAGGCTGGAGTGCAGTGATGCAATGTCGGCTCACTGCAACCTCTGCCTCTTGGGTTCAAGCAATTCTCCTGCCTCAGCCTCCCGAATAGCTAGGATTACAGGCACGTGCTGCCATGCCCAGCTAATTTTTGTATTTTTATTAGAGACGGTATTTCACCGTGTTGGCCAGGATGGTTTCAATCTCCTGACCTCCTGATCCACCCACCTCGGCCTCCCAAAGTGTTGGGATTACAGGGGTGAGCCACCGCACCCAGCCCACAATTACTTTTGCACCAATACATAGAATTATGTTTCCCAATTGAGAGGACATCCGAAATGTTCAAGGAAATTAAGGTCATTGGAGGTAATCCAAGGGCCTCCAATACCCTAACTGACCTGATGAGGAGTGGGAGTGGAGGGGGTCCCTTCGCAGTTCTCTTTTCGTCAATGCTCTTGATGAAGAGTTTGTTGCTAATGTGTTTTTAACACCTTTCTAGCCTTTGCTAACCTCCCTTTCAAAGAGAAAGTGGGGCCTGAGCTTCAGCACCTCCTCAGGCAGCAGTATCTTGTTAGACTGTATTATTATTATTGTGGTTAAAGATACATTGTTAGAATTTAATAACACTTATTTTCATTGTATTTATTTTAATGGTTACCTTCTATTTATAGTAATGTGATGCTGGCTTTCCATTTATGGTAATAATTTAACATATCTTTTTAAAAACAAGCTCACTTAAGTAAATCAAAAAACATGAAAAAATAAGAGTTGATTTAGAGAAGCCTATTCAGCAGATGTCCTTAGCTAATGCACAGTTAGGGCCAGGTCCTCCATGGAGGCTGGAGAGAGGCTGAGGTCCGGGAAACTGACCTGGAACTGGAGTCACGGACCCAGCTGGTTGTCTAAGTTGTGCAGCGGGTCTGCACCCTCTTCCCCTGCGCCTGCCCCCTTCTGCCAAGCCCCAGACCCTTAGAGACTCTATCCCTCCCTCTGGCTGTCTCTGGTCTCCACTTCCCAAACTCCAGCACTCTCGCTGTGGGCTTCCCGTTTTTCCTCTTTAAATGTATGTGGCGCCTGGTGTCCAAGGAGGCTCACACGGGGCCTCTCCCAGCAGCATTCCACAAGTGCAGGGCCTTTGGGGTGCTCAGCCTCCACCCTCCATTCTGTTTTGGCAGCTGAAGGGTGAATGTGGGGCCCTTCTCCTCGTCCTCCTTTTATAGAAATTCCACCATCAGGGACTTGCTCCCGTTGGGTGAAACTTTGCTCACTATGGGTCCCTTTGAAACCGCGGATCCAGGGATTTTTCTTCCAGCCACGTGCCTACTCTAAGAGTCCCGGCAAGGCGGTGAAGTTCTTGAAAGGACCAGACATCCCCAAAGTCCTTACAGGGACGAATCCATTTCCTGGAATGTGGGCAAGGAAAGGCAGCCACTTCCAGCCTCTCCAAACTCTGGCTGGTGGCTGGGTGCAGTGCTACGTCTGTCATCTCAGCACTTTGGGAGGCTGAGGTGGGAGGATCATTTGAGGCCAGGAATTGGAGACCAGCCTAGGAAACATGGTAAGAGTCCAGCTTTGCAAAAAAAAAATAAAAATAAAAATAAACACACACACACACACACACACACCAAAAAGAACAACAGAAAACATTAGCGAGGCATGGCATGCCTGTGGTCCCAGCTACTCAGGAGGCTGAGGTAGAAGGATTGGATTGCTTGAGCCCAGGAGGTCGAGGCTACAGTAAGCCGTGCAGGAAGTTGGGCAACAGTGAGCTGTGCTTGTTGACCAGGCTCCTCCAGCCTGGTCAACAGAGTGAGAACTTGTCTCAAAAACAAAACAAAAACAAAAACAAAGAGACCCTCCTCCCACCAAACTCTGCCCAGTGGCCTGACTACCAACATTCATATACAAGACAGGAGCAGGGTCAACTCCTTCCTATCAGTCACTCCTTAGTGAGAATCAGCTGGCCAAGGGGCCTCCTGCAGAGCTGATGCGTGCTTGAATGCCGAGGGCCCACGGGGATGGGGTGTGGAAGCTTCCAGCTGGGACTCAAAACAGAGTTGCCAAGGGGAAGAGGAGTGGGCGATCCCAGCCCCTGTCATCAGCACTTTCACTTGGGCTGTCAGCTTTGATCTGCTTGCTTCTCCGTTTTGTCTGGGGCAGGGCCGGGTAGTTTAGAGGAGGATTAGAGGTTAAAAGTCTCAGGCAAGTCATGTCAGGGGTTGGGAGCCGGTGCTGCTGTGGCAGCAGTACGGAGAAGAAAAGATAAGCTCCCCAGCACCGCAAGAACCTCAGCCCTGAGGCCGGAGACACAGATGTGGCCCCTTGCAATCAAGTCATTTGCATCTGACCTGGGGTCAGGCCCCTCCATGCTGGAAGTCCCCTTTCTTATCTGCAAGTCAGAGGAGAGTGAGTTCCCCAGGCTTTCAACAGGTACTTCGCCCGGCAGCGGGAAGCCGTGGAGCCCGATCGGGACCGAGGATCTCACCCCAAGCCCTGCGTTTGGGTTCCGGGGTCAGCTGAAAGTTCCCCTGGAATAAACACTTCGGGTCCAGCATGCCCCTCTCCCCACTCCCGCAACGATCTTCCGAATTCAGACGCAGCGAGGGCCCGCGAGCAGAGCGGGAGGTGGTCGGAGGCGGAGGAAGGGGAGATGGGCAGAGGGTGGGCGCAGGGACCCCCAGACAAGGCCTGGACGCGGGGCTGGAGGCGGAGGCGGAGGCTGGCAGGAGGCTAGGGGCAGCCCGCGGAGACACGCTTCTCGACAGCAGCGGCGGCTGGAGCCGGGAGGGGCGGAGGTTTGGGGAGGAGGAGGGAGCGCGGGGGAGGGGAGGGACGGACGGCGGCGGAGGTGGGGCCGGCGGGCTGGCGGGCGTGCAGCTGCCGCCGGCGTCGCGGGGCTCCAGGCTGCGGGGCGGACGTAGCGCCGAGCGATCCACCGCGGAGCCGCGCGAGGCCGCCGGAGCCCCGGCCCCGGCCCCGGCCCCGGTCCCAGCCCCGAGCCCCGAGCGAGCACCGCCGCCTCGCGCCGCGGGTACCCGGAGGCGCCGCCACCGCCGGGAAGGCAGCCGGCGCCGGGCAAGTTGCGAGCGCGCCCCTCCGACCAGGAAAGTTTCCCCCCGGCCGCCGGCGGGAGTTGGCGCGGGGTCCGGCCGCCGCCGCTGGAAGGTATGGGGCTCCGCATCTCCGTGCCCTCCGCACGCCGCCGCCGCGTCCCCAGGGACCTGGGGACCCCCACCCGCCGCCTCGGGGGTGCTGCTGGACGCGGCGGGGGAGTGGGGTGGAGTAGGGATCCCGGGACGGTCCCGGGAAGCCCAGCAACCAAGTTCCAGTCAAACTAGCACGCGGGGGTCGGGGGGCCGGGGACGGTGTCGCCCCTTGCCTGCCCGGAGTCCGCCGAGGGCCGGGGGCTGCGCCGAGGACAGGTGCAGAGCCGGTGGGTTCCCAACGCTCCGGGTGGGGGAGTGGGGGCTTCTGGAGAACGGCGCGGGGTGGCAGGTGTGGTTGCAAGGTTCGGGGTTTCGGCCAGGGCTGCGCCCGGAAAGGGGCTGCTCGCCACGCCACCCGGTAGGACAGGGAGGGACCAGGGACTGGGAGCGGGGATCGGGGCCGGGAGGGCTGTGGGGCCCGGCAGCGGCACTGAGGGCGGGCTGCCTTTGGGGTCCCTGGCAGCGGGGCGGGGCGGGGCGAGGCGGGGCGGAGGCGCCACGCGTTCCTCCAGGACCCCCCCTTATTCCTTAGGAGTGTGCGGTTTGGGGAAGCGGAGACTCCATGGGGTGCTGGGTGGGTGGGAGGCTGGGGCATGTCCAGATTTAGGGGTAGGGTGCTCGGCTCCGGTGGGATCGCTCCGGCTCCGGGTCCTGCTGGAGTGAGGTGAGTGGGCTCCCGCCAGGGGGCGCACTGCCCCGGCCCTCGCCCGCAGGAAGCGCGTTCCGGCTCCTGCGAGGCAACTGCGCCGACATCCAGGACGCAGGGACCACAGACGCCCAACTTACGCGGGGTCCCGCCCCGAGGAGCCCGCCCTACACTAGCCAGACGGGGGAGCGGGACCAAGGGTGAGGCGAAGGGTTCACAGTTATAACTGCGCCGTGGGCTGGAAAGGCTGGAAGTCAGGATGTGATTTTTCTCGGGAAGGCTGGCAGGGCAAGTGGATGAGTAAGAAATTTACCCCCAGAAAAAGACGTAAGAAACTACAACTGCGAATTGGTGCAGAGAGAGTGGGTTGGGGAATTAACTTTTTGACGCTTCTTGGAGTTGCAGAAACCCAAACCCCAAAATGCATGCACCCTTTTTGTAAAAGTTGCATCTTTGTTCCCTGGATCTGGCCGAATCCCTGTCTGGTGAAGGCAGGATGGGGGTCTTGGGGTATCCTCTCTCTGGGCACAAGTAAACTGGGAGGCACAGGGCAGGCGGTGGTGGATGGGGCCTTAAAGACTTCAGCAGTCCAGGCTGAAGTGTTAAATTTCTCAGCAGTCAACGAGCTCTGGCCCCGACCCTCATCCCCTGGGTCTGTGGTCTCTAGGCCACATTCGTCTGGTCATTTCACAATTATTGGTGGAAATCTGCCCTGGGTCCCAGTTATCTGGCCTCAGGGTCCCTGTATGTTGAGTCTATGTGTCTGTGCCTTGGGAAGTCGACGGCTGCTGGCATCTCTGAGGAATGTCATCTTTGTCTTGTGTGGGGCTAACATTGAAGGGACACTGGAAGGACTATTGTCTCATCTTTCTCTCCAGTTCCCTCCCTCCTCCCATCACCCCAAGTGGGTGCAAAGGAGCAAATCATAGATTGTGCCATGGCCTCATTGTGGTTGGTAGAAGTTTTCATCTTTCTCTTGGCTGGTAACCTGTGCTCCTTGGGCAGCCCCCCTCGTGCTCCCATGTCCTTAATGTCCCTTACAAAGGTGGGGGAAATGGGGGTCCCTGAAAGAGATGAGGTTCCTTCGTTCAGTGTAGTCTGCCACATGTTTTTGTTGGATGCTACCGAAATGCTCCAGGACAAAGTTGCCCGTAAAGACAGATCAGCATAATTTTTATTTTGAATAGAAGAGGAGGAGGAGAGAGGAGAGAAAGGAAAGGGTGGAGAAGCCTGCTGTCTCTGGATAGGTCTTTAAGACATTCCAGGGGGCTGGAAAACAAAAGAAGTTTTTTTTGTTGTGTTTTGCTTTTAGTGACTCTTGTTTTTCTGTGGAGGGAAGCCTGCATGGACCAGCCCTGCCTGGGAACCTGCCTGGGAGCATGGGGCCCCTAGAAGGCCAGCGTTTCCCCTGTTCTGTCCCTCCCCTCTTCTCCCCACCCCCACCCCACTTTTCCTGAATTGGAGAGGGAATTGAAGCTCCCCAAGGGCTACTAAAGTCTGTGTTTGGGCTTAAAGTATCTTGTGTGGGTTCAGTCTTCTCCCAGGCAAACGCCAAGATCTCTGATTTAGCAACATTTCAAGTCTTGGACACTCTGTTTCCTTGTCTCCCTTGTGCCCAAACCCATTCAAACAGCCAGTATATGTGGTGCTTTTACCCAACCCTAGGCTGAAATGGTAGCACATCATTGAAGGCTCCAGGACACTTTCTAGAAGTGGAAGTTAGTTGGGTTTAGAATACCTTGGGGTTGGGTTTAGGACACCTTGGGCTGAGTCCAGGAAGGAACCCTCTGCCCTTTAAAAAATGAGATTTTAATGGTCTGAGGGGTGTGTTGGAGGGCAGGGCGCTGGGTAGGGACACGGGATTAATTGAAGGATGTGTGGGAGGGGGTGCCAGGAAGAGGGAAAATCGCAGATTTGAAATCTAGCTCTTCTGAGTCATCCATGTGGCCTTGGGCAAGTTATTTCCCCTCTTGAGCCTGCTTCTTCAGTCTGTAAAATGAATATATTGGCTGAGGAGATTCTGAGCCATCTTGCAACTTAGAGCAGGAGAGTCTAACCTTTTAGGGGGCTGGGAAGCCCTGCTCCATTCCTTCCGCCTTCCATTCAGTGGAAGGTGCCTCTCCGGGCTGGTTTGCCTCTCTCTGCCCGCCTGTACACAGCAAAATCCTGCGTTGAGTGAATGCAGCAGATTCAGAAACCAGCTCCTGTCATCAGAGCTGAAGGACAAAGTGCCCAGCAGTTTTGGGTAGAGAGGGGAATGTCTGTAAGCAGTCCCTGCTGGGATCCCCATGTTAGTCTGCAGGCTCGCTCCCCACTCTTCCTTGGGAAGAGCCCTTTCAGTTCCTGGGCTGCAGGTTTTAGGGACCTCTCCCTTTCAGGAGGGCTGCTCTTCTGGCCTATTTCATCAGCCATTGAGAGGGAAAATCAGGAACATGTGTTCATGCTCAGCTGGGGTGCAGCACAGGGAGGGGGCCTTGGAAACCAGCACTCTGGTCCCACGGAGCAGATGACACCCATTGATCAGGCATTTCTACCACCTGATGCCATTGAGCAAATGCACCAGCTTGGGCTCCTCCTGCCACCCGGTCTGGCACCTTGGACCTGCAGTAGCGCTCCATCTGAGGGAGTGGGGGTGGATCATGAAACACTTTTTTTTTTTTTTTTCTTTTTGAGACAGAGTCTTGCTCTGTTGCCCAGGCTGGAGTGCAGTGGTGCAATCTCGGCTCACTGCAACCCTCCGCCTCCTGGGTTCAAGTGATTCTCCTGCCTCAGCCTCCCCAGTAGCTGGGATTACAGGTGTGTGCCACCACGCCCGGCTAATTTTTTTTGTATTTTTAGTAGAGACGGGTTTCACCATGTTGGTCAGGCTGGTCTCGAACTCCTGACCTCGTGATTCGCCTGCCTTGGCCTCCCAAAGTGCTGAGATTACAGATGTGAGCCACCGCACCTGGCATTTGAAACACTTTTTATAAAGAATGGGAGAGTAAGATGGTGAGCCTGTGTTTGCAGCTGGCAGGGCTGGTCTTTCATCTGGGTACTTGTTGTCTTGAGATCCAGCTCTTGCCCCTGGTCTGCACCCGAGACTGCTGGCTTAATTCGTGAATTCAACAACTTGGAGAGGAGCAAAAACGTGTTCACTGGTGGTGGGCAAGTGTGTACAAAAGGCAACGGGATGGAGCAGAAAGGTAGCTGAACCAGGCACTGGGAGACTTGTGTTCTAGCCCTGATACTGTTACAGATGGAGCGATGTGGCCTTGTGTGAGTCACAGCCCCTCTCTGAGCCTCGGTTTCTCTATTTCTTTAGAGGCAGCAGTGCGTGGTGGTTAAACTGCCTGGATTTGCCTGTTGGCTTTATCCTTCATATCAGTTGTGTGACCTTAGACCATTCAACCCCTGGTGCCTCCATCTCCTGATTTGTAAAATGGAACTAGTAATACCCCATCAGATTGTTGTGGATAGTCTTTGAGATAAAACTAGTAAAACGTTTAGCATAATGCCTGGCATATAGTAAGTGATCAATAAGTGTTCACTGTCATCATCATTGTCATGATTATCATTATTACTATTATTGTGAAATGGGAGGGATTAACTTTGGTCCTTTCTAGTTTTATGGGGCCTGGATTATGTGTGTGTGTGTGTGTGTGTGTGTGTGTGAGAGAGAGAGAGAGAGAGAGAGAGAGAGAGAGAGAGAGAGAGAATCTGTCTTTGGGGTAGAAGGCAAGGGTGAATAAGTTGCTTTTTTGGTTCTTTCCTTCCTTTCTCTGCCTCATTGAGGGACTCCTGAATCTTGTGGCTATGCTCATGGTAGCCCCGTCCCCATGGCAAGAAGCCCAATTTGACGTCACTGACAATATCCTGGCTCCTGGCAGTTGAGGGATGATATTTCATCAGCTAGCATTTGCCTGTCCTTTCCCTTCCACCCTTTGTTTCCCACCCTTCACCATGGTATGAAAACCATATGTGCAGATAATGTGTTTAAGCTGATCAGCCTCTCCCAGAGTCACCCAAATAAAAGGCCATCTTCCTAGAAGACACTTTCGACTTTAAGATAAATAATCTGGTTCTTCTGTTGTGTTGCTTTATGTCTGGCTGGCCCTGAATCCCTTTTTGTGTTCTGCCCATGGTCTGCTCCAAGGACGTGGGCTGGGCCAGGTCTGTGGTCTAAAGCTTTGGACCTTATTGGCCATGCTGGCTGGGGCAGCCTCTTCCAGCAGCTTGGGAGGGGACAGGCCAGGCTGGGCCTCTGCCTCATCTTGTTCCAGCACGGCTGCTGCTCTGAGATATCCCAGAGATGATTATCATGGGGGCAGACACTTGGGGAATGCTGCCGTCCGCCAGGAGCTTGACAATGCTTCATCCTGTCTCCGCCTACAAGGATGGTTTAGGTACTGCCCCCATTCTGTAGATTAGAGAGTGAAGGCTCAGGAAGAATTCAGAGTAAGTGGTGGGATTGGGATTTGATCCTTGGTTGATCTGATTCTCTTATCCTGTGTGCTAAACCACTATATTCTATTTCCTCTTGTATCAAAACCTCCTGTGAGCCGAAAAGCCCCAGGAATGATATCTCTTAGACTGAATCAAGCCCCCTCCTCCCCACCTTTGATCATCTTCCAGGCTCAGAGCACCTTATGAGATTCCGTTTTTGTCCCGCATGGATTACTCAGGCATCTTGGGGACAGTGATGAGTAAGAGTTTTTTGGGACACGGCTGCTTATGGAGGGGTTAGAGGGGGGAATGATCTTATTAAACAACAAAAGGTTGTAATGGAAAGAGGATGCATATTGGAGTCACAGATCTGAAATTTGAATCCCGATTCTGCAGTTTACTGGCTGTGTGGCCTTGGCTTCCTTATCTGTGAAAATCAGAATAACAGCAACCACAGATGACTCTAAAATCTCGGTGGCTTAACAACACGATTAACTCCTGATCACATTACTTGTCTAACATGGGTCCCTGTTCCTCACAGTCACTCAGGGGGCCCAGGCTCCAAAGATGATGAGTCCACCATCTTTGTAACTGCCCCTTCTAAAGTATGTGGCATCGAAAGTTACTGCACATGAGGAAGAGGGAGAAGGGAAAGCCACACTAATACTCAACTGCTTTGGCCAGGAGGTGACACACATCACTTCACCTCCAGCACCTTGGTCAGAACTGTCATCTGGCACCAAACCAGCCCCCAGGGAGGCTGAGAATGTAAGGAAGTACATGGATATTTGATGAGCACTAAGTCTCTGCATTTACATTTACCCTAGTGGAGTGCTTTAAGGATCAATTGAGATGATGCATTTAAAGCTTCTAGTATAGACCTGGTATGTTGTTGGTTGTTAACACATAGAAGCTTCCTTTCCCTAATAATCCCTGATGTGCATTGTTCTTTATAGATTACAGACTGTGTATATTGAAATTATTTCTGGGCAGATCATATTATGCCTATAACATACCAGAGGGAGGTGAGTCCATGCATGGCAAGGGCACTATAAGCCAGGCCCTGAATCTTCAGCCCAGTTCTCCCATGACTTCCTTTGGCTTTACTGAAATTTGCTGCTCTGAGAACTTTTTCCAGCATGTCTCCTAGGATCTTTCAGAACCCACTTCTGCTCCTGTCTCCTCCCCACATTCTTCAATAGGGTGGAGTATCTGTATTCATTTTATGGATGGTGAGGAGGGGAGGTTGCAGGAACTATCTGGAAACTAAGGGAGAAGGGTCTGGCCATGAGGTGAGACAAGCCAGAGTCTTAGGTATTCATAGGGAGAGCCATAAGAATTTGGGCCCCACATTTGGGCCGCTTTGGGAATTACTGTGCAGCCAAGCTTTGGGGTACCCCTCCAAGGCACACCTGGTGCTGCTACCTGCAGCTCCCATCCACCTACGTACCTCCATGCTGGCCCATTGTGTCCTTGTGAGAGTGGGCAGGGAAGTGGAGGGTCCTGCTATAGTTTGGTTTGTTTGACCCTCCAAATCTCATGTTGAAATTTGATCCCCACTGTTGGAGGTTTGGGGGATGTTTGGGTCATGGGGGCGGATCCCTCCTGAGTGGCCTGGTGCCCTTCTTCAAGTGAGTTCTCATGCTGTCAGTTCCCAGGAGAGCTGATTGTTAAAGAGCCTGGCTCCTCCCTCCCCTCTCTCTTGCTTCACCTCTCACCACGTGATCTCTGCACATGCCAGCTCCCCTTCACCTTCTGCCCTGAGTGGAAGCAGCCTGAGGCCCTCTCCAGAAGCACATGCTGGCACCATGCTTCGTGTACCACCTGCAGAACCATGAGCCAAACAAACCCTTTTCCTTTATAAATCACCCAGCCTTGCATATTTCTTTATAGGAACACACACGGACTAAGATGGGGCCCTAGGAGGCTTTCCAGGTCTGCTTTTCTGTGGACAGTAAGATGTCCAGACCTAGGTTCAAATCCTGACTGCTCTACTTAACACTTGTTCATCTCTCTCAGCCTGTCTCAGTTTTCTCCTCCGCAAAATCGCAAGAATATAGGAAAGCTAAAAAGCGAGTCAAGTACCTGGCACATGGTAGGTGTCGTGTTTGCACCTCTTCTCTCCCCCTTGAGTAAGAGGAAGAGCTGCCCTTGGCAAGGGAACAGTGAGTGCCTGGGGAGGTGCTAGAAGTGGGCACATGTGCTTGGACTCCTGGTCCTTAGAAGGAGAGGCACCCACTTCCCTTCCCAGCAGCCTTGGGCTGGACTCTTGTGTTGAACTAATATGGCTTCCATTTGAAAGGGGAGAAGAATTTGGAGCCCTGGGTCTTGGATTTAGACCCATCTTTTCATGTCTAACTCCCACAGCGGGTGCAGGGCTGGGGGTGCTGCTGAGAGAGGCTCCTCTACCCTGCCCTGTGTTGCTGCCTTTCCTTCTGGGGGGACAGATTGCAGCGTGCTCTAATGGGCCAAGTGCACTGGGCCACCTGCTGCCTGACATTTAGGGCTCCCCCAGTAGGGCAGGCCCAGGGAACTTGCTCATTGGCTGGCGTCTTAGCCCTTGGGGAATGAGGCATTTCTCCAGTCCAAACAGAAACACCGCCCTCCATGGTACCGGTGGAGAAGAGCTGGGCAGGTTGGACCCGGGGAGTGGAGGGGCCTGTGGTTAGGAAGAGGATGGTCTCTCAAGACAGGATTCTGAGATGCGCATTCTTCTCCTGAGCATAGTGGACACTTGTTCCTGGGGTCATCGAAGAGTGTAGCCTTCCCCTGCAGCTGGATTTATGCTGACTCAGGCACAGAGGCCAGGGATGGCTGTGACTGTGGCACCTTGGGGCCCTCAGGCACCTCACTCACTCCTGCATCCAGACCTTAGCTTCTGTGGTGCAGGGGCAGCAGCTCTGAGGCAGCTCCAGAGCCCTTTGAGGTGGCTTATTGGTTTCCTGCGGCAGCCGTGACAGCACCATAAACTAGGTGGCTTAAAACAACAGAAACTTATTCTCACAGTTCTGGAAGCGAAAAGCCTGCAGTCAAGGTGTTGGCAGGAACATGCTCTGCCTGAGGGCTCTAGGGAAAGGTCCTCTTTGCCTCTTCCTAGCTTCTGGTGGTTACTGGCAACCCTCTGTGTTCTTTGGCTGGTAGATGCCTCCCTCCATCATTGCATGACATTCTTCCTGTGTGTCTGCTTCTCCTTTTCTTATAGGGACACCAGTCATGTTGTATTAGGGCCCACCGTAATGACCTCCTCTTAACCTGATTACATCTGCGAAGTTCCTGACAGCCAGGGGTTAGGCTGTCAACATATCTTTTTGGGGTACACAGATCAATCCATAGAGGTGGTAGTAGTATTGCTCTATTTACAGTCAAAGAAGTCAGCACAAAAAGGTTATGTAATTTGCCCAAGTTCATACACCTATACAACTAGTAAGTATTGGCAAATTACTCTCTATGCATTTCATTCCTCTTACTATTACAGTAGGTTTGTACACCTACCTCATAGCCTAGTCCTGAGCATCAAAGGAGGTGAATGTCTGTGTCAAAACACACTCTGTCCACAGCTAAGTGTTTGCCGGTTGTGTTATTCATCTCTGCTGCCTGGATGGGATGCCTCCCAGGAACCATCAGCATATAGAAATTACAACCAGCTGGAGCTAGAATGTTTTCTAGAAATAATTGTTTGAGTTGACTGAATGAAAGGCACCACGTACATTCTTTCAACTCGCCTTTCTGGAGTTGCCTGCCAGCTCCGTCTCCTCGCAAGTTGAGAATATCAGTTGAGATGGATTTTTCTTGCTTGGTGTTTTTGCTGGGTTCCATTTTAGCACCAGAAGTCACGGTGACTTTTGCAATTTGGGCTTCTCTCCCCAGGAGAGTATCTGGGCATCTGAATAGGGAGGGTCCCTGGGAGGCTCAGGAGATGACTCTCAGGTCCGAGCCCTTCTCTCCGGGCTCAGGAGGGTCTGGGGGTTTAGCTGTGGAGGCTGGAGGACTCTGATATGCAGCCTCATCTGGGTGCAAGGAAGCAGGGGAGGCAACCTGCTGTGGAGGGTTAGGATACATTCTGAACGCAGCACCTGGGTTCAAATGCCAGTTCAGCCTCACACTATGACCTTTGTTTGATCTTTGACAAATCACTTAAGTTCTCTCTGACTCCATTTTAACTCATAGGTTTGATTAAAATGCATAAATATATCTCTTGGGATGGAATGTGGTACATGAAAAGTATTCAATGAATGTTAGGATTACTTTAAATATTTTATTTGTCATCTGTTTTCCTCCATAGAATGAGGGCGGAGATGTTTCTGTTTGGTTTTCCATGGAGCCTGCAGCATGGAGCTCAGTGCCTGGGGTTGAACGGATGCTCACATGCTGAATGAATGAGGAAATGAATGATTGAATGGGTAGATTCTTAGCTATAGCTTCTTTGGGATTCCATCCCTCCTTGCTATGTACCAAGGCCTCTGCCCCTAAGCCCCTCTTATGTGGGGGCATGGGGAGGCCATAGCACCAAAGCCCAAAGGGAGCCGTAGAATGCCATGAAAATGCTCAGGGCATCCAGGACAGAAAGGCCACCTCATGGACGCAAAGGACAAGTTGGGTTGGGGGATGAGGAGAAGCTGAGAAGGGGGTCTGGGAAGATTGTGGTCACCGCAGGAAGCAGGTCATGGTGGCTGAGTGGGAAGATCACATTCAGAATGTGGGGTTTCTCCCATGACACAGCCACCAGAGGCACTCCCCGACGTCTCCAGCACACCAGAAAGGCCCGCCCTTCCCCAGTGTGATAAATCAATAGGCGTACCTCATTTTAGGGAGCCCGATCTATGAAAATGCCAGCTGGATTCAAAAGTCTGCATTCAGCCGGGCGCGGTGGCTCATGCTTGTAATCCCAGCACTTTGGGAGGCCGAGGCGGGCGGATCACGAGGTCAGGAGATCGAGACCACGGTGAAACCCCGTCTCTACTAAAAATACAAAAAAAAAATTAGCCGGGAGTGGTGGCGGGTGCCTGTAGTCCCAGCTACTCGGAGAGGCTGAGGCAGGAGAATGGCGTGAACCCGGGAAGCGGAGCTTGCAGTGAGCCGAGATCGCGCCACTGCACTCCAGCCTGGGGAACAGAGCGAGACTCCGTCTCAAAAAAAAAAAAAAAAAAAAGTCTGCATTCAACTTATAGACAAGTTAACTCTAAGGTTCCCACTGCTTCCTTCTGCCTTAAAAAGCAATACAGAAGTTCAGCTTACACACTTTGTTAGGAAAACATCTGTTGTGTAATGTGGTCGTGTTAGCCGCCTTGCTTAAAACCCTTCGATGGATTCTCCGTTGTGTTCAAAAGGCTTTCATGTGGCCTCTGCCCCCTCCCCACCCAAGCCTCACGCCCTCTTCTCCAGCCCATCTGCCGCTTGTTTTCTTCTCTTGCCTCTACCTTCATGGACCAATCTTTGTGATCTTCCTCCCCTGGACTGCTTTTTCCTCCCTCTTTAGTTACGTGACTCCTCCTCATCCTTTGGATCCCAGCCCCCGCATTACCTCCTCCAGGAAGTCCTCCTTGACTTCCTAATGGGCCAAATTTCCCATCTGTAGGCTCAGATGGCTCCACAGTCCTCTCCTTAGTGGTGTTTAGTCACTCTTGGATGATTATTGACTTCTCTGTGTAATTTTTTTTTTTAACATTTATTTCCTCCACTTTGGTGTAAGCCCAGGAAGGCAGGGGCAGTGCCTGTCTGTTCATCCTTGTATCCCAGGCACCTGGTAGGGTCTCAGAAGGTGCCTGAGAAATCCTCCTGCCTTCTCTCCATTTTCTCCTCTGCAAGCCAGTCTCTTTTAGGTTGTTCTGGTGGTTACTGGTAATCCTACGTGTTCTTTGGCTTGTAGATGATCACAGCTAATATGTGTTGATTACTTGCAGGGTGCCAGGCCCTCACAAATCAGATCTCATGCACCAATAGAAGAGCTTTTTACAGTGGGAATGCTGGGGCCCCCCTGGCTGGAGCCCCAGCTTTATCACGTACCTGCTCTGCAGCCTTGGACAAGCTGCTCAACCTCTCTGTGCCTCATTTTCCCATCATAAAATGTGACTAAATATAACACATAACTTATGAGTTGTGAGGATTATATAAATTAATTCATGTAATATTTGTTTCTCCAGTTTGGGAGGCTGGAAGTCCATGACCATGGTGTTGGCAGGTTTGGTTCCTTCTGATGTCTCTCTCCTTCAGATGGCCACTTCCTCACCGTGTCCTCACACAGCCTTTCCCTGGTGTCTCCTGTGTGTCCAGAGCTTCTCTTCTAAGAATACCAGTCAGATTGGATTAGGACCCTTAAGGCCTCATTGTAACTTAATTACCAAAACATTCATATTCCAAAGTGCTAGGGGTTAGGGCTTAAATATGAGTGTGCAGGAAGCACAATTCAGCCGCTAACATCTTCTAATTCAGTACTCTATCCCCATTTTATGGTTAAGAAAACCAGGGCACAGACAGGTTAAGTCACTTGCCCAAGGTCACACAGCTGCTCAACAAGTATAGGAGTGTAAAACCCAGGTAGTCCGAACCTGGAGCCCGCACTCCACCACCAGACGGTCTGTTTCCTGGCTCTGCTCCTCTGCGGATCCTCACAGTCTTCCCTTTTGGAGCTGGTTTGTTTCTTAACAGCAGGGTGGAGAGGAAATCAGGATCCAGGGGCCTTGGTGACTTCTCTCCTGGCCCTTTGCTCCCATCCAGCCTTGAATCCCTCGTTTGGTGGCAGCTGCCAAAACTACGAGGGAATGGGGACCTTTACTTCTGCACCTAGGCTGTGAGGGACGTGGGAAGGTAGTCAAAGATCCCAGGAAGTGAGGGGGGTTTCTTGATTCCAGGGTTTCCCTCTCTCCATATCTTTTTTTTGGATTTTCCAGGAGTTATCTGCTCTTCGAAAATAATCATGTCTGGCTGGGCGCTGTGGCTCATGCCTGTTAATCCCAGCACTTTGGGAGGCTGAGGTGGGCAGATCACTTGAGGTTAGGAGCTCGAGACCATGCTGGTTAACATGGTGAAACCCTGTCTCTACTAAAAATAGAAAAAATTAGCCGAGCCTCATGGCGGTTGCCTATAATCCCAGCTACTCGGGAGGCTGAGGCAGGAGAATCACTTGAACCCGGGAGGCAGAGGTTTAGTGAGCTGAAATTACGCCAATGCTTTCCAGCCTGGGCCACAAAGCCAGGCGAGACTCCATCTCAAAAAGAAAAGAAAATCATCACGTCTTCCTGGTAAAAGACTTAGGAATAAATAAAGAGTAACATAGCAAGAGAATATGGAAATAAAACCAAAGCATATTCAATGGAAGGTCACTCTCAGTCTTACACCAGTCTCTGTGCCCAGAGATAGCCCTGGGCTGCTCCTAGGGGTTTCCAGCCTGCCTTTAGGCCAAGAGATTGAAGCTGGTGCTTGAGATTGGAGGAACCGGAGGGAACAGCTATTCACCGAAGCCATAGAGGTTCTCCTGGGTGGACCACGGGACATGGGAGAGGCACGTCCTTTTGGGATGGGTGCCTGGCATGCCACTGCGTGGCCAGCCGTGATGCAGTCATTCCCGACTGGTGGATCGAGCTGCTTGTCTCATGCACACCCCTTTCCTGTTGTCCCACCAAACGGACAATCTGCAGAGACACTTATGGTAGGGTGGCCACTGCGTCAATGGCCTATTCTCTTTGTCATGGTTGCCTGGCCCTCTCCGATCTCTTCCCGCCCCTTGCCTATCCCAGCTTGGTCCCCGCAAATGTCATCTTGGCCTTTTCATCTCTGGGGGTGCAGGGGCCTGAGCTAGGTGGGGTTTGGGAAAGAGCCCTTGGGACCCTTTGGGGAGGATGTGTGACCGGGAGACCCGTGGGTCAGGACAGAGGGCATCTCTACCTTCCTCCATTGTGCGATGAGGGTGTCGGTTGGCAGATCAAAGGGCTTTTTGTTGTTTTATTTTCCTTTCCAGAGCCTTCTTGCTGGGCAAGCAGGCTGTACAACCAAGGGGAACAGCTGCCACCGGTGTGTCCTGTGAGAGGGCAGGGCCAGCCAGGGGCGTGGGGCACCTGGTGCTGCTGAGGGACTGGGACTAGGCCACAGGTGGGAGCTTTCCCTGGGGGACTCTGCACCTAGAAGCTGATGGGGACGTAGTGGCCGAGCTCAGAGGCTGTGGGCCCTCAGCAAGACAGGGACACCTGGAAATGCCAAGTATTAGCAAAGAATTGGGGGAGTTGCCCCACAACCCCACCCTAGCCTGTGAATTTCTGTCTTCCACGGTTCCTCAAATGGAGTGATGGAGGGAGCACTGGACTGGGAGTCCAGAAAGCCTGATCTCTAAGTCCAGTCTTGGTTTGGTTCCCTCTGGACTTCTGTTTTGAGACGGAGTCTCTCTCTGTCGCCTAGGCTGGAGTGCAGTGTCGAGATCTCGGCTCACTGCGACTTCCACCTTCCAGGTTCAAGCAATTCTCCTGTCCCAGTCTCCCAGGTAGCTGCAACTATAGGCATGCACCACCACACCCGGCTAATTTTTTTGTATTTTTAGTAGAGACGAGGTTTTGCCATCCCTGTGGATTTCTGATATCCCATCCGCATCACGGGAGTGGGGCTGCTTGTTCTCCTTTTAACTCCAGAGCCTCTGGGTCTCCCCTGAGAGTCTTGAACGGGGAACATGACCTCGGAGCCTCGCGTTCCCTGGAGAAAAGCTCTCAGGAAGCCGAGGCGTGGTTGTTGATGGAAGTGGGGATGTTGTTTAAATAAATTAAGAGCCAAAGAGGACAATCCATGGCATTCTTTTCAAGAGCTGGGATGATATGCATAACATTTCCTCCCTTTCATTTGATAATTTTTCCTTCTCAAAGCAGTTTAATGAAAGAAAAGTGTCTAAAGATTGGCTGCACAATGAGCTCAAATAAAAATATTCTTTTAAAAAGCTGGTTGCTATGTAATCGAATTTAAATAATGGGCAATTTTTGTTTCTTCATAGTCTAGCCACTCACAAAGGTCTATTCAAACCTGTCTCAGACGTGTGTGTGTGTGTGTGTGTGTGTGTGTGTGTGTGTGTAAAGAAAAATAACCTTACTGATAGAATCTTTTTGGAAACAAAATAATGATGATGATAATGTAGTTTCAGTTGTGTGTGTGAGTTCATGTGTGTCTCCTGGTGAGACATACAGGATTAACATGAAACGCGCTGCTAGAAGGAAGTTCTGAAGGCAGCTGTAGAGTCCTCCTGGCATTTGAATGGGTGCTGTGAGCAAGAGAGGCGAATTCTAGTTTTGGAGTCCCAGGGATCTGGGTTCAAATCCTGGGTCGGCCCCTACCAGCCACATGACCTTTGGCAAGTTATTTATTCCCTCTGAACCTTAGTTTCCTCATCTAGAAAAAAGGGACAGCAAAAACAAGATCAAGTGCCTAGCCTGGCGCTGGGCATGGGAGCAACCTGCCAGGTTGGCCTCTCCCCTCCCCTCTGCACCCTTCTCCTTCCTCTCCTCTCTGTGCTCTCTCCCCACTCCCTTCCCTTTTTTTCCTTTTCCTCTCCAGAAACAGCAGAGTTTTTCCATATACACACCAGACTCATATACGTTATAGCTCATTCAATGCCCAGCAATCCAACTGGAGTGGGATTTTCATCTCCATTTTACAGAATGGAGACCTTGAGGTGCTGCAGCTGTGGAACTGGGTAGATCACCCAGCAGGTGGAGGGGGTGTGAGAAACTGGAAATATTTGTCTGAAGCATAGCAAGGCCTGGCCTTTTCCGTTGTATGGAAATTTTTGCCTGGGAGGTATGTGGAATGCAGAAAGGGTCCTTGGTGTTGCTTCTTGTAGCCTGCCTCACCCCTCCCCTCCCCTCCCCTTCCCTTCCCTTCCCTTTTTCCCTTCCCTTTTTCCCCTTCCCTTTTTCTTTTCCCTTTTTCCCTTCCCTTTTTCCCTTTACTTTTTCCCTTCCCTTCCCTTTTTCCCTTCCCTTTTTCCCTTCCCTTTTTTCCCTTCCCTTTTTCCTTCCCTTCCCTTCCTCCCTTCCCTTCCTTTCCCTTTTTCCCTTCCCTTCTCTTTTTCCCTTCCCTTCCCTTCCCTTTTTCCCTTCCCTTCCCTTCCCTTTTTCCCTTCCCTTTTTCCTTCCCTTCCCTTTTTCGCTTCCCTTTTCCCTTCCCTTCCCTTCCTCCCTTCCCTTCCTTTCCCTTTTTCCCTTCCCTTCCCTTCCCTTTCCCTTTTCTCTTCCTTTTTTCCTTCGCTTCCCTTCCCTTCCCTTTTTCCCTTCCCTTCCTCACTTCCCTTTCCCTTTTTCCCTTCCCTTCCCTTCTCTTTTTCTCTTCCCTTCTCTTTTTCCCTTCTCTTTTTCTTTCCTCCCTCCCTTTTCCCTTTTTTCCTTCCTTTCTTTCCTCCCTCCCTTTTTTCCTTCCTTCCTTTCCTCCCTCCCTCCCTCCTTCCTTCCCTCCCTCCTTTTTTCCTTCCTTCCTTCCTTCCCTTTCTTCCTCCCTCCCTTCCATTGTGTGCAGTAGACTTTTGCTGAAGGTTTGAAGCTGAGGGTCGTCCATCCAGAAGGTAGTGGCATCATCATCCAGCCCAGCAGTGCACAGTGGACTGGTCTGTCTTAGAAGCTGCTCAGCCATACCCGCCATAGGAGCGCTCCCGGGTCCCTGACTCAGACTCCTCTTGTTCACTTCTCATGTCTCAAGCTTCTTCCTTGTCTCAGGCCTGCTCTGTCCCTCTCTCAGAGGCCACCTGAGGACACAGAGTGTTTCTGCTCCCCTGGTCTCACTTGGAGGAGCCCCTGCCCCCAGCGTGCTGACTCAGGCTTGGTACCACTAATATGAAGAGAGCAAGAGGGTGGGAGGAGATGGCCTCTCCAGCACCCAGCTCCTCATCCTTTCCTGCCATCCGCTCTCCCATTGACAGAGACCCTTTCTTATGGGCCCTGGCTGAGGACATGGATGGACCCACCAGGCCGGGGCCTCCTTGTCTTGGACCTGCAGAGGGACTGCCTCATGGGGGGGCTGGCATCTGCTCTCACACTCCTGTTGCTGCCTGATTCCCTGGGACTGAATTACGCATCAATACACAGAGGCTTCTTAGGAAACATCCTTCTCAGAGTCCTCCCCGGGGGCCGGCAGACCACCTTCCTGAGTCACCTCTGCCTGCCTGCCTCTCCTGTCGGTTAGGGGAAGCTGTCAACAAAAGCAGCACTTCCTCCTACAAATTCAGCAGCCGATGATGCATCTGGGCACATATGAATGCGCTCAGATGGGTTCTGTCGGGCCCTGAACTTGTGCCTTAAGCCATCACCAAGGTTTGCGTCAGGAAAAGTGTGACATTAAAGGCAGAGCGTGACAATGTCTTTGGGGTGAGGGGCAGCAGGATTAGACCAAGCACTTTTGCCAGTTCAGTGGGCAATGGAAAGAGCCGTGGGGTGCAGTGGTTAGAGCCGAGGCCTGGGGTCAGGACATCGTGGATGCATTCCAGCCCTGTCTCTCTCTGGTTTGTGTGACCTCGGGCTGGTTACGTCTTGGTGCATCCTTGTCCTTCCACGTGACGTGGGACAACAGCAGGCAAGTGGCTGGGGAGAAGCCGAGAACGGCGCTGGTGGGGCTTCTGCAGGAACAGCCGAGTCCTCGGAAGTTTGAGGCCTCGTGGGAAGATGTGTGCTCTGAGCTAGGAAATCCCCAGCTTTCGAGCTGCCCTTGGGCATTTCCCATCACCCCTATTCTGTCACCTCTGAGAGCAACAGGCAGACTCCCAGGGCTTGCAGCCCTTTCGGGAGTGTCTGAGGTTGCTGGAGTCCTGCCTTACTTCCATGCCAGGTGCCTTCCTCGGGCCCAGAGCTCCATAGAAGGAAAAGACTTTAGAGATGAAAGCTGCTCCTGCTGGAGGAAAGGCCGTTGTGACACCATCCGAGTACCCGGTTTGGGGTACACTTTGCCGAAAATGCCCTCAAAAGGCAGATTTGCAGATGTCAGGGAATTTTTAGATATTTTATTTTAGTTATTTATTTATGTTTTTTAATTTCCAGTATGAGTGAGGGGGAAAAGAGCAAGAAGGAGCCATGTGGCCTGGTTGAGGGGAGAAAATGAGATTGCTTGGTTTCCATTTGCAGCAAAATGCACTGTGAGTTTTTCTGCAAATGTTAATAAAGACAGAAAGAAGTGAAACAACAGAGGCCTCCTGGGCTGCTGCTGGAAACACCTCCACAGTGGGGCTTCTCCCTGGGTTTGTGTGTATTATCGCTTCAGAAAAGGCCAGTTTCCAGGGATGTCAGATCACCAATCTCAGTTGCATTCGAGAAAACCTTTCTTCTAGCCCAGAGATCAACAGGGGAACGTCTGCTCTGGGCTGCAGTGTTGTCTCAGCCTGGGCTCTGTCTCCACTGTTTACTGCTTAGCTGGAAAGAAGTGAAACAGATGTGATTGGTTTGAGATGAACGAGGTTACCGTCATGTTTCTGGTCTTCCCAGTGGCTCTTAATTGGTTGCAAGAAACTCCATGGAGTGTGGGGGGAGAGAGCTCTGGTTTAGAAATGGGGGTGTAGCTTCAAGTTCTAGCTTTGACCAGGCCTCATCATGTGACCTTGGACAAGGCAGTACTCCTCTCCGGGCCTGTTTGCCATCTATAAAAACCAGGGCAAAAAACCCAAAACCTAATGCACAAACAAAAACAAGCCAGGGTTGGGATAAATGATCTTCATAGCTAGCTTTGCAGGGTTGGCGTGGGAAATAGAATCAGATAAGCCGAAGAATGGGGTCAGGTGTGGATTTAGTTCTTTCCCTGCTTCTCTTATAGTCACCCTGGGTATGAGAAGACTGGGCTGCTTAAGAAAGTAGCAAGAACTTCCAAAGAGCAGGGGTAGCATGGTGTGGTAGTACCTAGATGGCAGGCACTTTTCATCTCAAACGCCAACGCTGATCGATTGGTAGGGCCTGCCTGAGTGCAGCTGAAGGGTGGATAAGCCTGTTTTACCCAGGCTCAGCAGGAAGGAGTGCCAAAATCAATTATTGATGTCTGTCATGGTTGGAGGAGGGTGGAGTGCTAGCAAAGAATAGATGGGGAATAGATGTGGGGAACTTCCGGGTGCTGGGTATAGAGCGTAGGGACTGGATCACTTGAATGCCCTGTCACTGGCTTTGTTGCTATATGACCTAAGGTGAGGGTCCGATATGGGGCTGGATTTCGTAATAATCATAAAATAATCATGCGTGGGCATCTTTCTTCTTCAGGAAGTCTGGTTGGTACTGTAGAGTTGAGCTAGTGCATTGCTGAGCATGTGTATTTTGAAGGGGCCATTCAAGTGATTTTAATATAATTTCATCCTGGTGGGGAAACAGTAAGTATAACCACTGACAACCTATTCAGGCTCCAATTCACTCATCAGTAGAGAGTAGGGTTTTCCTCACTGTACTGCATTGGAGCCCTGAGGCTCCAATGAGCTCACAGAGAAGATGGTCTGACCAGTGGCTAAAATAAATGAAATGCACAGGCCAAGGATACAAAATGATGGCATGTATGATTCTACTTATATAAAGTTCAAAGTCAGCAAGAGAATCTATAGGAGTCAAAGTCAGAACAGTGATGACCTTTGGGCATGAGTTGGGGGGTGTCCAGGAGGGGCACGAGGGGCTTCTGGGTGCTGGTGTGTTCATCTTCTCATCCTGGCTGGTGGTAACATAGGTATGCTCAGTTTGTGAATATTCATTGAGCAGTACACTTCAGATCTGTGTACTGTTCCCTCTCTGTTATACTTCAACGAAAAAAATTCTATTAATAAAACAAAAAACATGGCTGGGCGCGGTGGCTCATGCCTGTAATCCCAGCACTTTGGGAGGCCGAGGCAGGTAGATCACGAGGTCAGGAGATCAAGACCCTCCTGGCTAACACAGTGAAACCCTGTCTCTACTAAAAATACAAAAAATTAGCCAGGCATGGTTGCAGGCGCCTGTAGTCCCAGCTACTCGGGAGGCTGAGGCAGGAGAATGGCCTGAACCCGGGAGGCGGAGCTTGCAGTGAGCTGAGATAGTGCCACTGCACTCCAGCCTGGGCAACAGAGCAAGACTCCATCTCAAAAACAAAAAACAAAAAACAGCAAAGCTGATTCTAATCAGTTGAAAAAGTGAGAGAAGGTGCATAAAACCCCAGATTTTTGGTTTCCTTGACACGTGGCATGGTCTGGTGGCAAATATGGGCTGGGGGTAAGCAGCAGCTGCCCCCTGTGGGTGGGGCATGTTGCTCTCTTCTGTTCTGGTTCAGAGCTCCTGTTAGGATTTGAGTATGAGACCCAAGACAAATGCTTCTCTCGGGGACTCCCAGCCTCTGTCAGGGAGTCTTTGCAGATGAGTTTTGGGTGAGTTAGAAGGGAACATAGAAGGGAACAGACGTCTCCTGGTCATGCTGGGGTTCAATCCTGACTCCACCTAAACTTACTATCTTGGTGATTTGGGGTGAGTTATTCAGCCTCTCTGAGCCTCAGTTTACCCACTTGTAAAGCAAGGAGAGTAGTACCCACACCAAAATACTGTTTTGGCCAGAAGCAGCAGCTCATGCCTGTAATCCTAACACTTTGAGAGGTGAGGCGGAAGGATTGTTTGAGGCCAGGAGTTCAAGAGCAGCCTGGGCAACGTCGGGGGCCCTGTCTCTACAAAAAATAAAAAAATAAAAATTAGCTGCAGGTGGGGGTACGTGTCTGTAGTCCCAGCTACTTGGGAGGCTGAGGCGAGAGGATTGCTCGAGCCGAGGAGTTAGAGGCTGCAGTGAGCTATGATTGTACTACTGCACTCCAGCCTGGGCAATAGAATGAGACCCTCTCTCAAAAAATAATTGTTTTGGGGTTAGGACAAGATTATGATTAGAAAATGCACGGTGTGACTGGGCAGCAGAGATGCTTAGCAGAGCTTCATTTGCCCACTTTCCCCACTGCTTGCCTAGTGCTACCCCTTGTGCCTGTCAGGAAGGGAGACTCAGTTCTTGGGGACTAGTCGCCTGGACCCAGCCTTCCTATTGCTCATGTCAGGGTGAGATGTGGGAAACCCATTCTTGGGGCCCTGGCAATTCCCTCCTCCCTGGCCCAGCCCTGTGTCCCCAGCCAGCTGGCATTGAAGAACGGGGCCTTTCTCTGACTGGTCAGGGCTAAAGGCCCAGGCGAGGTGGTGGCTGCAGCTCCCAGCAGCTAATTCTGCTGGTCACAGCGCCAGGCCCTCCCACAGGCGAGCATCTGCCTTGCCTTGTGGGGCAGCAGGCACCTAGGAACATGCCAGCTCCCTGGCATCTTTTCTCCATCCTGCCTGCAGCAGCCAGGAGCAGCCCTGCCTAAAAGAGGCAGCTCTCTGGGGCACAGAACTTCAGCAAGGAGCTCGCTGCTTGGATCTCAGCTGCCTTCTCGGCTTTTTTTTTTTTTTATCCCAGATATCCCTTGGACAGGGAGATGTGGGGACCAAGGGACTTCCCTCGTCTAAGACTCAGTAGCCTTATCTGGAAAATGGGCGTGAATTGTAGCGGCCTCTTAGGGCTGCTGTGAGGAGGGACTGTTTGTACTGAGCCTGGTTGCTGCTCAGGAATCTTAAATATGATCGTGAATATGACGGTTGCCATTACGATTGGTTATGAGGCAGCATCAAGGGAAGCCATTTGGGTTGACTTTGGTATAAAGGATGTGGATTGAAATGGCCTGTGTCTCAGAACAATCTGTTTTGATTTATTCTACTGTGGGAATTTGAAAATGGCCCAAATGTTTCTCCTCCCGCCTCCTCTGTCTCTCTCAGCACTCAGATTTCCTCACTCCTGCACTCATCTCCTTGTGCACACTCACACGCTACCTTCACACTTGCTCACTCTCATCTTTCCAAGTGCAGGTGGAACTTCCAGTGGCCCAAATACTTTTCCTTCTACTTCAAAGGCTCACACTGTTTCCACTGCACACACACACAAACACGTATGCGTGGTCATTCTCACACTCAAACTTCTCTCCCTCTCTCTCATCCCCCCAGTTCCCTCCCTCACCTGCAGCAGAGCTGCGGGGTCAGAAGACTTTGGTTCTCTCTCTGTCTCTTACTAGCCAGCGTTACGGCTGTGTGATATGGGCCAAGTCACTCAGCCTCTCTGGGCCCTGGTTTCCTTCCTCTCAAAAGAGACAAACTACTGGTTTATGTTTAGAGAGAACTTTCAAATGTGAAATTGCTCAAAATGGAGCTGCCCTGTTGAAGCAGGCATGGGGGCTGCTCCACCCTACCCAACTCACCTCCTCACTTTGGTAGCTCCTAGGGAATCCCTGGGGAACCCATTTTGAAAACCACAGGCCATCAGGTGACAGATGATGAAATTGAGACCCAGAAAGGGGCAGTAACTCACCCAGGAACCTGAAGCAGGCACTCAGAATTATTTTCATTAGCAGCATCGTTTTCCTTTTTTATAAGAGGGCTTTCCTGTGTTTCTTTTGGCCATCGATCTTAATTAATCACCTAGAGATGTGTCTTTCAATATTGACACTTTTAGCAGCTGACGTTTCTGAATTATTCTCTCTCCTACCTTCCTCATAGCCATAGATAAAGGCTGGATGGATATTTATTGTTAAAGCAAGGAAAATGGGGCTTTTTATTTGGAAGCTTTTGAAACACTTTGTATTTACCCAGATAATCCTGCCTGAGTCTGCAGGTGTTTGGAAACCCAGGAAAATATATTTGACAAAATAAATGAATAAAAATTGTGACCAGAGTGAATCCCCACACGAGGCGTTATGTAGGGGATCTTAAGAGTCCTATTTGAATGCAGCATCTCTCTCCACTTCCCACATCCCCCCTTTTGCAGCCCCCACATCAGTTTTGTTCTAGACCACGTGGCCTTCTTCCTTCAAAACCTCATTTCCACATGGATTTAGCCAGCAGTGACCAGCTACATGAAGAGCTTCATTGAGAATCAATAGGCGAGGTCCCTGGAGTGGGCTCTACGCCAGCTGCATGTGAAACATCCCCACTAGGATGAGGAGCAGCAAAAGAAAGATGGATGCTTGCAAGACATCTGGGACATTGGATGTTTAAGGGCAAGGTGAAGTGACTCAGAGAGGCTTGGTGACTTGCCCAAGGTCACACAGTGACTTACAGGCAGTGCCCTCATCCTCTAGGGTTCCTAGGCTGGGGCCCTTTCTAACACACTGAACCATTTCTTTGCTGAAAGGAGGCTGCCCTTTGCTTTATTATGGAGGTAATAAACCAATTCTTTAGTGTGGTCAAAGAGAGAGAGGGAGCGAGCTATTAATTAGAGAATGACTTCTAGGGCACATAAATGGGCAATACTATCAGAGCAGATAGAGATCACCCAGGGTGTCTCTGGCTGTCCCTGAGTGATGGGAGGTTCAGGAACGGAGAAGATCTGGTGCCTGCCAGCTAGTGTGGAAGAAACACATGTGAATTCAATTCAAGGCTGGCGAGGCTCATGCTTGGTTCCCTGCACACTTTGTGTTCTGGGAGTGGGTGGAGAACACAGTCTTCTCCAAGCCTGACCCTGGCAGCCTGGCAGATTTCATTTCTTCTTTTTCTACTTGGGAGGCAGACAGGCTTCAGGGCCAGGCTGCCTGGGGTTCAGATGCTGGCTCTTGCTGCGTGGATCTATGATCTTTGGCTAACTGCTTGTGCTTGTAGAATGGGGATAGCAACAGTACCTTTCTCACAGTGTGGTGGTGAGGTCCCAATGTGCCAATCCACAGCATACATGCTTAGGAAGTGCCTGATGGAGTAAGCAGGCAGTTTGCATTACCTGTTACTTTAGGGCATCTTAGAAGGGAGTGCAATTGTTTCTGTGTTTAAATAATAATGTTTATCACTTTCTCTGGTTATAAAAGTCACATATAAGGCTGGTGCAGTGGCTCACACCTGTAATCCCAGCACTTTGGGAGGCCAAGGTGGGTCAGGAGTTGAGGTCACTTGAGGTCAGGAGCTCAAGACCAGCCTGGCCAACGTGGTAAAGCCCCATCTCTACTAAAAATACAAAAATTAGTTGGACATGATGGTAGGTAGGTGCCTGTAATCCCAGCTACTCAGGAAGCTGAGGCAGGAGAATCCCTTGAACCTGGGAGGCAGAGGTTTCAATGAGTCAAGATCACACCACCACACTCCAGCCTGGGTGACAGAGCGGGACTCCGTCTCAAAAAAAAAAAAAAAAAAGTCACACATATGCGTATCTCAGCTACCTAAAGCTAATATTTTGCGTATGTGTCTTCCCAGTTTTTTCCCTGTGTGTTGTGTATGTTTGCGTGCTGTTAAGTAAAATATATGAGAAGCCAGTGTTTCGGACTGAACTCTAGCACTAGGCCCCAATACACCCACCCAAAATGGAGTCATTCATGCTAAAGTTTCACATTATCAAACTGAAACCTAAATTGTTTACTTGTAAGATCTGACCTTCCAGGAAATCAGGAGGAAGATGATAGCTAAATCTCCAAACAGGCTAGTTTTAGCTGGTGTGATAAGTCCTCTCTGTTTTAACCCATATAAGGAAAGTGACTTTAAATGACCAGTCCACATTTTGTTCTTTGTTTCTGCCTTCTTTAGCCTTTTCCTGTCTATAAAGCCCATCCCTTCTATTCAGCTCAGCAGAACAACTTGCTTGCTTGCTTGCTTGCTTTCTTGCTTTCTTTTTTTTTTTTTTGACACTGGGTCTCAACAAATGAGATCTTTACAACTCAATTTGTTGAAATTTCGTTTCTTTGATAGTTTGTGTGTGTGTGCATGTGCACATGTATGCATACATATGTCTCTGTATAAATGAGTATGTATTGTCAGTATAATTTAAAAAATAGAGCCATGATTCTCATAAATCTAGAATGAACATGAGTCAAAGATTGATTTAATGAGGAGGCCAGCAGGATGGAAAAGCTAGCTCTCAGGAGAATTCAAGGAACAGTGATTATGTAGGCATTGGAGAAAGAATGCCTGAATATGATGGCTGGATTGGATATAAAACTGGTTAATGCCCTATAAGGCAGAAAACCATAACCTTGGGGTTTATCTGTTTTACTAGCCAAAAAAACTACAAGTTCATGTGTAACTTTATACAAAGTTACATTCTTCTAGAATCCCCTGGGTAATTACAGGATCCTTGGGTGGGCTTGCTAAACAGGACTCCAATATGAGGTTGAAATGACGCAGACCTCTCTTTGCCTTTTTCCACATTACAGATGATTTTTCTTAACAGTATCCATATATTCTTTTTGATCACATGCTAGAAAACACTGTGGACCTCACCTTTCTCACTTAATATTATAGCGCATCCATTTTATTTTCTTTTTTTTTGAGACAGAGTCTTAACTCTATCACTCAGGCTGGAGTGCAATGGCGCCATCTCGGCTCACTGCAACCTCCGACTCCCTGGTTCAAGCGATTCTCCTGCCTCAACCTCCAGAGTAGCTGGGATTACAGGCACGCACCACCACCACGCCCAGCTAATTTTTGTATTTTTAGTAGAGACAGGGTTTCACCTTGTTAGCCAGGATGGTCTCGACCTCCTGACCCCATGATCCGCCCACCTCAGCCTCCCAAAGTGCTGGGATTACAGGCGTGAGCCACTGCACTCAGCCAGCACATCCATTTTCAAAAGAAAGCTTTGATCTGCTCATAAACCCAGCTTGACCTACCCTCTGTGGGTGCCCCCCAGCATCTTGCTGGGGGTCCCAGGGTAGCTGGACTCGCCGCTGCCACCCTCACATTTTATTGTAATCGCCAATTTCCCTGTCTCTTTCTCCATTCGAACTGAGTTTTTTGAGATCAGGGATTTGTTGAGCTGGACTGGCTTCCTGATCCCATTGTCCCAAGCATCTATTATGTGAGCTCATAGTGATGGACGCCAGCGTGGCTGTTAGGGATCGGCAGGGACTCCTCTCCTGGAGTATTTGAGTCAAAGCGGCTCCCACCCCTCATGCAGGCTGACAGCCTATCCACTACTCCCATCTCTAATTCTGCCATCTAATTGTCTCTGGAGGCAACACAGTCTAGAAAACCAGTCACGCCTCTTTTCTCTAGGACTCTCTTGACTGAGCTCTCTGGTTTTCTAACTTTCTTTGCTAATCAAGGTCTTAAAGGGGTAAAAAGTTCTTGGCCTCCTAAAGCTTAGGAGGGACAAGTGTGACTTGAAGGATTAATCTCCACGCTATGAATTTTAAAGCTCTCTGGTTCCGTGTGTTGGGAAAAGCCATCAAAATGCTAATGACTCTGCGGTCTTGCCTCCTGCGGACCTTTTCTGCATTAGAATATATTTACATGGACTTGAGCAGGGAAGCATTACAAAGAGTTGGGGTGCAGTTTTCCCAGTATTCCGCCGCAGCCCTGTGGGTTATAAAGTCTGAATTAATAGCCCCAGTTGCGGAGAAAGGCTGTGGTTGGCTGTGGGGCTGGGCTCTTCACTCAATTCCAGTTTAAAGTTCTCAGCTTTCAGCTTCCTTGCTAGCTGCAGGGTGGCCAGTTTAGAAACATCTCTATTACTGTTGTGTGGCTTTTTCATACTGCTTCTCTCTGAGGCAGACTATCCTTGGACATGCGTTCCTGTGTGTTTAATACTGCACATTTCATCCACGTGGAGTTCAGGGTCTGGAACACGTTGAGACACAATTCATACCAAAGCCAATTTCAGCACTGAGACAGTCTCTGTTCTTCTTGAACCATGTGCCAAAGCGCTGGCTGTGCTTATAAGCTTCGAAAGCCTGGTATCTTTGCTCAAACAGCCCAGTGACCCAAGATGTAAGATCTCAGATGTATCCTGGGAGGATGAATACTGTGGTGTGGGCCACACCTGGCCCCTAAGGCAGGCTGGAGTTAATGAGTGCCGTGGCTTGGGCAGCTTTGGCTCTGTGACTGTGGATAAGATGCCTGACTCCTCTGAGCTGTGCGGTGTGGGAGAAAAAAGAGTGCAACTTAGATGGAAAGGGAGGTCCAGTGGATAGTCCTTATCCTTACCTCCTTGAAGTGATGAGAAAGTGCTTTCAGACAGCACAAAGAGGGAGCAGATGTGGGACAATGCCCGCCGATGGCAAGAGGTTTTGGGCTCCCATGGGCTACACATGCTCTTTCCTACTCAGTTGGCCAGTGTGGCTGTGTCTGTCTATGGCAGGTCCTACACAGGAGGGCACCCAGAGACCCTGGCTGGCATGTGCTGTCTGCAGAAAAGCCCCCGACCAGATGGGAGACGTGAGGGAAAATGATTCTTAACAGCAGTTGCATTGAGAATAAACAGTCTCACGCAATCATTTGTGGGGATTGGGACATTCCCTCCCACCCTGGCCCTTCCACCCTCCTCATCCCACCAAGAGCTAATGGGCTCAGATCGGGAGGCCTGTGCCTCTGGGTAGACCCTTGGGGCCCCTTGCTGGCAGTGCCCAGAGCCTGCTGCACTGTGTCTTCCTGAGCAGGAATAGATCCCCATCTTTCTGAGGATGTCATGGTTTCATTTCAGCCCCACTGAGACCCTGAGGCACAATTAGGCTGATTGAGACTCATTCTGGGAACAAAGGGTGCTGGGCCCAGTGACAGGGCGAGCAGGTGGGAAGCGCTTCCCTCCCCCAGCCAGACAAGTGCAGGTGGAGAGCCCAGCAGACACTGCAAGGTTCTCAGTGCTCAGGTGGCTTCATTAAGGGCTGCCCTGGGGTTTGCTGAGTTGGGGATGCAGCCCCAAGGCGTCCTGAGCATGCCTTGGCTCCCCTCCCTCTCGCCCGCCCCCACACCAACCCCCTACATAGCTAATTTACAACAAAGCAAAACAAAGCCCTGGCTTTGCTTTGGAGCCATAAATTGCAGAGCTTTTATCTGTCAACAAGCAATGCATCAGGCTGGCAGTGGCCCAGTCTGGATCCTGTGGCCTGGCATCGGCGTGGGAGAGGAGGTCCGAGGCTGAGCTGGCATCCAGGGTCTCCCTGAGGACGCTGCCCCTTCTTGGGGCATAAGGCCAAATTCTTGTGGTCTCAGGACTCAGAAGGGTGGCTATTTCTCCTAGGAGCCAGGAAGAGATGTAGGGTGGCTAGGGTTGGGAGTACAGAGCCAGGGTGGGGAGAAGGGGAGACAGAGAGAGAGGGAAAGAGAGATGGAGAGAGAGAGATGGAGGAGGGAAGAGGGAGATAGAGAGTTTGTCAACAGAAGCTAACCAGGGAAAGGCTTATTACTGGGTTGGTCAACTCTCTCTCTCCCTTTGTTCCTTGCTGCCTCTTCCAGGAAGTCTTTCTGGCTGTCTTCCTCCTCTGAAATCCGACTGACTTGGGATTTTAGGACAACAAGAGACTCTAAACCAGTGGTCTTCAATGTTATCTGGAAACTTAATATATAAATTATTAGGAAGTCCAGTTGTTGTGAATTAAGTGTGTTGTGTGTGTGTGTGTGTGGAGGGGTGTAGCCCCCATCTGTTCTTTGTGAGAACAAAAACGAGGGAGGGACGGAGGGAAGGATTCCCAGGAGAGTAACTTGGAATCATGAATCATAGCTACTCCCTTTTTTTCCCCCATTTTTTTTTTTAGTTGTCATAAAATACACACAACATAAAATTTACCATCTCGGCCATTTTTAAGTACACAGTTCAGTTATTTTAAATACATTCATAATGTTGTGCAACCGTCCATGCCATCCATCTCCATAACTCTTTATTTTGTAAAATGGAAAATCTATATCCATTAAGCAATAATTCTTCCCATTTCCCTCTCCTCCTAGCCCCTGGTAACCTCCATTCTATTTCTGGTCTCTATGATTTTAACTATTCTACATGTTTCATGTAAGTGGAATCATGCAGTATTTGTCTTTTGTGACTGGCTTTCTAAAATTTAGCATAGCATTTTCAAGGTTCATCTATGTTGCAGCATGTCAGAATTTCCTTCTTTTTTAAGGCTGACTAATACTCCATTGTGTAGATAGACCACATTTTGCTTATCCATTCATCTGTTGATGGACACTTGAGTTACTTGCATGTTTTAGCTGTTGTGAATAATCCTACTCTGAATATGAGTGTACAAATATCTCTTTGAGACCCTACTGTCTTCTCCTATTGTCTTGTTCCTGATCTTAGAAGAAAAGCTTTTGGTCTTTCACCATCGACTATGATGTTTGCTGTTTGCTGTGGGTTTTTCATATAAGAATTTTACTGTTTTGAGATAGTTTTCTTGTATTTTTAGTTGAATGTTTTTATTATAAAAGGATGTTGAATTTGTCAAATGCTTTTTCTTTTGGGTATATACCCAGAAGTGGAATTGCTGGATCACACGGTAATTCTTTTTAATTTTTTGAGGAACTGCCATACCGTTTTCTACAGTGGTTGTACCATTTTACATTCCCACCAACAGTGGGAACAGGGTTCCAGTTCCTTCACATCTAGCCAACACTTGTTATTTTCTGTTTTTTTTTTTTTTAATAGTAGCCATGCCAGTGGGTGTGAAGTTGTATCTCACTGCAGTTTTATTTATTTGTTTACACTTGATCTTAGCCAGAAAGCTGAGAACCGATTATTTATTTATTTATTTGAGACAGGGTCTCACTCTGTTGCCCAGGTTGGAGTGCAGTGGTGTGATCTTGGCTCACTGCAGCCTCTGCCTCTCATACTTAAGTGATCATCTTGCCTCAGCCACCCAAGGAACTGAGACTACAGGCATGTGCCACATGCCTAGCTGATTTTTTGTATTTTTTGTAGAGACAGAGTTTTGCTATGTTGCCCAGGTGGGTCCTGGACTCTTGGGCTCAAGACATCTGCCCACCTCTGCCTCCCAAAGTACTAGGATTACAGGCAGTGTGAGCCACTGCGCCTGGCCTCATTGCGGGTTTTGATTTGCATTTCCTAATGTTTAGTGATGTTGAGTATATTTTCATATACTTATTGACTGTTTATATATCATCTTTGGAGAAATGTCTTTCAATCTTTTCTGCCCATTTTTTTTTTGAGACGGAGTCTCGCTGTCGCCCAGGCTGGAGTGCAGTGGTGCGATCTCGGCTCACTGCAGGCTCCGCCCTGCGGGGTTCACGCCATTCTCCTGTCTCAGCCTCCTGAGTAGCTGGGACTACAGGCGCCCGCCACCTTGCCTGGCTAATTTTTTTTGTATTTTTAGTAGAGACAGGGTTTCATCTTGTTAGCCAGGATGGTCTCGATCTCCTGACCTTGTGATCCGCCTGCCTTGGCCTCCCAAAGTGCTGGGATTACAGGTGTGAGCCACCGCGCCCAGCCTTCTGCCCATTTTTTAATTGGGTTTTTTTGTTGTTGCTGAGTTTGAGTTTTCTATATTTTCTGGATATTAATTCTTTGTGAGATGTATGATTTGCAAATATGTTCTCCCATTGCATGGGTTGCATTTTTGCTCTGTTCGTATTGTCTTTTGATGAACAAATTTAAAATTTTTTCATGAAGTCTGGTTTGTCTATTTTTCCTTTTGTTGTCTGGGCTTTTAGTGTCATATCCAAGAAATCATTACAAAATCCAATGTCAAATTGCTCTGGCTGGAACTTCTAATACTATGTTGAATAGAAGTGGCAAATATGGGCATCATTGTCTTGTTCTTGATCTTAGAAGAAAAGCTTTCAGTCTTTCACCATTGAATATGATGTTTGCTGTTTGCTGTGGGTTTTTCATATATGACTTTTACTGTTTTGAGATAGTTTTCTTGTATTTTTAGTTGAAAGTTTTTATTATAAATGGGTGTTGAATTTGTCAAATGCTTTATGCACCAT
This sequence comes from Nomascus leucogenys, assembly GCF_006542625.1. Taxonomy (NCBI): domain Eukaryota; kingdom Metazoa; phylum Chordata; class Mammalia; order Primates; family Hylobatidae; genus Nomascus; species Nomascus leucogenys. Next base: position 104,602,433 of record NC_044395.1, read on the forward strand.
TTGATATAATTGTGTGGGGGGATTTTCCTCTTCATTCTGTTGATGTGGAGTATTACCTTGATTTTTTTATGCTTAACCATCCTTGCATTCCAGAAATAAGTCCCACTTGGTCATGGTGTATAATCCTTTTAATATGCTGCCAAATTCGGGTTGCTAATATTTTGTTGGGGATTTTTGCATTCGTGCTCATAAGGGATATTGATCTGTAGTTTTCTTTTCTTGTTAGTGTCTTTGTCTGGTTTTGGTATAAGAATAATGCTTGGCTCAGTGCCCTTTTTACAGAAAGTAGCAGCAGATTATATTCTACAAAATTCCTGCTGCTTCCGTGTATCAAGTGTTTATGATAGGCTGGGTACTGTGGGAATCATTTGCAGTCTATTAGCTCATCCAATCCCTAGTTCAAGCCTGCGAGGTGGGACTATGGTTGTCCACACTTTGCAGGTGGATATCCTGAGGTTTGCTGGGATAGAGAACTTTCCTGAGATCACATTGGTAGCAGGAGGCAGAACTGAGATTTAAACTCAGGTCTGTGGGGGCACAAAAGCCTGGCATCTTAACCAGAGTGCTTTACATTGATTTCATGGTGGGAGCTCCTTATCTCCTACAGTGTTTCCTACCCCTGTTGCAGGTAGGCAGCAGGCTACACTGGGGAATTAGTCCCTATGCAAAGCCCATTCACAGGAATCATCCAAACAGTGCTATGCTGTTCAGTTATCCTGACCCTTTACCGATTTTAGAGTTCCCCCAAAATAGCATCTTTGCAGGGCTTCCATCAAGCAGCTGTCTTTCTGCTGTAAATCAGGCAGTTTGCCTGTTCACAAGCTGGCCTATTGAACACAGTTGGCAAAGCAACTGCCCTGCATACTGGAGCTTGGCTTAGACACAGGAAAGCTTTGGTCTCCTTGTGGCACTGTTGAATTCTTCAGCACCTGGGTCAGCAAAGGCCAAGACAAGAGGCAGCTCTGACCACACCTTCCCAAAGGCCTTATCTGTAGATCTATGGATAGAGCAGGTGGTACAGTGGGGTAAGCTAGGGGGTGATGGTGTTTGACCACGTGGTCTCTCCTCAGACTCACTGACTCTGGAAGACTAAAGCTAGACTTCATAGTCCTAAGAGTCTCAGTTTGTCAGGGTCTACAGAAAATTATATAAATAGTTGAGGGTCATTCATTCCCTCTCTTTCTCACCATTAACCTAGTTCTGCCTTCCCACATTCATTTAACTCATTGTTTTATAGATCCACTTGTCTTCCCTCTGTCCTTCTATTCATCCTTGCATTCATCCATCTCTCCATCCACCCAGTCATTTTCACATCCCTCAACCAATTATAGCCTAGTTCCTTCTTTCTACCATTCAAGTTCTTTTATAAATCCGTTTACTACCCATCCATCCATTTCTCCTAGCAACTGTCTATCCATCCAGCTATTATTTGCAGAGTCAGGAACTGAGACTCAGAGGGAGTAAAATACCACCCATATCTTTGAGGAACTTATAGTCTGGTAGGTGGGAAAAATCACATGAACAAAAAATATACTATTACCTATACACACAATTTGTGATGTGAGCCCGGAGAACAATGACTTATTATGCCTGTTGAGAGAGTGGGAAGGTTTCACAAAGGAGTTAACTGAAAGAAGGTTTTGAAAGATGATTAGGAGTTTGCCAAGTGAGGGGAGGGGTGAAACTCAGGGTCAGGAAAGGAAGGAAGGAATTCCAGGTAGAGCAAACATCAGTGAAGTTGGGCTGAGCACACTTTGAGTCCAGGTGAGTTCAATTTGACTGTGGGGTCTGTGCATATGGCAAAGACCTGAAGGTGGGCCTTGAAAGGAATTGGGGATCAGATGATAAAAGGCCTTGTGTCTAGACAAAGGGAGGTCAGGGAACCCACTAAAGCAGAGACAGACACAGTGCTCTCCATTTATGGGCTCACTCTGACAATGAAGGAGAGGGCAGAGCGGGGAACAAAGGCTGCAGGCTGGCAGACCAGCCAGGAGCCGTGTGCAGCAAGCAGACAGCAGTAAGGAGGGTGAGCCCAGCCAGGGACTGGCAGGTTCTATGAGGATGGAGAGTCAAGGCTGCTTTGGGACACATGAGGTGAATAGAATCAGTAGCTGGGAAATAGACAAGAGTCTTTGATCGGGGTTTTGGTTGCACAGGGATGCTCTGTTTGTGAAAATTCAGTGGGGTATATATTCATGGTGTGTGTTATTGTGTATGTATATTTCAATTAAAACAATAAAAATAGAGTAGGAAATATCAGGAGACATATTAAAGTTTCTCATCTGGGCCTCGTCCAGGACAATGAAGTGGGCTGACTGAATTTTTCTTGTAAATTGAGAGCTCCACCCGTAGTTTGGAAGAAAGAAGAGAAGGAAGAAGCTCTAACTTTTGAGCCATGCCTTGCAAAATGGCTGAAATTGGCTTGTACTCATCATAGTTACTGCCACCTATTAAGCTCTTGTATTTTGTGGATTCTATGGCACACTTTTTTTTAACATCTTAATGTCTCTAAAACCAGGATGCATTGTACAAAAAGTGATATCATAGTTAATTTAATTAATTGGTAGTATTTTCTGTTTCTTAGAAGTACTTAAAATTACGGTGTCATTATAATCCATGGAGACTTCCATTCAAGAGCCATGATATCGTGTGCCAGGCTCTCTGCTAAGTCTTGCTACACATTTCTCATCAAATCTCACAACAGCCTGTGACTCATCAGCTGTTGTTAGCCCTGTGTCATAGATGAGGAGTCCAGGCACGATGTAGGTAGGTCACTTGCTCTGGGTCACAGCTAGTAAGAATTTGATTTAGGATTTCAACCTGTGCCACCCCAAACATTCAGGAGGACTGTGCACAGAGCAAGATCAAGTCTGGTGCTGGGAGGGTCGTCCGGACTTCCCAAAGCCCAGCACTAATCAGGTCAAGGTTGACCCCCATCGCCTGCCCACACCAGGCTTACACTCTGCCACTTGCACCCAGGACCCGTTCCTGCTCTTAGCCCTAAACCTTGGGATTCTTTTCTCCATCTCCCAGGACAGCTCTGGCTCTAACATCTGTAGTGACTCCCCTCCCCCGCAGAGAGGAGGGGACTGCCATGAGATCTCATGGGCAAGGGGGAAAACATTCTCAGCCCAGCTGGTTTCCCTCACACAATGCAGATTTGCTTAAATGGGAATTAGGATTAGTGCTGGGTTTTGCCTCTTCTGGCAGGCTGGTAATAAACTAATCTCCTCTGAGGCTGCAGGAAGGCAAAATTCCACCGAAGACGGGAGACAGCTTAAGGCTCTGGAGCGCAAAACCTGGAAAGTAATTTTGTTATTGACAGGCGCTGCCCACACCTCTTGACATGCAGCCCGCAGCTCCTTCCCGGCGTGGCTGCAGCTTTTAATTCCGTTAATGTGCGACATTCACCCAGGCTGCGTGGCTGACAGGCACTCTTGACACTAATACGTGTTCCGTGAAGTCCCTGGAGCTCATAAAAGCTCATTATCAGTTCTGAGCCAATAAACGCAGTTCCTGGCTCAGGTAGGCCCGAGTTCCTCTGCGATGCTCCAGACGGTAGAGCAGGGACATCTGCGCCAGCCAAGTCCCACATGCCTCCCTTTGTCCAGGGCCCTTGGCCTCCCAGGCCACTGGAATGTGCCTAGGAAAGCCATTCCGTAGGCAGAGCCCTGGGTTCACATTTACATCCAAGTAAAGGGGTTCCTTCTGCCCTGCACTGTGAGGTGACTCAATCCAGCATTCTGGGAAGGCAGTTTGTCAGCACTACCCACAGGCGGGATGTGGCCAGCTCTCCTCTGCCAGCTTCTAGGCATCTGGGCTTCGGAACTGCATGAACATTTCTACACCAAGATGGGCACCCGAGGGGTCATCTCAGCGAAGCTATAGAGGCCAGAAATGGAAATAGTCGACAGAGCCACAGTGGGAAATAAACAAATGGTAAATAAATTGTGGCCCACGTGTACTGTGGGATACTGTGCAGCTATGAAAAGGACTCAAGAAGATCCATTTTGGACATGATATCATTGACAAATGATGTTGCAGAATGTGTGTGGTAAGATCCCATTTTTGTAAAAGGTCACACTGCATGTGTGCTCACATAAGTACATGCTTACACACACATGCATACACGTATTTGATTAGGTAGAATAAAGTCTAGAGGGTCTCACTCCAGAGTGTTTGCAGTGGTTGTCTCTGTTAAACAGGATGGCTGGTAAGGAAGCGCATGTACTTTTGTAGTTAAAAATGAAAAATTTATATATATATAAATAACTTGCCCAAGGTCATACCTATATATACACATATATGTGTGTGTGTATGTGTGTATGTGTGTTTATGGGTTTATAAATGTAACAAATTCCTCTGATTGTGGCCTTAGTCTGGTTCATGATGCATGAGGTCCCCCTGCGCTGAAACTGCCCGGATGGACACTTGAGGCCCAGATAGCCAAATAAAATGAGGTTCCCTCCTTCAGCCAATCCCTGTTTCCCATCAGTTAATGGGAGTTCGGAGACTCCCTTGCATGCATGAGCTGCCTTGATGCTGGAGTCTGTGGGGTAGACCCTGAACTCATCACCTTCCTGCTTACACCCCTCCCACTGTGGAGATGGCACTAGCACCAGGCTTGACTTCCCATGGCCAAAGTTGTAGTCCCAGCTCAGCTTCATTTCAGTGGTGTAACCTTGGGCAAGTTATTTAACTCCTCGGAGCTCACAGTCCTCGTTCCTGAAGTGGTGACACTTTCTCCTGGGGTTGTAAGGGGCGTCAGGATGAGAGACCTGAAACTCGATCAGGGTTTCCACTGTGCAGCTAGTCTCTGAGGGCAGGAGGAGCCTGGGAGGGGAGAGACTGGGGAACTTCGCTTTCTCCTCTGTGCTCTGGAGGCTGTAAGTTTTGCTCTTATTTCTCAGCTGTACATGTGACTGAGCCAATCTCTTGGGACTGGCCTGTCTCTGCTGGCAGGTGTGTGGCCCGGACATGGTGAATTTAATCCTTCTCTGGTGACCTGGGGATGCTTCATCAAACTGACAGAAGGGAAGGGTTGGAGAGGCTGGACTTCTAACCGCCCCGGCATTCTGGAACTGAGTTCTATTTTTACCACCACAGACTTTCCTTACTATTACTTATCTCTTCATGGACAGCAGATCTTGGAAGTGTTGGGTCTGCCCAAAGAGCCTGCATTCATTAGGCAACGATTAATTCTTTTTCCTAGTTTCAAAATGACTCAGAAAGCCTTTTTTTTCCAGCCCGAGGAAACTGGAGTTCCCACACCAAGTTGATAATATTCTAGCTAGAAGCAAAGAAACACAGTGTGATGTTTTGATTAGCATGTTCAATGCCATCACATGGATGTACGGGCTCCGGGCTGACTTGGGAAGATTGAAAATATGCCCCCATTCACAGGCTCGGGAAACGCTCTCCTGGGAAGCTTTGTGGGGCTGGTGCTTAGTCCTGCTTTTCCAGCTGTATTAGTCCGTTCTTGCACTGCTATAAATAAACACCTGAGACTGGGTAATTTATCTATAGAAAAGATTTGATTGGCTCACAGTTCTATCGGCTGTACAGGAAGCATGACAGCATCTGCTTCTGAAGAGGCCTCAGGAAACTTACGATCATGGTGGAAGGGGAAGCACGCATAGTGACATGGTAGGGACAGGAGAAAGAGAGAGAGGGGAAGGTGCTACACACTTTTAAACAACCAGATCTCGTGATATCTCACTCACTCTCATGAGAACAGCACTGAAGGGATGGTGCTAACCCATTCATGAGAAACTATCTCCATCATCTGATCACCTCCCACCTGCCTGGAGGGAGAGCTGAGGCCCCATCTCCCACACTGGGAATTACCATTCAATTTGAGATTTGATGGGGACACATTTAAACCATATCACCAGCCATGGGTACCCTGTCTGGCTTCTGTGCTTGCAGTAATGGAAGTGGGGAAAGGAGACCCTGGGGAGTGGGAAGCCACATGGGACCTCCTGATCCGCAAGGACTCCTGCCTTTTTGAAATGTGTTTCTCTCTCTTCTTTCTCTAGAGTGTATCCAGAAGCTACTGTCAGGAGGACACTGTAAGAGAACCTTGGCACCTCTGGGCCCAAAGGGAAAGACACCAGTGGAAAGAGGTATGGTGTGGCAACATGGCAGGGTGGCATCTTCACTTAGTCGAACAAGAGGGCCTACTCTTCTCTCTTCTTCTCTTCCTGCCCTCCAAACCACCACTTCCGTGTGAGAGGGCTCTCAGCTCTTGCCCAGGGGGTGCAGGGCAGGAGAAGGGTGGCTTCACTCTTGTCCTCACCCCTAGATATTTACTTATGGGTGAGGGCAATGGGGCCACCTTGGTGCAGGAAGTGAGGGTCGATGGATGGCAGGGAGTGATCCCTTCAAGGAAGAGTAGAGCTCCTGGGGGCTCCAGGCAGGGTCATGAGGGCTCATGGAATCTGTACCAAGGACCCGTCCCTGACCTCAGCCTCCCCCATACCCACCACAGTCTTGGGACCGTGAGAAGGAGATCGCTTCCTAGGGTGATTACCTTCCCTCTGGCCTCGATTCTCTTTTGGACAAAGTCTAAATCCACAAGTACTAGGATCAATCACCACATTCCATGGTGAAACTGAGAACAGAAAAGGCTTGGTCTGCTTCGGAGGCTCTGGGAAGTCCTTCTTGAGCTGACCATGATTCTGGGACTGGTGATGGGCTGGGTGGCCTCATGGAAGCTTTCCGGATAGAAAGCCAGGATGTCTGTCCTCTGAGCAGCCTCGGCCACCAGTGTGACTTATAAGTCATTTGCCTCATTGGGCCTCGCATTTTCACTGTAAAATGAGGCAGCTGCAACTTGAATCTCTGTTCCAGCACTCACGTCCTCCATTTCTGGGATTCCAAGACCAGGGCTGAAATAGAAGGATTGACAGGTTGGGGGTTGTGGAAGGCCATGGAGAGGAGAGGGGATCTGAAAACTCTGAGGAGGTCTGATTGCCTGTCTTGGGCAAAGGACGATGGCTCCGACCCTTGGTGGTAAATCACAGGGTCTGAGGTGCAGAGGACCTTGGGTTTGAGTCCCTGCCTATCAGAAGAGAAACCAGCAATATGACGGAGGGCTTCATGTGCCAGGCACAGTGTGACGCTCACTCGCTGCGCCATCCCATTCTGTCCTCTCAACCGTCGTGTCATCTTGCCACTATGATCACCTCCACATTACAGGAGAGAAAACCAGGCCTCAGAGAAGTTAAGTGACTTGCCTAAGGTCACACAGCACTGAGTAATGTTGTCGAGATTTGAAGCCACTGCCTGAACTGCCATACAATTCTTGTGTCTTTTGCTTACTTAAGTCTGTGACTTGAAGCTTAAGATTAAAAATAATTAGCCAAATCATCTCTCTGAAGTTCCATTTCCCATAAAAACATAAAAATGGTTTGTTTCCTTGTCCTAGACTTTTTTTTTTTTTTTTTTTTTATAATTTTGGGCATCTCGTGAAATCCCTGCAGGCCTTGATTTTCTGATCTCTAAAATGGGACAGTGACACCTACTCACAGGTTGCTTTGGGGAGGATGAGGAAGACTTAGGAAGCTCCCCGCACTGTTTCCTGCACGTGTGCCTTCCACACCCACTCCACCTGCTTCCCCTGCCTGGGCTGCTGGCAGGTGGATGGGGTGTGCAGATTGTAAAGTTCTGCACCACTGCCTAATGGCATTTTCTATTTTGGCTGCCTCTGTGCCCATAGTCGGAAAGCACTTGGCCACTTTCTTAGTCACCAATCTGATAGTTCATTTGTCCTTCTGGAGTGTGCCGCTGGCTGCCCTAGATTATTTTAGGCTGGAATCCAAGACAGGGTGGCTGGCTCCCAGGGGCAGATAAAAACAGGGCCAGGCTGAGGCATTAATGGACAGTGTGGGAGGAGCAGTGAGGCCTGGGGCCTGCTCGGGCTGTCCCTCACTGACAGTATCTGTGTCCCATGGCTCACCCCGCCAGCTGCCAGGACCATAATCTTAATTGTAAACCTCCTGGCAGCAGCTGCCCTGATCCCCACAGGAAGCGGTTGCCTTATCACAGAGCCTGGATGCTGCCCAGTATTCTTAATCTGGAGAAGGCACTGAAGTGAGTCAGAAAAACCTTTCCATCCCCAGGACCTTTCTTCTTGGGGATGTTTCTCCATCAGGGGAAGTCGTAGGCCTCAAGCCTCAGTGTGTAAGAGTAAAAAATCTGTTTAAGTGCAGAGCAAAGCAGCAGGGGTGCTGTTGTTCTTGGTTTACTTTCAGGAGGACAGCCCAGGGAACAGAGCTATTTAGCCTTGCCCCTCTTGTTAGCCAGGAAACAGATAAACGTTATAGCATCACAGGGAAAATATAAAGACGACCCTAAAGCAACAGGCAGAAAGGCATGTGCTGTCATGGAAAAGCTTTGCTGGGGCTTTGGAGCCAGAAGTTTGGGGGTTGAGTCCCAGCTCTGCCCTTCAGTAGCTATTTGGCTTGGGGGCGAGTGACTTGATCCTCCACAGCCTCAGTTTTCTCATCTGTAAGATGGGCAAAGAGCATGCACCCCACTGGGTGGTTGTGAGGTCAAGGTGACTACCATGGGAAGCCCCTGTTTGCTCTGAACAACGGCAGCCCCCTTGGAATAGTGTAGCCTCCCAAGGTGACCTCTTTGAAGAGTTCCAGGCTCTTGGGATGTAAGAGCTGGGTGTTTGTAACCAAACAGTGGGGTTACCCTGGAGACGCATACCTCCTTCTGTGTGAGGTCTAAAAAAGGGCTGTGAGAGGGACCTGGGTTGTGTCAGCTCCCTGTCCTGATGTGCTATCACTTGGAGCTACCTCAAGTATGTGAAGTTCATCCCAAGCCTCTAGCTGATGGCTGACACTTCACTCACAGCCATCTTTACTGGACTCTTTCTGTAGATAATTGTTAATCCTACCCACACCCCAGAAGGCGGGCATTAATAAGCTCTTTAAATGGCTCCAGGCTTCATGTCTAAAAAGCAGCAAGGTAAGGACTCAAACACAGGGTTTCTAGCCCAAGGACAGTGTGTTTGTGGGAGCTCCTCATGGCACTCTCTGCCTCTAGAGGCACCCTCTGTGCCCATGGTGGCACTCTTCTCCAATTCACCACCCAGTCTTGCACTGAGTATGGAGCTTAGGCAGAAATGAAAGGCTCCTGATGTTTTTATCTCCCCTGCCTATAGGGCCTGAGGCAGGCTGAGTGAGAGAAGGAAATTTTTATGGATTCCCCAGGCTCCAGTTTATCTATTTTTTTGTTATTGTTGCTCAAGGTTTTGGTATTCTCTCTAGGAATCCATTGCCAAATTCGAGATCGTGGAGATTTACACCTGTGCTTTATTCTAAGAGTTTTATTTAGCTCCTATATTTAGGGCATTGATCCTTTTTGAGTTAATTTTCATATATGGTGTGAGGTAGGGATTCATTGTCATTCTAGTGTATGTGGACATCCAGTTGTCCTTGCACTATTTGTGGAAGAGACTATCTTTTCTCCAGTGTATTGCCATTGCTCCTTTGTCAAATATCAGTTGACATATACATATGGCTCTATTTCTGGGCTTTCTATTCTGTGCCAATAATCTATTTGTACTTTCATGAATACCACACCATTTTATTACTGTATCTTTATAGTAACTCTTAAAGTTGGGTAGTGTCAAGTCTTCCAACATTGTTCTTCTCTTTGAATTTTGGGTTGGCTATTCTGGGTGTTTTGCTTCTCCAAATAAACCTTAGAATCCGTTTGTTGATATCCATAAAACAACTTGCAGGATTTTGATTGTGATTGTCTTGAATCTATATATCAAGTTGGGAAGAACTGACATCTTGACAGTATTGAGTCTTCCTATTTTTGAACATTGACTGTCTTTCAGTGTTTTCATTTATTTACTTCTTTGATTTCTTCAATATAATTTTGTAGTTCTCCTCATACAGATCTTATACATATTTTATTAGATTTATTCTCAAGTATTTTATTTCTTTATGTGTTAATAGGAATGGTTTTGTGTTTTTAAATTTCAAATTCCCCTTGCTTATTGCTGGCAGATAGGAAAGCAATGACTTTTCTATATTAACTTTCTATCCTACAACCTTAGTATAATTGCTTATTTGTTCCAGGATTTTTTTTTGTAATTTCTTTCAGATTTTCTACATAAATGATCATATCTTCTGCAAAAAAAGACAGTTTTACTTCTTCCTTCTCAATCTGTATGGCTTTTCTTTTCTTGTCTTATTGCAGTAGCTAGGACTTCCAGTATAATGTGGGAGAAGGGACATCCTTGCCTTATTCCTGATCTTAGCAGGACAGCCTCAAATTTCTCATAATTGAGTATGATATTAACTATCGGTGTTTTGTAGATGCTCTTTATCAACTTGAGGAAGATCCCTTTAATTCCTAGTTTGCTGAGAGTTTTTATCATGGATATTGGATTTTGTCAAATGCTTTTTCTGCATTTATTGATATGATCATGCAATTTTTCTTCATTAGATTGTTGATATGATGGATTATATTATTTGATTTTTTTTTTTTTGAGACAGAGTCTCACTCTGTCACCCAGGCTGGAGTGCAGTGGTGCGATTTCTGGTCACTGCAACCTCCGCCTTCCAGGTTTAAGAAATTCTCTGCCTCAGCCTCCTGAGTAGCTGAGATTACAGGCGCATGCCACCACGCCTAGCTAATTGTTTTGTATTTTTAGTAGAGATGAGGTTTCACCATTTTGGCCAGGCTAGTCTTGAACTCCTGACCTCGTGATCCACCTGCCTTGGCCTCCCAAAGTGCTGGGATTGCAGGCGTGAGCCACTGTGCCCAGCCTATTATTTGATTTTTTAATATTGACCCAGTCTTGTGTACCTGGAATAAATCTCACCTGATCATGGTATCTAAGTCCTTTAATACATTCTTGCGTTTACTTTGTTAATATTTGTTGAGGATTTTTGCATTTACATTCATGAGAGATATTGGTCTGTAGTTTTCTTTTCTCGTAATGATTTTTTCTGGTTTAGGTATCAGCATAATGATGGCCTCACAGAATGAGTTAGGAAGTATTCTCTCCACTTCTGTATTCTGGAAGAGATTATTGAGAATTGGTATAATTTCTCCCATAAGTGTTTGGTAGAATTCACCAGTGAACTCACCTGGGCCTGATGCTTTCTTTTTTGCAAGGTTTATTGATTAGATTTCTTTAATAAATATAGGCCTATTAAGATTGTCAGTTTCTTTTTTGTGTGTGAGCTTTGCAGATTGTGTCTTTTTAGGAACTGGTATGTTTTATCTAAGTTATCAAATTTGTAGGCATAAAGTTGTGCACATTTGTGGGCATAGAGTTGTGTATTTCTTTTATCCTTTCATGTCTACGGGACGTTCCCATGTCTATGAGAACTGTAGTGATATCTCCTTTTTCATTTCTGATATTAGTAATGGTGTCTTTTCTGGTTTTTCTTAAAACCTAGCCCAAGTTCTATTGATTTTATAGATCTTTTCAAAGAACCAGCATTTGGATTCATTGATTTCCTGTTTTCTGAAGGCTATGTTTTAGTCATGGCTCTATCACTAAGTATCTGAGGGATCTTAGGGGTAAATCTCGTTGATTCTACATCTCAATTTTTACATCTGCAGAATGGGTGTGGTGATAACAATGCCTAGCCCTGAGTTGGCTTGAGGGCAAAAGTCAAAAGTGAGTTCAGCAAATATTTGTTGGGCCCCTACCATATACCTGGCACTGCTTTACATGCTGGGAATATCGTTTTGAATGAAATGGCAGAGTCTCTGCCCTTATGGAACTTGCCTTCTGGTTGAGGGAAACAGAAACCAAACAAATACATTGAATATCAGGTGCTATTAGGTGCTATGAAGTTCAATAATGACAGGAAGGGGCAGGGAGTGACTCGGGTGGTGGGTTGGGGGAGGATTGCTATTATGGATAGGAGGTACAGGGAAGGCCTTCCTAATCAGATGTAATTTGAGCAGAGACCTGAAGGCAATGAGGAACAAGCCTTGACATAATCTGGGGGAAGAGCCTTCCTATTTGAGGGAACAGCAAGGGTAAGGCACATTAGGCTGGCTGGCATGTTGGAGGACCAGTAAGGATGCTGGGGTGCTACACCCAGGGTAGTGTGGATGGAGAGGAGGCCAGGAGTGAATTGGAGGCCCAGCCTGCACAGTGCTGCTAGCTAGGGTGAAGACTTTGGATTTTGAATCTAAAAAGTCTAAGTTTGGCAGGAAGCCAGTAAGCAAGAAAGAGACAGGATGAAATTAATATTTTACTAAGATCACTCTGGCTGCTGGGTGGAGGGCAGTCTGCAGGGGGCAGGGAGACCAGTACGAACACTGATGTTGGAATCCATGGAAGACGCAAGGTGTCTTGGAAGGTGGAATGTGGTGGAGGTGCTGAGAAGCCACAACATTCAGGATCTATTTTGAGAGCAAAGTTGATGGGACTTGCTGATAAGATGGGGTGAGAGAAACAGGAGTCAAGGCCAACCATAGCTTCTAGCCTGAGATGGAAGAGCTTAGGGTGGGTTCTGGCAGAGAGTGGAGGGAGGGCATATTGAGTTCTTCTCAGGCATTTTAAGTTGAGATGCTTATTAGCCACTAAAGTGGAGGTGGAGAGGAGTGGATGGAGATATGCACCTGGGGTTCAGGGGTGAGGGTGGGGCTGGTCTCCACATTTGAGAGCCGTCAGCTTATAGAGAGTATTTCAAACCTTTGACCATAATGAGATCACTCAGGTAGTGAGTGAAGATGCAAAAGATGATGGAGGACTGAGCCACTGTCAAGGGCAGTCATGTGTTGTTTGAGAAAATTGTGTTCCCAGGCAAGGGTGGATATGCTGAACAAAAGTGTGCACCTTAGGCAGGGGCAAAGGTGAGAGGCTTGAGGATGAGTGGAGAAATGAAGCTCTGTGCCTTGCTGCAAGGTCTGGCTGGATCTTCTAATGTCTTTGTCGGATCATTCATTCATTCATTCATATGAATCAAAACACTTATCAAGTGTCAACTGTGCTGGAAGCACAAAGCTATTTACCTGTGGGCCCCAGATATAAATGACACGTAGTGCCTGAGCTGGAGGAGACCACCATTCAGCTGTTGATGCCTGACATAAAATGTGACAGGAGCACAGATGCATTCCTAGGTGTGTTAGTCAGCTTTTCCAGAGAAACAACCCGTAGAATATACAGTCAGCTGGATATACAGATAGGATATCAGGATATATATCCGATAGGATAAACAGCCCTCTGTATCCATGGGTTCTGTATCTGTGGATTCAACCAACTGTGAACCAAAAATATTCTAGAAAAAAATGCAAAATAATACAAAAACTCCCAATACAGTGTATTAGCTATCAAGAGTAAACTAGAGATGATTTAAAGTGTACAGGAGGATGTGCATAGGTTATAAGCAAATACTATTCCATTTTATATCAGGGACTTAAGCATTAATGCATTTTGATATCGAAGAGGGTCCTAGAACCAAGGGATGGATACCTCCATGGATTCTAAGAGATGACTGTTTATATAAAGAGATTTATTATGAAGAATTGGCTGATGTGACTATAGAGGCTGAGAAATCCTGAGATCAGCACTTTAAGTTTGTGACTCAGGAGAGTCGATGGTGTAAGTTCCAGTCCAAGGGCAAGAGAAGTCCAGTGTTCCAGCTCAAGAAGTCAGAGTGGTGAAGTTTCCTTTTACTCAGCCTTTTGGTCTATTCAGGTCTCCAGTTGATTGGATGAGATCCAGCTACGTTGGGGAGGGCCATCTGCTTTACTCAATCTACCTATTTAAATGTCAATTTCATCCAGAAACACCCTGGAAGACACTCCCAGAATAATGTTTGACCCAAATTATCCATCACTCTAGGATATTTGACACCTAGAGCACATGATTTTTGTATACTTGCTTCCTCTATATAACAAAATTATTTTCAGTAATAATGATGAAATAAAATCAATTCGAATAATGGCCAGAAAAGAAACAGACTGAAAGTTTTGTGAACTTTGTATGTATAACCATGCCAGTAAACCAACATTATGATGTGAAAAAGTAAAAAGGTAATGGGTCAACAGTTCTTAATTACGTTAATAGATATTTTGACAAAAGAGAAGACAATACATGAAGAAACTTGCAAAATGCATTAATGCTTAAGTCCCTAATATAAAATGGAGTAGTATTTGCTTATATACTGTATACTTTAAATAATCTCTGGTTTATTCATCATAGGTAATACACTGTATTGGGAGTTTGTGTATTATTTTGCATTGTTATTTATTTATTTATTTATTTTGAGATGGAGTTTTGCTATTGTTGCCCGGCTGGAGTGCAATGGTGCCATCTCGGCTCATTGCAACCTCCACCTCCAGGGTTCAAGTGATTCTCCTGCCTCAGCCTCCCTAGTAGCTGGGATTATAGGCATGTGCCACTATGCCCAGCTAATTTTGTATTTTTAATAGAGACAGGGTTTCTCCATGTTGGTCAGGCTGGTCTCGAACTCCTGACCTAGGTGATCCACCTGCCTCAGCCTCCCAAAGTGCTGGGATTACAGGCGTGAGCCACTGCACGCGGCCCGATTCTGAGTTCTTATTCTCCAAATGAACGAGTATCACAGGATCCACATGTGTTGGCTTCTGACTGAATAAGCAGGTGCTCTCTGAATTCACACCTATGCAAACACAATGTGTTTTAAAGCCTAAGTAATAAAAATATGCTCATTTGAAGCTTACATACACATTATTAAAACTCACTGGCCAGGCGCGGTGGCTCATGCCTGTAATCCCAGCACTTTGGAAGGCCAAGGCGGGCGGATCACCTGAAGTCGGGAGTTCGAGACCAGCCTGACCAACATGGAGAAACCCTGTCTCTACTAAAAATACAAAATTAGCCGGGCGTGGTGGCACATGACTGTAATCCCAGCTACTAGGGAGGCTGAGGCAGGAGAATTGCTTGAACCCAGGAGGCGGAGGTTGTGGTGAGCCGAGATCGTGCCATTGCACTCCAGCCTGGGCAACAAGAGTGAAACTCCGTATCAAAAAAAAAAAAAAAAAAAACACAAAAAACAAACTCACCAGTGACTGCAGCAATTGTTTAGAACTTAGATCACCAAAAGATTTTTTTTTCTCAAAGCAGAGTGTTTTATCACCGACATTGTTTAGAACTGTCAGCTTTTCGTGGGTTTTAGGTTTGTTTTAAAATTCCCTACAGGCAGTTCATCCCTTTGTTGCCAGCTCCCTGGAAAGACGGCTTCCACTGCCCCGTTCTTGGCATGTGCATAGCAACATGCTTCCAAGAGGGTTGCTGTGGGGGGATGGGATGGAACGGTGGTCAGAAGGTTGGGGAGACCCAGTAGCTGAGTCCTGCAATAGGACCAGGTAGTCTCCAGGTGGAATAGATGGACACAAAACCAGCCTGGGAACCCCTGGCGTCCTGGGAACCCTGGGTCAATAGGTATTTGGTTGCAGTTCGTAAAAGCCGCCAGGGTTCTGAGCACCATCTGTGTACCCATGCCTGGGGTTATGGAGAGCTGGGCACTAAAAGCTTCATCTCAGAGTGGCAGTTTGGAGCCTGCGAGGCTGCCTCCCTCCCGGTCCTGTACTCCTCAGTCAGACTCCTACCCTCAGCCCCTCTATCTCCTTCCCTTTCCCTTTCAGCAGTGTAGCCCATGGAGGCAGCTGTTCTAATTAAAAGTCTCATAAATACCAGGAGATAAGGATCCAGGGGTTTTGTTTTTTATTTCTGCCGAGACTCCCCAGAGAGTCTCTTCAGTAGGAAAGGTCCCTTTGGAGCTGAGATTTTTCTCCTGGACTTCAAAGACAGGGCTTCTTAGGAACAGAACATCTGTTTAAACTGAACTTGAACCAAGAGGCAGGCAGGCATGTCCCACGGGAGAAGGAGGGGGCAGAGCACAAGGGTGTGGAATCTGCTTTCTGTCCCTGGGGGAAGCTCCTCAGGCAGGCTCATTCCTGCATCTCAGAGTGTGTCCCCATGCTGGGCAGCTTCTCTTAGTAAATGCAGAGGAAGTGATGGCAGGTGGCCCACAGGCCTGGGGCCAGGCTTTGGGCTGACTGCTGTCCAGATAGCATCCAGGCTCCTGACCTCAAAGCTTCTCTATTCAGGAGAGGTAGCAAGGAGACCTAGGGTGACAGAGTTGGCTCCTCCTGCCTGGAGGTCCCTGTGGTCCTCAGAAGTCACCTTCCAATTGGGGACCTCCCAGCTCTTGGCATTTGCATGGACAGAGCCTCCTTCCTCCTCCCTTCGTCCCTCCTTATTTCCCTCCCTTTCTTCTTTTTTTCTTTCCTCCATTCACTAGGCATCCACTGGGGTTCAGAGATGAAAAACTCCCAGTCCCTGACTTCGAAGGACTCACCACCTGATAGAACAACCAGGTTGATCTCAAAAGATAAGAAAAGTTGAGCACTTTGGTTGTGTGTGTGTGGCTGTTCTTGTTAAGACAATAAAACTATTCAGAGCCTGGAAAATGAAGGGAAAAGAAATCATTCACTTCCCCTCTCAGGACCAGAGCCTCCTTCGTTTCCTGCTTTTGTTCACACTCAGGCGTGTGTTCAATAGTTGACACCAGAAAGTCCGTTCAGTTTGGCTTCCTGCTTTTTTTTCCCCATCTCTCCTGGCCTTGCAGTGTGTGGGATTCCTTCCTGGGCATCACAGGGCTGGAGGGCCCCTACTGTTGGACACTCAGCTGTGTCCAGTGTCTGCTGTCACCTGCATGCCTCCTGGGAGGGGTCGCCAGGTACAGCAAATAAAATTAAAGGATGCCCAGCTAAATCTGAACTTCCTATAGACGATGACTCAATTTTTAGCGTAAGTCTGCCCCAAGCAGTATTTGTTCCATGTACTATTTAAGAAGAATCACTGAAAGATTATTGGTTGTTTATCTGAAATTCAGACTTCACTGGGCATCCTATATTTTATCTGGGAACCCTGTGCCCGGAGTATCTTTTTGCACTTGTGTAGTCAATGCTGCTTTACTTAATGATAGGGAGAACTATCTGGCTAATATGTTCCTCTCCCCATTTGTGGGGAACACTCTTCCTAACTTGAATCGCTCCTGTTCCTGCCCACACTTCTGGACTGCTCTGCGGCTTCGCATACTTGGACGTCACCGAATCCCTACAGGTCTTCTCCAGGCACGTTTCATTCCCAGCCTCCTCCTGGGAGCCTCCAGTGACTGCAGAGGTTTGGTTTGCTCCCTCTAGTGGTGGGGGTGGGAGGGAGCGGTGGGAGGTGTAAATTTGCACTCCTCTTGGGCCTCCGGGGCTGCTTTCTCCAGCGTCCGCCAGCATTTTTGGCAGGGATGGAAACAAGGATTGTGTTCTTGCCACGCTGGAGGGAGCAAGGGCTTGAGGATGTTGCTCCAGGCTGCTAACCTATAGAGGTCGATGACATCTTTCTCTCCATCAATGAATTTATTTTTAATTCCAAGGCAGCTTTCAGGATGATAAAAATATAAAGCTAAGTGGCAGACAGTTTTTTTGTTTGTTTGTTTGTTTTTGAGACGGAGTCTCGCTCTTTCGCCCAGGCCGGACTGCAGTGGTGCTATCTCAGCTCACTGCAAGCTCCGCCTCCCGGGTTCACGCCGTTCTCCTGCCTCAGCCTCCTGAGTAGCTGGGATTACAGGCGCCCGCCACCGCTCCCGGCTTTTTTGTATTTTTAGTAGAGACGGGGTTTCACCGTGTTAGCCAAGATGGTCTCGATCTCCTGACCTCGTGATCCGCCCGCCTCGGCCTCCCAAAGTGCTGAGATTACAGGCGTGAGCCACCGCGCCCGGCCCAGACAGTTTTTTAAAAAAGTGATTGGAGGCTGGGAAGACAGGGTGTTGCATTGTGGTTAAATGGATTTTCTGTTTAACTGAGGGTTAAGTAGAAAACTCGTTTTGATTCAACCTCTGTTGTTGCCAATCTTTCTAAAATGTATTAGCTGCTCCCTGGTTTTTCTAAGTGCACCATAATGACCATAATTGAATCTCTCTGCTGGCAGAAGATCCTGTGGGGCGTCTGGGCACACAGTCGTAAATGTCAGTCTTCACCGAGTGGCCCAGTTATTGGGCTTTACAGCCTGCAGCGTAGGCTGGTGTGCTCTGCAGTGGCCTTCACATTCGCTGTCTTCTCATTCTGTCTGCCCAGCCACCCTAGGCCGGGACTCAGGAAAGGAACTAGTAAGACCACTGTATAGATATAGAAACTGAGGTCCACTTGGGGAAAGATTGGCCTGAGTCGTATCTGGCTGGTGGAGGGGCTGGGACTGAAGCCAGCAGAGACAGCTGTGGTATTGGCCCTGATTTAAATCCTGGCTCTCACTTGCTGGCTGGGAGACCATTAAGCTTCATGAGCCTTGGTTTCTTTATCTGTGAATTGGGCACGATAACCTTTCCCTGCAGGGCTACCGCTGGGGTTAAGCATGAGGCTGTGGTTGGGCTGCACACCACAGCCGTCATATATTTAAAGGGAAAATAGCACCCCTCCTGAAAAAGAAATCAACGTACCAGTGCTGGGAGCCTGTGTCCGGCTTCTTTCTGCTCTGCCGTCCTTCTTCCTCTGAGCGCTGGTGGTTTTACACGCAGACCTTGTAGCCAGAATGTCTGGGTTTGAGCTCTGTCTCTGTCCCTGACGCTCCATGTGACTACAGTCTGGGCTTCAGTTCCCTGTCTATAAAGTGGGGCTCATGATCGAAACCTGCCTCCCAGGGCTGCCATGAGGATTCCAGGGAAGGGAGCTGAGGAAGTGCTGAGGTCAGGGCTGGCCATTGTCATCCTAGGACCTGGTTGGGTGAGTCTAGGTTCACCATGCTTCTCTGGATTTGGCTTATATTCCGAGCGTTTTAAAGGGATTGGGTTTGGGATGCAGGCTCCCTGTTGGTGCCCCAGGAGCCTGCATGGGCAGCCTGGGGAGGAGAAAGATACCCCCTCTCACAAGCTGGCTTCCTGCACTGTCTGGCGCTTTACCCCTCCCTGTGTGCTTCCCCAGGCCTGGTTCTAAAGAAAGATGTTAAGAGAGACCTGAGGGTAGCTTAGGAGGGGACCTAGATGAGAGACTTCTGCCCTGCCATGACCCCTGCAGTAGGGTCCCCTGCCTGGGGGATGCTGACCCTCAAATAGCTTCCCTATTTGGGACCGTCTGTGCTCCCCCATATGTCATACGTCTCTAGCATCTCAAGAGGCATTTGTTTTTTTCCATATCGAGGGATCCGTGGAGTGAAAAGACTTATCTCTGCGTGACGTCTGAACCCTTTATGGGGGATTGGGTTGGGGGTGGGGAGGACACCCTACCAAGGTTTGGCCACCTCATCTGGCCTCTGGGCTACTGACTCAGCCGCCTCCTGGGTCCTGCAAGCAACTCTGCTTCAGCTCCCGGTCACCAGCACCTACTTATGCCAAGCTGCTGCCTTGTTCTCCAGCTCACCCACTTCCCAGGACCCCTCCGGAATTCTGTGGGGATGGGGAGGTTGCAGCTAAGTGAATAGTCACCCTATTATTTTAGGAGAAGAACAACTGCCTGTGTGCAAAGCCCCTGGGTAGGGCTGGTTTATTTATGCATTTGTCTTTAATGGGAAGGCTGAGAGAAATTGCATGGTTTGTGAATATTTACAGGCAAATTACTACAGGGAGGAAATGAATTCATTCTCTCTCCTCTCCCACTGTTAATAGATCACACTGTGGTTCCCTGAAGCCTGCCTCCCACCTCCCTCCCTTTTCTTTCTTGCAACTCCTTGTAGTCTTTATGCCAGCTCCAGGAGGGCATCTGGGTAGACCTGCCAATTTAATTTACCATGCAGTTATTGAGCGCTAACTGTATGCCAAGCCCTGGTTCAGGGACTAGGGGTACCCAGGTAGGCACCACATGTGTGGGTTCTGTCTGCGGGGCTCTGGGGCATGCTGGCTCAGGAGAGAAGGTGCCACTTAAAGGATTTTTCCCCCCAACAGAAAGGGTACCCCAGGGGGTAGAGCACAGGAGAACCCTTGGAGGGGTTGAGCAGATGGGAATTATGCTCCAGGTTGGGGGTGGGGCAGTTAGTCTTCTGGTGTGGTTAGAGCACCCATGGGAGGAAGAAGGAGGTAGAACTAGAAATGGGGGCTGGGCTGGGTTCTTTCTAGTTCTGAGATGGGGAAGGAAGGTGGGGAGAGGGGAGAGATTGCCTAGGATGGTGCAACTTGTGTAGCTAGCCAGAAGGAGCACACCTCTTGTTTAAGGGGCTGAGTTGGCAAATAGTAGCCTCTTATGGGGAGAGGAGAGTTTCCCCCTCATCTCCCCTTTCCTTGGGGCCAAGAGGCATAAATGGGAGGTCTCTGGGCTGTCACTCCTCCCTCTCTTTTTCCCTGCAGACATCACCGATCAATTGCAGCACTTTTGTTGGTTCCAGAATCCTTTGGAAAACAAGCTAGGCAGGCACTACCTATCGATTCAAGCTGGCCTTCTAGAATGAAGGTGAAGGGCCTTCTAGTAGGTGGCTGGACCTTAGGGTAGCCCCATTGATGAATTTGCAATGGAGGAAGTTTCTTCTTCTCTTTGGGTCTCAGTTTCTCTACCTGTAAAATGGGGAGAGGGATGGCTCACTTGGTCTCTGAGGACCTTCCCAGTGCTAGCCAGCCAGCATTTGTTAATACCCGCATTTATTTAGTCTTTCCATTAAGCGCATGTGCACTTACTCTGGCTGGTGCTGGGTGGGGCCCTGGGATACACAGGTGATCCTGGCAGCTGAGACCTGGCCTCCTGAAGCTGACAGTCCTGGCAGTCTGTGGTTCTTAGAACCTCAGGTGTTGAGGTCAGCTGACACCAAGGGCAGGGCTGTCTTGATTCTTCCAGACAGATGGCACCCAGTGCAGCCAGCTCTCCAGTGGCTGGAGGTCCTGGGGATCTCTGGGGGCATTAGTCTTGGTCTCTGGGCCCATACACCAGGCATCCTCCCAGGATGGTTAGATGCCATTAGACTCAGTCTGTGCAATAAGAGCCACAGCCCAGGCCCCAGGTGCTGCTGAGCCAAGCGAGGAGCCGTGGCCACTGGGGATCCTGAAAGGGCCCCAGGCCACATGTATCTGTCCTGGGAGCCTGCCCCAGGATTGACCCCCCCAGCCCTTTTTGGCAGGGGAGAGGCCTCCATTGTGCTCCATTTCCTTCTAGGTGCGCGTGTTCCTCCTCAACCCTTCCTCCCCACCCACACCATGGCTGTGTCCTCAGTTTACCCCAGGTCATGTCAAGTGAGATCAGCCCTTTACCCTCGGGATTCTGAAATTAGGGCCAGGGAGAGGCCAGGCATTTCAGAACTGTCTAGGCGCTGCCCGGGGCCAGATGCTCTCAGATGCCAATAAAAACACCATGTCCTTTTTGTGTTCAGTGAAGGCCCCTCCTTGACCTGCTCTGGGCAGGAGTGACTAGGAATGGTCAGCTGGTTTTAGACCCTGGAGAAGATTAATGGGATCAGTAGCGTCCTAGGCTGGGAGCCTTTGAGATTAGAGTTGTGGGTGAAATTCATCAATCTCAGGGAGAAAATGGAGTACACCACCACGGCCTTGTGAAGACATGGATGGCCTTCTACTGCTGATGGGTACACACACTGCTGCATGCTATGCCTTAATGCCTGCCTTCCCTGCACACAACTACCCACATACCTGTGCATATTTACACACACACTGGCACACATACCTGCATACTGGTGCATCTCTACATATATACCTGCACACCCACCATATACCTGTGCACACCTATCCACATGCCTGTGCATGTTTATGTACACTCCTAAGTGCCTGCAATACCTACCCACATCCTTGTGTCTGCCTGTGCACACACATGCACACATCCCTGTGGACACCTACACACATACCTGTGTATACTTATGCACACACCTGCCCACATACCTGTGTATACCTACGCATATGCCTACCCGCATCTCTGTGTCTGCCTATGCACATACCTGCACACACCTGCCCCTGCATTCCTATGCACACCTATGCACACACCTGTGCACACTCACAGATGCACACACCCATTTGTGCAAACGTCTTCACACACCTCTCCTACACCACCCCCAGCTCCTACGCACCCACCCACACATCCTTCCCTACACATCTTCCTTCAGATTCATTCACTTCAAATATGTCCTCTCTGCCTCTCCCCACTGTATGCAACACACACACACACACGCACACACACGTTCACAAGCTGCAACCAAGCTGTTAGATGAAATTGATTGTTTCTCTGCTCTGGGCCTACAGGACTCAGGATTATCTCTTTACTCCCGATTATCCATTTACCTGGATGCCAAGCCCAGCAGGGGCTCCAGGGAGGATGGGAAGGTTGAGTCAGGGATAATCTGGGCCCATTACAAGTGCCCTCCGAGGCTGGGTACATTTTCTGAGTCCTGCTTCATACCTCCCTCTGCTCATTCATTCATTCATTCATTCACCTGCATCCGTTCATTCCAACACTTACTGACAGCAGCGATCCAGACAAAAACATGGCCTTTGCCCTGACAAAGCTTCCCTTCTTCTTACAGTCCACCAACTTCATCCTTTCCTTCATGGTTCTCCTATTTGTTGAGGAGAAAATGATGTCGGACTTTGATACTTGCTTTTGGAACCAGACGTCCAGTCCTGGAATCCAGTCTGTGTCTGGAATCCACTTGCTAGACCTTGGCTATGTCATGTCACCCCCAAGCCTCTGTCTATTTCCCCATCTGTAAAATAGGGATCACGGTTCCTCACTCCTGGGGAGGGCCTTGAGCCCTGTGAATGGCAGCTGTGAGTACTGACTTGGGGACTTCTGTGTTCATCAACAAAACCTTCCTTAAAACAGGGCCCCACAACTTGCTAGCTTCCTAAGGCTAGGGTGGGGACCCTGGGAAACAGTTTTGAATTCCTGGTGAGACTTTGAGCCTATCTGTGGAGCACCTGCTTTTCAGACATGGCCGGTCAGCTTATTTTTTCTGTCCCTTTAAGAGAAAGCGGTTGCGAAAGGACTGGCTTATCACAAACTTTAAGGAAATCTGATGCTCTAGAGGTTTCTGCAGAGGGCCGGAGGAGCAGCCAGGAACCAGTGGCTTACTCATCATGTGCCTGCAGGCTTGCTGGAGGGCCCTGGCCAGTCTCTCCCGATCTGTAGAGTAGAGATAGGAAGCCTGTTGGTGAAGGCTGGGAAAATCTCGATGATGTCAGCATATTGAGCATGGTGGGTGGCTGCCCGCCATCACCCAGTGTCCAGCGCAAGGCTCTTGTTGGGAGGGAGGGAGCTCTTCCATGAAGCCGGGGCTTCCCAGGGCCTGGGGAAACCATGAGGTAGCTAAGTGGCTGTTTTGTGTTTGTTAAAATGTTATAACAACCTTAATTGGTCATTGGAAAACTGGACTGTTAGCTTCTCGATGGCTGGGACACTGTGGGACACTATTGTGTCTCTGTTGCTCTAGAGGCTGCAGGAGAAGCTGCAGTAGCAGCACACAGTAGGACGCAGCACATCCTTGCTGGATGACGGATAACTGGAATCTTCCAGCAGCCTGTGCTGGGCATCTGTCTTCTCCCACAGCCCCGGGGGCGTGTTTGGTAACAACCCAGGACTCTGGAGCCTTTTAACATAGGCTGAGTACCTTCATACACGCTTACCCAGCAACTTTTTTCCTTTTCTCTCCAAAGAGCTACAAACTTTATTGAGGTTATCATTTATATACAGACATAAATTGTACAATAACATCCATTTTGACCTTGTATACGTCAGTCCCCGTAAGACATAGAAATTTTCCATCAGCCCAGAAAGTTCCCTCTTAGCCCTTCCCAGTTAATCTCTGTTCCTTCCCCAGGGGCAACCACTGGTCTGCTTTCTGTCACTATAGATTAGCTTTGCCTGTTCCAGAACTTGCTATAAATGGAATCCTACAGTAGGTACTCTCCTGTCAGTCTCCCTTCACTCAGCTTACTGTTTCTAAGATTCATTTACATTGGTGCCTGTATCAGTAGTTCATTACTTTTTATTGCCGAGTAATATTCCATCTTATGTATATATAATAATTTGTGTATCCATTCACCCTCTGATGGATGTAGTATTGTTGTCAATTTTTTTTACATAAATTTTTTTTTACATAATCAAGCTGCTATGGACATTTGAGTCCAAGTCTTTGTGTGAACACATGCCTTACTTTCCCTTTTGGAAGTATCCTGGAATATAGTAACTGCATCATAGGGTAGGTGTATGTATAACTTAGAAGAAACTGCCGGCTGGGTGCAGTGGCTCATACTGTAATCCCAGCACTTTGGGAGGTCGAGGTCAGGAGTTCGAGACCATCCTGGCCAACATGGTGAAATCCCGTCTCTACTAAAAATACAAAAAATTAGCTGAGCGTAGTGGTGGGTGCCTGTAATCCCAGCTACTCGGGAGGCTGAGGCAGGAGAATCGCTTGAACCCAGGAGGTAGAGGTTGCAATGAGCAGAGATCACGCCACTGCACTCCAGCTTGGGTGACAGAGTGAGACTCCGTTTCAAAAAAGAAGAAGAAAAGAAACTGACTGCCAAGCTGTTTTCCAAAATGCTTGTATTGTTTTCCACTCCCATCAGCTGTGTACTAGAGTTCCAGTTTCTCCACATCCTAGTCAATGCTTGCTATGGTCAGCTTTTTAGTTTTAGACATTCTAATAGTTGCGTAACGGTATCGCATTCTGGTTTTAATTTGTACTTCCCTATTTAACTACTGATATTAAGCATCTTTTCATGGGCTTATTGTCATTTGAACACTTTCTTTTGTAAAATATCTGTTCAAGTCGTTTGTTCTTTTTTTAGACAGAGTCTTGGTCTGTCTCCCAGGCTGGAGTGCAGTGATAAGATCTTGGCTCACTGTAGCCTCTGCCTCCTGGGTTCAAGCAATTCTTGTACCTCAGCCTCCCAAGTAGCTGGGATTACAGGTGTGTGCCACCATGCCCGGCTAATTTTTGTATTTTTAGTAGAGATGGTGTTTTACCACGTTGGCCAGGCTGGTCTCGAACTCCTGGCTCCAGTGACCCGCCCGCCTTGGCCTCCCAAAGTGCTGAGATTACAGGTGTGAGCCATCACACATGGCCTCTTTTGCCCAATTTTTATTGTATAATTTGTCCTTTTTAAAGGAATTCTTTAATTTCTAGAAGAAAACACAGGAGAATATCTTTAATGACCTTGAGGCAGGCAAAGATTTCTTAGACACCTAACCATAAAAAGGAAACTTGATAAATTCACTTCATTGAAATTAGAAACCACTGTTCATCGAAATACACTGTTAGGAAAATGAATAGGAAAGCTACAGACTGGAAGAAAATAATCACAACAACAATATGATATACCAAGACTCTTTTTTTTTTTTTTTTTTTTTTTTTTTTTAGTGAGACGGAGTCTCGCTCTGTCGCCCAGGCTGGAGTGCAGTGGTGCGATCTCGGCTCACTGCAACCTCCATCTCCCGGGTTCAAGCGATTCTCCTGCCTCAGCCTCCCAAGTAGCTGGGACTACAAGTGCCTGCCACCACGCCCAGCTAATTTTTGTATTTTTAGTGGAGACGGGGTTTCACCATGTTGGCCAGGCTGGTCTCAATCTCCTGACCTCGCAGTCCGCCTGCCTCGGCCTCCCAGAGTGCTAGGATTACAGGCGTGAGCCACCGCGCCCAGCCTACCAAGACTATTTTCTGAGGACTTGCTTATGCCAGGCACTTGCCTGACCCTGTGTGGTCCTACAAATCCCGCTCCTCTGCCCATCAATGTCTGTGCCAGTGTCGTGTGTCATGGCCTGTCAGTCCCTCAAGGCTCTAAACTCTTTCACCCTGGTAGCTCCCTTCACAGAGGCTATTTTCTGGAACATACTTTTCCTGGCTGTTCACAAAGCTCCCTCACCCTCTCGTCTCAGGGCTCAGCCTCAATGTTTCTTTCAAAGGAAAACCTCCTTGGACCCCAGAGGCACAGCCAGGGAGGGGTCAGAGCACAGCCTGCCTTGTTGGCTGAGGGAGAGATTGGAGTACAATTTAGAATCCCATCCCTTGACTTGGGGGTAAAAATGCAACATGCCATTAATAAGGGGGCGCTGGTACTGACAAGATGGAGAGGATACGGGGCCATAGTCCCAGATCCAGAGGCCCCTTCTGGGGCAGACATTCCTGCCTTAGCTGCTGGGGAATGGAGAGGGACCGAAGAGGCTGTAGTCAGACTATGGGGCTCCGAGCGACACATGAGGACCAACCTGTACCAGCGTATGTCAGCATTTTTCTCTGGTGTGTACACAGGCAGGCTCTCGGCCCTGCTCCCAGGGCCTCTGTTTTCAGCTCATGGTCTTGCTTTTACTCTTGTCTTTACCACAGTCATGTCCATCCATTACCTCTCCACAAAAGCCATAGATTTTGAGAATGTATTCAGGCATGAATGCCCCTAGGTCGGCCCCGCAAACTGGGTCGGACTCCTTTCTCTAATCTCTCTGGAGACTCTGTGCTATCACTTCCCCTATTTATCACAGTGTAATGCAATACTATTGCAGTGTTCTTTGTTCACTGTCTGTCTCCATCCTGGGACAGAAGACTCTGTGAAGGAAGCTGCCACCCCTGCCTTGTTCTCTGCTGTGTCCCCAGCCCTCGGGGCTATGCTTGGTACACAGGAATCACTCCATGACTTCGTCAATCAGTGATGATTACTCAGCAACCACTGGCAAGGTAGACAGCACAAGTACATTCTCTCCATTCTTCCGATTGGGAAATCAAGGCTCCAGGAGTTAAATGGCTTGTTCAGGGTCTCACAGTTGGCAAAAGGTAGGGTTGTGAGTGAACGGCAGATCTGGTTTTGAATATTTCTACCCTAAGGCGACTGCACTCCTAAGTTTAAACCTAATAATGTGAGTGGTGAATGCTATAAAAATGTGGAGTGCTGTATAAATAAAATGTATCATTAAAAATATCTATGGTGATTTTAATCATCCCTAACCACAGTAATGAGACAAAGCGTGGTTCTAAATCTGGGCAGGGCTAGTGCTAAAATCCAGATGTTTCCTAGGGGCCTGATATATTTTGCATTGTGAATGCTTTTGTTAAATGTTGATGAGATGCAAAAGGATATTTACAAGATAAATGTAGGGGATGGATTATAACAATACATTGAACACATGAGTACCCACCAACCAGATCCAGAGACACAGAAAACCCTGTATGCTCTGCCTGAAGTCACCTTTTTCCCATCCCAGATTTTCCATGTATTCCCTCTTGCTTTTATTTTAATAGCTTTTTCACATCCGTTACTTTAATGTTTTCTATTCATTTATATATTTGTTCAGCAAATGCTTGTTGAGCTCTGCAACCACGGATAGAGTTACAGAGCTTCCGAATCCCACCCCTGTAACCGTGCAGTTGTTGAAAAGGAAGAAATAGAGGTGTTTTTTCCCCCCATACAAAAAAGTTATCCTCATGGTACGTGTCCCCTGCCCCCCACCGCCCCCTGAAGCAGGCTTTTATCCCCTCAAATGCCTCATTTGTGCTTTGGCCCAAACTGTAGCCCCCTGTGAGTTTTTTCCACAAAGTACTTGTGGCTTTGGCAAGGTGGTTTTATAATGCTGATAATGCTCCCTTTGTCTGGGGCCTCCCTCTGCCCCTTTCCTTTTCAGTCTATGTATTTTAGGTCTTTGGTGGGACTTTGCAGACCTTTGTACTTAGCAGGACTGGACTTAGCATAACTTCACTTCTGGGATCTCTCAGTCGTGCCGCCTTGCCAAGCAGTGGGGCCAGGGCAGCTTTGATGCTGGGGTTCGAGGGGCAAGAGTGGGAGGTGCCCATGAACTTGCTGGCAGAGGGTTACACACACTTGCTACTTGCTATTTGTGTGACCCTGGGCAAGTCACTTAACTCTTCCTGTTTCCCTTTCCACAAGGTGGATACGGCAGTCGTGCCTACCTGGGTCATGTTGAGGACTAGGCCGGCAGAGCTTGTGAAGTGCTGAGCACCGTGCCTCATGCACAGCGAGGGCCCCACCCAGCTAGCTGTCAGTAGGACAGGTGAGATGAGGGCACTAAGCGATGCCACAGGACCCCGCCGTGTTTGGCAGTCTGGGATTTAAAAAGCTTGGCACACCCACCATGATCATTCAGGCTCCCGATGCTGTGCCCAGTAGGCTGGGCATGTGTTGTATCTCTGTTTGACAGATGAGCAGACTGAGGCTCAGGGGATGGTCCCTGCTGGTAAGGGGCAGAGCACAGCAGGAGCTTCCTTTCTGTCCTGTGGGCTGCCTGCCCCAGCCCTCCTCATGGGGAGGGGCCAGATGGGCCTCTGGGGCTGGCGACAGAGGGTAGAAGAAGCTGCAGGGAAAGAAACTCTGTGGGTCTGGGCTTTGAAAGCTGGCGTTGGGTAAGTTCACAGTGAAACTTGGTGATGTCCTCAGTGTGGTTCCCTACCAGTTTTGTGGCATCTGCTACCCCTAGGGGGCAAGCATGAGGGCTCTCCTCCGCCAGACCCTGCTGGTGAGTGGAAGTTGCCCCAGGATCTAGGGTGATGTGCTCACTTCCCTGCTACCTGCACAGGATTATCCACTTACTTGTTTTGTTGTCGTTTTTTTAAAGACAGGGTTTCACTCTGTTGCCCAGGCTGGAGTGCAGAGGTGCAATCTCGGCCCACTGCAACCTCTGTCCCCTGGGTTCAAGCGATTCTCCTGCCTCAGCCTCCCGAGTAGTTGGGATTACAGGCGCCCACCACCATGACCGGCTAAGTTGTGTGTTTTTAGTAGAGACTGGGTTTCTCCATGTTGGCCAGGCTGGTCTCGAATTCCTGACCTCAAGTGATCTGCCCACCTCGGCCTCCCAAAGTGCTGGGATTACAGGCACGAGCCACCGCTCCTGGCCTGTCCAGTTAGCATTTTTAACCCTTGCTCCATTTTCCTTTGCCACCGTTTAGGGTGATCTTAGGAAGGCAAACTGTTCTGACTATTAGCCAGGGCAGGGCCTAATTAGGAAGGCATACATATGATGCTTGTGGGCTGGGGACAAGATTTGGACGGAGACACAATATAGATAGAATGGATTCTAAATCTATGCAAATTGTTTGGGGCAAAAATTTCAACTCTTGAAAAACAGTGATCTAAGCTGCCAATATTTGAGTGCTTTCTATGTGCCACTATTGCCTCCATCAACTCACTTAATCCTCACATCAACCCTGTGATGTATGTACTTTTAGGATTGCCATCTTACAAATAAGGAAACTGAGGCTCAGCGAGGAGAATTAATTCTTACGTAGTTAGTGAGGAACACAGTTGCAATTCAGAGTCACCTCATGTGGATTCCAGAACCTGAACTTATCCCATCCCCACTTGCAATTCGGATCTTTCCACAGTCATGGGTGGTGCAGAGCTGGAAAAATTCCTGCAGTGGACAACTCGGTGTGCTGGCATTGCTGGCTGTGCAGCTTGATTCTCATCCTCTTAGACAGAGTGGGAAGGCAGCAGGCTTAGAGGGTAAGAGCCACACTGCCTGGCTCTCTTGGCTTCCCTGTGCCTCTGTTTCTTTATCTGTATAGTGTAAATAATAACAATCTGACTTAATAGGCTTCTTATGAGGGTTAAAGAGAGACTGCATGTAAAACGTTAAAACTCGCCAGGCCCAAAGCAGTGAATAGATGTCGGCAGATGCGAAGATCATCTCTGCCCAGGCAAAAGCCAGGGATCTGGCTGACCTGTCCTCCAGCTGCCAGGGGATGCTTTTGAGGGGATCTGTAGCAGTTCTTTTTTGCGAGGCTGCTCTCTGGAGTTCTCAGAAGACTCCAATGTTACTGCTCACTTAACTCGCCCTTCCCAGCCTGTGTGTTTGCCTTAAAGCCCCTCGTTACAACACAGGGCAGACAGTCACACTGGCTTCTGTTCAGTGTGGACCTACTAGGAGCCTGGTCCAGGCCCAGGGACATTCCAGGCATTATCTCTGGTAGGACAAGTATCATTATCCCCATTTTGCAGATGAAGAAAAGGTTGAGCATGGAGATGGGAGCTGGCTGGTAAACTGTTTTTCCTGCCTTTTCCTCCACGGTTCATGCAGGGGCCCAGGAACCTTCGGTACACAGTTGGTGGTTGAAGCTTTGGAGGGCCAGGGACCCAGGGAGCAGCCCTCATCCCAGGACCCTTAGTCCCCAGATGGGCGGGATTGGTCGC
The DNA here is from genome assembly GCF_006542625.1 of Nomascus leucogenys. Taxonomy (NCBI): domain Eukaryota; kingdom Metazoa; phylum Chordata; class Mammalia; order Primates; family Hylobatidae; genus Nomascus; species Nomascus leucogenys. Next base: position 104,632,518 of record NC_044395.1, read on the forward strand.
CGCAGAACCTCAGCAGCTCTTGGGCTGCACTGCTCAATGGAACTTTCTGTGTGGATTGAAATGCTGTCTCCGTGCGCTGTCCAATACAAGAGCCACTTACACATCAAACTGACTAGTGCGACCGAGGGACTAGCTTTTTAATTTTAATGAGTTTAAACGTCAAGAGGCACACGTGACTAGTGGCTACTATATTGGTCAGCACAGGTTGGAGGATGGGTTTTCTTTTTTTTTCTTTTTTTTTTTTTTTTTTTGAGCCAGAGTCTTGCTCTGTCGCCCAGGCTGGAGTGCAATGGCGTGATCTTGGCTCACTGCAACCTCCGACTCCCTGGTTCAAGCAATTCTCCTGTTCCAGCCTCCCGAGTAGCTGAGATTACAGGCATGTGCCACCACGCCCAACTAATTTTTGTAGACATGGGGTTTCACCATGTTGGCCAGGATAGTCTCTGTCTCCTGACCTCATGATCCGCCCGCCTCGGCCTCCCAAAGTGCTGGGATTACAGGCTTGAGCCACCGCGCCCGGCCCAGAGGAGGGGTTTTCTGCAAAGGGAAGTATTTGTGAGAGCTGGCGGCACCTTGCTGGTGGCTTTGTTTCTCCTATACCTGAAGATTAAGAGGAGGTCATATGTCAGAGCTGGTTTTACACTGATTCCCTCCCCGCCCCTTCATGGAGAGAAGAGAGGGCCAAGTGACTGGAAGAATCCATGCATGCAGCTGGTGTTGCCTTTCTGCAAACACATCTACGTGGGGTGCCTGGGCCCGGCATGTGGAGAAAACCGCAAAAAGCAATGCAGGCACGTGTGTTGTCCAGAGAGGAACAGGAATAGCAAGGGAAGGAAGACCTGCGGATTTTCCCTTCACGCTAACCTGACAATAACACCCTGGTGTTAGTCTCTGGATTTCATTCACCCAGGGAGAGAGTGTTGCATGAATTCATCAATGAATTCTTTTCACAGCTTACCAGTGTTTGCGTGACGCAGAGCCGGGATCATCAGAGAAGCTGAGGTTCTTATTTCCCAACAGAAATAAGTCACAGGCAGTGGAATAAAACAACCACCCAACGTCAAATCTTGTAGGGATCGTCCCATCTTTAGCCAAAACTGAGATTAAATTATCCAATTTGGAGCCTTTGGAAGAAAAATGGCTCTACTGGCTTTTCCTTCTGCCAAGAAAAAAGCTCTTCAATTTGTCAGTTCCTTTATGAACTTGCTGTGTGTCTTAGGACAAGTTCCTTAATGTCTCTGAGCCCCAGTTTCCACACCTGACAAAGGCATATCTTGAAGGGGGATTGTAGAAATTTGATGAGACAAAAAGTGAGGCTGGCTTTGGCAAGTAACAAAGCTCTGTTCACCCTTGAAAGTAGCCATGACATTGTGCAGAGGGAGGAGATTGGTGATTCTGAGCTGGGAGCAAGCCAGGGGTGAATTGCGGGCCATATACCCAGAATGATGGTATTTGTGGAATGAGAAGAAAAAAAATACCCTAGATCAGTAGGAAATGACTCTTTATTTTCCTTGACTGTCAACAGGACACCACAAGCACTGGAAAAGGAAAAAACAATAATAATCTTGTTCAAAATGTATCTCCAGGGGCCCTTGGAAAAGGCAGCCCTGCCCTCCTCCTAATTCTTGTCTCTGTGGGCCTGTTCCGGGCTCAGAGGAGCTGGAAGGCCCCTCTGGAGCTCTTCTCCCATGCCTGTGCCCCTTTCTCACTGCGTTAGGGGCATGAAGGATGATCTGGGGAGTCCACAGGGTAGCTGGGTCTCTCAGGGTTTCCGGGGTGCCCTCATACGGTCCCTGAGTCTGAGACCTCAGACATCATGGGCTTACTGTCCCGGTGGGTCGGGGCAGCAGCTTCACTGCTGGGCTCTAAGGGGTGTGACTGCTGCATGTTTCCACCCGCGTGTGTGCATGTGTGTGTATGCGTGTGTGTGTGTGCATGTGTTTGTGTGGTGTGTGTGCATGTGTTTGTGTGTGCATTTGTCTGTGTGTGCATGTGTTTGTGTGTGCCTGTGTGTGCATGTGTTTGCGTGTATGTGTGCATGTGTTCGTGTATGTGCATGTGTGTGTGCATGTGTTTGTGTGTGCATGTGTTTGTGCATGCGTGTATGCATGTGTTCATGTGTGTGCATGTTTGTGTGTGCACGTGTTTGTGCGTGTGTGTACATGTGTTCGTGTGTGTACGTGTGTGCGCGTATGTGCATGTTTGTGTGTGCACGTGTGTACATTGTTTGTGTATGTGCATGTGTGTATGCATGTGTTCGTATGTGCATGTGTGTGCATATGTTCCTGTGTGCATGTTTGTGGTGTGTCGTGTGTGCATGTTTGTGTGTGTATGTGTTGTGTGTGTGCATGTGTTTGTGTGTGTGTGCATGGGTGTGTGTGCATGTGTTCATGTGTGTGCATGGGTGTGTATGCATGTGTTCATGTGTGTGCATGTGTTTGTGGTGTGTGTGCGTGTGTGTGTGTGCATGTGCACACTTGCTGTGAACTATAGGGGAACCCAAAAGAACATGGGATGCCAGATGTTTAAGTAAACCTGGAACCTTATCAGGCAGAGTGAGATACCCGAAAAGATGATGCCATGAGGCTTAGAATCCTCCGTCTCCCTCTGAGCCACAGCTTCCTCATCTGAAAAGCGGGGCTGCTAGTGGCTAATTCACAGAGTTGGAGAACAGGTCCATGTAGGGCCAGGAGGACAAATCATAGCCAGGACAGGGTGACGTGGTGAGGCTGTCATCCTAAAGTTGGCTTCCTCTTGTGGATCCTTTTAGGAGATGTCATTTTTGTGTTTGAAGCTGGAGTTTTCCTTCTACCTGGGTCTCCTCTTCTCCTGGGGGCATCAGTGCAGTCTGTCCTGAGACTTCTCTCCAGACCCTCAAGAAATGAAGGCTAGCCTGGTTCCCATGGCCTGGTGTCCAGTCTGCTGCTGTCTCAAGCCTGGTTTGAGTAGTGGCCTCCCGAGAGACCCTGTTCCCTCTGAGTTTGGGGAACTGAGCCTGGGGGTGGTTTTCTCCCTTTCTCAGTCTCCCCTCACACCACTGAAAGGGGGCAGGGGCATCACCAGTGGGGAAGTGCCCTGGACGTAGTGCTAGCCCTTGGCAGACTCCAGCACACACCTAGGGTGACAGCCGTGGAGCCAATCTGCTCCTCCCACTTTGGGGGGTAGCCGGGGAGATATGCCTGAAGTGCATCCACAATAACTTTATGCACAAGTTTGAACTAATTGGCTCATCTGTTTAATTAATAATGGATACGCCAGGTCCCCCGAAGAGGCTGGAGAGCATCCATCTGTCCCACCACATGGGGAGGCTGGAAGCCTTGGCAGTGATTCCGGAGCAAGTAGGGCATTTGTTTCCATTCTGAATAATGACCGCCCTGATGCCACCCACCCCACCTCCTTCTCCTGGGCACTGGGAGGCACTCAGAGGCGTCCTAGTCACTTCTTCTGTGGACTGTCTCCTCCTCCTGGTCCCCCCTGTGTCCTCAGGCTCCAGGGAGCCAGTCTCTAAGGTCTGGGCATCTGCTCTGGGAAGAGGGGATGGGCTCCGGGAGCAATGTGCAGTGGACAGTGGCGTTGCCAGAGAGGGCTCACGGAGGGCTTGTGGCCAAGGGCAGCAGTGAAGCTCCCTGGCTGTAGCACTCAAGGCCCCCTCGCTTCTTGGCTGTGTGACCTCGACAAGCCATTTCACCCAGCGAGCTTCGGTTTATCACAGCACTCACAGCAGATGATGGTTTGCCAGCAGTAAATTTGGGGCTAGTATTTTATTTGTTCATTCAAAAATACTTATTGAGCACCTACAGTGGGCTGCAGACAATGTCCTGGATAGGGGGGTGCAGCAGTGGACAGAAGCCCCTCCTTTGGGGAGCTGAGAATCTAGTAGGAGAGGCAGACAGTTGAATAGGTATTCAATGTCAATTTATAGACAATATTTGTTTGTATGTTATATAAATATTATATAATTTCATGTGCATAGTTAAATCTATATTTCTTATTGGCTCATATATTAATTATATATATCTACATAATAGTCCGGAGAAATTCAGTGAGTGATGCCGAGGGAAGCTGTTTTTGGTGCAGGTCAGGGACACCTCTGTGAGGGGTGACATTTAAACAGTGTTGAGGAAGTGAGGGGACAGCCTGGAGCATCTGCGGGGACAGTCTCAGGCAGAGGGGACCGCAGGCACGCACGGCCTGGAGCAGCCAGGGGCTGGTGAGTCCCAGGGCTGGAGCCAAGTTCACTGGGGCTGAGTGGAAGGAGGTGAGCGGGGGTGGCCAGGGAAGGTCATGAGGGGCCTTGCGGGCACTTGAGTGTGGTGTCTGTCTTGCTGACTGCCTGGCACATAGTAGGTGCTACCTAAGTGTGCTTCCCTTCACCCACTGTTTCATTAGAGCTTTCTCAGTGGCAGACCTTGCGCAGGGCAGTGGGAATTCAGAAGGGAGCCGGGGCCTCTCCATCATGGGCTTTGGTGGAGCTGTGCGGAGTGATGTAGAAACCAAGAGGTTTCTGTGCCCCTCTGATCCTCACTCAGTGGGGTTCCTCCTGGAAGAGGTGATACCTCAGTTAGCTCTTCAAGGAGTGGACCTCCACCCCGGGGAAGTAGCCTGGGAAGGATGTACTGAACAGAGTGGACGAACAGTACCTGCCAAGACCAAGAGGTGGGAGAGAGTGTGGCTTGTGGGGCAAGGGCTGGCAGTGACTGTGGCTGCAAATCCAGGGTTTGCAGGAGGATGGGGGGCCACAGGAGCTGAGGCTGGGGAGTGGCCCAGTTCCCGCAAGGCGTCTCGTGTGACTCAAAGTCAAGTTGTCCCAGAAACAGACCCTGAGATGTGATATGCTCCCAGGGGGAAGGGGAGGGAGCTGGGAAAATGGGAAGGGAAGGGAGACAGTGAAACAAGGGTGAGATCCTAGGCCAAGCCCTGCGGGGTCTAGGGTGTCTGTTGTGCCTCAGAGTTTGTACCCCACCTCCTGGGTTAAAGTGATTCTCATGCCTCAGTCTCCCAAGAAGCTGGGCTGACAGGCATGTGCCACCATGCCCACCTATTTGTACCACATTGTGGCAAGGGAGCTGTGCTTTCCTACCCCACGCCTGCTGGTCTTTGGCTGAGGAGGTGGGGAGGCTCAGAGCACTTCTGGCTTTTGCTTGTGGGGCAGAGCCACTCCAGGGACTCAAGGGCTGCCTGCTGAAGAAGAGTCCTAGGTGCAGGAGTTAGGAGCAAATGTACTCAGAAACGCACCAGGCATCAGAAGGGAAATGGCTGAGCTAAGGTGACCAGCCCTCCCAGCGTGCCAGTGTCCCAGGGGTTTCCTGGAAGTAGGATGCTGAATGCTAAAGGCAGGATGGTTGGTCATCCAGAGCAGCAACGGTGTTGCTACACAGAGCTCACCTTTTTCAACCTCAGTTTTCTTTTCTGTAAAATGGGGATTATAATAGAGCCAACCTTGTGGGGATGCTGGTGAGAGTCACCACATGTTACCTTGGTGCATTGCCAGGAATGCTTGCTCTCTAAGCCCTCCTCTCCACTTGCCAGGCACTGGGCGACCCCAAGGCCTGGAATGATGAAAGCAGACATTTCCAAAGCTGGGGAACGTCCTCCTGTTCTTTACCTTCCCCTGCGCTCCCTTCCCATCCCTTCCCCAGCCGTTTGACAACTGCCCAGGAGCTGAGGCCCTGGAGAGGAGGAGGCTGTGTCTTTAAGTGTTCCGAACAGCACTGAAATGTTATGACAGTGCATCTCACAAGGGATGCCGTTTCCACGGCAACCCCACTCTAAGATAAGCAAGCCGCCTGTATTTTTTTCTGAAAGGTTGAGGAATGGGGGTGGGGGGAGTTAGGCGATCTGTCAGCGGGTGGGACTTGAAAGCAAGAGCCACGTCCATTAATCCTTTAGCTCCGATTGTGTTATCCAGGAATGAGCCATTAGAGGAGGGAGAAGCAGGGCCCCTTCCCCTGGCACCGTGTCTCGTGAACTCGAGTAGGGGCTACCTCTGGACGCATGGCAAGAGGGAGAGAGAGAAAGAACCATGGTCAAGTTTTGTCTGAGAAACTGCAGCCCTCTAGCCTTTACCAGGTTCACCCCTACCAAGTGTTTCCTGGTATCCAGAGAGTACCTGGCCAAAAGAACCTGGAGCTTCACACATGTGTGGTTGTGTGTGTGTGTGTGTGTGCACGTGTGGATGTATGCGTGTGTAGAGCCCAGGGTCTTTGGTATTAAGAACTCAGGCTCTGGCCGGGCGTGGTAGCTCACGCCTGTAATCCCAACACTTTGGGAGCCTGAGGCAGGTGGATCACCTGAGGTCAGGAGTTCAAGACCAGCCTGGGCAACATGGAGAAATCTCGTCTCTACTACAAATACAAAAATTAGGTGGTTGTGGTGGCACACACCTGTAATCCCAGCTTCTTGGGAGGCTGAGGCATGGGAATCATTTGAACCCGGAAGGTGGAGGCTGCAGTGAGCTAAGATCTCACCACTGCACTCCAGCCTGGGCAACAGAGCAAGACTCTGTCTCAGGAAAAAAAAAGAGAGAACTCAGGCTCTGTTCTGAGACGTAAGTTCAAATTCTGGTCCTATCAGCGGCTGGGGTATTGGATAAGCTACTTAACCTGCTGAGCCCTCAGCTTCTTCATCTATTAGTGGGCATAATAATGAAAGCACCTGTCTGATGAAGTGGGTATGAGGACTTAAGAGAGAATGAATGTATGTGACTAACGGTGCCCAGCACAGTGCCTACTCCATAGTAGGTGCTTAATGAATGCTAGTTATTAACATGCATTTTCATTAACTGAATCAATGGGAAAAATGATGCCAGCTTGGTTGAAGCATAAAGAGGGGGTCCTCACCGGCTTTAGGCAGACATCGGCATTGTCCAAGACCACCTCAAAGACCTGCTGCCATTTCTAACATTGGAACCCCCACCCCCACCCCCACCCCCAGGGTCTTCCCATCATACCTAGAGTCAGATCTAAGTTCCTTATCGTGGCTGGCTCCTGCCAGCCTCATCCTCACCACCTGGGCTCCTTCAACAAGCTGGGCCAGTTCCTGTCCTCATGCCAGCTGCTTCTCTTCCTGGGACCACTCTTCCCTCACTGGCCCACTCCAGCATGGAAGGGTTTGACATCATCCAAGGGCTGCTGCCTCATCCCCTGGTCCTGATGTTGGCATCAGGTGATGTTTAAGATGCCTGCCCTGGAGCTTCCCTGCCTGGGTTCAGATCCAAGGTCCCACTGCCTGCCCCAGTCATAGTAAGCCAGATGATTTCTCTAAAACTCAGCTTCCTCATCTGCAGAGTGGTCATGATGGTATCCTACCTCCACTCATCCAAGCAGTAGGCCAGTGGGGGTGCAGGAAACCAGCTGGGAGGCTACTGCAATAGTCCAAGCGAGTTCTGGCGGCGGCCAGCCTGACACACAGGTGTGAGGATCAGGCATGCACTGGACTTCCAGGGATGAGCTCACGCCCACTCACTGCCACACCCTTACTCCTGCCACTTCTGATTGTCTAAGCTTCTGGGGCCCAGACCCCATTTTCTGCCCCAGGAGCTGGAAGAAAGGATACATTTCATTCACCAGACCCCGCTGGAGTCTTGACCTCTCAGAACCTTACTGGCTTCCATGTGGTTTGGGACCTTGGGGTGTATAGGCATGAGATGCATTGTGCCCTGAGCCCAATGCCGGCTGGCACCAAGGACCTTTGGAGGCTTTGGGGTGATCTGGGACTAGCCAGGGCCCCCTGCTCCCAGGCCTGCTAAATGTGGAGCTATAGCCTGCAGACACAGCCTGTCACTGTCACTACCTGCCCCAAACCTCAGGGGTGAGCCATGGCTGTGAATGCACTTTCTATTCCTTTTTTGTGCCCTTTGGCCTCCCTGTGGTCCCTCCGTTGCCCTTTCCATGCCACATCATGACTGCATCTCACTCATTTGCCCCAGCCTTCAGGAGACGCTTTGCCCACATCTGCTTTTACAGAACAGCAAGCTGAGATGTCACAGGATGGCAAGGAAGAGGAGAAAATGGAGGCTCCTGGTTCTTTGCTAATTTATTTTGACAACTGTAATTTCATTTTAATTATTTATGATCATTCTTCAGAGTTCACTGGCAAGTGACCTGAGGTGTATGTTTTGTGCAGTGGAGAAGCCATGGCAGTGGGAGATTGGTTTTCAGTTTTTATGATGTTTTTGCTGATTCATGGGAAATGGATGGCAGGGTCCCCTGCCCCACTCCTGTGGGTTCCTCCACCACCACTGAAGAATGCTTCTCCCTTCACGCAGTGGAGATAAAAGCAAGAACCTGGAGCTCATGGTTGGTCGTGGGGACTGGTGGAGTCATCGTCCCTGTTTCCAGCTGGGTTTCTTCTCCTTGGAGAGGCAACACCTCTCCGGGTGTTACCTGCACATGGTGCCCAGAATGGAACCCAGCATGTCAAAGTAGGGAGAATGTTGGTGACTACAGGTCTCCCCCCATCCTTGTTTTATGCACTAGGGAACTAATGACCTGAGAAGGACAAGGATAGCCTCAGTCACACAGCAACAACCAAAATGCAGACCTGCTGAGCCCGGGCCAGCCTGAGCCTACCCACCCTCAGTGTGTCCTCTAGGCTCCTGCCCTGGCTGGAGCAGGGTGTGTAGGTATCTGTTCACATGCATATTCCCAGCCCCCAGGCCTGAGTCTGCAAGGACTTTCTCAAGCAAATGATCACCCACATTGAGACACTGGCTTAGAGGGTATGTTCAGAAGTGTGGCTTCTTGAAGGCCGTGGCTGGTGGGTTTCCTATGGTGTTGGCTTTGAGGGTTCTGAGAACATTGTCCTGCCTCTGAGTAGCATCCTCACCCAACTTCAGGTATTACAGAACCTGAAATCCTACTTGTGGAGATTTTTTCCTTTGGAGATAAGCATCACCTTCCATTTTCTGGATGTTCCTAGGAGGAGTGACTCATTGAGGCCACAAGAAATCCATAGTAACAACCCCTCATGTCTGTTGAGTAGGTTAGACCCTTGGCTTATCTGATTTCTCACAACTCAGGAGGCAGACAAAGCAAAGACTCTTTCTGCCCATTTTACAGATGAGAACCGAGAGGCTCCAAGAAGTTGGTGCCCCTAAAAGTCACGTGGCCAGTGAGTTCACAAACCAGACTCTGGACATTCCCACTGTAGCCTGATGAGGTGGGGTGTTAGGGAATAGAAGAGACTGAGAGGCCAGGTGAGTGGGTGAGGGAATGAGAGGGGAAAGGCTTTGGTGGGGGCCACGGTACCCACCATTATTATTTATAGGATAGATCTGGTGGGACTTTCTGAGCAATGTGAGGGATGATGGCGGGGTGGGGAGGAGTATGGAGACTGATAAATGGATTCTGTGCCTGAGCACCTGGGAGCCAAGTCCTGCCATTAATGAAAATGGGGGTGGGAGCAAACACACCTGCAACGAATGCCTCCTTGGTGAGACTCAAAGATTCTTAAGGACCAGTTCTGTGCCACATTCATCATTTGATTATCCTTGTGTCTAGCAAAGGCACTGATGGGATGAGATTCTCAGGAATGGTTTGTCAAGAGCAGATGTGAATGGTGGAGGGGAAAGAGCTCCTAAAGGCATGAAAGTGAAAAAAATTCGGGAGGAATTAACACTCTCCTGCCTCAGGTGAAGTGACCTCTGGCCTTTCTCTAAGTGGGTGACATACAGCACTAATGCTTGGCCCTAAACAGTTGCTCAGCAGAAAAGTTTAGGAACAAATGTGTACTCTTTCTCCATTTCTGGAGAGTCAAGACGCTTGTTGGGTCAAATAAAGGCTCTGATAAGTTCTGCACAAAGAAGCCTGTTTAACTTGGGGTAAGCCACCATTTCCCAGACTTCTTGGACCACAGCGCCTTTTTTTGTTGCTGAGGTTATTAGCATCTGAACACACTTTAGAAAGGCTCTTCAGGCCAGCCTCCCCACTGTGTGCTCAGTGGCTGGCCATCCCTGAAGAGGGTCAGAGAGGCCCATGCCCTCCCTGACTTAGGAAATCACTATCTGCTGTTGAGGATTATTCTGAAGATGGTACCATCATTAGCATCATAATAGCAGCTTCACTTACTCAGTCCTTAAACTCCCCAGCAATGTGGCGAGCAGCTTTCCTGCGTCTTTCATGTAAGGCTCACAGCAGCCCTGTGACGTGGGTACTGTCATCACCATCCTCATTTCACAGACAGGGAAAGACGGGGAAAGATGGGGAAAGCAAGGCTTGGAGGATTAAGTCGCTTGTCCAAGGTTACACAGCTGGAAAGTAGCAGAGCCAGATGTAGTCAGAGAAAAGCTCCAGTGCATTCCTTCCCCCAAGCCTAACCACTGCCCCGTCCTGTGAGGGACTTGGTAGCCTCCCCCATCTGACCCAGACCGTGGCTAAACCACTCCGGGGCCCCCAAATTTGGTGTTTGCATTGCTAGCTTCAGTTTGGACCCCCCTGGGCAGCCCTCACCCCCTGCCCTCCCCTCGGCCTTCCTGGAACTGATGCTGAGTATATTAGAAACCCATGGAATTGGAGAGTTTTAAACAGGAAACTGGTATAATTTTGGTCAGGAGCTCAGGCTAGAGTGAGGAAGCTCTGCCAGGCACAGCCACATCCAAAAGAAATAGAGAGGGAGGGTTTAGAGTTTCCAGTTTGTGCATTTCAGGGATATGAAGATAGATAAAGGAGTTGTATTCAGCCCTGTCCAGGCTTGACTGTCTTTTGTTTTTCTTGTCTCCCAAGTCCCTCTTTATTGAATCTGGTGAGACTGAGGCCAACTAGGGTACCCAGGGCAGTGAAGCTTCATCTCATGGGATTTACCCCCACCCCCACCCCGCCTTTGTGACTTTTTGTGTCATGCTCTGCACCCCACCCCTTCCCAGGCAGTGCCGCCCCCTCCTCACCCTTGCCCTCCCTCGTTTTTTGTTCCTCTGGGAGCTCCCCAGAGAGTGGGCCACTGCGGGGGCCATCAGTGCAGAGAGGACACAATGGAAGTCTTGTGAAGCTGTGGGCTTCTCCTGCCCCCTCCCCAGCGGCCTGTCCAACATTCCTCAGCCTTGCCCGAGACCTTCTTGAACCCTTGTCCCCTTGGAAAACCAGACTAAACTGGTCTTAGCGGGGAGACGGTTTTTGTCTGCCTAAGGAGCCTGTCCCGCACCCCACCCTAACTTCGGAGCGGCCACTGCCCTTGCACACCCTATACCATGGTCCAAACGACACACCCACAACACCGTGCCAACCTCGGATTTAAAAGTTTTATTAGATTAGCAAGTTCATTCTTCACTCAGCTCTCCCCAGCCCCCATTCAACTGCATTTCAATTCCACAAACATCTGTTAGCCCTCCAAGTAAGGGAGAACGGCAACGAGCCAGCAGTAGCTCCCGGTGGAAGAGGGCACTGTGGTGGGGGGACTAGAAGGATGACCCTCCCAGGCCTATTGTGTGGGGCACAACATCGATTGGGTGTTTATTATGTGTCAGCGATGATCTCTGTGGTCACAGCAACCCCATGAGATAGGTGCTACTATTTTCCCTTTCTATGAAAGAGGAAACTGAGGCATGAGGAGTGATGACCCATTCCCAGGGTTACAGTCAGGAAGTGGCAGAGCCAGGATTTGAACCCAGGCAGACTGCCTTCAGAGTTGCTCTTAACCACCCATGCATTTATTAGAATGCTTGGCAAGTATTTATTTATTTATTGAGATGGAGTGCAGTGGCACGATCTCGGTTCGCTGCAATCTCTGCCTCCTGGGTTCAAGCAATTCTTGTGTCTCAGCCTCCCGAGTAGCTGTGATTACAGGTGCACACCACCACGCCCGGCTAATTTTTTTGTTTGTTTTGTTTTTTTTAGTAGAGACAGGGTTTCACCATGTTGGCCAGGCTGGTCTCAAACTTCTGACCTCAGGTAATCCACCTGCCTCGGCCTCCCAAACTGCTGGGATTACAGGTGTGAGCCACTGCGCCCAGCCTGGCAAATATTTATTGAGCCAGGTACTCTCTGCCACTAGAACAGCCTCTCCCCAGGGCACACGCTTTAAGATTCACAACATACATTCAGACCACAGTCTTCAGGATGACTCTGCAGGTATTAGAGGACCCATTTTGATGATGGAGAAACTGAGGTTCAAAGGAGTGAAAGGTATTGCCAGAGGCCCTAGAGCTGGTGGATCTGGCAGATCTGGGATTGGAGCCTCTTCTGCCTCACTTACATCTCAACTGAGCCCGCAGCTCAGTGTCAGGACTAAATACCTGTGCCGTAAATGAAAGCCTGGTTACCTGCAAGAGACCAGGGCTGGGTGAGCCCCTCTGTCTGGGTAAGAACGGGCCACCTGGTTCAGGGCTTTCCCTGGCTGTATGAAGTTCCCCTTCCATAGGGCCTGTATTTGTGCAGTGATGGGAGGGTTTGCCCAAAGCTCATTTGCAGCTGTTCTCTGCCAGAGCCCCTTTCTGGGCTGTGCAGTAGGATGCCTGGTGACACCTGTTTGCAGAAGTTTCTGGTCTCCCTACCTGGAACAGATTTGGCCCAACCCCCTCGTAGTCTCTTCCTGAGAAGGGGGCTTCCTAGGATTGGGGACGGGTGGGGGCAGGGACTTCTCAGGCAGTCAGTGGGGTCACAAATCGGGCTAATTGCAAAGCTTCCTTCCACAGAGGCACAGTGTCTGCCCAGAAAGTCTGTCTCCTGGGAAAAGGCCAAGAGGACACAATGAGTATTTACCATGCAGGGGCCCGCCTGGGCTGCGAGGGGCTGGGGGCCTGACCCACAGCCCAGAGCTGCACAGTCTGACAAGGGCAGAAGCAGGACCAAGCCTCACATCTTCTGACCCCCAGGCTGAAGCTTTTTAAACTGCACAGTTGTCCCTCCATATCTATGGACGACTGGTTGTGTGGATGCTAAAATCTGCAGGTGCTCAAGGCCCTTAGAGGATTTTCTTATTTATTTATGTTTAAATAGCTTCCAAATCAGGATTGTCGGATTGTTGGGGCCGAGCAGCTGGTACATAGGGGTTCATTATGGTATTCTCTCTGTGTGTGCTTGAAAAATTCCAAAAGTTAGAGTTCACGTGATAAACTAAATGTTACCACTTCAGAAAGGCTTTTGCAGAACAAAAATTTAGATTGCCATTCTCTACAGCCCCTGCTTTGCTTCCTCCATAGAAGTTACCCTAACGTGAGGTTCTTTTCTTATCTGTCCCTATCTGTCTCTGTCTCTGGAGTGGAGCTTCCTATGTTTGCTTCATTTGTAGGTATCTCCTTATCTGCCAGCACAGAGCTGGGCATACAGAAGGTACCCAGTACATACCTGTGGAAGGAAATAATATCCACATAGCATCCAGAGAAACCACACTAGCCTCAAGGATTTGGTGGGGAATCATGGGAAAAAACGAAAAAAATATCTTCATTAAGTTAGCAGTGCCTCAGGGCGGTGGTTAAGAGCTCCAAAGACAGAAGGAAACTGCCTCATTTGAATCCCAGCTCCATTTTCCCAGTGACCTTGGGGGAGTTACTAGCCTTTTCAAGCCTTTATCTCTTCACCTGTAGAATGGTGGCAATAACAGTTCTAGCTGCCAGCTTTAGTGGCTCACGCCTGTAATCGCCGCACTTTGGGACTCTGAGGTGAGAGGATCAATTAAACCCAGGAGTTTGACACCAGCCTGGGCCACATAGTGAGACTCTGTCTCTACAAAAAATAAAAAACATCAGCTGGGCGTGGTGGTGTCCACCTGTGGTTCCAGCTACACGGAAGGCTGAGGTGGGAGGATTGCTTGAGCCTGGGAGGTCAAGACTGCAGTGAGCCATGGTCAAGCCACTGCACTCCAGCCTGGGTGACAGAGTGAGACCTTGTCTCGAAAATAAAAAGATTCTATTCAAGAACGTCATCATCCATGCACTTCCCTGCTAGGTCTTAGACCTGCCTCACTGGGAAGCACATTAGGACCTGGAGAATCTCTCCTCAAGCTGGAAAAGGCAACAGAGGGGGAGTTTGGGGAATGGACAGTGGAATACGGCAGCCCCTGGGGGTCTTTGATGGGTCAGGAACCCTGCAGGAGAGGAAACAGCAGACAGACACAAAGGCTCTGGGGTGGGTTCTGGGACCCAGAGAAGCGAAGCACAAAGTGGTTGAGGTGGGTGCGGGGGAGAGCTGTGGGAGATGAAGTGAGGGGGTAGTGGTGGGGGCTGCAGGGCCTTGAAGAGTTTGGGTTTTATTCTAAGTGCAATGAGAAGCCTTCAGAGAGTTTTAAGCAGAGAAGCTCCAGGTTCTAATTTGCATTTTAAATAAATCCCTCTGGCTGCTGCATGGAGAATGGATTATTGGAGCAAAAGTAGGAGCCAGAGACCAGAGAAGATAGAAGTCAGGGCTGCCTCCCCAGCCCCAACTGGATGGAGCAGACGGGAGTGGGGGGCTGGGAAGCACTGCACACACACGCACACACACACACACACACACACAGCCTCTGGCAGAGTGGGCTCAAGAACTGGGGGAGAGGTGGCTGGGGCTGCAGGTGGTAAAGGCTATGGGTGGGGACTCCAGGGCCTCTAGATGAGAGGTCCAGTTTGTCCTAACTGGTTCCCAAAATGCTGGGATGGAAGAGGAAACCGTGAAAGCAAAATGATACAAAGGGCTTTACTAGAGAAGCCTTCCTTGGAGTCTGCTCAGACCCATTCCTTTTATTATTGTTGTTCGGAGTATCGCTCTGATTTTAACATTGAGCTGCTCTGATAAACAGGTGCACCAGCTCCAAGATGGTGGGGACAGTGGAGGGACCCGTGTTTGGGGAGCGTCATGGCAGAGGCATGGGGCACAAGTGAATCTTTCACTCACTACCCATTGATTGAGGGCCTGACACATTCCAGGCCCTACTAGGTGTTAAAAGTTATTCACTGGTCTATGAAACCAAGCTTCTGTCCTCTAGGAATTCAGCCTAGTAAGAAAAGGGAGTGTATGCAGAGTACAACACAAGTGAGTGTTCGTGGGTGTGAACAGGGCAGGAGCAAAAATTTCACAGGCAGATAAGGCTTTTCAGAAGACAAGTCGACAGAGAAGCCAAGAAAGGATTTACTGAGGTGGCCTTGAAGGACTGGGGCTGGGAAGATGACATTCTGGGTGGAGGGACAGCATTTGCCAGTGCTTAGATGTGGGAAAGCGTGGGGTGGGGGGGGGGTATTTTTTCAGCAAAGAAGATATCCTCCCTTCGGGTAGGGATTCTGGGAACATGTACAGGAGTAGGGAAACATTAAATCAGGGAGGGAGGTTGAGGCCAGAGTACAGAAGTTCTTGAATGCTGAATTTGGATTTAATTGTTCTGTCATGAGGAGTCGGAAGGTTTTGGATCAGGCCAGTGGTCTGGAGATATGGCTCTGAGAGAGGGTAGAGGAGGGACTGAGGAAGTGAGAGACTGAAACAAGTTGTCTGCTGCAAGGATCCAAGGAGTAGAAGCTGCCGCCCTGGAATGGAGCAGGGGACACTGGGGTGGAGATGAGGGGCTGATGCAGGAGGCAGCAGGACAACTCTATAGGACTTTGCAATGAATTGGATGGGGCAAGAACAGAAATGCTCTGAGTCTCTGTGTATTTGAGCTGAGATGCTTAGATTATTGAGGCCACTAAGAAAAATGGTGGGAACTCAGAGGATAGAGGAAAAGCTAGTGAGAGGGGCCAGAGAGATGATAAACTCAGCTTAGGGCAAAAATGTTATGATTCTTACTCCATCAGCCTGCCGACATGAAAACCCCATTCCAGCAGTATTCTCTCAGCACTTGGATGGAAGTTTGACCAGCACTTATTACACCTGAAAAATAAGAATGAAATGTCACCAGCTCACTGAGCCTGCCTGTGCTGTTGATCAGATTACATTGCTGTTCATCATTACTTTGCTGCTTTGTCTCTTTCTGCTCCTGGATGGTAAATTTCTTTTCTTTTTTCTTTTTTTTTTTTTTTCCCCGAGACAGTCTCACTCTGTCGCCCAGAGCTGGAGTGCAATGGTGCGATCTCAGCTCACTGCAACCTCCACCTCCCGGGTTCAAGCGATTCTACTGCCTCAGCCTCCAGAGTAGCTGGGATGACAGGCGTGTGCCACCACACCCAGCTAATTTTTGTATTTTTAGTTTCACCATGTTGGCCAGGCCAGTCTCGAACTCCTGACCCCGTGATCTGCCTGCCTTGGCCTCCCAAAGTGCTGGGATTACAGGCGTGAGCCACCACGCCCAGCCGGTAAGTTTCTTGAGGGCCACAGGCAGAGGCCACATCAGTTCTTTTTTGACTTCTGTAGACCCAGGATACAGCACAGTCAGCACCTGGCAATGGATAAGTTCAACAAATACTTGTGGACTGAAGGAAGGAAAGGAGGGAGGGAAGGAGGGAGGGAAGGAGGGATGCCTTATCCATCTCAGTTCAGCACAGAGCCTGGCCCTCAGAAGCTCTGTAACTAACATTTTGGGACCGGCGAGCAGCGATGAGGGATTCTTGGCAAGCTGAGGTTTTCAGAGCTCCCCTCTGGTAGCTGCTGTGCTTGCAGGGGTGTGTTTATCTTTAAGGTCTGGATCTAAATTTTTCTTTCAAGTCCAAAGGCTTTTACAAACCCCAGCCTAAAACAACAACTGGATTGCATTTCTGAGGAGGAAGGGTGGGGGTGGGGAGAGAAGGAGGAGAAAGCAAGAGAACCTCTCCACTTCCCACCCCGTAATGAGTTCCGAGATGGAGGTAGAGCTAGAAAAACAGAACAGGCTGTTTAGGTGGGACAAGCAAGAAGCCCAGCCCCCTGGGGAGGGCCTGGGGAGGATGCAGAGAAGAAGTTAGTTTGTGGAGAAATAATAGATCTTCTCCTGGTCGGCTGTTAGCAGGGCAGCTGCGGCTGCCCTTGGTGGGGGGAATCAGGAGTGACTGTCTGGCTACCTTGTTAGTGGGTGGGGGTCCTCCCAACCATGGGTGGGAGCAGCCGGCACTGGCCACTGCCCAGCAGAAACAGAGCTGGTTATCGCTTTTCATAAAGACTGGTCATTTTCATAAAGACTAATCAATGCCTGGGTGAGTCTCCTTGGCAGAAAGAAAGGCAGCTCTAAATGGGAGCGGCAGATGCGTGCATCTGTGTGCATCTGTCGGGAAAGCCAGGGAGAATGTACAGAGGGATGTGGCTAAAGACAGGTGGCATTCCTGGCCACATTTCACAGCTCTTCGTGATGCAGAAGTAAATACATACGTAAGCTGCTTCCACAGAGGCATTCTCTGGGTGCTGGTAAATCAGGGAAGGTTTGTTGGGAAGGGTCTTGATGCCTAACCTCATATTCTGGCTCTAGTTTCCAGGAAGCCCCTGTTCCCCTCAAGATGAGATTGGGGCCCTGGGCCAGGGAGGTTGAGTTCAAGTCCCGTGCTGAGCTTTACTAATAGTGGGATCTCAGCTCAGTCACATGGTCTCCCTGGCCATCCGTGTTTGCCTTCTGTATTAATCTGCTAGGGCTGCTGCAATGAACACCCACAAACTGGATGGCTCAAAACAAAAGATGTAATCTCTCACAGTTCTGGAGGCTAGAAGTTCAAAGTCAAGGTGCTGGCAGGGTCGCGCTCCCTCTGAGGCCTCCAGGGAAGAATCTCTCCTCACCTCTTCCAGCTTCTGTGGGTTGCTGGCAATCGTTGGCATTCCATGGTTTGTAGACACATCACTCTAATGACATGGCCATCTTCCCTCTCTCTGTGTCTGTCTCTCTGTGCCTCCTCTCCTCTTATAAAAACACAGTCATTGAATTTATTGCCTACTCTAATCCAATATGACCTCAACCTCATTAACGACCTCCGCAGAGATTCTTTCCAAATAAGATCGCATGCAGAGGTTTTGGGTGGACACACATTCTGAGGGAACACTATTTTTTTTCCTTTTTTTTTTTTTGGAGTCTCGCTCTATCTCCCAGGCTGGAGTGCAGTGGTGCAATCTTGGTTCACTGCAACCTCTGCCTCCCGGGTTCAAGTGATTCTCCTGCCTCAGCCTCCCGAGTAGCTGGGATTACAGGCACCTGCCACCACACCCAGCTAATATTTGTATTTTTAGTAGAGACAGGGTTTTGCCATGTTGGCCAGGCTGCTCTCAAACTCCTGACCTCAGGAGATCCACCTGCCTCAGCCTCCCAAAGTGCTGGGATTACAGGCGTGAGCCACTGCGCCTGGCCAATATTTAAAGCATTTTTATACTGTATGAAGTCAAACATATGTAGTTCCTAAACAATTATTATGTGCCTGTTGGGTGTGTAGTGCTGGAGAAGCACACAGATAAGGACGACACTGTTCCGGATTTGCCAGCCTCATTCCTAACAAGCCAACTTAAGCTTAACTTGCACCAGATCTGTTAGAATGGGCGGGGTGGGTCCAAGAAGCCAAACTTTGCCCCAGAAATGTAACTGCTTAAGGACAACACCTGTAGTGTTTGTATGATACAACCTCAAACTTGCTTGGATGTTTGAAGGAAATTGTGAAAGCCCTTTTTTCAGTGTTACTTGTTCCACTATAAAAATCTGTCTAACTCATCTTGGGGCTGAAAGAACATTTTCTGATTCCAGAGATTCTCTCCAACAATTGTTGGAACGTTGGTTGAATAATCTGGGAAGTCTTTGGCAGAACTGAATCAAACATAACTTTTCGAGCTGGTTCCTTCAACACCTCCAGAGCAGGGAGGAAGTATATTAGCAATAAGAGGCATGTGGTATGTCAGACAATTTTAGGTGGCACTCCGATGAACTGGAACGCTTTTTATTTCAATGGTTATATAGTTATCTGAGTATTTGATGAAGTATATTTAGCACATAAAACCCATGGTTTCCTGAACAGTGCTGCCTAAAACAAAGTTTAAAAAATGAGTTGGGTTTAAGTCATTTGAAAGAAACAGATTCAGTAAAGGACAGTACAAGCCAGGGACAGTGGCTCACACTTGTAATCCCAGCTACTTGGGAGACCGAAGTGGGAGGATCACTTGAGGCCAGGAATTGGCATCCAGCCTGGTTAAGTAGCGAGACCCTGTCTCTTAAGAAGGAAAGAGGCCGGGCATGGTGGCTAATGCCTGTAATCTCAGCACTTTGGGAGCCCGAGGTGAGTAGATCACTTGAGGTCAGGAGTTCGAGACCAGCCTGACTGACATGGTGAAACCCTGTCTTTACTAAAAATACAAAATTAGCCAGGTGTGGTGTGCACCTGTAGTCCCAGCTACTTGGGAGGCTGAGGCAGGAGAATTGCTTGAATCCGGGAAGCGGAGGTTGCAGTGAGCCAAGATCGCACCACTGCACTCCAGCATGGGCACAAGAGTGAAACTCTATCTCAAAAAAAAAAAAAAAAAAAAAAAAAGAAAAGAAAAAAGAATAGCACAGGTGGGATACAGAGAGGGTAAAATGAGTGAATGAAGGTGGTATTCAGTGGGTGTGGGTATTGCAAAATTCCTGGGGGGAACTCAAGTTTGGGAATCACTGGTTGAGTGGATTAGAGACTTTGGCATTGGTACCTGGGTTTGAATCTCTGCTCCGCTGCCTGCTGGCCTGGTAACCCTCAGACAAGTCACCTAATGCCTTTGGACATCAGTTTCCTCCTCTGTAAAGAAAACCTCTGTCGCCCAGCTGAACATCCCTGTGGAGCACTGGGCTCAGAAGGAGAGCTGATATGGGCTGCATGTGGCCTCCAGTGGGACAGGAAGACAGACGCACACCCCAGCTGCCCAAGGGTTACTCGAAGTGGAGGACCATGTGGGGGTGGCTGGGTTCTGAGGCTCTGAGCTGGGGATCTCCCCTAGAATGTAGGACCCTGGGTTGCAGTCTCAGGAGGTAGCACTTGAAGATCCAAGACTGAAATAGGGCCAGGAGCAGATACTGTTTTAGTAATTCGGGAAGCTTTGGTTTGATTTTTTTTGTATAAACCCCTATTATGTGCCAGGTGCTTCACATGAATATTCATTGTTTCTGCAACAACTTCCCCCAGGAAAGTGATATTATTCCCATTTTACAGATGAAGGCGCTGAGGCTCAGAGAGGTGAAGTAACTTGACCAAGGTCACACAGCTAGAAGAGGTGGTGTGAGGATTGGAAACCTCTACCATCTTCCTCCAGCATCTTGAGGGTGGATGTTTCTGAACCTGGATCCAGACCACAGCTGTGATGATGGGCAGACCTAGTACAGGAGGGAGAGACAGGAAATTGACCAGAAAATCCTATGCCTGTGTAAAGAACAGCCTATTTATCCTATTTATGCGTATGGATTCCCTGGGTAAAGGCATCCATAGGCTCTGCTCATTTCCCCTGCGTTTCTACAGCGGGAACACTGGGGATCATCACCTGATCTGTGGCTCTCACTTTTCTCTGCAGCGTAGGAGTGAGTGACATGTACAAATACATCCTCCAGAGACCATGGGGGAGGGAGGTGAGGACGTGGAACAGGGAGATGGAATCTCAGGAGATCAGAAAGCAATTCGAACATGAAGTTACTCTCTGGGGCCTGGCAGCTGTGTGGAGAAAATGATATAATTTAACGTTTCTTGGAAATTGATATTCTCACTTCCCAACGAATCTGGGTTTGTGGACAGATCTCCATTCCATCTCCCTCGCCATGGTTTGTGATAACTGCTGATTATCCATATTCGTATAAGATTTGCATTTCCACATGGACTCTTTGCTTGAAAACAGGCCTGTGTTAGTTTGGCACGTGGGTCTATTGCAGTTCTCAAGTGTCATCCTTGAACTTTGTGCCTTGACTCCTTTCCAGGCTTACACCCCCTCAGAAATCATGGTAATCGTAAGAGCTAACACTGATTCTATAGCAACTACCATGGGACAGACCTTGTTCTAAGCACTTCTCATGTCCTAAATTATTAATCTTCACCACACTGTTCACTGATGCAGGTACAATGAACACTGTTTTACAGCTGAGGCACAGAGAGGTTAGGTGACTTCCCACGGCCACACAGCCCCTCTGTGGTGGAAGCAGGAATGGAACCAGAGTCTGCCTTCTTAACACTGTGCCATTCTGAGTTCCCCAGGAGTTCCTTTACACACACCCATCATGCACTGTGCAGATGTCCATCGCTGAGTTTATAACACTGGGGAGTACTCATGTATTTCCCCATTTATCTCAACCAAGAGGTCTCTGAAGCTGGGGCATGAGCTTCTTCATTCTGCCTCCCCAGGACCCGGCATGACACCTGGCACATGGAGACTATTCAATCAGGTTCTTGTCACGAAAGGATTCAAATCTGAAATTCACTTTCAGGGAAATTCACGTCAGTGGCTCCCCAGGAATTGGGAAGGAGCCATTTGAGAAGCAGAGAGCCACAGGTCCATAGACGCGTCTGGCTGTCAGGACATGGGCCCGGATAACCCAGCTTCTCACTTGATGCTGAACATTAGTACAGAGCTCAGGTGCATTGCTGAATCTTGAGTGGGTGGGTGCTGGGAGTGTGTATCTCAAGAGGTGTGATAGCTCTTCTGAATGATGGTAGTGAGTATGCTATGGGCAAGGCAGGGTGGCACCATGGCTTAGAGCAGCATGCGCTTCTGATCTGGCTCTACCGCTGATTTTCTTTAAACCTCAGGTTCCACTTCTGTAAAATGGGTTTGTTATGGAGAATAAGTGAGATGCACAGTGAAACGTGTTCAGCACAGCGACTGGCCCATGGGTGCTCAGTAAATGTTAGCTTAATGCATCTTATATTGTCAAAATTACTTTCTTATCTAGCACCCATCAGGTCTTCACACAGCCCTGCAAGGCCCCATTTGATGGAGGAGGAAACAGCACAAAAATGATTGCCTTAGGTCATCGGGTTAGGAAGTGATGGAGCGAGAGCAGACCTGGAGCTCTGGCTCAAAAACCAGTGCCTTCATCCCGTATTATCCTTTTGCCTTCATATCTTTGGGAAAACTCAGGCTTTTCTTGCGTCTTTTTTCTTTTTCCAAAAACCATTGATTGAGATGAAATGCACGTAACATACGATTAAGCATTTTAAAGTGTGCAATTCAGTGGCATTCAGCTCATTCATAGTGTCCTGCAGCCACCACCTCCGTCGAGTTCCAAAACACTTCCATCATCCCTTATCCGTCAGGCAGTCTCTCCCCACCCTCCTCTTTCCTCAGCTCTTCGCAACCACCAGTTCCTCTTCCTTCTCTATCTATGGATTTACCTCTTCTGGATAGTTCATATAAGTGGAGTCATACACTATGTGGCCTTTTGTGTCTGGCTTCTTAGCATGCTTTCAAGGTTCATTTCTGTTGCAGTGGGTATCAGAACTTCATTCCCTTTTGTGGCTGAATAATATTCCATGGTATGTATATACCATAATTTGCTTACTCATTCATCTGTTGATGAATATTTATTTCTATCTTTTGGCTGTTGTGAACAGCACTGCTATGTTTGAGCACCTGTTTTCAATTTTTTTTTTTTTTTTTTTTTTTGAGACAGGGTTTCACTGTGTCACCCCGGCTGGAGTGCTGTGGCTCGATCTCGGCTTATGGCTCACTGCAACCTCCTCCTGGGCTGGAGCCATCCTCCCACCTCAGCCTCCCAAGTCGCTGGGACTGCAGGCACATGCCACCATACCCAGCTAATTTTTTGTTATTTTTTTTGCAGGGAGGGGGTTTTGCCATGTTGCCCAGGCTAATCTCGAACTCCTGGGCTCAAGTGATCTGCCCGCCATGGCCTCTCAAAGTGCCAGGATTACAGGTGTGAGCCACCATGCCCAACCTGTTTTCAATTCTTTTGAGTATATAGTGGTTTCCTCATATTTTAAAAGAACAGGCAGAAGCATGTTACACTGTCATTTCGTAATATGATGTAACCAGTAGGCATTTCTAATTAAAGAATTGGCTGATATCTGTCTCATCCCAAAACAATAGCAGGCTTCCTCTTCTACAAACACAGTTGAAACTCTTTTATATCCCTAGTCAATAACTGGAGTTTTAACACACCACACACACACACACCACACACACACACACACACACACCCCTGCCTGTGCCTTCTCATACTGTAGCCACAGCTTTTCCACTAGTTGTTGTCCAACTGGGAGATTGCACCTCTGTTGATGTTTATTCACATAATCTGATGTTTTGTTTTGTTTTTTAACTGCCTTCATTAGACACTCAGCACCATTCACTGGATGTGAGAAGGGAGAGGGAGGGAAAGGCACACTCTACAATTAGCCCTGGAAAGGGAATCAGAAATGTAAGCACAATTAGTCTCCTAGTGATAAACTCCTTGATGACATGTACCACATTTTAGGATTTTTTTTTTTTTTTTGAGACGGAGTCTCGCTCTTGTTGCACAGGCTGGAGTGCAATGGCGCAATCTCAGCTCACTGCAACCTCCGCGTCCTGGGTTCAAGTGATTCTCCTGCCTCAGCCTCCCAAGAAGCTGAGATTACAGGCTCCCGCCACCACACCTGGCTAATTTTTTTTGTATTTTTGGTAGAGACGGGGTTTCACCATCTTGGCCAGGTTGGTCACGAACTCCTGACCTCAGGTGATCCACCCGCTTTGGCCTCCCAAGGTGCTGAGATTACAGGCATGAGCCACTGCACCCGGCCTATGTTTTGTGCTTTTTAAAGAACATTTAGCCCTGAGTGTAAAGTCAGGGCTCTGCAAATATTTGTTCAAGGAGTGAATCACAGCACTATTTTGATGTGCTGACAAGTTCCTTAATGAAGATGGCTGCTATTGGTAAAATGAGGAACCCCCAGGGGGAGAACAGAAGGGTCAGCTCATTCCCCGGGATGACAGCTGTCCCAGTTAGCCCTGTAAGTGGGCAGGGCTGGCAATGCCATATGTTGCTAGTGGTCGACTTCGGTGGAAACAGGCTCTGTGGTTTCCTTCTTTGGTCACTCTCAATGAGTAATCAAACACGCTTACCTCCCAGGTCTCTGCCAGGTGGGCCTGCAAGCTGGGGGCATCCTCTGTCCTGTACAGCCAGGCAGGTCTAACCAAGGCAAAGAGCATGCACTTTGTAGATCTGCAGGCCTGGGTTCCAAACCCAGCCTGGCCACTTCCTGGCTATGTGACCTTGGGCAAATGACTTAGCTTCTCTGAGCCTCAGTTCCCTGCTAGGGTTACAGGAACGATGACATGAGTGCTGGCTTGTAATGTGCTCAGCGAGGTGCCTGGTGCATATTAGGGCTCAGATCTGTGATTGTCGTTACTATGCCCTTTCCCTCCTTCCTTCCTGCTGCGTGTATGATGTAGGACCTTCTTGTGTCTGATGTGTAACTGATGTTGCGGTTAAACTAAAAGAATCCTCTGCTCTCATGGAGGGCAGTCCAGTGGGGATGACGCATAAACAGACTCACAGAGGGGGCACCACGTGCTGCCGGAACCCAGGGGAGGTGGCGCAAACTCTGATGGGGGCCCATCTTCACAGACTCCCTAATATGGTTCCTAGAGAATGAATAGTGGAAAAGGTGGGGCTAACATTCCTATTGCCCGTCCACTGACCCCACCCCCAAAGGGTGCCAGGGATCATTAAGGCACAGACCAGGTTCATGAAAAACTTCACTGGGCTCGAAGAGAGGCTGCAGGATTCTTAGCCAAAGCGGGTATCTGAGGGAGGGAGAGGGGGTGCCACGGGCTGCCCTCAGGCTGTGATGCTGCTTTGGCACCATTGGGGTCCCTAGGGTTCCTAGGAATGTTAAGACAGACCAGTGTGCATACACACACACACACACAGGAGTGGCTGCCAAAGGGCTCTTGAAATTTCCACTCAGCAGGCACTGCTGGGAGGAAGACCTCTATGAACTGGCTTTGTGCCCCTCCTTGCTGTGTGACCTTGAACAAGACACTTGGTCTCTCTGAATGAGGTTAGAAATGGGAATTGTACAACCACTATCAATGCCAGGGTCCCAGCTGCATGCATGACAAAAATATACTTCAGAGGCTATTATTTTGCAAGATGCACAAAACCTTGCCTGGAGAGGCCCAGGAAGAAGTGCATAGACCAGAGGGCAGACTATCACAGAGGGCTGAGCTGAGCAGGGCAGGGCCTTCCTGGGTCCTCTGCACACTTGGGATCCAACCACGCCCAGACCTGGAGAAAAGCCTGCGTAATGCAGGGGCCAAGATGGGAAAATAAAAATCAAGGGTGCAGAGATCCTGGGAATGGGGCCTTGGAGATAGATCCTTCAGGGATCGTCAAACTTTATAAAGCAGCAAAGCCACTTTTTCAAAGGAAAGCCCAAATAGAAAACAGACAAAAGCAAGAAAGGAGTCCTCAGGCAGTTTAATTCTTCATTGTTTGGTGGAAAATGCCTCATTGTTTGTGGCATCTCTGCAGAGCGCCAGAATGGAGGTTCCCAGACTTCATTTCCTTTACCAATAATTTTTTTTTTTAAAAGTCAGGGCTGACATCTGCATCTGGTTGCCAATCTCTTCCTGTTGCAGAATAAGGATATTTTGGGTTTTTTTTTTAAAGACAACAATCATCCCTTAGCACCATTATTTCTTGGAAGAAAGAATATTTGCCCCTCTTCCCATCCCCCAGATAGGAAGGACTAGGCTTTACAACGAAGACACTTGGCTCCATGAAAACTCACTCTCTTGTCTTGAGTTTTCTCACTTGCTTAATTGAAAACTGCAGCAGCAGAGCAGGATGTGTGAACCCCTTCCAGAAGGTTTCCAGCCACATGGTTTGAAAAGCATTGACTAGTCCCAGTGCCTCATTTTGCAGATGTGAAAACTGAGATCCTGAAAATAATACAGTGCACTCACTCAGCAACACTTTGTGTCTGTGCCATGCTATGTACCAAGCCTGAGTTAATACTGGGGCTTCAGAGGGAAACACCATCTAGGAGGGTCCCAGAGGGAGTTGGTGGTAGAATCCATCCATCCATCCATCCATCCATCCATCCATCCATCCATCCATCATCCATCCATCCATCCATCCATCTATCCACCCACTCATTCATCAATGGTAAATGGTGTGGCCACTACAATAGACCAGCCAGCCAGGAGTACAAGCTATGAACAGGGCCTACAGGGTACTGCCTACTGGGTTTAAAGTCTGATAGAGCAGGCTGCTAAAACTAAAGAAAGCAAGTAAATAAGATAATTTCAGAGAGTAAAAAGTGATGCAAAGATGATGAAATATGATAAGATGGAAGGGTGACAATGGGGGCTGCTTGGGTGTGTTCCTCTGATGGGAGGACATTGTGCAAAGAAGACCTGAACCATGAGAAGAATCTCACTATGCAGAGAGCCGGCAGAAGAGCATTCCAGAGAGAGGAAATGGCCAGATAGAAAGGTGCTTGGTGTGGGAGCATGGCAGTGGGAAGATTAGAGTGGCAGATGGTGGAGCCAGTCAGAGGCTTCACTGTGGGCCTAGGAAGGGCTCAGCAGGCAGGCAGCTAGTCTCCCACCTGTAATGTAGGGCAGGCACTCCTGGGGGCTTCCAGGCCCCACTGGGACCTGCCTTCTACCTTGACATATGGATCCAGGCACAGACTAGAGTGATCCACGCGCTGGATGCATTTCTCTCCTCATTTCTCAATCCATCTTGTGTCGAAACAAGGGATCAAAATGAGCCCATGTGCACTCCCAGAAGATGACTGAGAATGGAGAGGCCAAAGGCTGAATTCTTCAGCTCTGCTGCTGATCAGCCCCTCCTCAGGGGCTGCTGGACTGTGGGCTGGACGGGGGCACCCTCAGGGTTAGGGTATGTGGTCTGGAGGCCTGCCCAGCTGAGGTGTGTTCTTTTGTCCCTGGAGTGTGTGGTGTGTGAAGGGGGGTCTGGGGAGTTGAGGGCTGATGGGATTTGGTTGCTCGCTCAACAATTATGTATTGAGCACCTACCCTGTGCTGGGGATTGTTCTAGAATGGCCCCAGGGATACCATGGTGATAATGATAAATACATACATGCCTCAGATAAACTCAGGCCATGGTGAGTGCCCACAAAATAAAAGGAGCTCATGGAGCATGATGGAGGAGTGGGGAGGGTGCGGGAGACTTCAGCTCACTGGGCAGGGGCAGCTTCTCTTGGAGGAGCGGGCAGTTGAGAGCAAGCTTGACAGCCCACCAGCCATATGTCATCAGGAGAAGTGTGCTGGGCCGCGAGACCAGCAAAGGCAATGAGGTGGGCACAAGAGGAGGCCGGGTGGCTGGGCAGAGGGAGCAGAGCAGATGATGGAGTCTTATGGAGCCTTCTCCCCAGTATATCCAGAAAACAAAATCAGTGTCCGTGTGCAGCACAAATGCAGTGGGGAAAGCGCCAGAATATAAAAACCTGAGCTCTTATCGTGCCTTCCTGTGTGACCTGGGGCAAGTTTATTGCCCACTCTGGGCCTTAGTTTCTTCTCTGTAAACAAGACTGCTGGACTGGAGAAGGGATGATAAATCGCTTTTATTGTTAGCACCAGTGTAGACCAATGATAGCAGCTGCCAAAGCACTGGACTGAAAAGGTGCATGGAGTTCCCTTCCAGGTGGTTCAGCAAAGAGTACTGTAATCGATTAGTGATGTCTGCCATGGGTGAGAACCAGGAAGCAGTTGCATGCGTGCCACACATTTGCCATTCCTGGGTCACTTGCAACTGAAATTGTCCAGAGACTGCATTGGGTATGCATGTGCTTGTACCAGCTTCAGCATCTGTGTCTTTTCCCCTCTGGTTCATTAGAATCGAGTGCTGTGTGTGCTCTGGCACTGATGAACA
Organism: Nomascus leucogenys; assembly: GCF_006542625.1. NCBI lineage: Eukaryota > Metazoa > Chordata > Mammalia > Primates > Hylobatidae > Nomascus > Nomascus leucogenys. The sequence continues at coordinate 104,660,136 of NC_044395.1, forward strand.
TCAGAGAATAATAGCAGCTGATGTGTGATGCTGCCTCTGTGTTGACACCAGGCCCTGGTGCTCATAACCCATGCAGTCCTCCCAGCAACCCTGGGAGAGGATCTTAACTCCTCTCTCCATACATGGGGATTGAAGGCAGGTGAGAGCGCACACGTGTTCAGAGACTGCACCCTAAGAATTGCTTGGGGAATGAGTTGATGAGAAGCTGGTGCTGACTGGCAGCTTCTCCCGTGTCCTCCTGCTTTCCCTGAGCCTGCCTGACTCCAGTGAATTCTGCCTCCAAATGCAAGTGAGTGTAGACTTCCTGGAGGAATCTGCTCCCAAGCTGCTGCTGTCTGGGTGCAAGAAGGAGGTGGGCCATGGTGCCTCCTGAGCAGGAGGAGCCTGGCAGCTTTCTTTTCCAAGCTGCTGTCTGCCTCTCCTCTTCCCCCATTGCACTTCTGTTCTGTCCCTGACAAGGAAGAGCAGTACAGGAGAGTGCCAGCCCCTAGTGAGGCAACTTTCAGGTCAGGGAATCCTATGGCCAGTTGGGCTCTGGTGCCACATGTGCAGTGAACTACTGGGACTAGCGAGGTGGGGCCACTTGAATGAAGGCTTCCTCTCAGGGAAGTGTGAGGCTGGAGGCGAGGAGCGGGGTTGGGGGCCTGCTTAGCTTCCCTTTGGGGATGCCCTTGTGAACACCACAAGATCGGCATGTGGAAGAGGCAGCTGATGGCATGCATGGTGGGCCGTCCTGGGTTCCAGCTCTGGCTTTGCTGCCTGCCCTCACTGTGAGCTTGAGCAAGTCACTCAACCTCTTTCTCAGAGTAAAATGGGATTTATATTGGTTATCACCGAAGTAATGCCACATAACGAAAGATTGCAAAGCTCAGTGGCTGCAACCAACGTTTACTCTCAGCTCAAGGGCTGTAGGCTGGCTGCCACATGGCTGGGCTGGCCTGGACCTAGGCTTTCGGCTCCAGGCTTGGCTGCAGGTTGTGTTGATGTCTGCTCTCTGTATGTCTCTTCCTCCTTGGGCCAGCGGCTGCCTGGACCCTGTGGTCAGCTCTACATGTGTTTATTCTGGGACTCAGGCTGAAGGGGCAGTGGCTACTGAGATTTTCTTCTCACAGCAATTGACCAGAGGGCAAAAAGACCCTCCCTGCCTTGGGCACAGTCATGCCTCTGCTCTCTGACATCCCATTGGTCAAAGTAAGTCATGTGGACAGGGCCAAATTCAAGGGGTGGACAGTCACTCCACCCATGTGAGGCTATAGCAAGAATGTGGGTGACTCATTGTTTTATAGAGAGGGAAGACTTGGGAACCCTAATTCAACATGCCACCAAAGTGCAGAAGGGCTTTGATACAATACATAGTGTCCAACCCATCTACTTCACAGACAGGAAATGAGGCTCCAGGAGGTGAAGTCACCCAGGCCACCTGACCTCTGTGGTCCAGGCACTTCTGCCAGCGTGGTTTCATTTCATCCAGCTGGACAACATTCTTCAGTGGGAGCTGAAATTATTCCTGCTTTGTAAATGAGAGGTCTGAGGCTAGAGAGGAGCGGCCTGTAGCTGAGATCACCTATCCAGGAAGTGGGACTGGGGTAGGGATCTGCAGAGTTCTGATTTTTTCCATGTTGAATGCTAATATCTGTTCCCATTAGCATTTAAGCCTGTGTTAAGTTAGGAGAGCAGGGAGCACTGGCCTGCAAGTCAGGATATCCCAGTTTTGCAAACGGCTAGGTGGGTGATGTGGGCAAGTCCCTGTTGTTTAACTTGGCTGGTGCAGAACTGACGGTGAATGGCAGGAAAGCCCATTTCCCTCTACGGCCCTGCCCGTGCAGCCCTCCCTGGGCAGGGGATGCTATTTCTATACATCCTCCAGGACGCAGCCCTCCCAGGGCCCTGACCCTCACCTTCCTCTGTCCCCAGCTCTGAAGCAATGGACAGCCTGGGTCCAGAGGGCCAGAGGATTTCCTGGCTCAGCACCCCAGCTGTCCAGAGAGCATCAGCAGGGGCCCAATCCTGTGTCCTTGCCTGGGTTCTCTGTTTCCAGCTGATCGGGACAGAGGAGCAGGTGGCCCAGCGTCCTGCGTTTGTCTGAGACCTGGCTCCTGGCTTCTCTCCTCTGTACCCACTTCACTCCAGGAAGAGCTAGAGCATCCCCCATTCCCCCCTGCCTGCCTGCCCTATCCCCACATCTCCAATCCCCCAGGGCTGGGAAACACAGTAGTCAATGTCTGACTGTTATCCTTGCAAGGAAAGGGAGGAAGAAGTGAACAGTTATGTATTGACCGCTCATGTGCCAGGCCCTATATAGCAATGGTTATTATATTGAAAGAATAATATATGATATAACATGTCCTAGATGAGCCTGTCATATAAGGGGGGAGTCCTGGCTGGGGCTCAAGGGGCCCAGGCCTGAGTTCTGGTCCTGCCACTAACAGCACGTGGCCTGACTTCCCTGAACCTATTTCCCCATTTGCCAAATGGCCTAGGTGACCTCTTACATCCCTCCCGACCCTGGTAGTCCAGGGTTGGGCCAGGCAGACCCCTCCTGAGTAAACAGCCCGGCCATTTGCCTGTCTTCCCAGGTCCCGGTTTCGTGGATTGTTTAGAACATTCCCTGGAATCTAAGCCACGGATGTGCCTGGTATGCGGATGTGGAGCTGGATCTGGGAAGGAGTCAGGCTGCTCTGAGCCCCCTTCTGTCAAGGCTGCCTTCAGGCGGGCTCTTCTCTGGAGTGGTTTGGCCCCATCTTGCCTTTAGCCGGGGATTGCTACCCCCTCCAGGCTCCTGCTCTGTGCCCCTGGCTGGGAATTTGCACCCACGCAAGCTGCCGAGTGCTAATGAGAGGAGCTGGTAATTATAGGGACTGGGGTTGGGGAACTTGACTTCTGGGGAATAGATACTGGGGACAGCAGAAACGGCTGCATTTCAGGCTAATCGCAGGGGCCCAGGGAACTTGCTCTGTGTGTGTGTTGGGAAGGGAGGTGGATTGTGCGCATGTGCGCGTGTGTCGGGTTCTTTAAAACTGCTAATTGTCAGGGTGAAAATATTTTCACACATTTGCTCGCCAGGAGAATGTTATTATGGTGCACACTGGCAGCCTCGTTGAAGTCAAACGGCCACAGTCAACATGGAACTCCTAATTAATAGACGCTCATGCTGCTCTCAGGCACGGCAGCGGAAGTAATTATCATGATTTAATTGACTTTTCTCCCCTCTCTTATGCACTCTGCGTTTTCCATTTTCTTGAGCTTGGAAGGCTTTTTTTTTCCCTCTTTCCTTTCCTTTTTTTTTTTCTTTTATGCATACTGTCTCTCACGCCAGTGCTCTGTCAAATCCTATTACAATAAATATTGTGACAGCAAAAATCTCTATATTACAGAAAAGTCCAGAGCCTGAGCCAATGGCTTACTTATTACTTATTACCTTCCGTTGGTTTTGTAAAGGTACAGACAGATCCAGGCAAAGGTGTCTGGCAAGGGGAAAGGGAGTTGATTTGCTCAAAAGTTTTGGTTTCCGGAAGCTCCCTGGGACTAAGGACACAGAGAACCATCTGCACTAGCGCTGGCCGAGGAAGCTTGCTGTGAAGGTATATTCAGGGCTTAAGGAAATCCAAGGGGCAAAACTGGGACACCTCTGAGCCCCTGCGACCAGCAAATGGAAGAATTCTATCTCTGGCCAGGCTCCTTCAGGGTGGCCCACGCTCTCTGTGCTTTGACTAGCGTGTTCTACTCACTCATGGTAACCTTGACCCAACTGGTGCCTGGGCCACACATTCTCATGGGTTTCAGTTCAGTCTCACAGCCAACTGGCCAGCGCCCTAGGAGCCTCCCTATGCAAACCTGAATGCCTCCTGCTGTTAGGCGAGGCCCTCCACACCCAGCCATGCCTTCTGTTGCTAATGGTCAAGGGGTGGACTGCTCTGGGCACAGGCGTCCTCTTTGGTCCAATCGTCTGTGGCAAGTGGACAGGGTCATATGGTGCACTGTCCACTTCTCAGAAGCTATGGACAGAGCTTTTTGCAATAGATGAGACTGTAGGAGGTGCCACCTGGCACTTGAGGGCTAGCCTGTTTGCGATTGAATCCTGTTTTGGCCACTTGCGGTGCATTTTTGGGCAAGTTCCTTAAACTTTCTAAGCCTTGGGATCCTCATCCATAAAATGATACTTTCCTAGGTTGTCATGAAAGATACATGAGTGATATGGTTTGGATATTTGTCCCCCCACCCCCAATCTCATGTTGAAATTTGACCCCCAGTGTTGGAGGTGGGGTGGAGTGGAAGGTGTTTGGCTCATGGGGGTGGATCCTTTATGTCATGAATGGTTTGGTGCCCTCCCTGCAATAATGAGTAAATTATTGCTTTATTAGTTCACGCAAGAGCAGGTGTTTAAAGGAGCATAGCTTCTCTCTTGCTGCCCCTCTTGCCATGTGACATACCTGCTCCCCCTTCACCTTCTGCCATGAGTAAAAGCTTCCTGGGGGTTCACCAGAAGCCAGGCAGATGCTTTGCCACACTTGCACAGCCTGTAGAACGATGAGCCAAGTAAACCTCTTTTTTAAATCAATTACCCAGTCTAAGGTATTCCTCTAGAGCAATACATACAGACTAATACAATGAGTTGGTGCTTGTGATACACCAGAGAGGCACTCAATAAAATGTTAACTTTTAGGGTGCAGAAAGATAGATGAGGCAGCTGCCAATGTCTGATAAACAAGTGGGAACATGCTAAAATCACAGACATCGAACATTGCAATAAGCCTGAGAGATCATCAAGTTTAGCTCTCTACACTCCTCAGTGTACACATGGGGAAACTGAAGCACAGAGAGGGGATGTAGTCATTTTTAAGGTCAAATAATTTTATCTAATATGATGTTGGACTGTTTCTCATGGGGCTAAAATTAGGGCCAAGACATTTCCTTGGGTCTCACTGGGGATTATTGAGAGTGGTTGACTTTTAATTAGAACATTACAAATAGTAAAATCAGGAAGAAGAAAAGATGAACCTGTGATTGTTTTGTTTCTTTGTCCCCATATTGGGATGATTAGTTAAGTGCATATTAAGGTTCTGGCCTCTCTTGAAGTACATCATCTTCATTATCTTTCTCAGATAATTTCTCTATGGGGTCAGTGGGTGAGATGACACTCATCAGCTATGTTATTTTAGACACTTAGTTTCTCTGAGCCTGAGTTTTCTCATCTGAAGAATCGGGATATACTTGACCCTACTTGGACTGAAAGCCATTCAAGGTCAGGGATGGTTTCTTCTTTACCTCCTCTTCCTCTTCTATATCCCTGAGTAGAACATTGTCTAGCACACAATGGGTTTTTGCATAAATTTTCAGAAACTAACTAAATGATCCCTCGAGGTAGTAGAAACAGTCACGAGGAATCAGGTCTGTGGACAGGTTGTGTGGTCAGCTTGGCTGTGCTCCTGAAAGGTGGGGCCATTTGTACAAGAGCTGAGGTTCCAGAATATCAGAACTGCAATCTCGACTGTCGTGGAGGAAGGGTGACCTTGGCCGGGTCTACGGTGACCTTGGCTGGGTCTGCGTCTGAGGATGGCTGGGGGTGGAGGCCAGACTGGAGGAGTTGAGATGTGAATAGAAGATAGAGAAATGGCAACAGGAGGTGTAGCCAATTCCTTTGAGAGGCCTGGCTGTGACAGGCAGGAAAGGTGGGGTGGGACTACAGGGATAGGGACATTAGAGAACTTCTGTGTGTCGATGAGACAGGGCCAGGGATAGGAGGCATTCATTCAGTAAATAGTTCCCAATTTAAATGAACTTTGATCTGGGGGTCTTTCTCAACACTTTCAAGAATGGTTGTGGGTAAGATGATTGGTAATAACTGAGAACCAAAACTACTAGTAATGGGTTAAGGCAGTGCCGGGTGCTGCAAGAGGTAAACCCAGAATCTCAGTGGCTTAATACAATACATATTAATTTCTTACTCAGCAACAATTCAGTGAAAGTGGTGGGTGGCTGTCCACACGGTATTTTGGGTCCCAGGTTTCTTCCATTTTCAACATGTGGCTTCCAAGGTCATTATGGAAGGAGGAAGGAGTAAAGACGGCTCACTTATTTTCTCATCACATTCTCACCAATGATAGTGGAAGTGATGCCCAAGTCACTTCCACTATCATTGGTGAGAATGAGTCACATGACCCCATAGGTGCAAAGGAGGCTGCAAAATGTAGTTCCTGGCTGGCTAGCCCTTCCCAGCCACAGCCCTAAAAGGAGCATCCCAGTGTTTGGAGGACAGCCTCCCTTCTGGAATTACAACCCCCTTCAGCTGTCCTTCCCCAAAGGCTGAGGAGACACAGGCTAACTCTGGGAAAATGTCAGACCCCAAATGAAGACCAGGACCCTGCTTCTGAGGACAAATGACATAAATCATTGACCTGGGCTTCACTTTCTCCAATTGTATAATATAAGTCCTGCTAAACCAAGTTAAGGGAATTAAAGGGACTGAGGGTCTCACACGTAGGTGGAGCTGAGTTCATTATTCTCCCACCAGCTGCGTAACACTGGGCAGGTTTCTTAGACTTCTGAGTCCTTGTACAAATTCTCCCTGACTTGCAATGAGGATCAGCAAGACACTTCTGGCCTATAGTCAGCCCCCGGTGAATATGAGCTGCTGATGTTACTATCCAGGTCATCACTTCATTCATTACAACATTGGAAAGTGATGCAGGATTTTTCTCAGCCACTTTGCCAATCAGGGACCTCCACGGCCGGCAACGCCCCCCTCAACTGCCCAGGCCTTGCTCAACCCCAGGCCTACCACTAGAGGCACCCTGCCCACTCAGCCTGCTTGCCTTATAGCTTGTACCCACATTTGGTGGTTCTGGAACTCTTGTCCTGTGTCCAAGAAGAATGAGGATACGCTGACAATTCAAAGGGTTAGGATGGGTGGAGAAGAATTTTATTGAACAAGGGAACAGCTCTAGTGGAGAGGCGATGCAGTGGGGGGGTTCCCCACCCCCGAAGTCGGGTGGTTTCTCTCCTAGTGTGGCTGGGTCCAGGGCTTTTTATGGACTCACAATGGGGAGTACATGCCAATTGATTTATGAGTGTGCAAAAAAGGTTAAAGTAAAGACACCACTCAAAGGTGGGCACAGCAGTGTAGAAAACCAATTAGGAAAGTGTAGGTTAAGTGTAGAATAGGTGAAGGGTGGGGATCAATCAGAGGAAAGCATGCCAGACTGGAAGACAGGTTCTCAGTCTGGTCCATGGATTTGACTTGTAGCTTGGCTTTCAGGCTTTAAACTGTCTTCAGCTTGGAGGTGGGGTTTCACTGGGGACATGCCCCTATTTGTCTCCTGCTGCTATCAAAAGTAAAGGTCCTGGCTTAGGTTTAAGGCAAAATGAATAGAACTGATATCGTCATGTTTTTGTCCTCAGCATTTTCCATCATCCTCTGAGATAATCAGAGAAGCTCATTTGAGTCAAGTAGCTGGAGGAGGGGAGGAAGAGAATATAAAAGAGGCCCCCCTCTCGGAGCTGGGCACCACTCATACCGGAAAACCAGGATTTATGGAGCTTCTTTCTTGTCTGTCTTTGAAAAGAGGTACTAGAGTCCTGTGCTGTAGCCAGTCACTGGGAATCGGTTAAAAAGCGAGGCTTGGTCATGACCACCCCCAGCTCCACCTCCTGCTGTGGAGGCCTCCCCTCAACAGAAAGCCTGCCTCACTACATCATTGAGGGTTTGGAGTTCAGGCCTTTGAGGGATCATTTGTTTCTTGAGCTGAGTCCTCAGAAACCTCTGGTGCTTTTGAATTTCCCCTGTGCTAGGGAAGGATGGATTGGCACCCTGCCCTCACCCCACACCCCTCCTAGCTGTCACTATATAGTATTTTAATTTATTGGTCCTGGCTATTCATTTGCCTTGTTAATTTTTTGCCTGCCCTCTACCTTTGCTAATCAGTTGGCCTCTTTGGGGGGCCTCTGATCACCCACCCCGCACTGGGGCTGTGGGCAGGGATAGGGGATGTGGTGGCCTTGATGTCTTTGAGGAAGACATCAAAGTGTGGGGGAGGGTCACTGGGAAAGTTCAGAAAGGAATGCTTCCCTAGGAGGGGCATTGGCCATTCTGCCTTAACCGAATACCTCTGGGGCAGTCAGGGCCACCCTGTGACCTCCAAACAAAGCTGGGGCCTTGCCTAGGGCTGTGGGAAGCCAGACAGGACAATGGGAGGAAGGAGAAAGCAGGGAGATAAAGCCAGGGGCCCACGGCCCTGTGCCTGGGATTCCAGAGGCCGGCTCCTCACATCCCAGCCGCGGAGGCCTTCAGGGTAAACACGCTGGGCTTCCTGGCTCACAGGGCCAGTGCTGGGTTTTAATTGTGGCTGTTATTGTTGAGACAATTGTTCAATTTCAGGAGAAGCCGGAGAAAGGAGGGACTGTGTGTCTGATGCTTCCGAGGGATGATGCTCTCATTCATTCATTCACTCATGCTACAGATGTTGATTGGCACCAGCCAAAGGCTTTGCTTGGTGCTGAGAATGTAAAAATCAACCTCAGCTCATCCTTGTCCTCCCTACATCCTTCTCTGGTCCTGGAGACAGACACTAAACCCACTCTCCCAGTTCAGTGTGGTCAGACAACAATAGGCGCGTGAAGCTGTGCCAGCACTGGAGCTTTACCTTCCTTTTATAGGGTGCTGGGTCAGAGCCCGCTCCCACCACCCCCCACCGCCCCGAACTCGGGGAGGAGTTCTGACCTGAGTGCTCCCGCGGACTCCTGAATATCAAAGGCGGGCAGAGCTCTCTTTTGATCTCTTCTCTTGACTCCAAACTGAAGGACACTTAGAAGGCAACATGGTAGAGCCTGATGTTTATCCAGCACCTTCCATGTGCCAGAAACTGGGTGAGAGCTTTTGCAGATCACCTCAGCGCAGCCAACGAGGGAGGGCTGACTTTTTTCCCATTTCACAAATGAGAAGACTGAGGCCCCACCAGGTTGAGTAAATGGCTCAGTTCACATTATTAGGAAATGGGCGGCCTGGGTGGGAGCCCCGGTCAGTCTGACTCCAGTGCTCTTGAGCTTCTTCCTGAGTCCTGCCACCTTCTGCAGTGTGTGCCCCAATTCACTGGTGGGCTCTCAGGCACCAGCAGAGGCTGAACTTCTCCTAGAACAAGGCTGGTCTTGCCTGACTTGATGCATCCCAGCGGGACCCCTCCTGTGTGAAGCCTCCTGACAGACTCGAGCCGGAACAGGAGTCAGGGGCCATGCAGCTGTCTCCTTACACGTTTCAGGGATGTTGCCATCTCAGCATTTGAGCCTGATGGGAATGTTGAAGTGGGGGTTGGCTGGGTTTTGTACACCCAGGGACTGTTTTCTTAGACAAGGACATTTCATGGATTCTCAGACGTCCCCAGTTCACAACAGAGACCCTCGTGGGCTTGTTTCTCCATGAGCGTGTTTAGGGTTGGATGCTCGCTCTGTCTACTGTCTACAGGCCTTGCAGCACATGCAAGGCAAGGCAGCCTCGAAAACCAGGGTGTGGGTCCCCACTCTGTCCTCTTTCTGACTGTGGGCCTCAGGCCGGGAGCTTCTCCCGTCTCAGCCTGCATTTCCCATCATTATAATGAAACAAGGATAAGATCTACCTTACAAGGCTGGAGGAAAGATGGTGAGAGACAGGGCCCCCACTCTTACACCACACACAAAGTGAGGGGGCCATCGCAGAAAGGAAGGCTTTCCAGGAACAGGCAAGGCTAAAAGAAGGGCTGGACGTGGTGGCTTATGCCTATAATCCCAGCACTTTGGGAGGCCAAGGTGGGCGGATCACCTGAGATTAGGAGTTCAAGACCAGCCTGACCAACATGGAGAAACCCCATCTCTACTAAAAGTACAAAAATTAGGCTGGGCGTTGTGGCGCATGCCTGTAATCCCAGCTACTTGGGAGGCTGAGGCAGGAGAATCACTTGAACCCGGGAGGCAGAGGTTACACTGAGTCGAGATGGCGCCATTGCACTCCAGCCTGGGCAACAAGAGCGAAACTCTGTCTCAGAACAGAAAAGAAAAGAAAAAAGTTTGCATTCGCCTATACACGAAGGGTGGACATTTTTGGATCATCGTCTATGTGTCTATTGCCGGCAGATACCACTGATATTAGCACCTAAGCTTGCTGTGTGACAGGCACTGCTCTCGGGGTTTTACCTGGCTCATCTTGTCTCACCTGGTTTAGAGATAAAGAAACTGATGCACAGCATGTTTAAGTAACTTGCCCAAAGTCACACAGCTAATAGGTGGTAGAGCCAGGATTTGAAACCAGAAATGTCTGTAGGCCTTGCCTCTGGATGTGTGTGTGCCCTTGTGGATAGACACACACAGGGGTTTGGATTCTACACAGAGCCTGAGTCAGCTGTAGTGTGGGGAGTACCTTAGGGAGCCTGGGATAGGGGCAGGATTTTACTCTCTTTCTGTATAATGTCATTTCTCCTTTATACACTTGTTGCCCTCCCTGCCCTGTTGGCGCCTGTGCCCAGCTTACCATAGTCTTATGTGATGGGGGCAGGAGGGACTCTCTCTTCTACATGTGAAGGCATTTGGACTCTTGGGTGCTTCCTGTTGTGGCCAGACCAAAAGCCTTTTAGCTCACGAGGGCCCTGACTGGATGTCTGGCCCCTCTGGGCTGGGCTGGAGTCTTGGGTGGATCCTGCCAACTCTGCCACTGCACTCCTTCCCACCTGCAAGGTCACTGCTTACACATGACCCTTCCGGGGGCCTGACGGTTTTCTGGCTGGTTGCTATAATTTGCCCTCTGAGCCTGTCCCAGGAGCTCTAGGCCCCGGCGTTGCTTTTCCAGGTCCCTGATGTTACTTACCTACCACACAACAGGGATCCCAGCATGGGAAGCCAGCAGACAGAACAAGACCAGCAAGCCTTGGGTACCTTGAGCCATAGCTTCCCTTTCTCCCTCAGCCCCTGCTGAGTCTTGGACCCTGAATGTCTGTGCAGACAGGTGTGCCCTACCCAAGCCCAGGCCCTGGAGGAGGGTAGGTGATTCTGCAAGGAGACTGGGGAAGTGCCTGGAATCTGGGAGGCAGCATAGCCAGGGCAGGTAGGGAAGATGGGGACGTCTCCAGGTAGATGATTTCCTTATGCTGAAGGGGGACATGTCCCACCCTGGGGTCATCAGGGACTTGGCTGGAATAAAGCCTTAGCCCGAACTCAGGTTAAAATTATCCCCCTTTCAAAACGTGGAAACCCAAACCACTTGTGATTCTGAGTACCTCTCAAGAGACCTGTTCCCACTACAAAAGGTATCTTTCCACGTGGGAAGCTCAGTGTGCATTTGCGAGAATGGATGCTGAGGGGTTTGGAGACAGTTGCATGAGGAAAGGGCAGTATGGGATTGTGCAAAAGATGTTGGCAGAGAAAGGAGAGGGACATGGGAAGCAGGGATGGCTGGGCCCTGAAGCAGGAGAACTTGGCTGCCTTCATCCTCTGCAGGCCGGGACAGGCCTCCTGGGAGAGTCCAGGGCGCAGGAGTTTTAGGAAAGCAGGCTGCAGACTCCCACCTGGCTGTTTGGTTTGAGCCTCGGCTTCAACCTTACTCATGTTTCCCCACAGGGAAGACTTCTCTCTTCCTGGGAGTTCATGGGCTTTGGACCTTATTGTTATCATTATTATTATGTTGAGGGTCTTCTGTGTGTAAGCATTGGGTGTCTTGCACCGGTGGCTGCGCAGAGTGCCACAGGGTAGAGGCTGGGAGAATGAGGGTTTGGAGATGCCTATGGTCTTTACCTATGTGAAAGGCTGGAGGTTGAGGTGAAAAATCTAGCTTTGAAATCTTCATAGAGGAGTGCATCATTCTGATCCCGAATCCGGTTCAGTTCTCTTATCGACTGATCGCTGTATTAAAAATGGTTTTTTAATGAAACAACAACAACAAAAAAGATGGCAGAGAGATGGGAGCCTCGATCTTCCATGAGCTGCCTGGAGGATCCTGGCAATTCTGATTTGTCTAGAATGGTTTCCTTACCTATAGGAGGATGAAGGGGTGCTCAGGGCCTTTGCAGGGCTGGTATTGCCACAGGTAAGTCCACAAGGCCATAAATACCGCGGCAGGGGACCCGAAAAGGTGGTCTGAACTGAATGCATGAAGGTGAGCCCACTTGTGTGGCTTCAACTGCCATTGTATGATGGAGGCTTCTGAATCTCTGGCTAGACTTCTTTCCTACACTCCAGACCCCTGGTGTCTGGATGTCCCATGGGTCCTTTACTGACTTAACAGCTTCCCTGACCTTCATTCCCTTCCCCCTTCTGTAGCCTAGCTGCAGTGAATGGGGAGCCTCAGTCCACCCATGGGCCAAGGCCATGACCAGGGAATCCTCCCTGACTCTCCCCCTGCTTCACTCCAGCCCCCTCAATATCCAGCCCATCCCCAGGGCCTTTCCATTCTACCTCCTAAATAGCTCTTGAATCTACCCTCTTCTCTCCATCACGACCCTTGTGGAAGCCACCACTATCTCCTGCCTGGACAACTGGTCTCCCCACCTCTACTCTTGCCCGTCTCATCAATCCCATCTGTCTACTATAACCCAGTTTTAAAAATGAATGTTTATTTTTTAATTTATTGACCTAATTTTTAGAAAAAATTTAGGTTTACAAAAAATTTGAAAAATACAAAGTTCCCAAAGAGACTCCCCTTACCCAGGCACACACATGGTGTGTGATATTTACATCCCTGATATTTACATCTAATATTATTGTGATACATTTATTACAGTTGAACCAATATTGATACATTGCGATTAACTAAAGTTCATAGTTTCCATTAGGGTTCCCTCTTTGCATTGTACATTCTATGGGTTTTGATGCAAATATAATGACATGTGTCTACCAGTGCTGTGTCCTACAGAGTAGTTTCACTACCCCCCAAATCATCGGTGCTCCATCTAACCTTCCCTCCCTTCCTTCTCCTGAACCTCCCACAACCACTAGTCTTTTTACGCTCATCATAGTTTTGCCTTTCCAGAATGTCATATAATTGGAATTATACAGTATGTAGCCTTTTTAGACAGGCTTTTTTCACTAAGCAATATGCATTTAAGGTTCCCTCATGTCTTTTTGTGTACGATAGCTCATTTCTTTTCATCCCCGAATAATATTCTATTGGACAAATGTAATTTGTTTACCCATTTACCTGTTGAAGGACATCTTGGTTGCTTCCAATTTTTTGGCAATCATGAAAAAACTGCTGTAAACATTAGTGTGCAGTTTTTTGTGTGGATACAAATTTTCACCTCATTTAGTTAAATATTAAGGAGTACAATTTTTGGATTATAAAATAAGAGTATGTTTAGTTTTATAAGAAGCTGCTAAACTCTCTTCCAAAGTGGCTGCACCATTTTGCACTCCCCCCAGCAATGAATAAGAGTCACATCCATGCCAGTATTTGGTATTATCAGGATTTTGGATTTCAGTGATTTTAATAGGTATATAGTGGTATCATATTGTATGAAAAAGATTATTTCTTAGCCCAGACATTTTGAAACATGCAATATGAACCAACTGTGTCTCTCCCAGCATTCTGTGGTTCCCACTGCACTGAGAATAAAATTCCCACTCCTTCTGTGGTCTGAAGGGCCTGCATGATCCACCCCTGCCCTCCTCACACGGTCACGTCACTTCCTTCCCCTAGCCCACTCCGCACCATCCACACAGGCCTCATTTCAGTTCCTAGAACCATGCGATCTCTTTCTTGACTCAGGGGCACACAGGGTGTTCCCTCTGCCTGGAGCTCTTGTCCAGCCCTCTCCACCTGGCTGGCCCCTCTTATTCTTCAGTGTTCAATGCAGATATACCTCCTTGGAGAAACCTTCCTCTTCTCTCTCATCCTACTCTATCTATTGCCTTCATGGCACATATTTCAAACTGGACTTACAGATTTATCTGCTGGATTATAGTTTGCAAGTGCCATAGCAAGGAGAAGCCATGCCAGTTTGCTCACCATCACACCCCAGTGTCTTGCGTGGTACTTGGCATAAAGGTGTGGCTTGATATTTATTTGCTGACTAGAGAATGAATGGCTGGGCCAGTTTAGTTGGGCAGGAAAGGGAAGGGGAAATATTTATTGAGCATTGGTTAGGCACCAGCCACAGTCTGGCTACATTCATGTTTGTTATTTTCTTTGATCCTATGAGGGAAGATCATCTGTACTTTACAGGTGATGAAAGTAAAGCAAAGGGGGCTTAGGGCAGGGAATCATTCAAATTCCCACAGGGCAGGCACCTAACATAAATAAGTAAGCAAATTCAGTGAAAAACAAGCGAATCAGCAGCTCCGGCTCAGGCATTTGAACTATGGCTTTAGGGTCTGGAAGAGACCGGAAAGTGGTGGGGACTGAGGTAAACTTCAGCACACACCCTGTCTAAATGGAGACTTACTTTTCAGCTAGCTCCAGTATTTTCAGATCTTCTAAAGTTTTTAAAAAGAAGCTGGAAACCCAGCTTTTTAAAGAGATGGTTTCCAATTGTTGAAAATTACCAAGCTAATTCACACTTTAAAAAAATGCCACTGTGCCGGCCGGGCGCAATGGCAGGTGCCTGTAATCCCAGCTACTTGGGAGGCTGAGGCAGGAGAATTGCTTGAACCTGGGAGGTGGAAGTTGCAGTGAGCTGAGATCACACCACTGCATTCCAGCCTGGGCAACACAGCAAGACTCTGTCTCAAAAACAACAACAACAAAACAAACAAACAAAACAAAATGCCACTATGCCAGTGCTGTGTTAGGCCAATGGAGGTGTGATCCACTTCTTCAACTCTGGTTTAGGGTCCAGGGAGCAGAAAAGCAGGAGAGGTCCTCTGAGGACCCCCAACTGTTCCACCTTTTCAGACCTTTTGAAAGGCTGTCTCCTACCTCAGGAACCGATGAAGAAGTTATGTATGCTCAGGGCTACAGAGTCAGACAAAAGATGTGGCCCCAAAAAAGATGTCAGGATGTTGCTGTGCACTAGAGCTGACAAGTGTGGTTACATTTCTTTGTGCCTGGCTTTCAAGGTCCCTCACCTAGGCCCTCACAAGCCCCAGGGGAACCCAGAACTTGGCTTTGGAAAAAGCATGTCCAAGGATCCAAACCTGGGCATCACTGTGCTTGTTTACACGGCCCCTTGACCACTCCTAGGTCCTGCTGGAGAAGCCTGGGTTATCAGAGCATTTGGATCATTCATTTACTCGCTCATTCACTCATTCATTTATTCACAAATCTAGGTTGAGTGTCCAGTATGCACTGGCATTCTGCATGCTGAGGAAACAGGTAACAAGGTCTCTGCCTTCATGGAGCTTGGCTTCTAGTGGGAGTAATGAGTTAAGAGATGAATACATAACATGATGTCATGCAATGGTTAGGCCGAGATGGCAGGGTGTGGCTGGTGGGGTGGGAAGCTGTATGGGACAGCTGGTCCAGGAAGCCTTCTTGGAGGAGGGGATATTTGAGCAGAGACCTGAATGAAATGGAGGGAGCTGAGCTAAGATCCAGGATAAGAGGTTCTAAGCAGAGGGAGAACCAGCGCCATGGCCCCTGACATGCAGCAGCTCAGAGTTTAAGGAACAGTAAAAAGGTCATTGATCAAAGAGGGTGAGAGGGGAGGGGAGCGAAGACCATCACTCCCCTAACTGGAAGATGGCGGCCACCTGTCCAAGCACTTGATTCATGTCATAGTGAACTTCAGTTCCCTACCTATGACCCAGGATCATTGTCCTCACTTTATCAGAGGAGGTGACATCGCTCGACCCCAGTGGCTGCCCGTGCTAGGTGGGCAGTGTGTGGGATGTGAAGCCAGGCAGCCCGCCTCCGAGCCGCCTCCTTTCCATCGGTACGCATTCTGCATCTTACCAAGGCCTGTGTATGTGGCATCCAGCTCCATGCCTAGCACAGTCCATGCTATTAATGAATAAAGGATGCTTGTTCGTGCTCTACTTGATGGTGGGTAAACCTCATTTTCATCCTCAACTCCCCCTCTTCCTTTTTCCTTCATTCTCCTCTGCTTTTCTCATCCCTCCCCAGCCCAGGTTCTGTTTCCAATTCTCTACCCAAGACCCCCAAATTCCACCTTCCTCAGCTCCCAAAGAGCTTTTCCAGCTCTGGGCTGCTTCTTCCCATGCTGACAGCTGGAACAGAAGCCCGGAACAAGCCAATCATATTCCTCCCAAACTGCCACTGCCCCGGAGGGATCTGTTTCCCTGTGGCACCCTCATTGTCCCAGGGACCCTGGGGAACAGCTGTCGTTGTCGGGCTTCCGAAGCTGACCTTCTTCCTTGTCCCTCCTTCGATCCCTGCTGCACCTGCTCCTGCCTGGCTTTGCCACACCCTGCAGCCTTCTCCTTGTTCAGGCGACAGCCTCACCACCCACTGACTTCACAGACATTCACTTATACAGGGAAACCTCAGTGGCTCTCCACTACTGGTCTCCTTCTCGAGTGGCTTGGTCTGAATATTTAGGATATCTTTGGGACTTTACTTGCCAACAATGATCCCTGGATGTCTATCAAATAAGGCTACACTCCTTCTCTGTGCCTTTGCCCACACGCTGTCCTCTCCTGGGAATGCCCTTCTTCCCTTCTCTGCCTGCCTAGAGCTTCCATGTCTGAAGACACCTCCTCTGGGAGTCCTCCCTTCACTACTGCAGTAGAAACACTGTCTCCTCACTCTGGGCTCCAAAGCCTGTGGTCTGCCCCTTATCATTTATCTCGGTGCCTGGCTGTCCTGGACACAAGGGACAGGGCAGGATCCTGGACGGACACGTGAACCTGAGTTCAAATGCTACCTTTCCTTTCTATTGGCTTAGTAACCTTGGGCAAGTAGCTTAACCTCTCTGAGCCCCATTCCTTCATCTGTAAAGAGGAATAATAAAATTGCCTTCTTGGGTTGGTTTAATGATGAGAGACAAAGCCCCTACCTCTGAGCAAATGGTGACTCTTAGGTAACTATTTCTCATTTGACTCTAGTTGCCTTGTTTGCAAGAGCTTCACCTTCCACCTCCTCCAGGAAGCCCTCCCTGGATTTCCAGGCTTCATTCCTCCTTCCTTTTATCACCAAATGACTTCATTAATAAGCACTTTTCCCTGCTTAGAATCGTTATTTGAATGATTTTTATCTTCTATGCTAGAAAAGGCTTATAAGGATGAATGACATAATTTTATCTCAAAGAGTCCATCTGTGGTGGCTAAATGTCCCTATGGATCCCTGTAAACCCAGAATGATGGCTGCGCAGGGGAGAGGGACCCAGGAGCAGGCAGGTCACCCCACCAAGCAGAGTAGATGCCGGCAACTGCAGCCTGTATGTAGACACCAGGTCTGATAGACACCCCACCTGGGCCTTGATTCTTCTTTCTTAAAAGTCACCTGGTGGGTCTCAGGGATCTGGGACTCGCTGGAGATAAAGACACTCTCCCCCTCTAATCGTCTGCAATTAGATGCTCACCCCCACCCCGTCGAGGAATCTGCTTTGTCCATAACCTGCCTGCCCAAAGAGAGCCTGCTGGGCAGGTAAATAACACTTGGGTGTGGCTTCCCTTTGAAAAGGAATTTATAATGGCGGCTTCCTAGATAATTAATTGCTGCTGCTCTGCCCAGCTACGGGCAGTCCCAGCGCTCAGCTTTTGTTTCCAAGGCTTAAACCCAGGCAGGAACCATGAGATTGCTGAGGCCAGGAGCAAAGAGGGGGCTTTTTAGGATTCTTTTTTTTTCCTTTCTAATGGACCCTCAGGGAGATGGAGTCGAGGTGGGGGGCTTGGGACACAGAACAGTGAGTTATTAGCTTCTTTCCAGCCTGCACCTCGGGCACCTCTGGCAAAAAGACCCGCCAGTTCCTTTCGGCCCCTGGAGCCTCTCTCCTCTGCTTAGAAAACAAATCCCTGCCTAAGCTGGGGCTTTTTGTTGGCTCCAAAAGGAGAGTGCCACACGGGTTCTTTCTGGGGAGGAAGAAACGGCCCCAGGGAGAGGACTGAGTGGTTAGTTTCAGAGCACACTGTGTGTGCCTGGCTTGTGAAGCTGGCAAATGATGAATCTATTTTTTTTTTTCCAGTTTGATGAAACCCAAGGCCTCACAAGGAGTTTTCACCATTGTCCTTTGCTAAATGCATTTCCCCAGCACCCCTTCTTCCATTTTCTCGCTTCTCTAGGGAGTTGGGGAAGTCATAGAGAGAGGGGGTTAGGCAGGCTGGCTCAGACCAGGCTGATGTGGGTTCAGATCCTGCTCAGCTGTAAACCGGTCATGTTGCTAAACTTCTCTGACCTCGATGTCTTTATCTGAAAAACGAGAATAATCACAACACTCACCTCAAAGCATTGTTGTTAAGTGGGATAATATTTGCGTGGTCGTCAGATGGCCTAGAAGTAGACACCAAGGCAAGCATTTGTGAACAGAAGATATATTAAGGATGATTTCCCAGAAGAAGCCTAAGGGGGTTGGGGGAACAGGACAGGGAAGGGGAGGAAAGCAAGGGGGCGAGGTTAGGCCCTGCAGAGGGCTGCTCTTGCTGATCCCACAGGGAAACCTGTAAGTTTCTGTTAACTTGAGAGGAGAGAACTGAGCTTTCATCCTCCACACTCTCAGACATTGGCTAAGGGCCACCCTGAGGGTTGGGGAGGGATGGAATCTTCCAGGCACCTCTGGCTGCCTGCACACGGGAGCAGGGGGCTCTGGTAGCTCAAAGGTCATCCTCCCATGAGAATGGCTTAGGCAGGCCTCTAGGGAAGAAACGCACAGAAGAGGGGGCCGGGAGGAGAGTCCCCAACAGTGCTGCTGCAGTATGGGCAGCCCCCAGCCTGGCATACAGCGAGCGTTCAGTACACAGTCCTGGGGTAGTCACTGGACAATTCATGCAGATGAGAATCACAGAAAGGTCAGGACATGAACCTGCAGAGGCACAGCATATCCATGTAGGGACTGGAGTTAGTAAGTCCCTTCTCAGACAGGCTTAGATCTCCTAATGTCATACATAGTTCTTTGGAATTTCAAGCTGAGATCTTCATATTTCCTGAGAGTCCTTCTCGTGCCTTCCCTGAGGGTTTGGACTGCTCCCAGGGAAGGAGGAAGGCTTGGGTGAGGCGTTACTGGACCAGACCTGATTTTGCTGAGACAGCGATCTGCAACCCAGCTTGGATCAAGCCCCTCCCCGACTTGTCTCTTCTCACAAACACATTGTATTTTACTGTTGGGGGTGCGGGGCGGGGGGGCAGTGGTAGCAAAATGTTACAGGCATACCTGGTTTTATTGCACTTAAGTTTATTGTGTTTTTATTTATTTTTGCAAATGGAAGCTTTGTGGCAACTGTGCATAGAGCAAATCTATCAGCACCATTTTTCCAACAGCGTGTGCTCACTTCCTATCTCTGTTGCATTTTGGTAATGTTCAAACTTTTCATTATTAATGTATCTGTTGTTGTGATCTGTGATCACTGACCTTTGATGTTACTGTTGTAATTGCTTGGGGACATCACAAGCTGCACCCTTATATGACGGTGGATTTAATTAATAAATGCTGTGTGTTCTGACTGCTCCACCCACCGGCCATTCCCCTGTCTCTCTCCCTCTCCTTGGGCCTTCCTATTTCCAAATACATAACAATATTGAAATGAGGCCAATGAGTAACCCTACAAGGGCCTCTAACTGCTCAAGTGAAAGGGGGAGTTGCACATCTCTCATTTTAAATCAAAAGCTAGAAATGATTAAACTTTGTAAGGAAGGCATGCTGAAAACTGAGACAGGCCGAAAGCTAGGCTTCTTGCACTAGTTAGCTAAGTTGTGAATGCCAAGTTCTTGAAGGAAATTAAAAGTTCTACTCCAGTGAACACACAGATGCTGATATGGAGAAAGTTTTAGTGGTCTGGATAGAAGATTAAACCAGCCACAAAATTCTCTTAAGCCAAAGCCTAATCCAGAGAAAGGTCCTAACTCTATTCAATTCTATGAAGGCTGAGAGAGGTGAGGAAGCTGCAGAAGAAAATTGGGAGCTAGCCAAGGTTGGTTCATGAGGTTTAAGGAAAGAAGCTGTTTCCGTAACATAAAAGCCCACGGTGAGGCAGCAAGTGCTGATGGAGAAGCTGCAGCAAGTTATCTAGAAGATCTAGCTAAGATCATGGATGAAGGTGGCGATACAAAACAACAGATTTTCAATGTAGATGAAACAGCGTCCTACTGGAAGAAGATACCATCTAGGACTTTCATAGCTAGAGAGAAGTCAGTGTCTGGCTTCAAGGCTTCAAAGGACAGGCTGACTCTCTTGTTAGGGGCTAATGCAATTGGTAACATTAAGCTGATGCCAGTGCTCGTTTACCATTTTGAAAATTCTAAGGCCCTTAAGAATGAGGCTAAATCCACTCTGTTTGTGCTCTGTAAATGGAAGAACAAAGCCTGGATGACAGCACGTCTGTTTACAGCATGGTTTACTGAATATTTTAAGCCCATTATTGAGACCCACCGCTCAGAAAAAAAGATTCCTTTTCAAAATATGATTACACATTGACAGTGCACGTGGTCGTCCAAGAGCTCTGATGGAGATGTACAGGGAGATTCATGTTGTTTTCACGCTTGCTAAGACACATCGATTCTGCAGCCCATGGATCAAGAAGTCATTTCAACTTTCAAGTCTTCTTATTTAAGAAATAGATTTTGTAAGGCTATAGCAGCCATAGATAGTGATTCCTCTGATGGATCTGGGCAAAGTAAATTGAAAACTTACTGGAAAGGATTCACCATTCCAGATGCCATTAAAAACATTCATGATTCATGAGAGGAAGTCAAAACAGCAACATGAACAGGAGTTTGGAAGAAGTTGGTTCTCAACCCTTATGAGTGACTTTGGGGAGTTCAAGACTTCAGTGGAGGAAGTAACTGCAGATGTGGTAGAAACGGCAAGGGACCTAGAATTAGAAGTGGAACCTGAAGCTGTGACTGAATTGCCGCAATCTCATGATAAAGCCTTAGTGGATGAGGAGTTACTTCCTATGGATAAGCAAAGAGATGGAAACTACTCCTGGTAAAGTTGCTTTAAACATTGTTAAAATAACAACAGAGGATTTAGAATATTACATGAACTTAGTTGCTAAAGCAGTGGCGGGGTTTGAAAGGATGGACTCCAATTTTGAAAGGAGTTTTACTGTGGGTGAAATCCTATCAAACAGCATGGTGTGCTACAGAGAAGTCTTTGGTGAAAGCCAGAGTTGATCGGTGTGGCAAACTTCACCATCTTATTTTCAGAAATTGTCACAGCCATTGTGACCTTCAGCAACCACTACCCTGATCAGCAAGCAGCCATCGACATGGAGACAAAGCAAAAAGATTACTACTTGCTGAAGGCTCAGAAGATATTTAGCATTTTTTAGCAATGAAGTATTTTTAAGTTAAGGTATTTACATTTTTTTAAGCAATGCTATTGCACACTTCATAACAGTGTGGTGTACACATAACTTTTACTTTCAGTGGGAAACCACAAAATTTGTGTGACTCACTTTATTGTGATGTTTGCTTTATTGGGATGAGCTAGAACTGAACCTGAATATCACTGAGATATGCTTGTATCCACCCAAATATTGATGAGATTTGGGTGGTGGGGTACAAGAATAATGCCCCCACATCCCTTACAAAGACGTCCATGTCCTAATCGCTGGAACTTGTAAATACATTTTCTTACATGGTGTATTAGTCTGTTGTCAAGCTGCTAATGAAGATATGCCTGAGACTGGGTAATTTATAGAGGAAAGGGGTTTAATTGACTCACAGTTCCACATGGCTGGGGAGGCCTCACAATCATGGCAGAAGGCAAAGGGAAAGCAAGGCATGTCTTACATGGCGGCAGGCAAGAGAGCTTGTGTAAAGGAACTCCCCTCTATAAATCAGATCTCATGAGACTTATTCACGATCACAAGAACAGCACGAGAAAGACCCACCCCCATGATTCAATTACCTCCCACCTGGTCCCTCCCATGACACATGGGGATTATGGGAGCTACAATTCAAGATGAGATTTGGGTGGGGACACAGCCCAACCATATCACATGGCTAAAGGGACTTTGTAGATGTGATTGAGGTGGGGAGGTTGTCCTGGAATGTCAAGGTGCAGCCAGTGAAATCACATGCGTCCTTACAAGCGGCAAAGGGAAGTTTGACTTCAGAAGAGGAGTGTGGGAGTGACACCACCTGTGAAAGACTGGACTGGCCGCTGCTGGCTCTGAAGAAGGAAAGACCCCTGAGTCAGGGAAGATGGCAACCTCTAGAATCTAGAAAAGGCAAGGAAAACGGTTCTCCCTTGGAGCCTCCAGAAGGAACACGACTCTGCAGACACTGTGTACCACAGTGAGACCCATTTAAAAGGACTTCTAGAATAATTAAGAAGATAATACATTTGTGTTGTTTTTAGCCACTAACTTTGTGGTCATTCATTACAGCAGCCAAAGGAGACCCTTTTAGGTGGTGTAATCATTTAATTTTATGTGTCAACTTGACTACCTAGAGTACCCAGCTATTTAATCAAATCCTCATCTAGGTATTGCTAGAGAGGTCTTTTGTCAATGTGTCTAACATCTACAGTCAGTTGACTTTAGTTATGTTGGAGGGCCTTATCCAATCCGTTGGAAGGCAGGAAGAGCAAAAATGGGGGTTTCCCAGAAAAGAAGGAATTCTATCTCAACCCTGCAGCATTAGCTCCTGCCCGAGTTTCCAGCCCGACTATTTACCCTACAGTTTTCAGACTGTACATCTCTCTGAACATTTTGGTGGACATGCAAATACGTCTCTGTTCATTTCACCTTGATGCAGTGGAAAAGGTCAGGGGCTTGGACTCTGGGCCCCCCGGCTCCCCAGTCTGTCCTCTGTCTGCTCAGGCTGTCTCCCTTGCCTCCTGCAAAAAGAGGAACCATTTCTCAGACACTCTGTGGGATTAGGCCAAATAAATGAGCCTGTGTCTGTCTGTTTTTCCCTAATGAGCTTCTCCCTCGGGCTCTTTTCCCTTTTCCTTGGATCTCTGCATTCATCACTTTCCCTCCCACAAGGAAAGAAAGTATATCCTGGTGTCTTCCTCTGTCCCTCCTGCAACAGCTTCTAGGGATGCAAACCCCTCTGCTATTCCTTCCGTCTTATCTAGCCCGCCTCTTCCCCTCCTGCAACAGCTTCTAGGGATGCAAACCCCTCTGCTATTCTTTCCGTCTTATCTAGCCCGCCTCTGTGTCTCCTGCCCTCCCCCTGTCTGCCCCAGGGGTTCCTCTACCAACTCCTCTATCACCACCACCACCTGCCTTCTCTCTGCCCCACTAATCTTGTCTAATTGCTTCCTGGAGTTAAGACAGGCACCATCACTGAACTGAACATGCAAGGGGGGAGGGAGGTAAGTGTTGTGGGGCAGAAGCTCAGGGGCCATTTAGGGACCAGGGGGCAACCAGAGGACAGGGAAGGCCAGTGGCTATAGGCCTAGGGAGGCAGAGGTGAGTGTGACTTGTTGATTCCCTGGTGCTCTCCAGGATGGCTCTCCTGGGACCCAGTCTTCCCAAGCACATGGCTTGTTCTGCAGACACACTCCTAGATGCCACACCCAGGGTGGGTGGCTGTCCTTAGTCCCTCACAGGACTGTGATGGGGCCCATGGCCAAGGACCTCCCCAGAACTCATGGCTATGCCAGGAGTGAGCCTCATCCTAAGCGAACCTGGGCTTTGCTCTGCGCAAAACCAGTGTGCTGCCTCGGCCAAGTCCTCCACGGAGAGAAAACTCCTGAGGCCAGGGAACCTTGAGCAACGTTGTCTGAGGGCTCAGTTTGTGAATCTATGAAATGGGACTGATCATGCATGACTAACTGCTGAGCACTTAAGGAGACTCTTTGGCGAGGGCATGGCCCAGTGCCTGGCCTGTTGTCACCAGCCAGGGAGTTGGGGAGGCAGCCTTGAGGGTCTTTGCCCATTTCCACTGGCCTCTCTCCCTCACTGGGGAAAGTTGATATAATAACTAGATGTCATAAGACATCAAAAGAGGAAGCAACATTTGCACAGCACTTTGTAAAGAATAAAGCTCTTTTGGCAGGTGATCTTGCTTAATACTCCTAATGGCCCTGAGGTGGGGGAATTATTCTTCTCATTTTGGAAATGAGAAAACTGAAGTTCAAAGCAGTGAAGTAGCATCAGTGCCTGAGGGTGCCCAGCTCAGAGCTGGGATGGAGCAGGATTCCAGTCCCAGGCTGCCTCCCAGAGAGGTGAGGCACAGATTCCCACGGGCAAAGCAAGCCCCAGACTCTGTTTCTGTTTCAACAGAAACGCGGCGGCATGCTGCTTGATGGTGCGCAAAACACACCACGTTCATTATCCTGCTTGATCATGACACAGCTTGCATTTCAGGCAGGAAATCTTAGCCTCACTTTGCAGACAGAAAAGCACCATCTAGAGAGATTGAATCACATCCCTGTTTTCCATAGCCAGCAGGTGGCACGGGGCCGTCGTCCTCTAAGCCCAGGGCTCCTGGTTACTGCTATATGACCATGGGTACAACTGTACTATTCTTAGCCTCAGTTTCCTCCTTGTCTCCAAGGGTGTAGTGAGAATTAAATGACACAAGGATGCAAAGAGCCTGGTATCACCACAGTACCTGCTGGGACCTCAATACTTGAGCATTTTCATCCCTTTGGGGAACTCTTGCATCAGCCCCCCAGGGCAGCAGGAACCCTGGAGTATCGCCTGGCAGGATTAAAGATACACAAAGATTTATTGAGTGTCTACTGCATATGTGCCGGAGGGTTTGGTGGTGACAGACACAGTGGCTGCCTACATGGAGCTTAATACTCCAGCATAGGAGGTGGACAGAAAACAAGGTAGCCAGGAATTCATCAAATGACTGCATGTGGCCAGGCGTGGTGGCTCATGCCTTTAATCCCAGCACTTTGGGAAGCTGAGGCAGGTGGATCACTTGAGGTCAGGAGTTCAAGACTAGCCTGGCCAACATGGTGAAACCCTCGTCTCTATTAAAAATACAAAATTAGCTGGGCGTGGTGATGGGTGCCTGTAATCCAAGCTACTCGGGAGGCTGAGGTGGGAAAATCACTTGAACCCAGGAGGCAGAGACTGCAGTGAGCTGAGATTGCGCCACTGCACTCCAGCCTGGGGAAGAGCACGAAATTCCATCTAAAAAAAAAAAGACTGCATGTTGTAATAAGTAGTATGAGGGTGGGAAAATATTTTTTTAAAATAAGAAAGACAGGCTGCCTTACTTACAATAGTCAAGAAAGGTCTTTATGGAGGGGACCCTTGGGCTGGTGCCCTAAAGCAGGTGAAGCCGACCACACAGAGCTAGGAAGAGGAGGGTTCCATCTGAGAGGGAAGTGTGTGCAAAGGCCCTGGGACAGGAATAGATTTGGGTTGTTCACAGGTAGAGAGAAGAGCAATACGGCTGGGGCCCAGTGAGAGACGGGGCAGTGGTTCCAGCAGTGGTTGGCAGTGACCCCACCATCAGGTCCAAGTGATAAGTTTAGTCTTTTCTTCTAAGTCTAATATGAAGTCATAGATAAGGTTTTCAACAGGAAGGGACATGCTACGATTTAAATTTTAAGAGGTGAGCCATTTGTAAGCTCATAAACAGTTATGGTTGGAAGGATCTCTAAATCTGAGCTAGCCTAACTTTTCATTGTGCAGTGGGGAAACTGAGCCCCAGAGGTGGGAAACAGGTGGTCAGCGTCACACAGCACATCAGGGCAAAAGCAGCCCTTGAACCCAGATCCTCAGATTCCAGCTCTAGTGGTCCTTCCTTTGAGAGGCTGGCAGAAGCCCCAAGGTGGGCACAGCCTCAGTCTCCTTCAAGGATGAGGAACCATGCCAGCAACCAGACCTCCTCAGGTCCAACCGTGGCTGTCCCTTGCCCATGACTTTTGCTTCATGGCCACCATTAGGTCCCTTCATGCCAAAGAAACACACATGGACCAAGTTGGATTTTTAAGCCACACCCTCACTGTAGTAACTGCAATTCTGCCTGAACGTGTTTGACCCCATGTAAAGATACATCTGCTAGCGATTCTGGGAATGCATTTAACATTTTTGCTCTGTGATGCACAGAGCATTTTCTGTGCATGACCGTGTATTTCTCTTTTGGAGCAGAGTCCAGGCAGCATGACCCACTCTGTGCAGATGGGATGATGAGGCCAAGAATGGCTGACTGACTTCCATGAAGTCAGGGAGGGATAATAAGCGAGAGAGGGGCTCCTAGGCAAGCCAGGGGCAGTGAAAGGGAAGAGAAAGAAGAAACTGAGCATGAAGTCCTTGAATTCCAGCATTACAACCTGAGAGCCATTCTCCAGGCTCTGAGAATTATAAAATGATAGAGCTGGTAGGCCTTAGCAATGGCATGATTCAATCCATCATCCTAAAATTCCATTTAGGAATCACATATAAACAGTAAAATGCATAAATCTTCAGTGTGCAGCTCAAGCATTTTAATGCACCAAGTTACCATCATCCAGATTAAGGTATAGAATGTTCCCATCCCTCCAGCCCAGAAGGCTCTCCTATGCCCCATCCCAATCAGTGCTTCCCTTTTCCCTCCCCCTTCCCCCCACCCTTCCCCCAACCAGGTGACTACCATTCTGGCTATCACCTTCAAGCAATTGTGCCCATTCTTGAACTTTATATAAATGGAATCATACAGTGTGCATTCCTCTGACTCTGCCTTCTTTAGCTCAACATGATTTTATGATCCATCCATATATATCCAATATAGCATATAGCAGTAGTTTGTTCTTCTTTATTTCTGTGTAATATTCCACTGTAGGAATATATGACAATTTATCAGTTTTTCTGTAGATGGACATTGGCTTGTTTCCTTTTTTTTTTTTTGGTGCTTATAATTAAAGATGCAACTAATAATCTAGTCCATGTCTTTTAGTGGGTCTAGGCAGGCATTTGTCTTGGGTGTGTAACTGGGAGTTGAAATGCTGTGTCTTGTGTTTAGCTTTAGTAGATGCTGTCAAATAGAGTGGGCATGTCATAGGACAGTCCTACTAGCAGTGTGGAACAGTTCTAGTTGCCCTACCTCCTCATCCACACTTGGCATCATCTGCCCAGTTTTAGCTAACTGGTGGGTCTGTAGTGATACCTCGTTGTGCCTTTTAATTTGCATTTCCCTGGTAGTAAGATGCTGAGCACCTTTCTATATGCTTCTCAGCTATTTGGATTGCTTCTTTTGGAAAGTGCCTAAGTCTTTGGCACAATTTTAAACTGGGTTGTTTTCTCTTTTTTTCTTATTGATCTGTAGGAGTTCTTTATATATTCCGGATATAAGTCTTTTGTTGTAGATAAGTGTTGCAAATACATTTCCCAGTCTGTGTTTTGCTTTCTTACTTTCTTATGGTGCCCAGGAATCATTTGAGAAGAAAGAAAATGAATGTTTATTGAGAACTTCATTTGCGCCAGGCCTGGTCCATCTACCTGACCTTGCCTGGTGCTCATCACCACTCATATTGAGGCAGGAATCATCATCACCATCGCAGATTCAAAAGAGGCTCCAAAGGCATATTGAAAGGATTGGAATGTGGTGTTTGGAATTATCCTTAATGCCAATACTTTAGATGTATGTAATTCTTTTAGTTTATGAAGTGCTTCCCTGATGACTGTCTTATTCCATCATTAGTTTAAGCCAGTGAGGTAGGCAGGCAACAGTTATTAGAGAGGTAATGTCCCATAGACTTTTACTGAAGACTCACCCAGAGCAGGGGGACACAGTGGAATTTAGTCCTGTTTTTGGGCATTCAAAGTCGAATGAGTAAGACATACAAGTCAACATCCAATATCGGGTGAAATCATAGAGGCTTATTCATGATTTGCCCCTCTGAGCCTCAGTGTCCTCATCTGTAAGATGGATTTAATGAGACCTACAACTCATAGAGCTGTTGCATCGATGAAAGGTGATACTGCGTGCAAAGTGCTTAGCACAGTACCTGGCACATGAGTACCTCACTGAGTTTTGACATGGTGTGTATATACCAGGCTTGTTGATGAGGGCCCTGCAGGAAATACACCAGAAGCACTCTCTGCCCTCACGGAGCTTGTAGAGATGAAGAAAACACAATGGGAGCATAGCACAATAGTGGCCACTTTGCCGTGGGATAGATGGGAGCCTTCACATAGGAGGCAACATGTGAACTGGGTCTTGAAGGATGAATAGGAGTTCATCAGGTGGGCAAAGAGAGGAATGACATTCCAGACCAAGAGAACTGCATGGACAGAAGCCTGAAGCTGGGACTTATCCAAGGCTACTTGGCCTAGAAATGGGTGAGCCTGTTGCCTCATCCTAGATCCCAGACCTGTGTTCTGTCTGCCCTCTGTGCTGTCTCCTTGACACTCTCCAGGGCACACGGTTGACATGGAAGTGGGTGGGTGGGTGCCACCTGTGCTATTTCCACCTGGCAGGGTGAGCCATCGCCAATGCCAGACCTACGGCATTTCCCAAGGCAGCAGGGAAAAATGGGCTTCCAGTGGGGAGCAGAGCATCAGCTTGGGAACCTTATGACTCTCCCAGACTCCTGCTTCCCCTCCTGGGCCACTGTTATTGCATCTGTAAGATGGGGAGAATAAAAATGACACTAATGGCCACACTGATGGAACCTTTCTTTACTGTGTGCCAGGCACTGTGCCAAGTACTTTGCAGGTGGCATCTCTTTTCTTCTATGCAACAGCCCTATGAGCGGTGGGTCTCATTATTCCCATCTTATAGATGAAGACATTGAGGCTCAGAGGGGTAAAATGACTTGTCCAGCATTTCACAGAGCCAGGAAGTGGCAGAATCCAAACCAGACCAGCTTTGTGTGACTCCAGCATTCCGGCTTGTAGCTAAGAGATCTTCCTGCTCACACTCCATTCCCACCGCCTCAACATACATCTCTGATGTTTAATGAGTATCTGTTTAATGAACGTGGCTGTCCCTTCTTGCGGGGTGCTGGGCAGGCCTGTGCAGTGATGGGGGAGAGCGCTTGGCAAGGGCCTGCCTACCCTGAGGCCAGAGCTTCTGATTTCCCCTGACCTGTGAAACCTGGTCATGGGGACACCTCAGGGATCAAAACGCTCGACAGATGTCGAGTCTTAGGAGCCCTGAACATTTAACAGAAACAGCGTGCTCTGGGCTGGGCTCTTCCAAGGGGCTGTGTGTGTGTGTGTGTGTGTGTGTGTGTGTGTGTGTGTGTCTATGTATGTCCGTGTGCACCTGTGCTGGGGCCAACCCTAGCTGAGAGGAAGTGGAGTTGCATTTATGATAACATAAACTGTGAACTAAGATAGGTTTCCTGCCCAGGGGAAATACAGGCTCTCTCCAGGTAGGAAGGTGCCCCTTTGTCAGGGAAGTTCTTCTCCACCTTCTACTTTGCAGCCATTTGAGGAATCCTGCTGAACACAGGACTTGCGCCTGGGAGTGGCAGGTCCCCGCTCTTCAGGAATGAACCCAGCCTATTAAAAACCGTCATCTATTGAGTGCCTACTGTATGCCATGCACAGAGCGGAGAACTCCGGGGGCATTCACAGTATTTAACTCTCAGAAGGGCCCTGTGCCTGCGGTATTCCCTCAGGCTGGTGGGAAGCTTCGCGAAGCACTAACTTCAGCAGGAAGCAGAGGAGCCACTTGCTGTGGGAGAGGGAGAGACTCAGGGCTGCGTGGCTCCAAGCCAAAGAGAACTTCCAGGAAATCCAGGAAGCCTTCTGGGATGGAGTGGCTTTTAACCAAGGCTCTAGAAGGATGAGAAGGATTTTGACAACAGAAGTGGGGAGGAAGGGCTTTCCTGGCGGGGGCAGCAAGCAGAGGCAAAGGCCTGGAGGTGGACAAGCACAGGACAGTGGCCAAGGGTACAGGCCCTGGGCTCAGAAAACCACAAGTGTGAATCAGGCTCCCTCACTTATGAGCTCTTTGACCTCCTGTAAGTTACATCACCTCTTCTTTAAGAAAATTGAGGCAAAATTTACATAACATAAAATTAGCTATCTTAAAGTGTGCGATTCACTTTGCATAATGTTTGGGAGGTTCATCCACGTTGTAGCACTTATCAGAACTTCATTACTTTTGATGGCTGAATACTATTCCATTGCATGGATATACCACATTCATCTGCTTATCCATTCATCTGTTGATGGGCCTTTTGGATACTATAAATAATGCTGCTATAAACATTTGTGTACCAGTATTTGTTTGAGTCCCTGTCTTCAGTCCTCTTGAGTGTAGACCTGGGAATGGTTGCTGGGTTGTATGGTACCTCTAGGTTGAACTTTTTGAGGACAGAGTATCACTTTGAACTTCTACACCTGCAGAATGGAGATAATAACAATAGCTGTCTCAGAATGCAGGGAGGATGGGAAGGGGTTTGAGGATTAAATGAAGTGCCCAGGATAGTGAGGGCTCAAAGTACCTTTTGTTGCTTTTTTTTTTTCCCCAATGGAGTTTCACTGTGTTGCTCAGGCTGGAGTGCAATGGCGTGATCTCAGCTCACTGCAACCTCTGCCTCCTGGGTTCAAGCAATTCTCCTGCCTCAGCCTCCCAAGTAGCTCGGACTACAGGTACACGCCACCATGGCTGGCTAATTTTTCTGTATTTTTAGTAGAGATAGGGGTTTCACCATGTTGGCCAGGCTGGTCTTGAACTCCTGACCTCAGGTCATCTGCCCATCTCGGCTTCCCAAAGTTCTGGGATTACAGAGATAAGCCACTGCACCCAGCCTCAAAGTACCTTTTGAAGACGCTGTGTTAGGGAAGGCTGACAGGTTGTGGGAAAGGAGGATGAGGGGCAGGGGTCTCCCGTGCCTGGCTGACCTTGCCCCTGCCCTGATCCGT
Source organism: Nomascus leucogenys (assembly GCF_006542625.1). NCBI lineage: Eukaryota > Metazoa > Chordata > Mammalia > Primates > Hylobatidae > Nomascus > Nomascus leucogenys. The sequence goes on from NC_044395.1 coordinate 104,690,916, forward strand.
TTGGCTCTTCGAGGCTTTCAGTCCTTTGCACACCAAAGATGGGGCAAAGTGAGCAGATGGCTGGTACCCTGGGAACCAGGCCCCTTCCTGCTCTTGGAGCCAGGGAGGCTGGCTCTGCCGGCTCCACTGAGCTGCCTTCCCCCAAGGAGTGCTCCCTTAGCGACCACTGATGCCGCATTTGCTGTTTGCTCTCTCTCCACTTCTTTCCTTCTCTTCAGAGCTGTTCAGGCTTGGCAAGCAGCAGGGGCTCAGAAACCAAATTAACAGGTAAAATTCCCATTCTCTGCCTGTTACTCGCCTGGCTGAGCTGCAAAGTCTGCAACATAACAGGAACTGGGAGTGAGGAGGGGGCGGGGGAAGGGAGCCAGTGTCAACAGGACTCAATTGAGAGAAAGAGAGAGCCCCAGACTCATGATGTGGGAACAGGCCAGTGGCACCCAGGGAAGCAATCACTGGGGTACCCCCCATTCCCTCTCTTTCTTCGGAGCTGCCTCCTGGAGTCTGTGGTTCTCTGACACCACATGGCCCATGAGTGGCACAAGGTGACAAAGGAAGACAGCAGTGAGCTTTGCCCAGGGAAGGACTCCAACCATGGGGCTCCCCCCACCCCCCTGGCCCTGTCTCTTCAGCTGTACTCAGGTCCCTTTGGTGATCAGGAGGCAGGTGCTGGGGCCCAGCAGTCAGACAGAACTGAGTCCAAGTCCAAGTGCAGCCATGTAGGTGTTACAAGTGACCTTGGGCAAATTCTCTCTCTGAGCCTCTGTTTCTTCATCTTTAAAATGGGAGAACACATCTCTTGGCTGGGTTGTTGGTTTTGAGATCAGGAGGGAAAGTGCATTGTACAGCACCTGCTTGTGGTAAGCTCTTAGGTTAGAGGCTATGGGTCATGGTGGGCGGCAGGGGGGACAGTGGTGACAGTCAAAGTGATCTTTGTTGATTCCTGTCTCAGGTTTGACTCCTGTTGGGCGTTGAGTCCCGTGCCAGGAGGGACTGTGTCTGTCTCCTTTGTGAGCTCCCTTTGTTTTAGGTGGGGGTCCCTAAAAGCAGGACCTGAGTGAAAATGGTTATCCAGGTGAACTAGTGAAGGAGGATTCTCCAGAGAGCTCTGCAAACCAGCAAGGGAAGCAGGAGAAGGCAGAAGAAGTAGCTAAGCAAGGGTGAGGTTTAAGAGCAGGCTAGCCTCAGCCTGGTCTCTGGGGCATGAATGGCCTCTCAGACGTTGCCCCCAACAGAGGCAAGGGGGGCTGGACTGTTACAGCCCCATGTCAGCCTGTCAGTGGCTACGGGCTAGGCCTGGGGGTGCAGATGGGGGTGTGGCCTCCCAGGGATCTCCGGGCAAGGTGGCTTCACAGCTAACAGCAGTTCCCCTGGAGAAGGTTGCAGCCCGTGGCACTGCTGCAGTTGGGATGGGTGTCCCGTCCAGGAAAGGGGACCAGGGCCCAGCACCCAAAGCACCTGCACACCCTGAAAGCCCTCAGTCTAGGATGATGAGGAAAGCACTGGCCGTGGCACCTGGCAGACTTTGGTGCGATGCCCCTTCTGCCACTTGACAGGAATCAGTGACCTCCCTGGGTCTCAGTTTAATGACCCCTCCCACATAGGGCCCACAGGGTTTGCTTGAGGACACATCAGATGCCACAGCTCATTGGCCAAGCACACAGTAGGCCATGAGCATCAGTCGGGTGGGGGGCATCCGACTTGTTGCTTTCCCCATAAATAGGGAGACTGTCCCAGGATGGGGTCTTTCCTGTCTGGCCTGGCCCAAGCGAGTGCCTTCCCTTAAGGGTGAGAGATAGACTACATGACCCCTAATAACTCCTGTCCCCAGGACCAACAGAGAAGAAGGCCATTGTTCTCAGCTCCCTTCCTCCAGAAATGAGAAACACAGCTGAAGCCACTCCTGCTCCCCAGGGCCTGCCAAGGCCTGGAATTTCACCAGGGGTGTTTGTCCCCGACATGACTGATTTATTCCTATTGTTATTCCTACATATCAAGTGATATGTAGATACATTCTGCTTAGAAAAAAGGACACATTTCAGGTGGGGTTAGAACCCCTCCTGCCACCATTTGCCAAGAGAACCGATGACAACTCCGTGTCCTTGTGTGGTTGGAGTGTGCTCACGAAAGTTCTCCTTTAGGGTGGGGCTGCCAGGGTTTGGGAGGGACTCGCACAATCCCAGTGAGGACAAGGGTGAAGGCCAGGCACTTCCCAAGGTCCCTGCTGGCTGGAGGATGGCACAGAGGGGTGCATAAGCTGCCTGGCTTCGGTTTTTCCAGAAAAACCCTTCAATGTGGATGGAATGATCATTGTAATAATAATAATAGTTTCCACTTACTGAGCCTTACTCTGCCCCAGATAGTAGCGATGGGTCTTCTCCTTGTGTCTTCTCATTGAACTCTGCACATGAGACACATCCCCATCTTACAGATGAGAAGGCAGAGGTTCAGGTTCACATAAGGTATCTAAGGTCACATAGTAAGTGATGAGGCCAGGGTTCAAATTCAGCCTCACTCACCCAGGAAGTGGGGTGCAGAAGACCCTGACACTTGTCCCAGTCGGTGCCAGCTGGCCTTATCCCAGGTACGGGTCATTTCACTACCCTGGCTCAGGCTCCCCAGATTCCTCCTCACCTCACCTTTACTCATCTGTGGGCACTTAGCCCTCTGCCTTCCACTCCAGGGTTGAAGATGGTGGAATACCTCTGTCTCCTTACAGAAAGGAGAATGTAGAAGCCCAGAGAGGGCACTTGATCTGCTCCAGGATGCACAGCAACGCCATCCCAGGGCTGTGGCTAGAACAAGGGTTTCCTCCCTCTTGGTCAGCGTTATTAACCTATTGACCTTTCTGCTTTAATCCAACCCCAGACTTGGCCATGCTGCACGTGTGTGTGGGGATGTGAGTGCGTGGAGAGAAGAGGGAAGCTCCTCTCCTTGGTCACGTTCACCACACACAGCCTGAGCAGTGGGCCAGCGGGGAATCTCTGGGGACTGGCCGGCTCTGAGTGGAAGCTGCTTCCGGCGTCACCTGCCCCTTCCTACAGCTCCCTGGATGTCACACTTCCCACTTCCTAGCGGGGCTAGCCCGGCATCCCCTGACCACCCAGAGGTTGCCCTCTAAGGCCTGTGTACTTTCTTTGTGGTCTGGCCTCTGGCTGAACAGGGGGTTTTATACGAATCCCTGGAGAGAAATAGATCAATGCTCCCTGGAAATGTCTCCATCAGCTTCTGGAGAGTGGATTTCAGAGTTCCAAAGATCAAGGTTTGAACATCAGACAAGGGGGAAAAACAAAACCCAGGACCTAGAATGGTCCTTGTTGCCCCTGCCATGAAGTTCCTCTGGGTCCCTGTTAGCCCAGGCACCTTCGTCAGCCCCCCCCACCCCCCCACTGCTGGGTCCCTGTCTACCTCCCTCTCCTCTCTCTTCTCATACCTCTGCCAAAGCACAGCCCGCCTGCTGCTTTCTACACCTGCTGTGCAAATGGCGGCCCTGCGCTGTTGCCTTGGCAGTGTCCTCTGCTGAGAGCACCTTTCTTCCTCATCTCCAACACCCATTGCAGCTAAGCCACCCATCCAGGTGCTACTTTCTCCATCTTCAACAGCGCTGTTATCCATTCATTCAGTGCCCAGGTATGACATGCCATTCCAGGCCCTGGGAATACAACAGTCAGTGGTTCAGATCATTCCCCAGCCTCTGTCTTTTCAGCTATTTGGGAACACATCGCTAACTCAGCCTCACTGCAGAGACAGTGCCAGAATTTCTGTGCCCTCCCCCAATGCCTGACAGAGTAAGTTATACAGTAGGCACTTAATGAGTGTTTGCTGAGTGAATGAATGATGAATATCACTTACTGCCTTCTATTGTAATGTCTCTGCAGGGATTTCACCACCCATTGGTCGAGTACTGTATGCCATGTTCAGCTCTAGGCACCAAGTTTCTGTGTTCCCAGGGCTTATTCTTCTTATTTATAATAACAACAAAATAGCTAACATTGGCCCTTCTCTTGTGCCAGGCCCTGATTAAAGAGGCCTTGGTGAAGAGGCAATGGCAATGTTACATGTGCAATGTCATACGTAGTAATAACACTATCAGTAGGAACTCTGATTATCCCCATTTTACAAATAAGAATTGAGGCCCAGAGAAGTTAAGGCATTTTCCCCAAGTCACACAGCTGTCCAGAAGTAGAGACAGGACTCCAACACCAGCACTCTCACTCCAGAGCTCAGCCTCTTACGTTTATTGAGTGACTGAATGAATGACTCGTGTTGCTGCTTGATATGTTGGCTCCTGAAAGAGTTAATTCACACTCAGGAGTGGCTGCAGGGGCCTTCTTTGTGCAAACACGTACATACCATGCATACATGCACATATGTGTGCCCCCCCTTGGCTCTCTCTTCAGTGTGTGCCACCTGTGCTAGAATCCATTGTCCTGTCCCTGATTCTTGCCTCTCAAGTGGACCATGCACTGGCCCTGCGTCTGAGGGTCCTTATATAGTCTCTTTGCTCAGCCAGACATGGGAGTTACTACGCCCTAAAGGATCAATTGTTCCTAAATGCAAGGAGGATGTTTGTCAGGGGAAGGGGAAAGGAACCAAGATGGTCTGCAAATGAACTGTGACAGATAAACCTCACCTCCCAGGAGACTCTTGGGAAATATGCAAGCTTATAAAAATGCTCTGGGCCATTCCAACTTGGAAGGCACAGATGCATCTAATATCTACCAAAACATCCATTCATGTGATCAATTGCTCACTGCTTCATCAAAAGCTCAAGTGTTCGTGCTATACTAACGCCCTAAGAAATAAAGGAGGGACTTGGGCATTGGTAGTCTTCCAGGGCCTAAAACAGCAGGTGGGGAAGTTAGACCTTGGTGAAGAGGCAATGGTGAGCTATAGAAGGTTTTTGAGCAGGAGAAGATCTGTCTTCCTGCCTGGTGGAGGATGGAATGGAGGGGCAGCAGAGAGACTGTGGAGGTTATAGCTGGGGACTGGGTGAGAGGGGATGAAAGCTCGGGTTAGGGACGTGGAGTCCATGGAGCGGGTGGGGAGAAGGGAGGGGCTTCATTATGGAGATATTTCCAGGTAGATGGGACTGAGTTGTTTTGGGAGGGGAGAGAGAGTGGAATTCGAAGGCCCATAAGTCTGGGAGACTGAATGATTGGAAGCATCCCTGGAGGGGCCATTTCTGGGACAATAATAACAGTAATTGCTATATAGGCCTTCCTCTGTGTCAGGCACTGTGCTTTATGGCTTTTGCTGTATTAAATACTCACAAGAATCCCCTCAGGTGATAACTGCCATCGTCTCCATGTTACACTTGGGGAAACTGAGGCACAGTTACCTTGACAGAGATTACCCAGCCAATAACTGGTAGAGCCAGGATTCCACTCCAGGCAGCTGCCTGCAGAGCTTCTGCTGGTAACCCCCGCCCCATGCACCTCTCCATCCACAGGCCTGCAGGAGGCTGTCTTTATTTCTGGAGTGGACATGCATTTCCAGGCGGAAGCACTGAGAGGAGAGGACCAGGGCTTCACTTGTAAACTGACCGGAGTGCAGAAGCAGCACCCCGGGGAGGAGGCCGCAGCCCTCTGGGGCTCCCGGTTCTGTGTGGTGGGGACATCAGCCCAGAAGATTAATGAGAGGGCAGGGGAGGGAGGAAAGGAAGGAAGGGAAGGAAGAAAAATTGCTGCCCATTATACCTGTCCTTTGGCAAGGCCGGGTAATTAGCAAACCCTCGGCAATAAAATATTTCGTTTTGGTGTAATTGCAAAGTAATTACGTGGTATGGGTTGTGTATTAATCGTGTTGATTAATTACACTCAGGCAGTAATTAAACATCTGCTTGATAATCGTGTGCAGCCTGAGGCTGAACTTTTGTACACATACACACACGCCTGTGCCACATGCAGAGCTCCTTGGTCTCTGCTCATTGGGGCAGGGGGTGGGGGTGTGTGTTTGTGTGTGTGTGATGTGGGTGTGTTTGACAGAACCTCGTTTTCTGTTTTCCGGAGCGACCTCTCCCTCCCCCACCATACAATGAGCACTTTGTTCCCCCGCCTCACCTGGAACACCGGGAGGAACTGACCTAGGACTGGGGCTGTGCCACCCCGCAGCCCCTCTCAGAACAGAACATGAGGCCCAGGTGTCTCCTGTCTGGCAGGGCTGCCAGGCCAAGCTGGGTTGTCACGGGGCTCAATGTGCTGTCATGTCTTAGAACTCACTGCAAACTTTGCCACCAGTCCCCTCCTGCACCCTCTTAGACTGTGTTTGGCTTTGAGAGTCCTTTCTTGGGCAGATTCCTTTCCCCAGCAGCTGGGAGAAAGTTCTTACTTATTGTAGGAACCACTTGGGCTGAGGCCCCAGTACCAGTACAGCACACCCATTAGGACTGAATTTAATAACCTGATCCTGGACACTGTGGGGACCAAAGCAGGATGCTGACCTGTGTGCAGGAGCCCTGTTTCTCACCTGGATCCTACCCTTGCTGTGTGACCTTGAACAAGTCACTCCCCTTCTCTGTCTCTCTGCTTCCTGGTCTATAAAACAAAGAAAAACTGAGCTCGGAGGCCTCCAAGGGCCTTTCCAGTGCTGCTGTACTCAGATTCTAATTTGGTTTGTACTAATTAGGAATCGGAGACAATTTAAATTCAATACATATGATCCTTAGTGAGTAAACATTGGAAATAATTCCTTCCTTTATGACTTCCCAAAGACTCATTCATGAGCAATGAGAACCCAGCTAAAATCAATAGCTTTTATTTTTCAGACAGAGAAATTGCAGGTTCCTTGAACTGCTGGGCATTGCAATTCATTGTTGTATTTTAAAATTTTATGTTTATGTTTATGGACTGCCATTAGATAATATGGATTCATCCTGAAGGTTTTTTTTTTTCATTAACTTAACTCATTTTACTTATTAGTTCACATTTATAGCTTGGGTTTAATAAGCGCACTGTGCAAAAGTCATAAAATACCCTTTTTCTTTAACAATATTTTAAAATCAAGACTCTTTTCTGAGTCATCTCAGGTTTATTTGCTCATAACTTGCTTCTCCTGTGATTTGAGGCCCAGCACAGCCAACTCTAGCCTGTTACTTGACCTTGAGCTTCAGTGTCTTTATTTGTAATAGCGGAAAGGTATCATCACTAGTTAATAAAAGTAATAAATTTTAAAAAGCAAGCATTTGACAATCACTTACTGTATTCAGAGTGGCTCTGATATATAAGGTGGTTGAATCTCACATTCCTGAAATGGCTTTATTTTTTTTTTTTTTTCTGACTTTATAGGGGAGGGAACTGAGGCCCAGAGAGGTTAAGTGACTTGCCTGAGGCCACACAGTTGGTGACAATGGCAGAGCTGGGATGCAAACACAACAAGTCTGTATGGGTCAAGCTGACACCTCAAATTAACCCTCACAGTATCTAAATCAGCCAACATTTTCCCTCCCACATCTGTCTTCCTACCCTCAGCCTGTCAGACTCAGTATCCCCCCACACCACCCACCCACCTTCCCCGGACATCCCCTTATCCCCATCCACCCCACCCCCCACCAGGCCCTGCCCATCCTCCTTCCATCCTCTCGTTTTCTGTTTCCATTGCCTGGGCTTCTTGCTGCTTTTATTTATTTATTTTAATTTTTTGTTGTTGTTGTTGAGACAGAGTCTCATTCTGTCACCTAGGCTGGAGTGCAGTGGTGCGATCTCGGCTCACTGCAACCTCCATCTCCCGGGTTCAAGTGATTCTTCTGCCTCAGCCTTCCAAGTAGCTGGGACTACCAGGTGTGTACCACCACGCCTGGCTAATTTTTTGTATTTTTAGTAGAGACAGGGTTTCACCATGTTAGCCAGGATGGTCTTGATCTCCTGACCTCATGATCTACCCACCTCAGCCTCCTAAAGTGCTGGGATTACAGGCGTGAGCCACCGTGCCTGGCCTTCTTGCTGCTTTTAAATCTCCCAGAAGCACATTTCGGCCCTATGATCTTCAGTGGCTCCCCATTGCCTGAGGATAAATTTCATCATCCTTGGTCTGGCATTCAAGGACCTTAACCATCCACCCTTTGCCTTCCGTTTCTGTCTCACTTCCCACTCTGCCTCAACAGGCGGGCTTGGCTTATGGTCTTGGCTCATGGTCTTGAATACACGGCCACATGTGGGTACCCTGTGCCTTTGTTTGCCCTGGTCTCTCTGCCTATAGTGCCTTCCTCATCTTCATACATTCCAATCTTCCCCTTCCTCCAGGAAGCCTTCCCTGGGGCCTCTCACTCCTCTGAATTCATAATGATATGATGAACCCCTCCTTAGCCACCTGGAACTACAGAGCCGTAGGCATCGTCTTCTGTTGCCCGTAACAGTGAACAGCACCTTCGAAGGTGTAATCTCTCATCCTTGGTGCCCCTGGAATCCCAGGTATATAGCAAGTGTTCAATTAATGCTTTCCAAATGAGTGAATGTTCGTGTTCCTCGTGGTCTCCAGGAAACAGAACTCCCTGTCTTCTCTGTTGAATTCAAGACCAGCCCCATACAAATTTTGGGAAATACTTGTCCAAGTTCTACCTACTTTCAACAGCTCTTCCTCCCTCCCTCCCTCCCTATACGCTTCCCTCTGTCTTCCTAGAATTGTCACATTTCTTCTTGATCAGTGACTCAAACAAAACTGTTTTCCTCTCTTCTTCCATAAAACTTACCTGTCCTGGGTGCCATTTACTTGGTTTACTGCTGCGTGAATGGCCTTCTGGTTTCTGGCAAATTAATTCCAGCTATGATGTTCATCGTGGATAATGGTGAAGAAAACGAGATATCCAGGGGCTGCACAACACTCTGTTTTTGAGCCTGAAGATTTTGTAGATGAGGAAACTGAGGCCCAGAGGTGGGGAAAGAGGACTTAGGTAAAGGAATCTGCTGGATTCTCAGTCAAGGCTCCCTGGGGAACTCTCTGCTGTTTCCTGGGTTATCTTGATCTCTGGGATTAGAACTACCACTCTGTTGGTGGTCACTGCACTTTACAGTTTGCATGAACTTGACCTACGACAGGCATCTCAGCTGCTCTGTGAGGTTTCACCAAGGCTCAGAGAGGTGGGTTGCCTGCGTCAGCCACAGAGCCAGTGTCTAGCAGTGGAGCCAGGCGTGGAATGCAAGTTGGGCTGTGCCACAGCTGTGCTCTCCCCACCTCCCCCGTGGATGCCAGTGCTCACTGGCTTCCCTACCTGCTGGCAGCAGCCTTGTGTTTACACCAGACTTGATCTACAGGATATATTCCCCTGGTTGGAGCAGGTAGCTAGAGAGTGAAGGAGACAGAGCCAAGGAAAATGCCAGGCCAGGCCTCCTTGAGAGGGATCTGGCCTCAAGGAGCGTGGGATCAGAAGACAGGTGACATGGGCCAGGCCTGGCTCACGGCCCTCAGAGCTGGGCTTCCTGAGCTGCTGTGGGATGACCAGGGCCTTGTGGCTGTCCACTCCCAGCCCCATCTACCACTCAGCCGTATCCTCCCCAACTGGCGCTTCTGGGCCTGGACTTGGGAAAGGAGCTTTATCTGAGGTTAACACACATGTGCATTTACAATGACACATGTTTACACACTGAGTCCCTCCCCCGACACACACAGATGCATGCCCACCCCCACATGCTGCCAACAGTCATGTGCACACATGGGTGACCCACACCCTCCTGAATGTCTCCAGTTCACACTCTATTTTAAACAGTCTAGGTGGCAGCATCCCACAGTGATCTAGAGCTTCTGCTCGTAAAGCAAATAGGGGTTCAAATCCAGTCTATTTCACAGCCGTGTGTCTGAAAGTTACCTAGCTTCTCCAATCTTCAGTTTCTCCTCAATAGAACAGGGATGATAGCACTGTTAGAATGAAATGGGTGGACACACGTAAAGCACGGACCATGGGACCTTTCTATCTCATTTCTACTCAGCTCCCACAGGCAGCCTTGGCCTGTGGTCTCAAATGCCTGCCCCCCACTCCCACATCTGGGTATCTCCACGCCTGTGCTCACCCTGGGCCCATTGTCCACAGCACCCTGCTACCATCTCCACACACCCATGTCTGCCTCCTCCAGGAAGCCTTCACATGCTGGCGGGTGTTATCAGGGGAATTAGAGGAGAAGAAGCTCCTCTCCCTGGGAGTTATTAGAAGCACAGGCTTCAAAGCTGGCCTGAGAGATGGCAGAGACTGACAGAGGGTCCGTGATCCCCTTTCACAGATGGAGAAACTGAGGCCCCACGCAGATGAGGGTGTGCCTGAGTGTTCACAGCAAGTTAGTGTGGTGTTGGGACTGGAACCCAGGACTCCTGCCTGTGGGTCCACAGCTGTCACCTCCTTCTCAGAGTGAAGACTCCCTCCTCCATGGATCCGTTAGTTAGGTGGGTGATCTGGTTCTCTCAGCCAGTTTGAGGGAACATGGAAGTTGGGGGAGATAGATGGAGGCCAAGGGAGTCCCCAGATGAGCTTCTTTATCAAGTGTGTGATGGTGAGGTACAGAGAGGAGTGGGAGATGCTGGGGAGGAGAGGCCGAGAGTGGGGACTGGGACAGGGTTGGCTGAAGCAGGAACCATGGGCGACCCTGGTGAGCCCGCAAGGATGGCATGGCTGTGTATGCTGCTATTGAAACAATCTCTGTTGTCACCTCTTTCCTGCAGCCGTTTATTTATTTCTTTATCATGCCCTTTTGGAAAATGCTGGGAATGCCACCCCTCCTGGGGAATGCACCCTCCCCCCGCTCCCCAGTTCACACCGTCTGGTGTGACATTCGTGCTCACCAGCTTGCAGAGCGCTAATGACATTTGCATTTTGCTGGCTGGTGAAATGTGGGCTGTGCTTGGTGACGGGGATGGGGAGGGGGGGTAAGGAGATCCTTAGGCAGATGGGAGGTTCCCAGCCTAGAAAGAGGGTAGGCTTGCTGGTCTGGGGGCTCACGCAGGTCTCTGAGATGCAGAGAAGGGGGAGAAGGTGGGTGCAGAGGGGACGAATGTCTGGCAGAATTTAGAGCTGCTGTTTATCTAAAGGCTTGCCAGGAACACAAGGCAACCCCAAGTCTGGTGTTCCAGTTCCCCTGACATGCACATGCACTATCCTCTGCGTCACCTCCTTAACATTTATTGAGCAATTTCTAGATGCCAAATGCTCCTCTGTGGGCCTCACAGACTTATGAAAGTCATTTTAATTCCCGGCAATCCTCGGGAAAAGATGCTATTATTATTACCATTTTACAAATGAAGAGTCTGAAGCTCTGAGAGGACACCTGACTTGCCTCTTCTGGAAAGAGGTTGCTCCAGCTTGTGGCCAAGGTCCACCTGCCTCCAAAGCCCGTGCTCTTGGCCACTGTGGACGACCTCCTGTTCTTTGTCTGGGCTTGAGCAGAACCAGGAAGCATTGTCTGCTGAGGCCCAAGATTGGGTAGGGGTGGTGAGCATCCTCCCCCGTCCGCCACCACAGCATGCAACAGGCTCCTGCTATGCTCCTGGGGCTGCTCCAGTCTGACAGCTACAGAAGAGGGTATGGCCCTGGAGAGAGGCCTCAGCATGAGTCAGGAGAGACCCAGAGTTTAGGCCTTGCTCTGCCACCAACTTGCTGTGTGACTTTGAGCAAGTTAGTGCCCCTCTCTGGGTATCAGTCTCCTTATTGGTAAAAAGAGGCCATTGGTCTGGCAGCATGGAGCATCCCAGGAATGCATTTTCACACGAGGAAAAAACTTCTCTCCAATCTGCTTGGACTCATGGAGTTGCCTTGCACTCAGACATACAAATTATGTTTTACATCAAAGCAAATCACGAAACATTTGCTGAGCCTCCTCTCCCTTCTGCAAGGGGCCCTGTGCTAGATGAAGGGGTTATGACGCTTATGTATTTTGACTCAGCACACGCAAACACGGGCACATGCATAGCTTTGTGTCTTAGAATTATTTCCAGGCTACTTCAGTCGGATCTAGATGTTGAGTCCCCAATCCTGATGCTCACCTGCAGGCTTCTGCGGTCTTGGTTTTATCACTTCGCCTCCTGCAGGGCCAGGAGAGCCTTTCAAACAGAAAGAAGAGACCTCAGCTCAGGCAGGTAATCACGGCTGCTTCTGCTTCCCTCTCACAGGTGAGCATCTCCTGGACAGCCTCAAGCTTCAGGTGAGCTGAGCTTCTGACGCTACCATCAAAGCAACTGGAACCCCTTGAATTTGATTTCTGGAGACGCGAGCATAATCCTTTTGCAGACGTCTCAACGCTGGCTCTCCAGGTAACAGAGGTTAGGCTCGTTCAGCAAGGGGATTTCTGCTACTATTGTTGTTGCTACGGGTAACCACCAGCAGGGCACCTGTCATCCTCTTTCATGCATTAGTGTCTGTCTCTCCCATCACACCAAAGGTCCGTGGGCAGGATAGTAAGGGGTGCAGATAGTGAGTGGATCTGAGCCAAGGTTGCTGGGGTCTCACTAGATTAGCCAAAAAGATAACCCTCGGAGGGGCCAGACAGCTGAGAAGGCTGAGGTGCAGGCTAGCCCACCAGGTTGCTGGCCTATGCCCCTCAAGCTCAACTGGGGAAGGGTGGAGCTGTTGCCCAGGTAAGCAAGAACCAGTGGTGGGTCAGAAGTAAAGGTTGGCTGCAGTGGGTGGTGAGAGGGCAAAGGCTGAACTGAGGTCAGATGCTGCATCGTTTGGGAGCCAACACTCAAACTGGATCAAGCAAGACAGGCCATTTATTAGCTTTTTAAAATTGGTTTCTAATATATTGGCGATTTGGGGCCTATTTATTGGTTTCAAGGCAGGCGGGGCTGAATCCAGGGCTCAAATGATGCTGTTAGCACCGTGTCTCACCACATCTGTGTCCTCTACCTCCCTCCTGTGAGCTTCAGTCCTCAGCAGCCACTCTCCATGTGGCCGCAGGGCAGTCACCTGCAGCTCCAGACTGACGTCTTGCTCATTTCAAATCCAATGGAAGGAGAACTTCTTTTTCCCAGGCAGTCCAACAAAAATCCCAAAGTCAAGGCTTATTGGATGGTCTTGGGTCACATGACACCTCTGCCCAATCACTGAAACCTGGAGGATAAGATATGCTGATTGGCCAGACTGGGTCAGGGCGGTCGGTGCGGGGGTTGGGGGGTGCAGGCGGTGCTGAGGAGGGTGGTCGGTGCTGTGGGGACTGGTCGGTGCTGGGGTAGGGGCGGTCGGTGCTGGGGGGTGGGGCAGGGGTGGTCGGTGCTGGGCGGGGGGTCGGTGGTTGGGGGTGGTGTGGTGAGGTCGGTAGGTGTCGTGGGTTGGGGAAGTCAGCCTGAATGCATGAGAGGGGATGGACTTGCAAGGGAAAATCCAAGCATTATTTTTAGAAAAAGGAGAAAGGAATGCTGGGCAGACAAAGCAGCAGATTCTCCCTACTGGTGTCATGGTGGGAGTTGGAGGCGGTGAAGCACCGAGGTGGTCTCATGTGTCCCAGTTGGGATCCTTCCTGTGATTTATGGTACCAGAGTTGGCCTCTAAGTGCCTCATTTTTAGTGAATCTAGTATCTGAAAGCTCAACTTTCACACACGCACACACACACACACACACACACACAGCCCCTATGCTTCTGATGGATCTGCAAGTGGTACTTCACGTTCCAAAAATATTGTTCCAGAAGGTCTTTCTCATAAAGAGTCCCTGCACTCTCTGATGGCCGCCCCACTATTTCAGCCACCCCAGCGCCTGGCTGCCTTGAGTAGACCTCCACTCGCCCGGAAGGCCTGTTCCTTCTTCCCCCCACGTCCACTCCTTCATGGCTGGGGGGAGTTTCTTGAGCCTTTTTAGGGTTTTTTTGCCCTAAATGGGCCCCTTCCCAGAAGACCAACCGCAGCCTTGCTTTTCTGAAGCCCCTTAGAGGGACAGAGGAGCAGAGGGAGACGGACACTGGTTGAGTGGAAGCTCCGTCTCTGGGGTCACGAGGGTACACGTGGCCAGGCCAGCCTGGCAGCCCTGCTGCCCTCCACCGCGGCAGCTCTGTCCTACGTTAAGGGTGCGATGTGTGATTTCATTTGAGCAAATATTCCTCTGCAGAAAAACTACTGAAAACCACAGCTTGCGATGCTGCCTCCCGGGCAGCTGTGGCCAGGCACTTTGTCAGATCTGCCCCTTGTTTGGTTTTGGTCAACCACAAACCTCCTGGCCCTCCCCCAGTCTCTCTCGCTCTGTGTCTCGCCTGTGGGCTCCGAGGCTCTGACTCACCATGCAGCTGGCTCAGCGCTCAGCACCACCCTGCCTTATATGGTGAGCTCCGCACCTCTGGGTCAATGAGTGTTAATTCATTTATTCAGCCAATGGCTGTTGAGTGCCTACCATGTGCCAGGAGCTGTTTTAGATGCTGGGGATTGAGGGTGAGCAAAGCCCAAAGGTCCCTGTCCTCAGGGTTCCCTGCCCTCTCCTCTGGGAGATCTCCTGAGGGCAGGACCCTCCTCTGGGTGTCTTGCCCCCAACCCCTCGCCTGATGTCTCAGACAGTGCTAAACCATAACTGGGCTGGCTTGGTAGATATGTCAGTCAGTTACTTTCCACACCATTTTGTAAAGGCCCCGCCTGTGCCTGATGCAGCAGAAATAGCAGAGTGACTCGGTTCTCAGCCTTTAGGACTTAGGGTGTAAGGTGCCACTCGTCATGGCCCTGGGGAGGAGGAAGGGCAGCTGTTAGAGATCTGTATGCAGACCTGCTCCTGGAGTGTGCACCTGTTAATAAAATGAATCATACAAGCTCCACTTGGCAGGCGTTCTTCATTCATTCAGATGCACTCAACAGGCACCTCAGAGGCCAGATTTTTAAGGGAGACGATTCAAGTCAGGACATCCAAGGCAAAGAATGGGAGGGTCTAGAGCTGAGATATAAAGGAAGGCTTGGGGGTTCAGAGGCAGAAGGAGATGTTACTGCTGCACAGTGGTGGTGTAAAATCAGGGGATGCAAGGCCTGTGAGCTGCGCCTAGATATGGGACAGGTTCGGACGCTAGAAAGGACATTCGGGAGGAAGACACAGTGAGAGCAAAGGCCTGGCAGTGGGACCCTGAGGCTTGAAAGACTGTGCCAGGCAGGAAGCCAGATGAACTCGGTTAGCCTTCTTTCCCGCAGGCCTCCAGGCTTGGCCGTGCTGGGCCTGGGGCCATCTTGTCTTCAAGGCTGCTTTCAGCTACAGCTTGGGTGGGGAGTTTAGTAGCGCCTCCCTTTTCCTTTTGTCCTCTTCTTCCCTGGGAAAGGGAGTTTTGGAGGGCCCTTTCAAAGAGATGGTGCTGCACAAAGACCACAAGTTCTTAATCCTCTCATTCCTGAGATACTATGCAGAGCTTAGGGCTCATTTTCACTTAGAGCATTGCAAGCAGCTGCCCTGGTGGCAGACCCTGGGCTGGAAGTTGGGGGACTTGGGTCCCTGCTGCACTACTGATGTCCTTAGCCTCCTGGCCTATAGTTTGTCAAGCTCCTTCCAGCTTGAAACATTGTATTCCATGTCAGACCTGGGTTCAGATCTGAGCTCTGCTAGCAGTACAGCCTCAGTATTCTTATATGTAAGTTAGGGATAATAATAGTACACTTCTCATAAGACTGTGTGAAGATGAAAGGAAATACTTGAATGACAGAAAGTGCTTAACAGAGCACCTGCCAGGGATCAGCATTCAGTGTAGTACTGATGCTACTGGTGTTGTTATTATTTATATTTCAATCGTATTAATATAACTCTGTGGGAGTCTTCAGTGTATAGGCGCCCGTTGGTCCATGTCCCAAAAAACTTGGTGATGGGGGCCGGGCACGGTGGCTCACGCCTGTAATCCCAGCATTTTGGGAGGCTGAGGCAGGCGAATCTCAAGGTCAGGAGTTCGAGAGCAGACTGGCCAACATAGTGAAACCCTGTCTCTACTAAAAATACAAAAATTAGCTGGGTGTGGTGGCATTCGCCTGTAGTCCCAGCTACTTGGAAGGCTGAGGTGGGAGAACTGCTTGAACCTGGAAGGCGGAGGTTGCAGTGAGCCAAGACCGCACCACCGCACTCCAGCCTGGGTGAGTGAGTGAGACTCCGTCTCAAAAAAAAAAAAAAAAAAAAAAAAAAAAAAAAACAACTTGGTGATGGGGTGGGGCGCCACACCCCTCCCATCTCCAAATAGTGATGGGGCTGGGGCTGCCTTACCCAGAATCACATTTATTCGTTCATTCACCAGCACTTCATTGAGCACTTGCTGTGTGCCTGGGCCTCTGAGAGGCACGTGGGGTCCTATTGGATAGGATGCTCAGGGTCCCTGCTCTCAGCAGCTCAGGTCTTCAGGCTGAGGCCTTGGGGGAAAATCCCGCCCCAGCTTCCCATGGCACCCGAAGCTTTGTTCAACCCTCCCTTGCCATCTTGGGCCTAAGGCCTGGGTGAAATGCCAGAGAATCCACTAAAATGGGCTGGTCCAGTGTTGCACATGGACTTTATGGGGTGGATTGCCAGGTCCCAGTTCAGCATCAGGAAAACTAAGTGTTTCAGGGGGAAGATGGGCTTGCCCTGGGTGCCAATGGCAAGGTCCTGTTTCATTTTCATCCCCCTTTGATGCTTGTTTGGATCCTGAACTGCAAAGGGTTTTGATTATTTCTGGAGGACGCCAAGCCTGTACATGGAAGGTGCTGGGGGTCCAGTCTGCACCTGTGTTTGCCTTGCGGTCTCCTGGTGGGTGTCTCACCCTCTCTGGTCTCTGGCAGCCAGCAGAGCCTGCCATGTGGGGCATCAGCCAGGGGTTGGTGAATGGATGGATGGGTGGAAGGACCACAGTGGATTTACTAGAATCCATGTTGTTCCAGCCTCAGCTGGGGTGGTTGGAGATACCAATCTCTTGGCTTGTTTTTCCGTGACAATTTGATTTTGGCTCCCGTGGAATATAAGGAATTTTCAAGTAATGGAATGGACTCAAAACAAATGGCTTTTGAGCTGATCAAGTTTCTCAGTTTGATTTCAGGGAGGCAGCCTGGCGTGTACCCTGATTTAAGGACAGAGCTTGCAAATGCCAGCTCTGAGGCTGGGTGACCTTGGGCATGTTATTGAGTCTCTCTCAAATTCTCGACTCTCATCTAGAAAGTGGTAGCACTAATGGCATCATAGGGCTGTGATGAGCTTTAAATTAAATAATGAGTGTTAAAACATGTTGCAGAGCTCTGGGCACGTGGTAAATGCTCAAGAAAGGATGATGATGTTGTATTTAATGAACACCCTTAAGCTATTTGTTGCATCTTCTTGCTCCCACACAGGTTTTTCCAGACTGCTTTGCATTCGTAAGACAAAAAAATTACTTTGAAAAGTTATTATTACACAAGCAATATAGGCTTCTTAAAAATTCAAATGGTCTGGAAGGATTTAAATTAAAAAGCAAATTCCTCTTCCCTCCACCTGCCAACCCCATCAGTCCCTTTTCCTGGCAACATTCTCTTTGACTGTGGGGCTCTTTAAGACTAGAACTTTTCTTCTTTTTTTTTCTCTCCTTAAGGACAGGGGACAGGTATGCAGTCAGGAGGGGACAGTAGCCTGGTGACTGTTGCAGCCAGTTGTCATCCAGGCTAAAAGTCCTGCGGCTGGTGCCAAGGGGTCTCAGTGGAGCAGGAGTAGGAGCAGTCGGGCCCCTTAGGCAGCCTGGCTTCCCCGGCACTGTTTGCTCTGAGACACAGGGGTCTCTAGCACTCTATGGGGTCTCGGAGTCCTGGGGATGGGAGTGGCCTGAGCCGAACCACATTCAGGCCAGGCTTGGAGTGCCAGGCTCACAAGCAATGTGGATGGCCACCTGCCGGGGACCCCTCTTCTGTCACGGTGCCCCAGGGCTCAGTCCAGCTCCAACTTCTGTGACCCCGGCAGCACAATCGATTGCTCCTGCTCACCTTCTGACAGTCTGCACTCCCAGCTGTGCCCTCTGCTGCCACACTCGGGCAGAGGCCCAGGTCCAAGTGAACACAATTGGCATTAGGTTCCACCAGGACTGGCATGGGGCCCAGCACATCATTGGTGCTAAATGGACTTGCAGCAGATACAAGGTGTGCCATCTGCCTTCACTTCTCTAAATCTGATTTAATCTGCCTTCAGCTCCCTCCGCGCATCTGAAAGACATTCAATCCCAATTATGTTGAGGAGTGGATTTCTTGCCACCTAGGATCACGTAGGAGTCTTGGTGGCCTTATGTGATCCGAAACATTTGGGAAAGGCTGCTGGACTTGAGCCCACACAGGGGCCCCACATACAGGCTTCTTTGCCAATCTCAGGGTCTAATGAGGCCAGGTGGGCAGCAGCTATTTCTGTGCTAGCCAGGGCACAGCTGTGGTCTTTGGTTGCAACTCCGAGCTATGAGCTTCGGTGTTCAGTCTCCCAACCATTCCCTGGCATCTCAGGATCACCCCATCAAAGTCTGATCACCTCTTGGGAGAGCTGTTCTGGGAACGGGGCACCTGAGCTTGTAACTTTTGGATCCCACCAATCTGACTGATCTCCAGAAATGCTCTCTACCCCTCCCCTCAAGCCTGCTGCCTCTGCTGCTCTCCTCTGCAGGCTCACACCGCAGCCAGCTTCACAGGCTTCAGCCTAAGCTGTCTTCCTAGACTCAGCCACTTTTCTGACTGGACTGGGAAACCAGCCGCCCCCAAGGCATAGGACGCAAAGACTTGGCCACCATCTTGGGAAAGAAGAGAGAAGAGTGCCCACTGCAGAGTGAACAAATTGGGGAAAAAAAGTCTCCAGACATAATCCTGTCACTCTCATTGGCTGTAACAAATGCATCAATACCTTTCATTCAAGTATCGATTGAGCACCAACCTTAAAGCAGATTCTTTCAGAGGCTGGAAGTAAAAAATAATAAAAGACCAACCTCAAGTTGCTCAGGGTTTAAATGGCGGTTCTCAAACATGGTCCTCAGACCAGCATCACCAGCATCTCCTGGGAACTTGGATATGCAGATTTTCAGACCTCCACCCCAAACCCACTGAATCAGAAACTTGGGAGTGCTGAGGCCCAGCAACCTGGGTTTTGACAAGCCTTCCAGGAGATTCTGATGGAAGCTCAAGTTTGAGGGGGGCCCCTGAGGGCAACAGCAGGCAGCGGTCTGTCTAACACTGTGATGCATCAACCCATAGACCAGGTGATGCACACCGGGGAAAGGGGAGGTACTGGAGAGGGCTTGGTTTATGAATCTTTTTTTTTTTTTTTGAGACAGAGTCTCTGTCTGTCACCCAGGCTGGAGTGGAGTGGCCTGATCTCGGCTCACTGCAACCTCCACCTCCCCAGTTCAAGTAATTCTCCTGCCTGAGTCTCCTGAGTAGCTGGGACTACAGGCGTGCACCACCACACCCAGCTAATTTGTGTATTTTTAGTAGAGACGGGGTTTCACCATGTTGACCAGAGTGGTGTCAAACTCCTGACCTCAGGTGATCCACCCTCCTCAGCCTCCCAAAGTGCTGGGATTACAGGCATGAGCCACCACGCCCGGCTCATTTATGAATGTTTTAAAGGGGGACAAAGGAGTCTGTGTGTGAGCTGAGAGAGAGTAGATTCCCGGCAGAGGGATCGGCACATGCAAAGTCCCTGGGGCATGACAGAGCAGAAGCATTCAAAGAGCTACAAGTGGTGCCACCGGGTGGAGTGAGCAGAGGAAGTAGGGGACGGGAAGGGATATGAGATATGCCTCTTGTGCTGAGTTAGGGCTTTTCCCCAGGAGCACTGGGGAGCCATGAAAGGGTTTATGCAGAGGAGGAGGACAGGTGATGCCCTGAGAAGATGGCAGGGAGGTGGGATAATGGTTGAGGGTGAACAGACTCAGTTTTAGTCATTGCAAGGCCTCCAGCTGGCGACAGGCTGGCTTCTGAGGGCAGGGCTGGGCCTGTGGGGAGATGGAGAAAAAGGAGGCCGGGTGCAGCGTGGATACCCTGGTCATGCAGGAGCCCTGCCCTGTTACTAGATCCTTCCCTCAGGGGACGCAGTCAGAGGCTGGAACCCAGGTGGCCATCTGCCGTCACTCTCTGTCTGAGTGCCTTGGAAGCCTTCAGTTGCTGCCAGGCACTATAATTCATCTTTGCATGCTCCCCTTTATCTTTTTCGGGGTAGAGAAAAACAAAATACCATCTGCATATCTGGGTGCTGGGCCTGGAATGGAGGCACCAGGACATGCAAGAGCTGAGTGTGGAGCTGGGAGGAGACCAGGAGAGGATCCTGTCGGGGCCCAAGGTGGGAGCTGGGCTGTGGGTGTGGGTGTGGAGGTCACCTGGCCTCCCCACCTCAGTACTGGCGTGGGGAGCCCCATGGAGAGGAGGAAGCAGAGGAAGCTCCAGCCCAGCCCCTTCCTCAGAGACCCCAGCCTTCCTTGCTGCTTTCCTAGGGCCAGGCGGACACAGCTTAGGGAATGGGGACTCGCCTCTCCCAGGATCAGGGCTCTTGCTTGGAAAGGAGCTTCCAATGAGCTCATCCTACAGTGAGTCCAGCCACTGGCCGGGAGGAGAAAACTTGCAAACCACAACCAGGGCCCTGAGTCCTTGGGGCGGGCAGAACTGGAGAGGGGGAAGGTGGAGCGCCCACCCCAGGGCAGAAAATGAGGCAGGTCTGAAACAGGCCGCTGGCTGGAGGGCCAGATGGGGACTCTGTATGCTTTGAGTTTGGCAGCTCCTGCTTCCAATGCACCCACTGCTGGTGCCTAAAACTTAAAGTATTAAAAAAAAAAACAAAAAAAACTTAAAAAAGGAAAATAAATAGTAAGGAAAGCACATGGTATAATATAGGAGAAATATGAGCAATGGTGAAGGACTGGCTTAACAAGACTGATAGCACTGGTACAAGAGAATTTAAAAATCAAGAAAATAAAAATAAAATTATGATTCCTTAAAAAAAAAAAAAGAGCAGCTGCTTGGAGCCAGGTGATGCTGGCCCTGGTATGTGTGTACTTAAGGGTCACATTAGCCCCAGCCCGCAATCACTGCTGATTTGTGGTGAGCACTTGGAGGAGCTGTGGTTCTGGCTGAGGGGGTGCCAGCCAGGTTCTGCCCATTAGGCGTCCCCTTTGGAGAGCTCAGGCCCTTTTTTCTGCTTTACTCTTAGTATAGATTTAACTCTCGAAGGAAGCGATCAGCAAGGATGTGTGGCCTCGCAGACTGGGCCGGGAGGGATTTTAAGGTGATCGGTTTTGACTCCTTCAGAGGTGCTCATTCAGCTTCTGCTTACATACCTGTAGCGATGGGGAGCTCACTACCAACCAAGAGAGTGTTCAGACTGCTTTGAAAAAAGTCATTCCCCTGCTGTGCAAAGGCCTTGGGTCGAAATCCTATCCCTGCCTCTTGCTGTGTGACCTCAGACAAGTGACTTACCTTCTGGAGCTCTGGTTTCCTTTAGTCTAAAATGGGTTTGGTAAATACCCGCTTCTCGCTCGTGGAGAGGTTAAAACCAGTTAACTGTACAACCAGGAACAAGTCAGATCTCTCCACGGTGCATAGAAGCTGGGCCCAGACAGTCTTCTCAGCAAATGTACATGTCCCACGTCCAGTAGTATCAGCAGGGTAAATGTCAGCTTCTCCCTGGCACGTAGCTGATGCCAGGATGTGATTGGTGCTGCCCCTACCTCCCTTTGATGGAACCACAGTGCCTTAGAGACACAGCCAGGCCCCGTCCATGGCTTTTAGCCTAACTCAGAAGCCTCAGACCACAGGATGCCCTGAGCTGTCACACAGGCCCAGTGTTCAAAGGCTTCTAGGAGGCTCAATCTCCCTGGAGGCCTCCTTCCCTCACATGGTCCCCTCCCAGGCCCACCCTCCTCACATTATCAGGCTTTGTGTCAGGGTTTTAATGAGGTCAGGGTGGGTGGGCAGGCAGCATCGCCTCAACTCCCACAGGAAATAACAAGAAAGCACCAGTATAACAGCTCAGGTGGAGAGGTGGTCCCTGAAACTGGCAGTGACTTCTGGTCTTGTGACCTCAGGCCTCAGCCCGCAGTGCCACACTTCCCACAGGGCATGGGCCTTGCCCCCTACCTTTCTGCAATCCTGTTTTGCCCTTGTTTCTATTTTATTTTTTAAACAGTTTTATAGAGGTATCATTTACACACCCTAACATTTGCCTGTTTTAAGGATATTATTCAATAGTCTGTAGTAAATTTACAAAGTTTTGCTGCCATCACTACAATCTAATTTTAGAGTATTTCCATCATCCCCCAAAGAAATGTGGCATCCATTCGCCATCAGCCCCTGTTCCCACCCCAGCCCCGGGCCACCACCAGTCTACTCTGTGTATCTATAGATTTGCCTTTTCTGGACATTTCATGTAAATGTACTCATACATCATGTGTGGAGGTGGGTGGAGCGGTGTCTGCTCAATGACATGCCTGTCTCCCCACAGCCAGCTAAGGCCAAGGCAGAAGTGTGGGTTTTTTTAAGAGCTGGAAGAGCTCATTGAGGCCCCTGAGTGCAATTTTTACTTCAGTGCAAGAAAGAAATCCTAGGGACCAATCTCCACACTGAGACCCCTCTGACATCTGCTTGAATACACCTAGTGTCAGCAGCTCACTACTTGCCAGAGACTACAGGAAATTCTCAGATCCTGATCACATAGAGTGCCAGGGCTGCTGGTGTCATTTGATCTTTGGTTTCATCCTTTGAGATGGAATCATTTTACAGCTCAGGAAATTGTAGCTCAGAGAGGTTGAGGCACTTACCCTGGGTCACACAGAGGATGGCTGGATTTAAACCCCACGTCTCTCTGATTTCAAATACATTGTTTAACACCTGCACCACATTTCAGCTATTAAAGATGTCACTACTCTACACTCTGCTGGGGGACTACTCATCTTTGTATTGGGGTTCACTCTGTCTTATGTTAATAACTTCTACTCATCGTTTCTAGTTTCGCTGACTAGACTCACACAGATCACCAAACTGAGAGTGGAGTGGCATAGAGACTGGAGAGGAGGAAGGAAGCAAGGAGGACTTCCTAGAGGAGGTGATGTCTGAGTTGGGACTTGAAAGATAAGCAAGAATTAATGGGCAGAGCTGGTAGGGAAGAGTTTCCAGGGACTCTTAACTGCCAGCTCTTTAATATTTCACAGCTGCTTGAGACTGGAGGGAACTGTCTAGAGTATTTACTCTTGCTGTCTGTCATTTGCAGGTTGGGTTACTATAACAAAATACCATAGACTAGGTGGATTAAACAACAATATTTATTTCTCAAGATGTTAGAGGCTGGAAGTCTAAGATCAGAATGCTAGCATGGTAGGGTTCTTGGTGAAGGCCAAGAATGGCCTCACCCCCAGTGTGATGGTATTTGGAGGTGGGAGGTAAAATGATTCCACAAGGTGTATTCAAGCCTTCATTTTACAGCTCAGGAAATTGTAGCTCAGAGAGGTTGAGGCACTTACCCTGGGTCACACAGAGGATGGCTGGATTTAAACCCCACGTCTCTCTGATTTCAAATACATCCTCATGACCTAATTACCTCCCACCTCCAAATACCATCACATTGGGGGTGAGGATTTCAATATATGAATTTGGGGGGACACAAACATTCAGTCCACAATACTATTTATTCTTCCCCACACATCACCAGTAAGTGATGGTCCAGCAGTAGTGCTTGATTACCTCCAAAGACAGGGAGCTTACCACCTTACCTGGGAACCTGTTCCATAGTGAAGCAGTTCTGATTCTGCCACAACCAGCAGGACATAGCCAGTCCCTCTTCAAACCACCAGCCTTCAGGATGCTGGGCCTGGCAGGCGGGTCCCAGAGGCAGCTTGAAAGTCTTGGCCAAAATGTGCCCTGTTCCTTCATCCATTCTTCCCAATGTGTATTGCTTGCTGTAGATGCTGCTCATGCCTGCACACCTGCCTCAGGGATGCCCAGCCCATGCCCTTGGACTTGGAGGCAGGTTCAGAGTAGCGGTTAAAAGCCACTCACTATGCCCTCATGCAATCTTTTCTCCATGCACAGAGACCAAGCAAGAGAGGGAGCTCTGTAGTTTCTCTTCCTCTTTTTTTTTTTTGAGACAGAGACTCGCTGTGTCACCCAGGCTGGAGTGCAGTGACACAATCTCGGCTCACTGCAACCTCTGCCTCCTGGGTTCAAGCGATTCTCCTGCCTCAGCCTCCCGAGTACCTAGGATTACAGGCACCCACCACCACCAGGCCTGGCTAATTTTTTTTTTTTTTGTATTTTTAGTAGAGACAGGTTTTCGCCGTGTTGTCCAGGCTGGTCTCGAACTCCTGACCTCAGGTGATCCACCCGCCTCGACCTCCCAAAGTGCTAGGATTACAGGCATGAGCCACTGTGCCCAGTCTCTTCCTCTTCTTATAAAGATAGCAATCCTATCAGATTAAGACCCCAGTCTTATGATCTGACTGAACTTCAGTTACCTCCCTAAAGGTCCTATCTCCAATGAAGTCACGCTGGGGGTTAGGGTATCAACATGTGAATTTGGGTGGATGGTGGATGGAGGCATAATTCAGTCCATAGCGTGCACCAACCTCATAGGGTTGCCACGAGGATTCACGGAGTGAATGCATGTAAAACATCAAGTGCAGTGCCCGGCACATGCTAAGTACTGTGCTAGTGTACGCTATCATCAGAGCACTGAGCATTATGGGAGAATCCCCTTTCCATCCTTGCTGCAAGTCTAGACCCTGTGAAAGCCTAATGAATACAGTTCACATGTTATTTAATGATAGCAGCTATCTATATTGTGCTTACTATATGCCAGGCTCTGCTTTAATGCTTTACATAAGTTATTGAAGCTTCACAGCAGCCTTATGAGATCTAGACTCTTAGTATCCTTATTCTACAAAAGAGAACTGAGGCACAGAGAGGTGAAGCAACTTGCCCAAGGTCACACAGCCATCAAGTTAGTAAGTTAATGGCACACAGTTAAGTAATATTATAGTTAATATTAAGTAATATTCATTAAGTGCCACCTGCCCAGCCTGGGCACAGCGTGCCTGTGCTTCAGAGGAGATAGATCCATGACCGGGCAGTGGCAGGACTGCATGCTGAGTGTTCTGACAGGGCAGACCCAGGGAACCGTCATGGAGCCCAGGATACCTAGGGCTGTGGCACCTAGCCAGGCCTAGAGAGACACCAGGGAGGGCTTCCTGGAGATAGGAATGTTTCAGCTGAAGTCGGGAAGAAGATGGGAGAAATGCTTGGATAAGGGGCTAGAGGTGACAGTATGTGGTTGTGGGTTGTTGGAGGACTCAGCCAAAAATGTCCATTCTAAGATATTCCAGTGGTCCCTTGGCAGCACAGGGGCCTTGCATAGCCTAGAGACCCTGGGGTGGCCCAGCACTTTGTGGCAACCTGGAGGTTCCATGTTAGTTCAGGGAATTTCATGGTGGCCCAGAATTTTTTCCAGCACTCAAGGGACCTATGTGGCCTGGGCACACCATGACAGCCCAGAGATTCTGGATAATCCCAGGAGTGCCACGGCAGCTTCAGGAAGTTCCAGACATTTTGGACCCTGGGGATTCTGTGACAACCCCGGAGATTGCATGGCAGCTCCAGGGTCCTGTGGCCCTATTCTTGTGGATGCAGAAAGAACAATATGCAAACTCATAGCAGACAAACCCCTTGACTGGGGACAAAGAAGGCAGCATGGAAGGGACTGTACCCAGCGATGCATTTTACAGGGCTTAAGTCTAAGGAGGAAAGTCTAAGCAGATGTGGCTGAAAGCCCAGTCCCTCCGAGGCCCAGGGGAGCTGAGGGGTCTGGACTCCTTAGGGTTTATTTCCTTGTGGGAAGCTGAAAATGAGCCACCTCAAGGAGGTCTGCGGGGAGTGCTGTCCTGACTTGTAGGCATGTGACTTGAAGAGGACTTAGGATGTGCCCGTTGCCTGGATACAGAGGCACTGGTCCTCACAGCCCTCTGAGCAGAGCATGGGGCAGAGCCCAGAGGGAGCTGTTATCTGCGAAGGGAGCTGGCATTGCTGGACCTACGGACATCAAGATTGACCCCTCAAGGGGCTTATATGATCTGGGCCCTCCCAGGCTGGCATAGCTGGGTTTGTTCCGGCTCTGCCTCTCCAGGCCAGCTGGGCGGCTTCACCTGTCCCCGCCTTGCACCCAGCACCCGCAGCATGGGAATGGCCCTACATCTGTTTCTTAGGGGGCTTCAGGAGCTGAGTGGGGTGGGAAAGACCCCGTATAAAAGCACGAGGACACATTCCTGCTCCACCATGGAGCTGTGCACTCCTGGGCAAACCTTCACACCACTGAGCTTCAATTTCCTCATCTGTAGAAAGGAGATGGGCCTAACACAGTATGGGACATACAGTAACCAATGTTAGTTTCATCTGCACCTCTTCCGCCTGATTCAGAGATGGCAGCCAGGTGACCTGGGCATGGGGAAAAGGGTGGGTCTCAAGAGGAGGGCCCATCTGGCCCCATAATAGTCAATGGTCTTTGTGCCTTTGCCTCTGGGCAAAACCTCCCTCTTCTACCCTTGGAAGAGCCAGAATGATCACTCCCTGTGCCAGGCACTCGATCTCATTTAGCCCTCCCTCTAATACTGTGAGACAGTACTATAGCGATCCCATTTTACAGACAAGCCAACTGAGGCACAGAGAAGGCAACTCAGCTGTCCCAAGTCACAGAGCAAGGATTCATGCCCGAGTCTGTCTTGATTGCAAAGCCTGGACACTAATCACCTCTCTTCCCTGGTAGCCTTCTAGAAACACCCCAGGGAGAAAGAGGAAAATGGTGAGATGGGAACCAGCTGGAGAACAAATTGCATGCTTGGTGCCTGGGTAGGGGGACATCTTTGTCCCTCAGATCTATAGCTGGCCGGGCCTGGCAGTTCCCGGTGGGGAAGCTGTGAGGAGAGGCTGGGGCTGGGTTCCACCCAGGCTGGCTCCTGATCCATTTGAGGATCTTCTAGCCCTCAGCAGCGTGGAGCCTGCTGAGACCACGCTCCTCCCTTTAGCAACCCTTTTTCAGAGAATCCCACAGGAAGAGGAGGGAGGGAAACAGATGTCACTGGAGAGAAGGAGGGGTCCCACAGCCCACAGACCCATTTTGCTTTTCCAACCAAGTAAGAATCAGCATTAAACGGGGGGCGGAGGGGGCAAGACCCACTTCCCCTGCTCCCCTGTAGTTACATCTCCCCCAGGGCTGGAGCAGCAGCTCCATGCAAGAGTGAGAGGCCTTGGACCAGCCCCTTGCAGAGGTACATTGTCCCCCCTGGGGCCCTCCCAGCCCGTGTGGGCCTAGAACGCCAGACAGCCCAACTCACAGCCAGCTTCTCTGATGCTACTGCCAAATACTAGACCATTTACCAGGCTTTTCCAGAGAGCTGGTGTCCCCAGCCAGAGCTCTAAGCCTGCGATTAGGCAAGCAGCAGAGGGCTTAGCTTTCTCTGGGCTGTGGGCATTTCGGTGGGAAAGATAAGCTTGGTTTGGATTAAGCTAGAACATAAAATAATATTTATCCTCAAACAATACTCTCTGGCTGGGAGCAAGTCTGGGCCCTGGGGCTTTGGAGGCCAGGAGCTGCCAAGGGATTTGCCATCTCCCTCCAGGTCACCAGGAAATCTTACCTACCGACCCTCCCTCATCCTGGCTGGTTGCACAACCCGATTTGCAGTGCTTGCTGTCATTACGAAATGGAATTGAGATGTTACAGCATTCAGTGCGTAATTATCTGCAGAGCACTTGCCCTGTGCAAAATTATCTCATCAAATCCTTGTAACTACCTTGGGAGTCGAGCTTATTGCCTCCACATTGATCCAGACTCAAGGCCCAGCTCAGTCACTTCTAGCTCTTGACCTCAGGGAAGTGGCTTCATTTCCTGTGAGCCTCAGTTCTTTTGCCTGTAAAATGGGAGTGATAATAGCTTTCTCAAAGCGTGCTCAGGAAGATGAGCTAGGATTTATATAAAACGCCTCATCTGTGCCCTGGTGCCACAGTAGTACTTAATGAATAGTAGGTGATATTATAAAATCATAGTCTTTCTGGTAAAATAGGCCTTGGGTATGTGAAACAATCTGGCTGGCGTCACAGAGCTATTCAGTGGCAAAGCTGAGATTCAGACCCCAGGTGGTGTGGCGGTGTGGGAGCCAGGCCTCCAACCAACTGGTCAGGAAAAGGCCCAGGCAAGAGCTAGCCTGGCCTGCATGGGGCTGGGGGTGCCACTCAGACACAGCCTGGAGCTCCGGAGAGGAAGGACCCCTGTGCTTCCTGTCCCCAGTCCCCTTTTGTGGAACAGCAGGTCCGTTTTCTGTTCCTTATCCCATGCCTCAGTGACCTGTGCCCCTGGGGACCGGGGGATCACCCTGGCTCATTCCTTGGATGAACAAAGGTGGGTCAATGCTGTCTCTGAGAGGACGGGGCTGACTCCGGGGAGATGGGTGTTATGTGTCAAATAGGGTGTGTGCCAGCATCCGCAGCCTGGACACTGTAGAAGGCACTCCTCTGGGTTTTAGTGACCTTCGCCACATGTGACCTTGCTGTGTGGCCTGAGGAGATCCCTGTCCCTCTCTGGTCTTTGTTTTCTGATCTCCAAAGTAAAGGCATTGGAAGTAAACAGAAGGGACCACCGCCTAGGCTGGAGAAATCAGGGAGGGCTTCATGGCTGAGGAGACATCAAGCTGGGCCTTGGAGGGTGAGAAGGAGTTTTCCAGGCTGACCAAGGAAGAAAAGGTATTCCAGGCCCAGGTTGTAGCACCATCAAAGACACGGTAACATCAGAGTATGGGGTTTAAGTGGTGGGTGGCTCTTTTACAATGATTTGTTTTAATTACATAAATAATACATGTTCCTTGTTGTAAAAAATAGAAATCATTCGAATATGAAGAATAAGATAAAAATCACCAACAGTCAGCTACTGCTTGGTACTGCTTCAGCTTTTTTTAACATGATTGAGAAAGTGGCTTGTAAGCTCCCTGATACATGGAGACTCTCAGCTTCTGGGCAGACAGCAAAGAACAAAGAATTGTCTTCTGGAAGCAGAGCCAGGCCACAAGTCCCAGACAGACAGACAGGGTTTCATGGAGCTGGGACTGGGAAGAGCACACCAGGAGCATTGGTGCCTCCTCCCCCAGGCCCCTGCAGAGCCTGCAGCGGATGCCAGGATGGAGGGACTTCTCCGCCTCTGAGGAAAGGAGGCCCAGAGGGAGGATCTTTGTGTGCACAAATGCAGCCTGTGGGAAGGGCCGTGCACTGCCGCTTCTGGAAGTCCCTGTCAGCGGGCAAAAGTGGAAGGGCCTGTCAGCGGGCAAAAGTGGCCATCCCGCTGCCAAACAGTCGAGGGGTCCCCATAATGGCTTAACTGTGGTTTCCTATGATGTCTGCAGGGTATGGCAGGCTGGGGCGGGAGTCTGATGACATTGTGAAGTCACTACTGTGATCTTGCCAGTTCTCCAGCGCCACCTTTAAAATGCGGTTCATCTAATGGACATTGGATGGGGTTGGGCAGGGGCAGTGTATGCCCAGGAAGAGTGACCTGGAGTGGTCTGTCCACGGTCATTCGAGGGGAGAGGTGCAGGCTGCAGAGATCTCAGGGTCCATTCCTTGGGCTCCTGGCCCCATTCTCCCATCCCCAACACACAGAACATTTTCCAGAAGCCTCAGCCAGGACCCGCTCAACTAAATAAAGGACCGAAAGCAGCCCACAAGGACCCCTACCTCTGCTCCTCTGTTAGATCATCTCCCTGGGTATCGAAGCATCTGGGGCCCCAGAAAGCGGGGAAGGGAGGGGACGGGGAGAAAGAGCCCCGGTTTTGGTGACCACCTGAGCCATCATCATCTTGGCTATGAAAATAGGATGGGTTGTTCCATTTTGCCCACAGCCCCTGTGAAGTCTGTTAATGGTAATTATGAAGTTAGGAGAAATTCCCAGGCCTCCTAATTAGTGTGAATAGGGGCTGGGTAAGCTAGTCGTGGGAAAATAGATGTCTTTGTTTGCATTCTTAAGAGGAGACCACGGCTTTCTACCTTTAGGTGTAATAGAGCTTGGCTCTCTTCTCTCCCTTTCCCCACTGCTCCTGGCCTAATACCCTGCACCGTGGATAGGCACATAGTTGCACATACCCACTCACCACCATATCCCCCGTGTGTGTGCGCGTGCACACACAGACACACGCACACACAGAAGCACAATAGACTGCATCTTTCCATCCTGAATTAAGACGTCATCTGGCAAAACAAACACCAAAAACCAAACAGCATTTCAGCCATGCTTCCGGCCCCACTGGCAATACCATCAAAGGCCCCTTCCCCCAGCTCCACCCCAGACACCCCAGGGGACTCCTTCCCAGGCGTCCCCAAATTAGACTGTATTAACAAACCATTACATGTTCCAATTAGAGCGGCAGCGGACCTGGCTGGCTGGGCAGTGTAAGAACGCTCTCCTCTTCCCGCTAACAGGCTGAGGGGCGCCGCCCCAGGAGGGAACGAGCCACCCTGGGCTCCCCTCTGGACCCTGTAGAGATAATGAGATCCAGCATCTCCATCCCGGCCTGGCCTGAGGAAGGCTCCCCGCTCTCTGGGTCTGGGGCCAGCCCCGGGGAGGTTTCCTTTGGAACAAGCAGGAGGGAGGGAAAGAATAAGGGAGTGAAACTAACATTTAGTGTGCAGTATGGGCTGTTGAGCCTGTGCCAGGAAATGTTGCATAGGGTGGTGCTTTTTAAACTGAGTGGTGGGTACCCACGGGGCCCTGGGGTACTTCTTCCTGAACCAGAGGGTACACAAAGTCTCAGAGTTCACCCTGTGCATCCTAATAGAACATTAATTCTTGAAGATTTGGAAGATCACACCTTGCTTTTTTATTTAAAAATCATATTTTTAAATATGTGATATTTTTGAGTAAAATGCAAAAAAATTGCATGAATATGTGAAATAAAACAGGAGATTTATAGTCAAATGTGCTCTCCCACTCTTGTTTCTGGTCTGGGTCTCCAGATTTCCAAAAACGTGGTGGTAACATGTTGTCTTCCATTGCCATTGCGGGAACTGAGAAGGGAGAGCTTCCCCATTGTGTGATGTTGGGCAACCCCTGTAGCTCTCTGAGCCTCCCGTCCCTCAGCAGCTCAATGGAAATGCTAATAGCACCTCCCCGGGGCCGGCTTCACAGCCACAGTGACCTGTGCAATCCCACAGAGCCCTGAGCTTCGATGGGCCCCACACTTGGTTCGATGCTCTGCCCTTGCCATCTTGAAATTCTTAATAACTTTTGAACAAGGGACCCCCTTGTTTTTACTGAGCCCCGCAAATGATATAGTTGCTCCCCAGAAATGATGTAGCTGGTCCTGCACCTTCCAGTAGAGTTTTAGCAAGGGTTAAATCAGAAATGTGTGAAAGAAGCCCACACGGAGATTTATCCCTCCCTCTCTCCCTCCCTTCTTCCTTCTTCCTTCCCTAAACATCCATTGAGCACTCAGTATACTGGGTGCTGTGACTCAGCCATGAACCAAAGCCCCTGCCCTCTTACATTCAAGAGAAGGTGAGAGAAGATGAATAACAGAAAGAAAACATTGCTGGAGATCCTGTCCACAATGAGGGGACAGACAGTGACGGAGCGCATGGGGTTTTGTGTGAGAGGGGCTTAGGGAAGGTCTCTGTCTTCGAGCAGAGACCTGAATAAGTCGAATAAATGAGCTATGTGGACTATCTGGGGGAAGAGAGTCCCAGGCAGTAGGATCGGCAGGTGCCAAGGCCCTGAGGCGGGAATGTGCTTGGCACGGTGGAGAAGGCCAGAGCAGCTGGAGCTGGCTGGAACAGGGTGAGGAGAGTGGTCGGAGGTAAAGCCCAACAAGGGAGGGCCAGGTCACTGAGGGCCTTGTAAGCTGTTGTGAGTTTGTGGTGGGGGTAAGTAAATGACAGCACGGGGCTAGAGGGCTCCTTCAGCCAGAGCTGGATGTCTGTGGCCTCCCAGGGTAAGTGTCTGGAGGCCAGATGGCAAAGGGGAGGAAGAAGGGTGTCCCATTGTCCTCTGGAAACTCAAGGCAAGTTGTCTTTGGTCAAGGGATGAGTGCCAGCTGCCATGCAGGGACCTCCACTGTAGGCAAGAGATGGCTCCTCTCCCAGCTCTCCCTCCTCCAACTGGACGGTAGCTGTTTCAGCCCAGACAGCTGAGCCTCACCTCACTAAGGAGGTGAAGCTGGGGGGAGGCTGGACAGTGGAGGAAGGAGTAGCCTGCCTTTCTGGAAGCCTGGCCCGTTATCCATCCTGGGCCTCCATGACCACATCTTGGACAAGCTGCACAGTCAAAGACCAACCCGAAAGGCACCCATGACAGTGCCTGTGCCAGAAGAGCGCCAGGATGGCCACTGAGTGAGGTTTTCCAAGCCATAGCCTTGCCAATGAAATCCAAGATGTATGGCAGGAATGCTGGAGAGTGGGATAGCCAGGCGCCTTGGCGCCAGGTCCCATACGCAGGGCTGGAATCTGTGCCAGTTCTGTGCTTGTGGATAGAGAGACCCTCGTGCTCTGCTAGCCTCTCCCAAGCTGCATAACCCTGGTGAAGGGGTGTCACCTCCCTGGAACTCCATCTCCTCATCTGTAAAATGAGGATGATAGTGATGTTATGAGGATTAAATGAGAGTGCGGGCGAAGCACACAGAAGGTCTCCTGGCACATGGGGCATATTCACTCAGTGTGAGCCCTTGGGTACAGAGGCCTGGTCTGATAGTCCCCTCTGAGCCACACGACCTGATCACAGCTCAGCTGAGAAGTAGGCCACTGAGAGATGAATCTTAAGAGCAAGCCACTGTGTAATATTGCCAAAGACCTTCAGAACATGTTATGTGGCCAGGGCCAGGTCCTCAGAGCGATCATCTGTGCATGAAGTGGTTGGACTTAAGAAGGACCTCTGAGCCCCCTCCAGCCCTCACGTTGTGTATGAAGGGAAAGTGACTGATTCCTCCATGAGAGCCCCCCTGCCAGGGCAGCACCGCTTAACACTGGGCAGGACAGCAGACTGCTGTGGGTCTGCTGTGAGGTGGGCAACATGACACCTTGTGGCTCCAGACAGCTGCTGAGCAAAGGGCCTGGCCTGCAGGCTGGAGGGGCTGGCCGTCCATCCTCCTGTAGCAGGCATGGGACTCCTGCTGTCCCACCTGGGAGAACAGTAATGTTGGGCTGTTGTTATAAGTCCAGACTCTGCAGCCAGACTGCCTGTGTTCAAATCTCAGCTCTGCCACTTTCTAGTGTGTGACCTTGAGCAAGTGACTTAACGTCTCTGAGCCTCAGTCTTCACTGCTGAGAAGTGGGGGCAATAATAGCATGACCACACAGGGCTACAGCAGTGGATAACCACGTCTGGCACTCGCAGATCTGTCGACGTGCAAACTCCTCTTGTTATTGGTTGTTTTCCTGGAACTAGGTCCCCAGCCAGGTCCTGTCCTGGTGGGCCAGTTCCACAGCTGATGGAGGGGGTCCTTCCCAGACCCCAGCCACCCTCTGAACCTCAGCCGCCACCCCTGAACACCAGTTCCCTCCAGGAGCAGCTGGGCAGCTGTAACATCATGACCAGGTCATGGGAAGGAAGGATTTCTTTGAGTATCACTCATGAAGTTGAGCAAAGAATTCCAACATCCCTATTTCAGAGGGAAACATGACATAAAAAGGGTCTTCATCCTAGTTTCCTGTCTGTGAACTGAGGATATCGATCCCTCAAAAGGTTGTTGGAAGGCTGCTATGAACTGTATGGGAAAATACGTCTCTGCCACCTGTAGCCCAGCAATGCAAGTGCCCGCTGTATGCCAGGCACTGTTCAGACATGCTCCACCTGCTTCATCCTTTCCAACTGGCAGGGGAGGCACTGCCTGCCCAAGGGCACACAGGTAGGAGGTGGTCAGTGAATTCAGACCGGGGCCAACCGTTCTTGACCCTGTCCTCATTGTCTCCAGTTGCAGGCACCCAGGAAATAGGATCCAGGTTCTACTTTAGGTTTGTCTCTTCTCAGAACGTTTACCTTGGCAAGCCTGATATGATGCTTTCTATAAAGGACCTGTTTCCCGTAGAATCTCTTCTCTAATAACATTTGCTGTTTGGAACTCTACCTTGGAATGGGTCAGTGGTGAAATAATGACTTCAGGCTAAATTCAGAATCATCTTCCCAACTCTCATGGTGTGGCCCAGCTTCTTAGGCTCTCTCTGGACCCGACCCAGCTCTGTCCAAGTGGTTAGGGTCCCTGGTGTTCCTGGAGTCACCTACCCAGGGCTCAGATGTGAAGTGACTTGCCCAAGATCCCACAGCACCCAGGGATAGGGTCGGATCAGACCCTGGACAGCCTCATTCTAAATCCCGCCTCCCATTCCCCTAGAAACACAGCAGACATGTGGTCCCTGGGAAACCCCGTCCCTGCCCCTTGGAACTTCCTCTTCCTTAATTAAGGGGCAGCTGGGGGGAAATGAAACACCTACCAGTTCTTCCTTTTCCCAGCAAGGAGGCTCCCTGGGGCCCCTGCTCCCAGCAGGTCTCCACAGTCCTGAGGCTACCTCGGGCAAGCAGGGCTTTGTACAGTGGTTCACACATGCAGAGCCTCTAAATTAAAGGCAGCCACCTCCCTCTGGGGGTCACAGTCCCAGGGCAGGGCTAGGGGATTTATGCCCAGGCTCCCGGGTGCGGTGTGCTTTAAGAGGATGCGTTGCCGCTGATGTTAGCAGGTAGCCTTCCACCTCACCAGGAAATGGTCAGAGACACACACACACACACACACACACACACACACACACACACACAGAGAGAGAGAGAGAGAGAGAGAGAGCGTGTGCGTCTGTGTTCCGAGAGGGAAGAGAGAGCAGAGACAGAGAGACAAGACTCTGAGACAGAGAGAGACAGAGAGACAGCCTGGCACATGGGACTCAAAGCCAGAGAGTGGGGTGTGGCCGAGACACCGAGCTAGCTGGCTGGCAGTGAAGCCTGAACTTAAACCCAGACCCCCAGACCCAAGGGCGCTGCCTTTTGTTCTTACATCCTCAAGAACTGCAGAAAAGGTACCAGTTTGCCTGATTTGAGCCTGGCTTGAAGCCCTGTCAGAGTCCTGCTTTCAGCACCCCTACTTCAGACACACAGAGGGCACTTTCCTGGGTGGAGGCACCATTGCTGTCTGTGTTTGGCAGGGCAGCATGAGTGTGCCCGACTGTGCCTGCGACCTCCCCTCCCAAGCTCAGGCACCGGGCACCGTGAGGCAGGAACAACAGCCCCTGAGATCTAGTGGTCTTACAGGGTGAAACCCACCTTCCCTCTGCTTCTAAGAGTTCTGTTTCATTAAAACCTGGATCCTTCCATTTTACTGACATTTCTTAGCTCTGCAAGCCACAGATTGGGCTGTATGTACGTTTTTAAATGACGAGCCTGGCTCATCAAATATTCAGACCACCATTTCCATTTCTAAAAGGACAGTACCTGAATCCTTTCCTCCCAGAAATGGAGCCAGTGGCACCTAGATGTTTCTGCAACGTTGGCACTGGGAACCGTGAAACCAGGGCACAGTGGCCCTCGGTAGATAGCAAAAGGTGTGGCTTCCAAATGAATCATAACAGTGCGTGCTTCTTTTCCATGCTTCACATGGTGTGGTCTCATTCAACATTCACAATGACCTGTGAGGTTACAGGGTGTGCTGAGGCTCAGAAAGTCCAAGGCCACACAGGTAGCGAGTGGCAGAGACAACTCCACCCGGGGCCTCTCTGGGTCCCTTAGCCACTGTGCATGATGTGTGCCCAGAGAAGCCCAGGGCAGGCAAGTAACTTGCTCAACATCAGAGTCTGGTTAGTGGCAGAGCAAGGGCCAGACCCTGGGTCCTCTGACTCCCACTACTACACTCTTTCTAATGGGGTTTCTGATTCTGAAGAGCTCCGTGCTTTGCCCTACCAGCTTTGGGACTTGGACACCTCCGAGCCCAGACGCTGGAGAGACTGCCTAGGTTTCAATGCCAGCTTAATCACTGTGTGACTCAGGGCCAGTGATTTCACCTCTCTGTGCCTTGGTTTCCTCGTTTGTAAAATAGGCATAATAATTGTACCTACTTCGTAGGTTGTTGTGAAAATTAAATGAGTTAACAGATGCAAGGTATTTACAACCGTTTCTGGCACTTAGCAAGCACTCTGTATTAACTCTTATTGCCATCATCACCATTACTGCCATACCGTCTCTTCCCCAGGGATGCAAAGGAGATGACTGGCTCATCTCTGCCAGGGGCCCAGCCTCCTCTCTGCCCCAGGTCTGCCCACACTGCCTCCAGCCTCCCTGCCCCTTCTAATTGCTATTGGGCCTCAGCAGAGCAGGGAAGAGACCTTCCCAGACACAGCAGGCTAATCAAAGTGCACACCTTTGGCTTGTCATATGCTCTGGATGGGTCATTTGTCCCCAGCAGGCAGGCGGACCGAAGCTGCCCAAACAGATCTCAGCACAACCGTTCCATATGCCCTCCTCGCCTGGTCCTCTGGCAACCCTTGTGCAGCAAAGCTCCGTTCCCATGTGGTACAGGGGTGGGGGTAGAGGGGCTTTTGCTGTTTTCAAACAGGGCAGCAGCGTCAGGCCCCTGGTCTCGATGGGCGACCAGCTCGACTTCCTCCAGTTCCTTTAGCCTCTTCTGTTGGAAAGATCCCTCCTGTGCGGTTCAGCCCCTCACATTCCCCACTCGGGGCTTTGGCTAAACCTCACCAGCTCCCAGGAGTCACAGCCAGAGCTCCCCCTAAAGAGGTTTAAGTCAGCCACCACTTGCCCAGTGTTTCTCATTGCTAAGAGCATTGCCTGTGACCCATGAGGGCCTCATTTGACCCTCATGACGACCCTGGGAGGTGGGTGCCATCTTTATTCCTATGCTCCAGATGAGGCTGCTGAGGCTCAGGTGCAGAGACTTGCCAGAATCTGCATAGCCACATGGGGCTTGAACCCAGCGTTCTGGATAGGCAGTTCTGTTCTCTCTCCATCCTCTGTCCCCACACAACAGGGGGAAAAACATTCACTGAGAGTCCTCTGCATTAGCCCAAAGTCACTCCCTCAATAGTTCTTAAAGTCAGGGATTCACAAACTATAACCTGTGGGCCAGATCCTGCCCAATGTTAATTTGTAACTAAAGTGGGGTTGTCCCAGAGTCACGCCCAGTTGTCCACGTACTCTCTATGGCTGTTTTCTCAACCCAAAGGAGATCTGGGTAGCTGTGATGGGTACAATACGGCCCCAAATCCTAAAATAGGTACTATATGGCCCCTTATGGAAAAAGTTACCAACACCGCTCTAGACCAGTGTTTGGCAAACCCTCTTTTGTCCCCATCACATCGATGTCCCTTGCCTAAGCCCTTCTCCGGTATTTATTACCTTCCATCCTGCCCAGCTCCCATGAGGTGAGCCAGGTGAGGATTTCTGTCCCCATTCCACAGATGCAGGAACTAAGACCTGGAGAAGATAATGATGATTGTTACTATTATTTTTTTCCCCCAAAGAAAAGTAGAAATATTGTCCCGGTGCTCTGAAAGGGTGACTCCTTGCTCATCGCTGGGCTTCCTGGTGGGATTGCCAGCATCCTTCCGGGCCTGGAGAGCCTGATGGGATTGGTGGAGCTGGTGACCGGTCCTCTGTGGAAGGATGAGGCATTTCTCAGCTTCCCTTTGTTTCAGCCCCCTGCCTGTCTCTTTCCAAGCCCAGCCCTCTCCCTCCCCCAACCCCTGACGCACATCTTTCTTTATGACTCTAAGGAGCAGCTGGGATGTTTTTTATGGGGAGGAAAGAAAACAGGACTCTGACTCCCTCCTGTCCATCTACTCAGGCCCAAGCCCCAGGTTCTCTCTTTGATTCATTTCCTCGCAGGCTTTTCTCAGCCACACAGGGCGCTTCTGTCACGGTCTCTCTGTCTTCTGGTTGTTCACCCTCCATAATTTGAGCTCTGAGTACCTGTAGTCATTCCTTTTATGGAAGGGGTTGTGGCCTCCCCTAATTCGGGCCAGGTGACTAGAATCAATTGCAGTTGCCCTGAGAAGACCCTCTGTCTCCAGTATTTATTACCAAGCAAATATCAATGGGGCAGATGCCCTGTGGGGTGAGGCCTGGGACTGGGCTTGATTTCTGCTCTGATGACAGTTCCTGGGCCCTGGGGGTTGGGGGAAGCCTGCCTTGGAGCTGGAGGATGCTGTGAGAAGGAAGGGAGGCCTCCACTGTCTGCCTGCCTTTGAGGTTCAGGAAACTTGCCCTCCCTGGGGCCGGAAGACACCTGTTGCCTCTGGATCTGGAAGCTTCTGGGAGCTTTAGGCCCTTGAGTTCTGAGAGACCTCTCCTTCATGCTGCACATGAGCATTATTCAGGCAGAAGGAGACGTGATACAAGACCAGCAACGTCTCTTTACTGAACACAGGCTGAGAGCTGAGAAAGCTCATTGCATTGAGGAGCAGACAAAGTGAAATTGATGGGACATTGACGGCAGCTTGGGGTAGTTGAAGGAGCTGTGAAATCAGCAGTAAAATCAAATGCACACCACTTAGTTCATCCCAAGCAAGCACGGCTCCAACACGGCTCCAACACGGCTGTGTCATCTCAGGCAAACTGCTTAACTTCTCTGGGCATCACTCCCGGTGAAATAGAATCATCTCTGCCATGCTGGCTTTGCTGGACGGTTGTGGGGATCAAGCAAGAACATAAACACAGAGGGCTTTGGGGGCTGTGAAGCAGAGCATTGATGCAAAGAGCTGTTTTGTGATTCATGTAAAGGAGGAAGGAATCTGGTTAGATGCCAGGAAGGACTTCCCCACTTAAGGAGGAGATGTGGGAATAAGGTTGTGGGGGTTGCTTTCCTTCCTAAAGATCTGTAAGAATAAGGTCAGTTTGGCTGTTGAGAAACAGCATTGATATTCACAGTGGCATTGGCCAAATGACTTTGGATGTCTTTTTCATGACACTATAGTTAGTTCATTCACGCAGGAAAGTGATCAGTGGCCATATCAGTATGTGCACGTAAGTGTGCGTGTGTGATCTGCATCCACAGCTTGTCTGTGTGCCTGGGTCTATATTGTCTGTGTGGGTTTGTTTGCACGTGTCTCTGTGTAGAGAGCAAGAGGCTGGAGCCAGAACTCCGGCTGACTCATCTTCGTTATGAAGTTGTTGGAAGAATTTCCTCTTGCTGTCCTAACCAACTGGGGAGGACTTGGACAAAGTACCAGAGTGAAAAATGATTTTAGATTTGATTTTTATTTTTTATCATCCGACTTTCTAAATTTCGGCTAATAAGAGTTAGATGAAGAGCCTCAGCTCTGGAATTGACTGCTGAGGCCTGAATCCAGGGCCCCTGCCCCATGCCCCAATGTATGATCTTGGCTTCTACTTCCCCTCTCAGGGCCTCAATTTCCACATCTGTAAGATGGGGGTGGCAATGCCTACTTGATAGGGACATTGCAAGGGCCGAGTCAATTAGAACATGCAACGTCCTTAATGCAGTGCCTGGCCTGTAGAAAGTGCTTCATACATACTGACTGTTCTCAAAGAGCACTGGCTTTGGAGCTCCTCAGCAGTGGTAGAGCCTTGGGTGAGTCACTTCATCTCTCTGACCCCAGTGTTCTCAGCTGTCAACTGGGGATCATAATATGCCTGCCTCATAGACTATAGTGGGGTTCAAAGGAGATGACGTAAGAACTCAGCACAGTGTCCACTGCACAGTAGGCATTTAGGAGGTAAAAGTAAGTTTCCTGTGTTCACCTGCAAAAGGGAAAGTCTCCCTGGGGCCCGCCTTTGCCCTCTCCTGACCCTTGCCATAGCCCCAGTGTGGAATTCTGTGTCTCACCCTCTCCCTGGGTTCCAAATACCACTTGCTTTATCCTGTCTGACACTAAATGCACCAAGGAAAGCCGGAAGCTCCCTGCACCCTTTTCTGCTGGGGTAGGGGTGGGAATGAGGCTGCGCTGGCAGGAGTACCCAGGGCTCCCCCGTCCCTCGCCCCTGGCTCAGAACTGTGCCCTTTCCCTCCCAGTTCCCAGGACCCCTTAATACCCATAAAGCCATTAAATATTTAAATCTGGGCAGTGTGGTGGGCCAGGTTGTCCCAGCAACAGCCCTGCATATTTTGGGATGGATTATTGTCTTTCAAAGGGTCTTTTTCGGAGCTCCAGGCCCTGGGAGGGATGCAATGTGGGAAGGGAGGGCTAGTGGGGAGGAGGTGAGGCAGCTCCTGCCCCACTCTGAGGCTTGGCTGTGAGAAGCAGCAGAAACTGAGTCAGAGAGAGGGCAGGCTTTGCCTGAGTTTTCAGGGTCTTGACTCTAACCCAGGACTCGGGGCTGCCAACTCCTCTTTACCACTTGCTTCTGCCTTGTGAGTGCCCATCAGCCGGCAGGTGCCCTGGCCCTTAGCAGCCACGTGCCTTCTGGCATCTGACCCCCTGTTCTTCCCTCACCGACTGGGCCACGTGGGAAGCTTACTCACCTTTTCTGAGCCTCCGTTTACCCCTGGGTAACTCAGGAATTATTCACCCACTTTCAGGTGACGTTGGAAAGTGCTTAGTGTGGTTCCTGGCACACATGAAGCGGGGGCAGTTATTCCATTGACAATATTATTATTATGACTGAATCCTTATTGGGGGGCACCATCTAGTACCCCCTGTATTCTCTGGAGGGACTCAGAGGAAGTGGGAGAAACAGACCGAATCGCCAAAGGGTTTATAATCTGCTAGAGAAGGTTCAACAGCAGCGAGTCCAGAGTCACCTTTCCCTGGGGCTGGGCTGGGCTTGGGCTGCATTTGGAGGTTGCCCGGTGTGTGGCCAGGATCACCCAGGCTGGAAGCCTTGGCTACACCATTCAGCTCTGATTTTGCTATGAGCCTCTGGACCAGTCCACTCCCCTCTGGACAGTCTCCTGAGCTGTAGAATTGGGGTAACCTCTAAGTTACTTTCTGGCTCAGCTCCCTGTCCAGGATTTGAATTCCAAGGCAGCCCTGAGACCCAGGTGGGATGGATGCACCAGAAAACCACGAGGATGGTGATATAGTTTGGCTGTGTCCCCACCCAAATCTCATCTTGAATTGTAATCCCCACGTGTTGAGGGAGGAAAGTAATTGGATTATGGGAGCAGTTTCCACCATGTTGTTGTCACGAGAATTCAGATCTGGTGAATTCTCATGGGATCTGATGGTTTTATGAATGGTAGTTTTTCCTGCGCTCACACTCACCTCTCTCTCCTGCCACCCAGTGAAGAGGTGCCTTCCACCATGATTGTAAGTTGCCTGAGGCCTCCCCAGCCATGCGGAACTGTGAGTCAATTAAACCTCTTTTCTTTATAAATTACCCAGTCTCGGGTATTTCTTTATAGCAAAGTGAGAATGGATTAATACAGATGGCCTGTTTCTCCCACCCTTGGTCCTGGGGGTACTCCCTTAGGAAGTGGGCCCAAGAGGATAAGGCCAGTCCTGCAAAGTCCTCCTGGTCCCCATGTAAACCCCTCTCCTTGAAGGTGATTTCAGGGCTGAGGTAGACATCCCAGAGTCCCAGACACACCCCA
Organism: Nomascus leucogenys; assembly: GCF_006542625.1. NCBI lineage: Eukaryota > Metazoa > Chordata > Mammalia > Primates > Hylobatidae > Nomascus > Nomascus leucogenys. The sequence continues at coordinate 104,732,286 of NC_044395.1, forward strand.
GCCATAGGATCCAGCAGGGCTCACAGCACCTCTTTCCCTACATTCCATTCCCCACCACAAACCTCTGGGTAAGCAGAAAGGCCGCTCACACCCCAGCCCCAGGCTCTCTCTGGAGGCAGGAGGGTTTCCAGAGAATAAAGTCTCCATTCCAGACACATGCTGGCTGGCCCCAGCAGGAGGCCAGTGGCACCAACCATCCAGTTTGGGCTGCCTAGAGGAGGAGGGGGCAGAGGCCAAGAGTGAAAGCCCACGTGGGGTGATGTCAGGGAAGCTGGGCTCTGGCTGCTGGAAATGACCTGGAAGGGTTCCATGTGGGTTTGACTGGCAGATGGGCCATTAGCTGATGACTTGGATGTCCCCCCAGATTTGGGGGCCATAATTTTCAGCTTGCTTGGAACTCTGGACCCCGGATAAACCTCAGGTGCCTTCTCATCTTGTGGTCTCCGAAGCTAACTTTGTAGACCTCCCAGGGATATGAGAAAAACAGAGACTCTTGGGCCCTTCATTGAGCCTGCAGAATCCAAATCTTAGAGCTAGGTCCCAGAGGTCTGAGGGTTAGCAAGCTCCCAGGGGCTTCTCCGATGCTGACTGGCTCTGTTCTCCCTGTGACCCAGAATGGCTGGGCCTGCCCTAGGCAGGAAGATGGCCACGGTCCTGCCCCACAGGCTCTTTCCATGCAGTTTAGGGTTTTGATTCCCAGCCTCTTTCCTGCACACATGGTCCCATTTGCTCCTACTGCAAACTTTTTATCCCTCTGCTGAGAGCTGGGGCTGAGGAGAAGGATGATCTGGGGGAAGGATGGGAATTGTTGAGTGGCAGATTGGACTGCTAAGACAGATGAGGTGAGCCATTACCTTCAAGGCCAAACGAAGTTCTCATTCTGGGGTCCATGTATTCCATAGAACTCAAGGGATTGGTGAACTTTGAGAAACATAATATATCTTCACTTTAATGTTTCACTGAAAATGAGTATTTTCTTCTGTTATGAACACAAGCAACAAACCACAGTACTGTTAGCAGTACTTGTGACTTTGTCATCAACAGATCTAAGTACATATTTTCAAATTACCTAAAAATTGCTGGGAATTTCTTGGCCAGGAGCGGTGGCTCACACCTGTAATCCCAGCACTTTGGGAGGCCAAGGCAGGCGATTGCTTGAGCCCCGGAGTTTGAGACCAGCCTGGGTGTCATAGGGAGACCCTGTCTCTACAAAAAGGGAAAAAATTAGCTGGGCATGGTGGCATGCATCTGGAGTTCCAGCTACTCGAGAGGCTGAGGTGGGAGGATTCCTTGAGCCCAGAAGTTGGAGGCTGCAGTGAGCCATGATCGTGCCACTGCATTCCAACCTGGGCAACAGGGAGAGACCCTGTCCCCCAAGATAAAGGTTTGATAGCTATATTTCAATATAATTGTATTATGTATTAGATTTAAGTGGGGTCCAGAGGCCTCACTAGACTGCCGAAGGGTGGGAGTAGATGGGAGAGATCCTTGCTAAGGGGCTGGGTGCTGGGCTTTGGAGTCAGGCCAGATGGCTTTTGCAGCCTGGCTGGATGATGTGAGGTAGGTTGCACACCGCCTCTAAGCCCAGTTCAATTATGGGTCAGTGGAGAGTGGACACACCCTCTAGATTCTTGTAGGGACCTGTATGCCTTTAGTTCAAGGCCAGGTATACAGAAAGAGCTGTGGAAACCCAGGCTCTGGTTAGCATGAAGTTTCCAAAAACCTTCAGGGAGGCAGCCTGGAGGATGAGAAACAAGACTGAGTCCAGGTGGAGCCAGAGCAGGTGTTGCCAGAAGCTCTGGCTTGTGCAGGGCTGGGCAGGGACACGGTGAGGATTGGTGAGACTGCTGTGGCTGCAAGCCCATGTGTGTGTAGAGGGGGTTCCCGAGGGACTAGGACACAAGGATGCTTTGGAGCAGCCAGAGCAGGGCTATCCATCACCAGAGGAACTTCAGAGGCTGCTGCTGGCTGAGGTCTGGGGGCCACTCCTTCCCTTCTTTCTGGCCAGTGAGGCTCCTGCAAAGGCCAAGGATGCTCACTAAATGGGGAATGAACAAAAGCACAAATGCAGGCAGGAGCGAATGAATCAAGAGTGTTATGGTGTGAGTTACCACAAGAATAGTGGTTGGTTGGAGGAAGCTTGTTCTTTAACTACCCAGGGAGGCCACTGAGTGGATGCTCTCTGAACCCTAGGGAAGCAGCCAGGCCACCTGCCCCCTTGTGCCTATAGCCCCTTCCCCAAGGCTGTGGGAGGCTGCGGGGCTGTTTGCTCTCCCCACAGCAGGCTGAGTCAGCCTTCCTTCCCGTCCGCTGGTGCTTATACCATATCCCAGAACTGGGGTTTCCCTGCCACACCTGGATGTCTGCTTCTCTCCTCCTGGTAGCTGCCTTTCCCCAGATCACCAGTTTGGCTGCCAGGCACCTTTCTTGGAGGGCTCTGCTGGGCTCACATGAAAGGGTGTGGGCGGGCATCCTGAGCAGAGAGGGTGGCTTCATTCTGACCCACGCCATTCCTCCCAGGCCCCTGGACTTGGTCACTTGGCCTGCTTCAACTACACTTGGCCGTTGGAGGTGGACGCTAGTGTCCTCAGGCCAAACACTCTTCCTAATGGAGTGATCTCCGTGCTTCTGTGCTCCCCTCAAGTTCAAACTGCGTGGGTTTCCCAGGTTGCCTTGCCTTCTGACAAAGTGGCAAAGGAACAGTCCCTGAAAGAGGGCGAAGAGCTTTGTCCACAGAGGCCTTTGCAAACAGGTGGTCTCAGTGCAATATCTAGTGCCTAAGACAGGCAGAGGGACCCCCGACCTGTGTCTGAGACTGGCACCTTCTGTGGCTTAAGTCCAGCCCCGGTCTATGGGGGATGGGAGGCATGATTGTTTGAGGGTGATCCTGGGGATCGGGGACTCAGAGTCCTCTGGAAGACAGCCAGGGCAGAAGAGCCAGGAACCTTATTTCGTCCCAGCAGGTCCTCCAACCTACTGTGTAACTTCAGGCTAGTGAGCCTCAGTCTCCTCATCTGTAAAACACGACTGCTCACCTCGCAGGGTAGTTGAGAGGGTCTCATGACATGAAGTGTATAAAGCACTTTCAGGAGTTACCTACATGCAGGTGTAAGTCCTGGGAGGCTGCCTCAATTGGTGGGAAGAGCAGCGGGCTTCATGTCATGAGGTCCTCGTTCTAGCCGTGCTGTGTGACTCTGGGCAAGAGCCTGTCCCTCTCTGGGCCTCAGCTCCCGCAGTGTGAAATGAGGAGTTGGAGACAACCCTCACTAAGATGCTTCCTTCTTTGATGATTCTCTGATGGCCCTGTGGGTGTTCTACATGGGACAGAGGAAAGGGCTGGCGGCAGGAACAGAGTACCCAGCCTGGCCCAACTCACGGACTAGAGAGGGGTCCTTCCCAGAGCCTGCAGATGCTCTGTGCCACCTTGACATTCACAGCTCCATGAGCTGGGGGGCAGGGGAGGCTGTCATTTAGGATCCAATTGCATCCACAGCAGGCTGTGCTCCTGGTTAATCCTCAAGGCACCTGCCCCTAAGGAGCCTAATTAGATTTTATCCCCCGCTCAGCTGTGACCATGTCCTCACGTTGGTGCCAGCACCAGGCACGCCAGGATCTCAGGCCAATTGCTTGTTTATGAGACCGTCTGTCTTGGGATGAGGCCCAGCAGGCATAGCCAGTGAGCAAATAAGTCCTCCCCATCAGCCTCGAACCTGATGGCAAGAATCATTGTTAGTCTTCCAGGCCTCGGGCCAGCATCCTGACCAAGGAAAAGATGTGGGTTTGCAGTCCAGCAAAACCTGGCTACAAATCCCAGCTCCATCTCTTCCCAGCTCTGGGACCTTTCTAGCCCCATGGAGCTTTAGTTTCCTCATCCCTAAAAGGGAACGATGAAAATATCGTCTACTTTGTAGAGCTTTTTGGAGGATCAAGTGAGATCATTTTAAGTGAACGCCCATAATACATTGCCTTGCGTTCTCATCAGGCCTCAGTGAATGCCGACCCTGTCCCGGTCCTCCCCACATGGCCTCCCTGATTCTAGGCTCTTCCCTACCCCAGCCTCACCCTAGCAGTCGGGGTTTCATTTCTGTATCTTGTCTGTGGCCATTAACATTTCTCTCCAAGTAGGGACTGCGGTGATTGAGTCTCACTAGGCATGAGTGAGTCCTTGAGGAAGGGCAGCCCTTGGTCCCTGTGCCTTGGACCAAGCCCAGGGCTGGCGCTGTTGGTGCTGGGAGCGCAGGAAGGAGGGAACAGGGTGTGCAGCCTGTCAAGTGCTTTCACCCTCATCATCCCCTTGCATCCTCCTGGAAAGGATCCTAGAAGTTAGCTCTGAGCATCCCCACCTCCCAGATGCGGAGGCGAGGCTCTGGAGGTGAGGCGTCCGGCTCAGGTTTATGGCTGGCACAGGCAGATCCCCCACTGGTGGGAACCCAGTTGCAGGAGAACACAGGGTCCTGTGAGGCTCTGCCCTTGGCCACAGCACCCTCTCCTGGCCAGGGTACATCCAAGCCCTTTCTCAGCTCTGCACCAGCCCAGACCTTCGTTTGCTTCTTCCACTGGGGGCTTCTCCATCTCTCTTGTCCAGCCGCCTCCTCTCCTTCTGTCTAGAAAGCATGCCTGGGGGCTGGGGGGAGTGAAAGTAAAAGGAGTGATTTATGAACTGAGCTGTTCTTCTTAATCAGAGAGCCCCTCCTCGGCCCCTGCTCCGTGCAGATGGGGCCGAGCCGCCATCTGGGCGACAGGAGGGGCGAGATTAATAAAGCTGTCTGGCCCGGGCAGGGGTCCGCAGAGGAAAGCCCCAAGGCACTGCATGACCTCGGTCCCATCTCTGTGCCTTTCTGGGCCTCAGGGCTCCCATCTGTCAAGGGATGGCGGGCCTGGGCCATCCCCAAGGGCCTCCAGCTGGCTCAGGGAAGAAGTTTAGCCAACTTCCTGGGCCTCTGTGCCTGGCCGCCTGGTTCAGGGAAGAGCAGCACTGGGCTGCAGACTTCAGAGACTGGGGCAGGGCACTTCCTCTCTCTGGTGCCACACCCCATGGGTAGGTGTCATATCAGGAGCTCTGGTTTGGGGTCCAGCTGACTTGGGGCTAAATCATAGCCATGTTTTGCTAACCAGGTAAATGAACTCAGGCGAGTTAGTTACCCTGCCCATGCTTCAGTTTCCTCATCTGTAAAATGGGATAATAACAATACCCACCTCCTAGGTAAGGATTAAATAAGAGGACAGGTAGGAGAAAGGTATAGTGGGGTCTGGTACATGGTAAACCCTCAATCCTAGTAGTTACTAGGCTCAGCTACCACAAGATTGTGGCAATTCATTAGAATTTGGGTCCGTTTAGGGGAAAGATGTTTGTATCTACGCTACCCAAGCCATGTGTCCTTGGTTCTCCCCTATACTCTGCTCCATTCATAACTGGTGAATGTGGGCTGGGCATCCACTTATTTCCCATATCTGATGCTGCTGATAATAATAGCTCCCATGATACTGTGAATTCTTACAACCACCTTTGGCTTCCAAATTCATCACCACAGTTTTCCTAGGAGAATCTAGCACCTTGGAGAGGGGGGTGACTTTCCCAAGGTCTCCAGGGAGCCGGCCAAGGCAGAAACCAACCCAGCCTCTGCAGAAGCATCAGTGATGGGGTGAGCATGGCAGGTGTCACTGGGCTGTCCTCTTCCAGGACAAATGAGCCAGTCAGTGGGATGGGGGCTCACGGAAGACAAAGAAAAAAAGGGAAATGAGGTTAGTTCAGGGAAGTTGGGACACCACAAGGGATGAGCCCATTCCCAGCCAGGGGACAGCACTCAGAGGGACTGGAGCTCCCTGGTGGGGAGGAGGCAGGCAACTGCCAGACATTCCTCCAGAGTTCAGCATCTCTTCCTTGTCTCTGGGTTGGCCTGTGTCACCCATGTTTCTCATCTCAGCCTCAGTGTCCAGAGGGAGATGAGGCAGGGAGTGGTGATATAGGGGACCAGGACTGGGATGCAGCAGGAGAAGAAAAGCGGGAGGAAACCCACCACCCTGTCCTTGCTTCCCTGAGCCCTGGGGCTGGGCATGGGGTGCAGGCCCTGAACCACAAAGCTGGAAACAGCTTGAAATCTCCCGAGGATGCTCGGCCTTGTCACTGACATCTCCAAGCCTCAGTTTCCTTCTATAAAAACCACTCACCTGTGTGCCCGTGCTTATTTGCACCTTGCACTCCCTGGCACTGCCCCGGCACATAGTAGCAACTCAATGTACGTCTACTGAGTGGATGGTAGATGGCTGAGTGGGTGGATTGAGGGAGGAAGGGAGGGATGGGTAAATGGGGAGGAATCTTTCACCCACCACCCCTTCACTGACCCCAGTGAACCCGTGGTAGCCTGCCTCGCGGGCTGTTGTGAGGATTCACTGTGATCACACAGGAAGAGAAAGCACTTTCTACAAAAGGCACTTTGGACTCTGACCCCTGAGTCTGGATTCCAGCCCCATCACTCACCAATGGTGTGAAGCTGGACAAGTCAATTCTCTCTCTTTTCCCATTGGACTCAGTTTCCCCATTGTGCTGTGGGGATGATGGTGTGATACCTACTTCATAGGGTTGTTCTGAGCATTTCATGAGCTCACGCATGTCAGCTGAAGCTGGTGCACACAGATGGGGCAGGCAGTTGAGGGGCCTATCACATATGTATGTTTAGGCCAAACAGGGATGCCAGCTCCCGGGGCTGTGGCCATGTCTCAGGAGGGAGGCCTCTTCTCCTGCCTTTCCATCTTCCCATCTCTACCTCTGCACTCCCCGAAGACTAGCCTTCACCATCCCCTTCCCCACAATTCCTCTCCCCTCTGCCTAGAGTTATGCCGGTGGAGTTAGTCCTCCCCACTGTGGGTTCCCCAGCCCTGCTGTTATCTGCCTCCTTGTCTCCTCCAAGCTACCACCCCCACCACCACCACCACCACCACTCACCTGTGTGCCCATGCTTATTTGCACCTCGCACTCCCTGGCACAGCCCCTGGCACATAGTAGCAACTCAATGTACATCTACTGAGTGGATGGTAGGTGGGTGAGTGGGTGGGTTGAGGGAGGAAGGGAGGGATGGGCAAACGGGGAGGAATCTTCACTGACCCCAGGCAGGCTCGTACTTAAATGGGAGGGATTTTGAATAGGCGTGGATATCTCTCCCTTCCTTCCCTAGGAATATCCCCACAGCCCAGGCTTCCCCAGGTCCCAGGTCTTCGTGGGACTGCCCTCTAACCCAAAGTCTGAGCAGGAGCTGGCTGTGGAATTCCCCGCAGGAGTGATAGAACAGGAGTCTCCATATGGGCCTGTTTTGACTTCTGAAATCGAACCCTCATTTCCACTGCTGGGAGCTGGCCCTCTGAAGGAACCTTCTCGCAAATCCTTATGCAAAGCCAAGAAACACTTTCCAGCATCACATCTCTCTCTCCTGGGAGTCTGGATTTTGGGGGAGGAAGTTGACGAACAGGGCCCTGCTGGCACTCTCTCTGCTGAGGTATTGTGGATGCCTGGGTGGCATCCAGGGATGCAGGTTACTCACACCCATCATCTCCTCCCAGGCCATCAGCCTCATGCAGCCATGTCAGCATACGTGAAGCCCATGCTAGAATCTGCAAGTCTCTAAAAGATGTGCCTTCCAAGGCAGCACCTGCAAAGGCACCCAGGAGCTGCCATCTGGGCAGAAGGCCACTCCCCCGCTGGAGTGGCCCCAGGTGCTGAGAGCTTTTCATGAGCTCTAAGGGGCCCAGATTAGCAGCACACTTGTCCCGAGTGTGTGTATCTGGAGGGCGGGTTTTCATAAACAGCTCCTTTCATGGGGCTGCTCCTTATTGACTTCCTGTAGTAATTGAATATTTTCTCTTATTGGACAAGCTAGGCCGATAAAAGAAATATACACAAGCGTCGCTGACAGGAGAGTCTGTCCTGCTGATGCCCGAAGAACTGCCCAGGTGACACATTGGCAATTGCCTCTCCTTTCTCAGCATACCTCTGCCCCATCACCTGACACTGTCCCATCTCCACTCTGATCTTTTCCAATCTGCCTGTCTGCCTCTGTGTCTCCTTTGGTCTTTCCCTCTCTTTCTGACTTGGCTTTGTGTATTTCTCTGATTTGCTGACTCCACTGTCTCTTTTTGCTCTTTTCCCACTATACATTCATTCATTTATTCATCCAGTTATATAATTGAGGACCCACTATGTGCTGGGCACTGCTCCAGACACTAGAAATAAGCCAATGAACAAAACAAGTCCATGCCTTTATGAAACATGCATTCTAATAAAGGCAGATGCATGCTCCCAAAAGAAATAAGTAGCACATAGAGTATGTGCTGTATCCACAGGGCACTGGGCTGGGCTTCCAAGCTCATATCCATGACTAATTAATTGGTTTTGGAACTTGGACAAGCTCCCTTTCCCTCTCTCAGCCTCAGTTTTCTCATTTCCAAAATGAGGGTATTGGGCTAGATCGTGCTTCCCAACCTTTGACGATTAAGAACTTCTTTTACTGATATGCTGGTGATGTAAGTTACACAAGAGCTGGATCTAAGTCAGCACTTACACAAGCAGTAGTGTCAGAAGTTTACCTGAAGTTCCCTTGAAATCCTTTGTCTTAGTGTGTTTTCTGTTGCTATAACTGAACACCTGAGACTGGATAATTTATAAAGAAAAGGCATTTATTTCTTACAGTTCTGGAGGCTGGGAAGTCCAAGGTCAAGCAGCTGCACCTGATGAAGGCCATCTTGCTGCCGGGGGACTCTTTGCAGAGTTCTACGGCGGTGCAGGGCATTACATGGCGAGGGGGCTGAGCATGTCAAAGTGACTTTTATAACAGACCCACTCTTGGGATGACCAACCCACTCCCGTGATAACCCATTAATCTATGAGTGGATTGATCCAGTCATGAGGGCAGAGCCCTTGAGATCCGATCACCTCTTAAAGGCCCCACCTCTTCATCGTATTACATCGGGTATTAAGTTTCAACATGACTTTCAGAGGGGACACATATTCAAACCATAGCATCCTTAAACACCTGGTTTTGTTTTACATGAAACAGTTGGCTGCATCTGAGGGTCATGTTGTATTAGACGCCCATCTGTAAGCACAGGACCTTCCCATGGCCAGATGAGGGTTGCTGTGACAGGCACATGAACCTTCAGACCACAGGATCCACAGAGCAGATCCCGAGGCAGACGCCACGTGGAAGGACAGGGAGACCACAGCACCTAAACAGCTCTCCAGTGCTTTCCGGGTGCACACAGGGAGTGGAATTCCCACTAAGTCAAGCTTGCCTCTGATGCTGACTCCTGCATTTCATCCCTCTGAGCCCCAGGATTTAAAGAATTTTATGCACCAAATAGCATGTTCGTTTTTGTTCTGCAAAGTCATACAGACATGGTGGCCAGAGATTCTGAACCCAATAAACAAGGTTCCCACCTGGGGTTGGTCTAATTGCTCCAAAACCCAAGACACTTGCCCCTTGAGCCAGCCCATGGTGAGAGGTTGATGTCTGAGATGTTATTTGAAATATTGAAAATAACTTTAGGATGTTGCTAGTCTCAGGAACCCAGTTTGAGCATCATTGAACACGGTCACTCTCCCTCCTTCAAAATCTTCCACCCCAGAGTCCTCCCCTCTCCTGAGGCTGAAGCTGATGTGTCTGGTGTCTAGGAGAGCAGCTGGGAGGAGCTACCTTGTGGCAGGGCAGGAGGGAGGAACAGAGCCCAGAGCCAGGATGGAGCCACCATGTGTCAAGTGCTGCATGAGGGACTGTACCTCTATGATACCATTTCACGCTCAGTTAGCACAATTTCTAGAGGAAGTCAGCATTCCTGTCCCCATCTTGCAGGCATGAAAGCAAAGGCCTGGAAAGGTTATGTAGTTCACCCACAGTCATGAGGCAAGAAAGTGATAGGCCGGGTCCCACTTGACCCTACAGGCCCCACCCACACTGCTACTCTCCCTTGAGGGCCCCCTTAGCTCAGGGAAATGGGGAGACTTCGATGGGCCTCCCACCACTGGCCCCAGGGAGGGCATCATGTCCCACAGCAGACAGGCCCACCATCTCCTTCCTAAGTGCCACTTTTTTGAGCAATAACAAAGCTCTTGGACCTCATAGTCTCAATTTTCTTCTCACCCCACCCTCCAGAGATTCTCCATGGTTCTCCTCCCTTTAGAAGTAAATTAGGAAACTGTGCAGTGAAGTTAACTTGTAGAAGTCATCCGTGGATGGGTGGAGCTAACAGCCAGGCAGAGATTGGAGGTCCCATGTGTCTGTCATTCTAGTCTGACCAATTGGCTATGGAGGTGTGTCCCCACATTCAGAAGGTCTCTATAGGGGATGGAGCAGGCGAGCCCTGGTCTCTAGGCTTCAGCCTGGCGGTGAGTGATGGCCCCAGAGGCTGTCCCTGCTGGAGAATAATGGGAGATCAACTGGCATAGGTGGTGTGAAGACAGGTCTGCACTTTGGAGGAGGATGGATGAATGGGGCAAGGGAATTCGCATTCATTGAGAATGATGATTAGGAGCTGTGACCCCAGATTAAGACAGGCGTGGGTTCAAATTCTGGCTCAGGCACTTCTGTACTGTGTGACCTTAGACAAGTGATTCCACCTCTCCGAGCCTCAGTTCCCTCCTCTGAAAAATAGAATGGCATTACCTATTTCCCAGAGTTTTACCAGGATTCAATGAAATTGTGTGTGTTCCCTGGCACATAGTAAGAACTCAGTGTATGCCAGTGGTTACTATTATTAGCTACCATGTGCCAAGCCCTGTGCTCAGTATTTTCCATATAACGTGAGGAAGGCTTTTTTTTTTTTTTTTTTTTTTTTGAGATGGAGTTTCGCTCTTGTTGCCCAGGCTGGGGTGCAAAGGCATGATCTCGGCTCACTGCCACCTCTTCCTCCTGGGTCCAAGCAATTCTCCTGCCTCAGCCTCCTGAGTTGCTGGGTTTACACGTTCCTGCCACCAACCCCAGCTAATTTTTGTTATTTTTAGTAGAGACAGAGTTTTGCCATGTTGGCCAAGCTGGTCTCGAACTCCTGACCTCAGGTGATCTGCCCGCCTCAGGCTCCCAAAGTGCTGGGATTACAGGCGTGAGCCACCGTGCCCGGCTGAGGAAGGCATTATTTTTATCCTGACTTTACAGAGAAGGAATTCAGTTGTATGCAGTTTAGTAACTTGCCCCACCAGCTAAGCTTGGCAGAGCTGGGACACAATCCCCTGTTGGGCACCAAAGCCCTCTTTTTACTCATCCACCCTGCTCTGAAACTGGGACCCGGGCCTCCATATTCTTCACTGGCCCCCGGGCTCACATCATCTATTTTCCTACCTGACTCAACTTTGAGGTTGTGGGAGGTTCTTCCCAGGAGACACGTCTCCTTTGATTGCATTTGTCTGGGAGCCCAGCGCTCCGCAAGCCCGGGCCATGAGATGTAATGTGCAATGAATATGGTACACAATAAATACAGGTAGTCCGTTTATGAGCTGCTGTATTTATTACAGCCCTTAATTGCTAAAGAGCCAGAGCTGGCTGAAGCTGGATCCTACCCTGGAGAGAAGCTCTGCCTGGGTGGGCAGAGGGAGGGATGGCAGAGCCTGGCCTCCTGCACAGGACTCCTCAGCCTCTCGCTGTCGTGGCTGCTGTGCTCCAAAGGCCCGTTCGTCCAGGTCAGGGCCTGACAGAGGAAACAGTCGGGCCATTAGATTCCTGCTCTGCCATTTGACACGAGAAGGCACTGAGGCCAGAGAGAGAAAGTGATTTGCCCAAGGTCACACAGCAGTGACTTACGGAGCAGGAGCCTGGGCTCCAGACTCCTAGGCCAGTGCTCCTTGTGCCCAATTCTCTGCTTGAACATCTGCTCCTGGATCAGGTAGAGCACAGGATCTGGAGTTGGGTGAGTGGTGGTTTTGAAGCCCAGTCTGTGCATACAAGCTGTGTGATACTGGCTAGGTTACTTGACCTCTCTGAGCCTCAGTGTCCTCATCTGTAAAATGGGCATAGTACGTCCTGCTTTAGGGGCTTGTTGAGAGATTAAAGGCAGTCAGTTCTGCGGAGTTGGCACGTGACTGGCCATGAGTCAGTGCTCAATAAATGTTCTTTCCTATCCTCTTTTCCCTTTCCAAAGGGCACAGGGTGACCAAGAGCTGAAAGGAGAGACGGGTCAGAATAGAAAGCTCGGTACAAGGCATTGTCCTGGGTTTCTGGTCTAACAGGGAACAGCAGGCCTATGAGTAACCTATGAAGGTAGAGTTAGGTGTAGACGTGATAAGAGCTGTCCACCCTGCTCTGTGCAGGTACAGCGGGGAGACACAGAGGTAGAAAAGGTGGTGGGCTGGGATTCGAACCCGGTTGTGTCCGACTTCAGAGCCCATGCTTAGGACCATGCTGGTTGGATGCAGTTAGATGTTCCTTCTAGAAAGTCAGGGATGATGCCAGGGATGTGGCTGGCAAGCTGGCCTGGAAATGGTATCCTGGGGGACCGTTCTGCAGGAAGCGAGCCTGGGCTTGGTGATGAAGGAAGAGCCAAAGGCCCCACAGTCGGTGATGACGGTTGAGATGCTTAACAGCTGGTACGCACTGGCATGAACCAATCAGAAGAGATGCCGGCCAGACAGCAGGACAGCCATCCCTATGGGTCCCCACTGAATCTCAGCCCTGCCCACTGCCCTCTGGGAGGGCAGGGCCTGGAGAAAGGGAAGGGATTGTCCTGGTGCCTCCCATCCCAGGCAGGGAGCAAAGCAAGCAGCTCTAGGCTTTCAGGCCTCAGGAAGATCTGAGGAGAGAAGGGTGAGCAAGCGGGGCATTAGGAAGGCCCTGTCCTGGGCTGTTGTCCCAGGAGAGGGTACAGCAGAGAGAGGAAAGGGAGCACAGGAGAGCACGGCTGTGGGTTTGAATCCTTGTTGCTCCACTTTCTAGCTGTTGGAGGCGAGGAGGATACGAATGACTGGAAGCATGCCTTAGCCCCCCAGCACCAGGCTTCCTGCACACATTGCTGAATTAACACTCCCTATGTGGAGGGGTTTTACTCAGGCCAAACCATGTGCAACCCTACTGTGTCCCAGGAGGGCACAGCCACAATTCTGCTCCTCTGGGATTCACCAGGAACACTGGCTGATGATGTTATGGTATATATTTTGGTGGGGGCAGTGGTGGATGTCAGCAGAAGCTGTGGGATATTATACTAGGGGAAGGCACCAAGCTTGGCCTGATGGGGGCAGGAGGGGGGAATCAGGGAAGGCTTCCTGGCGGAGGTGATGCCTGTGACGAGTCTTAAAAGGATGAATAGGAATTAAGTGGGACTGGCGTAGTTGGAAAGGCAATCCAAACGGAAGGGGTCGGCATGAGCAGAGGCACTGAGTAAGCCTCAGGGAGATACCTCTGGGGGACTGTCCTTTGATGATGTTGATAGGAAAGTCAGGGCAGGAATAACAAGAGGTGGCCATGGTGAGTCTTGGAGGTCCTGTGGTCTGCAGGAGGCAGCTTGGTCTCCTGTAGAGGTCGGGTTCCAGCAAGAGAGGGCTGCGGTGACATGTGCTTTCTGGAAAGGTCTTTCTGGCAGCAGGGAAGCACTGGATTGACGGGGAGGTAGGGAGGCCAGTCCCAGCCCAGAGGCTGCGGCCACGTCTGGATGAGAGAGAAGGCCGGAAGCAAGGCTGAGGCTGGAGATGTTTCAGAGACCCCTGTGACAGAGAGGATGATGTCATCCGATTTTACCTCCGAAGGCAGATGGCATGTCTTGAATTCAGGCCATGTTCACTGAAGTAAAGACAAATCCGCCCCCCGCCCCATCACACACACACACCATCCTTTGTCCTTCCAAGCTGGATTGCCTCGGTTCCAATCTTGGCTTCACCACTCACTAGCTATGACCTCAGACAAGTCACCTCGCCTCTATCTGACTCAGTTTCCACCTCTGGAAAATAAGGATAATAAGAGTACTAATCTCATGGGTTGTTATGAGTTAGTAAATGTAAAGTATCAGGACGGATCTAGCACATAGTAAATGCTCAATAAATAGTATTATTTGTAGGCGTGGAGACTTGGGTGGATGATCTCAGCAAAACCCTGATTTCCCATTCCCCCAACACAATTTAAGAGAAACCCTTGGGGCACTGTTCGAAGGACAAAGGCTTGGAGCCTGGAATCCCTGGGTCAGGTTCACCCCATGATTTTCCCTTGCATTCCTCACCAGATAACTTGGTGCCTCAGTTTCCCCCTCCTAGTAAGATAAGAAGGAGGATGTCCCAGGTGGGCTCTGAGTGTCTTCCCCTCCTGGCTTTGATGCTGAGTGGCCCCACCTGTGCCTCCCCTGCTCAGCATTTTTCCAAGTTGCGATAGGGACCAGTAGAGCAGCAAGGAGGAGGTGTCCCTTTAGGGAGGAAAGCCCTCTGGCCCCAGGGCCAGTGCCGAATCCAAAGCCGACGTGCCTGTCAGACCTTCCTCACGGGCTCCAGGCACCTTAGCCATGTCTGCCTGGCCAAGCTCAGCTGGTGGACAGACACCTGGCACCTTGGCAGAAACAATGAGAGGAGGGATGCAAGGCACCACCCCTGAGACCAGGAAGCTTTCCTGTGTCCACTCCCCTGTGCTTCTCTCTCCATGGATTCAAATGCACTTAAAAACAAACGAACAAACAAAAACCCCTCTAGCTCAGACCAAAGTGCAGCCTGGGGTGGTGCTGTCATCACGGATTAGGAGAGGGGTGGAGTGGCCCGGCAGGTGAGAGGCACGCACCGCTCTGCTCCATCTGTTCTTATGATACGAGGGTGCTGGTCTGGCTGCTGAGGAGAGTGTTGGATTGTGGTTTCGGGTGGGGAGGGGACAGAGTTGCTGAGGCCTGTTATGTGCCATGGGCCTTGTCACTGCTTCCTACAAGCTGTGTGGCCTTGGACAAATCCTTTAACCCCTCTGAGGGCTGGGCTGATGGAAGGATGTGTGGTCATCAGAGTACATACCTCCTTGGTGGTTACAAGGATTAAACGAGAGAATATGTGCAAAGCCCTGGCACGGTGCTGGATCCCCAAACAGTTGCTACGATTATTACTGTTTTCCTGACTTCGTTGGAAATTGACAAATAATAATTGTATATGTTTATGGAGTCCAGTGTGATACTTTGATACATATTTTACTATTATTAATATTAATAATAAGCCTCCCAGAAACCCTTTGAGTCAGACTTGGCAGCCTTATTTTGTGGAGGAAGAAGATAGAGTCCAGCCATGTCCTATGGGAGGAAGCGGGAGCTGTAGAAAGTCATCAGACACCATCTCCCCCACATCCATCCACACCCCAACACATACTCCCAGAACCCTTTGCACCGAGTCCTGTCATGGAGGTACAAACCCCCTGCTGGAAGCACCTGCGGTGCCAGCAGCTCAGGACTGGCTTGAGTTCTGGCCCTTCCCCTTACTAGCTGTGGGACATCGGACATGTCGTTTTCATTCTGAGTCTCGGTTTCCCTACCTGTCGCATGGATCTCTAATCCCTGCCCTGAGTCTCTCCTCAGAGCCGTTATGAAGAAAATGTGAAAAAACGAATATGGGATGTAAACATGTCTTGTGCACCTTGAAGTCTGACTCATGAGAGCAGATGCTGTCAGCTTCCCCTGGGGGATGGGGGACATTTGCATCTCAGTGCAGCCCCGGCTGTGCCTGGCAAGCAGCGGACGCTCAATCAATGTTGGCTGAATGGAATTGTGTTCAATGACTTGCTGCCATGGGTATACTTTTAGGTGAAGACAGGAAGGGCTCCCAGGGAGGTGGGATGCTGGAGGTCTCAGAGTAGAGGTAGCCAAGGCTCAGGGAGGCTTTGGCCCCGGAAGCAGGTTTTAGATCCCCAGGTAGGCTGCTCTCCTTTTCCCTGTAACACCCCGTCTCACTGGCACCAAGCAACCACCCTGGTCTGTTCTGTGGCTGGAGGGTGTGTGGGATGGTGGGAAGTTTGTCAGGCCTGGCTTCTGGTCTAGGCTCTGGGCCTTGGTTTTCTCATTTATGAAATGGCCAGCTCACACCTGCGGTAGAGCAACAGCGTGAAGCGGGACTGCTGAGCACTTGCCGCGTGCCCGATGATGTGCTAGGCATGTGACTGTGGGATTTCATTTCATCTTCACAACACTGCTAGGAGGAAGGTTCTGTTCCTAATCTCCGCTTTAAAGTCGGAGACAGCAAGACTCAGAGAGGCGGAGTAATTTGCCCAAGGTCACACAGCGAATGAAAGCTAGAGCCAAGGCTGAAACCCAGGCAGGCTGGCTCCAGCGTGCTCATCTCTATCATCGGCCTCCATCTTCTTCCAGCCTTTGCAAGGGTGGGGCTGGCTGCGGGGACCCCCTGGGGAGGGGCTGGGGTTCTTCCTGGGTGGGGTCCCCCATCGGGAAGACTGAGGTGGCCTTGTATTTTTAGGTGGAGCACCATGGAAGGCGACTGTCTGAGCTGCATGAAGTATCTGATGTTTGTATTCAATTTCTTCATATTTGTAAGTATTCCTGGGTCTTCCCAGGCCTCTGCTGGGTGGGCAGAACTGGCTGCTGCTTTGAAATAGTCACACTGGGCTGAGTCCCTGGGGCGAGCACACAGGGGCCGGCGCTAGAGCCAGGGGTACCTGCCAGCCAGGCTTTCATGGAAGGGGGCCCCAACAGTGCCCACCTCACTCTGAAGAGCCCACCCTCTTAGGAGAGACATTTTACACAGGACCTGGGGTGGGTCAGCCCCTCTCAAAAAGGTGGAGGGGACCTCGGTCCGGCCACTGTCTTGGGATCTGACCCCTCGTGGGGAGTGGGAAAGGAGGGGATGGGGGTGATCAGAGGGCAGCAAGAGGGAGCCCCACCCAACCTTATCTCCCTGAGCAGTTGATGGACTTCAGACCTGGAGGGGCCGAGTCCATGTAGCCACCAGATATAATCAGAAACTTCTCTGGGACTGGAAGACCTGCATTCAAATTCCAGTGCTGCATCTTAGCAGCTTGTGATTTGAGACACATTTCACCTCTCTGAACCTCAGTATCTTCATCTCTTAATGACCTTCCTCAACAGGCTTTTTGAAAATTAAGCAAGATTAGTTCACAAAGTGCCCTGGATGTGGTCAGTCCTCAATAGCTTAGCTCCATTTCCATCCAACCTACGGATTCTGTATATGAAGGGACAGAGCCCTGGACATTCAGGTGGCCGGCCCACCTGCTGGCAACCCACCCACCTGCTGAGCCCACCCACCTGCTGGTGACCCACTGAAGGCTCTGCCCAGACTCACGGCCCCTCCCAGGGGTAGAGCTGTGGCCCTGGATTCTTGGGCCCCCACAGGCTTTCCTGGTCCAGCCTCAGCCTTTGATCTTAGTACAGCCAAGACCTGGGTGAATAAACCTCCACTCAGGTCCGTCAGGGCAGGCTCTTGAAAGAGGGGTCCTCTTTCTGGCCAGGACTGACCGTCTGTCTCTCTCAGTGTCTATCTTTCCCTCTCTATCTCTATCTCTATATCTTTGTGTCTTTTTAAAAAATATACATTTCAGCAACTCTCTTAGCTTCTCTTCCCTGCCTTATAATCCTAAAAAGCCTCAAGCCTTGCAGACTTGAATTCTAGACCCAAGGTCACCACCTTCCAAGCCGGGTGACCCTGAGCCAGCTTATCCTTCCTCCAGCCCCAGCGTTCCCACGCGAAATGGAGCTGGGTCCTCCTTGAAGTGTTTAGCATGCAGTTGCTGAATCCCCAAATGTCCAACAGCAATAAGGAGGCACAGATTTTCCTGGAGGTTGTGTGGGAGACCAACGAGAGAGACACAGGCTGGGCGCAGTGGCTCATGTCTGTAATCCCAGCACTTTGGAAGGCAGAGGCGGGTGGATCACCTGAGGTCAGGAGTTTGAGACCAGCCTGGCCAACATAGTGAAACCCCATCTCTACTAAAAATACAGAAAGTAGCCATGCGTGGTAGCGGGTGCCTGTAATCCCAGCTACTCGGGAGGCTGAGGCAGGAGAATCGTTTGTACCTGGGAGGCGGAGGTCGCGGTGAGCCGAGATCATGCCACTGCACTCCAGCCTGGGCAACAGAGTGAAACTCCGTCTCAGAAAAAAAAAAAAAAAAAAAAAGGAGAGAGACACTGCACAGCAGATGGCAAAAATGGAAACCCTGTCGCTGACCATGCCTGTTAGGTCTTTCCTTCTCTTTCCCCTGCTGGGTCCTTCGGGCCTCTCCACTGGACTCCTGCCCTAAGGTCACCTACAAATGCCCCTTGCCCAAAGCCATCAGCTGTCTTCAGCTTGCAGTCCTGCTCAGCCAAGCCAAAGCCCAGCAGTTTTCCTGTCGCCCAGCTGTCAACCCTCACACAGGCCTCTTGGGCCTCCGGTCCTCCCACCACACAAAGGGGTTTCAAATACTTTACAGCCCGCAAATCCCATGGTGCCAAACTTTGGTTCTTCCCACAACAGATCTGCTTCTAATACTTATCTGTGCCCAAGAAAAATGGAATCGGCCGTGTACAGTGGCTCACACCTGTAATCTCAACATTTTGGGAGGCCAAGGCAGGAGGATCACTTGAGCCCGGGAGTTCGAGACCAGCCTGGGCAACATGGCAAAATTCAGTCTGTACAGAAAAATACAAAAATTAGCCGAGCATGATGGCATGTGCCTGTAGTCCCAGTTACTTGGGAGGCTGAGGTGGGAGGATGACTTGGGCCCAGGAGGTAAAGGCTGCAGTGAGCTGTGATCCCGCCACTGCACTCCAGCCTGGGTAGCTGAGCAAGACTCTGTCTCAAAACAATAAAAATAAAAAAATAAAGAAAAGAAAAATGGCCGGGCGCGGTGGCTCACACCTGTAATCCCAGCACTTTGGGAGGCCGAGGCGGGTGGATCATGAGGTCAGGAGATCGAGACCACAGCGAAACCCTGTCTCTACTAAAAATACAAAAAATTAGCCGGGCGCGGTGGTGGGTGCCTGTAGTCCCAGCTACTCCAGAGGCCGAGGCAGGAGAATGGCGTGAACCCGGGAGGCGGAGCTTGCAGTGAGCCGAGATCGCGCCACTGCGCTCCAGCCTGGGCGACAGAGCGAGACTCTGTCTCAAAAAAAAAAAAAAAAAAAAAAAAAAAAAGAAAAATGGAGCAGATATTTATTGAAATCTGCTAAACGCCTTCTATCCTTTCTTCATTAGGGCTGCCTTAGGTTGAGGGTGTTTGAGTCTTCTTTTGACCACAAGGAAGCTAAAAGGCTCAGAGAGGTTATGACACTTGCCTGGGGTCACACAACTAATAAGTGGCACAGCTCTCTCTCTAGACTACGCTGCCTCTTTCCAAAGATAAATAAGGCATAGAGAGCCCATGTTGATGGAGACATAAATAAGAAGTCTTTTGAGCCATGGATTTGAGAGTGGGGAGCCCACTCTCAAGTTGGAACCTCACTGAGAGTCCTGCGGGGGACACTGACGATAACTTGGTCTGTGTTTTCCCAGCCCCTAGCATGGGGGGTGCAAACACAGCATAGGGCTGACTCAGAGCATGTTCACGGACCTTTGTTCAGGGTGTTGAGGCTGGAGTCAGGGGGCCTGCGACCAAGCTCTGACTCTGCCATGAACTTGCTGTGTGACCTTCAGCAAGTTGTTGGTCCCTTCTTTGTGGAATCAGAGGGTTGGACTAGATGACCTCCTGATCCTACAGGTCTGACATTTCAGGAGAAGATAAAATTGGCAAACAGCCTTTATATGATACAGCCCGAGGTAGGGCCTGGGTCGGAAATTGGATTTAGAGGACGCGTGTTGCACTTAAGGTCACGGCAGCTAGAAAAATTCAAAGCAATTCAAGGTGCGGCTGGGACTCACTGGCTCTCGCTGCAGGTGAATTCCTGCCTGGCTCACCTAGTGCCTGATGCCTCCGACCCTGGGGCTGGCTCAGGGGAGTGGTGGGTCAGAAGTGCCTAACCTCCCTTTCTGCCTGTTTCTCCTCCCAACTCCTCCACTGGCCCGAGCAGCTGGGCGGGGCCTGCCTGCTGGCCATCGGCATCTGGGTCATGGTGGACCCCACCGGCTTCCGGGAGATCGTGGCTGCCAATCCTCTGCTCCTCACAGGCACCTACATCCTCCTGGCCATGGGGGGTCTGCTCTTTCTGCTCGGCTTCCTGGGCTGCTGCGGGGCCGTCCGTGAGAACAAGTGTCTGCTGCTATTTGTGAGTACCCCAGCCCCCACCCCACCCATGGGTGCTCTGAGGGGTGTCTGGGATCGGCTGCAGACTCCCAGGCCCTGCCTGGCTTCCATTCAGACTAGAGCTTCCCAAACTGGGGGCGGGCTGTCAAAGCAGAAGGGATCATGGAGATGAGCACATCCGACCCCACTCATTCGGTAGTCAATGGTCCTGAAACCCTGAGATGTTCAGCAACTTGCCCAGAGTCCCATGGAGTTGGCGGCAGAGGGGATGAAACAGACGGCTAGTCCAGGGCCCCTGCAGTGCCTCAGGCTGCCTCTTCCCATGCCTTTGGGACCTGTTTTCTCCCTGGGGCAGCCCTTCCTCTCTCCCACTTCACTTTGCTGCTTTCCTGCAGTCGAGCCAGGGCCCTTGGCTTAACGCACACCTGGTCTGTGTCCACATGCCAGGAAACTCAGAGTGAGGTTTGTGCCACATAAGCCCACCTCCAGGGGTGGGATGGTCCCCAGCCTTTTCCATTTGCCTTGGTGGCCCCAGCTTCCAGAGCCTGCTTTTGCAGTGGGCCCATGCCTGCAGCGGGTGAGCTGGCCCAGGTGGAGGGGGCCTTGGCGTCCGGGTCTGAACAACCAGGCTTCTCCAAGGCATGGTCAGCTGAGAGCACTGACGTTGACCTTGATGTTTTTCCACTTGCTTGCTATTAAAAACTCTAAGATATAACTCCTTAGTAACATGGCTAAGATGCCTAGTGGATGAGGCCTTCCCCTTGTAGATATGCAATTCTGAAATCGGTATGATATGGCCTCTGAAGGTTTCTTACTCATCAAGTAAATAGCCCTTGAACTCCTATCATGCGCTTGTAGTTCACTGGGTGCTGAAGATGCGTCGGGGACCAGGAGTGATGGTCCCTTCCCTCACAGACGTGCACAGGGGAGGCAGCCGAGCCTTGCGGATGAGCTGGGCAGCAGGCAGGCCTGGTTTGAGTGTACTTCCTGCTCCATCCCCTAAGGGTGCGTCTCCCGTCTCATTCCCCAACCTCCCAGAGCAGCCGGGTGTTCTTGTTAAACGAGGGGGCTGACCAGCTCATCTATAGATCACAGCCAAACCAGACAAGCAGTGGGTCTTCTAGTTCTCAAGTCTCCTGGATTCTCATGGGCGGTGGCGCTTGGTGCCTCCGCCTGCTTTCCTGTGCTGGGTGGATGGGTCTTCTCTAAGAGGTCCTGGACTTGGAGAACTTCTGGGCTGAGCCCAGTCCCGCTACAGGGTAAGTTAAAAACAGCCCTGTTTAGAGAAGCGTGGGTATATCTGGGTCAACTTGCGGATGCTCTTCATGGGCGAATTCGTGGGCGGAGTTAAACGACAGGGAGACCTGGGCTGGTTGGCTGGGGGGCTCCCTTGTAAGATTCTGTGGATAAGCCAGCACCAGCAGTGCTGGGAGGAGAGACCTGGCACCATACCTCCTCCCCAGACGAGAGCACACTGCACGGCCCCATTTGTGTCCCGGTGAGATGCCCCCCATCTAAAGGAAGTGAAGTCAGCTGCGAAATGAGTGACAGGGAGCCTTGGGCCCATTTGTCCTTCAACAGCGCAAACAGTGCAGACTTCATTTGAAGAGAAACAAAGAAAAACTTTGAGCGCCCCCTGGTGGACAATTCTCTACAGCTTGTCACGGTGCTTGCAGAAGTCTTGGCTGGGGAGCCCGAGGGGATTTTAAAAGGAGCTGGGATATGGGGTCCCAGAACACACCCAGCCTCCCTTTCCCCCTCCTCACCTCGGCCCCCAGGGGCTCATTCATTGTTAATGGGCTCGGCTCTGAAGCCAAGACAGGAAGCCAGGCTGGTGTTCTTGGCTAGGAGCAGGCCGGGGCGGCTCCAGTCTCCTCCAGTAAGTGGCTGCCTGCAAACCTGCCAGCCGCCCCGAGGACGTCCTCCCTCCCTCCCGTGCTATGCGAGGCAGGACTGAGGCCCAGGGATAGGAGATGTGTCCACGATCCTCCCGAGAGAGGTGATCCTGGCTGCCAGGCTGGGGGCCCTTCGACAAGGCCTGATGGCAGATCCTTCCCCTCACCTCCCTATCCCCGCCTCTCTCCCTTTGTCCCCCTTCTTTCTGCCTATCTCTGTGTAGCTCCCTTTCCTCTCTGCCTCTGTCCTCCCCATCTCTGTCCTTTTTTTTTTTTTTTTTTTTTCGAGACAGGGGCTCAGTCTGTGGCCCAAGCTGGCGTGCAGCGGTGTGATCTCAGCTCACTGCAGCCTCAACCTCCTAGCCTCAAGCGCTCCTCCCACCTCAGCCCCCTGAGTAGCTGGGACCACAGGCACGTACTGTCACACCCGGCTAATTTTTGTATTTTTTGTAGAAACAGGGTTTTGCCATGTTGCTCAGGCTGGTCTTGAACTCCTGGACTCAAGTGATCCACCGCCTCGGCCTCCCAAAGTGTTGGGATTCCAGGCGGGCACCAACACACTTGGCCTTGTCTTTCTCTTGATCTCTGTTTTTATTCCTACGCCCTTTCCTTGTCCCTATCCTGATCTCTTCCTCCCCCGTTTCCCTGTCTCTCTCTCCACTTCCCCTGCTTGCCCTGCCCTCTCTAAGGCCCCGCCCACACAAGCCTGAGGTCACAGTGTGGGTCAGAGGCAAAGGACGCTTGGATCAAGGTCTTCTGGCTCCCAGACCAGGGCTGTCCACAGGCTCCTAACCTGGAATGGACTCCAAAATTTACCTAAAATTATGTGCAAAATGTTATGTCAGGGCCTGTGTATGTGTATTGTTTATACATGGATTGCGTGCATACTCATGTGTATGGGTACAGTGTGTATGTGCACATGTGTTGTATGTGCATGTATGTTGTGTTCTATCGTGTGTGCTTGTGCATACATGTGTGCATTGCTTTGTGCATATGTACACGTGCATGGGTGTTGTATGTGCATGGGTGTTACGCATGCATGAGTGTTACACGTGCATGGGTGTCGTGCGTGCGTGGGTGCACATATGTATGCATGTGGACATGTGCCTGTGTGTGCACATGTGTGTTGTGTGTGCATGTGTGTTGTATGCATGGGGGTTGGAGGGGTTCTGTGAGTGTTTCCAGAGAAAGGCACCAAAGTTTCTGGAAGGTTTTCAAAAAGGTTTATGCCCTAAAAAATAAGAAAAACCACTTCTCCTTTCCTGGCTGAACCTGGACCTAACTGTGTGATGGTTCCAACCGAAGAGGGCATGGAGCCTCACCCCTGGCAGCTTCTGGGATCCTTCTAGAAGCCTTTCACTGCTTTCTCAGCCTGTCGGAAAGGAGAGACGGCTTGTCTTAAGAGGGGCCAAAAGAGTGACTTTAGTCAGCCCAGGAAACCTGGCTCAAAGGTTCACAAAGCAAGGAGGCCTTGAGATGGGGCTGACTGTCCCCTTCCCTCTGCTCTGAGACTGAAGTCCTACAGGACCGGGGGACAATCAGTCTAATGACCAGACCACCTAGTGATCAATTTATCTATCTAAAGGTCCATTTCCCAAATCCTCATGTTGATCAGTATTACAGCACTCACATGCAGTAGGACAAGTTCAGCCTCCTATTGAAAATTTGTGGCATCCCTTGTTCTCATTTGCTTACCTTTGAGTAGTTCAAGGATTTTTTTAAGCCAACTTATGTAAAAATTCTAATTTTAAAAATAATTTATAATGAAGGCAAGCTCAACTAGAAAAAAAGAACAGCAAAAAGAGATGAGTATATTCAAAAAAGATAAATGAGCTGAATTGTACATGCAGTATGTAAATTTGGTAAATATTTATTAGAAATGGGAACTGTGAGCAGACATTGCCTATAAGCAGATGGGTTAGAAAAGCCTGGAAATGGTCCCAACTAGGCAACATAGCAGTTTCCTCCCCTTTGCTAATTTTTCCATCCTAAGGAAAGTGATGCAAATTAGAGGATTAGGAATGGCTGACAAATGTGTCCTTAGGCAAATGGGATGCAAACCCTGGGAAAGGCCTTGATGAGGGGAAGCCCCAGGAATGGCTGGGTCCGGGGAATTCCCCAAAGGACTTTAACACTGGTAAACTGTCTTAAGCAGGAGGACATTTTCGTGCTGGAGAAGGGCGAGTTGGCAGAGGTGGCATTGTGACTGCCATGGGCACCGCAGCCTCGCACTTTGGTTCACAGGATTCACACTCCCACATACTCAAGTCATGCCCAGGCCTTGTGCTTGGCGAGGCCCACTTCCTCCGGTCCACAACTTCCCAGGTTTATTCTTATATCTCATCTCCTGATGCTTCAGCTCAATGGAAACTCCATGAAGATGGGGACTGAGTCTGCCTTGTGTGCGTTTATTTGCCAATACCTAGCACGGTGCCTGACACAGAGCAGGTGCTCAGCAAACAGCCCCGGAGCCAAGGAACAGAGAGGAGGTGGTATCAGAGGTTTGGCTAAGAGCATGGACTTTGGAGTCAGAAAAGCCCGGGCTCTAACTCTTGCTCTGCCATTTCCTGGCTGTATGACCTGGAGCTGGTCACTTAACCACTCTAAACCTTAGATTCCTCATATACAAAAGGACGATAATCATGCTTCTTTCCCAACCACAGTGTTGCGTTCATGATCCAGTGGGAAATGCATGTTTTGCTTGGCTCTGTTTGTGGGATGCCTAAGCAGTCTGTAAGTGGGAAACTAGAAGAATTGGTGCTGAGCCTCAGGAGGCTTTGCAGGCCGTGTAGAAACCATAAGACCTTGGGGCTCCCGTGGCTTCCAGGGTAACATGGTGATGAGAGGCTGTGTTCTGCAATCAGAGTTCTTGGGGTGAAGTCCCAGAGGTACTACCCACCAGCTATGCCAGCTTAGGCCAAGTACTACTCCTCTCAGCCACAATCCCCTGTCAGTAAAATGGGGGTGTTGCTGATAACAGCATCTGTCTCACTAGATGAGAGGGCTTGATGAGATGATCCATGTAAGAGCCACAGTGTCTGGGTAGCAAGGACTCAGCAGGTAGCTATTGCTATTTTTCCAGAGCCGCCCGCGCCAGCACTTGTCTTCGGGAAGGATGTGCTTCCTCTGGGCTCTGAGTAACCGTCTGAGCAGCTCTCATGTCGTGCCAGTCCTGCGAGAAGCACCGCCCCTGCATTACCTCGTGGAAGCCATGTGCAGTCATCCTGGATGGCACACACACGTCCCAGAGTGACGGGCACGCAGAGTGCACGAGGCCTGTGATCTGCCTCGTCCATTATTTATCACTGTCCAGGCCGAGGCTGGTGGGCACGCCAGCTCCAGCTCATTGCCGTGGATGGAAACCATTTCCGAGGCTGCTCCTTGCCAGCCTGGGGACCTGCCAGCGGCTCCAGCGAGAGGGCAGAGGGCAGGGAGGGGCTTCTCATAGAGGCCCCGTGTAATGGAAGCGGATGGCCATCCATCACCAGTCAAATGGAAATGCCAGGACCCCTGCCAGCGGCCTCCGTCACTGTCACAGGGGAGGTGAGGCTGCAGAGGCAGAAAATACATCACTCAGCAGCCACTGAGCCCAGAGGCCCCCACCCTCCTGGAAATGAGAATTGTAGGAGTGGCAGAATGGACCGTGGGCATTGTGACCTGGGGCACAGGAGGCTTCCCCCACCCCACCCTCATTATACTCTGCACTGGTTGGGGAACTCTGCTCCCTGACCTCAGCTGGAGGTCAGCCCCCTCTTCAGGAAGCACAGGAGCATCTGGCCTGGTGTCCCTCATCCAGATGTGCCAGGCAGGCCACCCAGCAAACCCCAGCCAGGCAGCCTGCTAACCTGTGGAGACAGACTCCTGGGCTCAGAAGAGAGTGACGGAGCAATCCCTGAGCCTCGCCCTGCATCAGGGAGCAGACAGCCTGGCGCTCTGAAAAGGCAGCTGGGCCAGGAGGGGAGCATTCTTTCTGCAAAGCTCCAAAGAGCTCTGCACCTGTGGAGTAGTCACTTCCCTTCTCCAGCTTCAGCTTCCTCAACTTCGAAAAGGGGAAACTACACAAAAAAGAGACCGTGAGAACTGCTTCCGGTGCCCGGCGGTCCCTGTGAGAGCAGAAGCCTGTGTCGGAGCAGCTGGAGCCCACGGTGCATCTGAGGGCTGAAGCAGACTTGATGTGGTGGCTGGGGACAGAGGCCAGCCAGCAAAACGCAGGATTGAGGGGCGACACGTCCCTGCCGCGGGCTGGCTGCTCTGCTGAAGCAAGGCGCTCTCTTTAGATTTGGACACTTAAAAAACTAAAACCCACTTGCCAGGCCTCGGAGATGTTTTATGTCCATGTGCTGAATGGGCAGATTCTACACCCCTCCCGAGGCACTCACTAAGGTGGCCCCTGGCCCACGCAGTTTGGAGAAGCCCCGGGACCTCCAGAAGGCAGCCGCTGTGGGTGCTGAAGAGTCAGGGAGGGAATCGGACTGGGGTCTCCCTGGGGTGGGGATAAAGTGACAGAAATCTTCCTCTGACCACAAGAGGCACTTTCCAGGAGAGAGATGCCTGAAGGTATTGTCAGCAGCCCACAGTGCATCTGCGAGGAGGCCGGTGCATCGCCAGGAGCCGGGCCTCGGAGGCCACAGAGGAGCCTGCCCATGGCCCACATTCGCTCCCTTCTGCACGTGAGAGCCCAATGCCAGTCTCTGCTTGGGCTCATTTCCAACAGAGGAAACGCTTTCACATGCCTCGTGCTTCCCCATAGGGAATCCCTGGAAGTGGGTCTCCACGTCCCCATTTTCCTGGCAAGAAAACTGAGGCTGGAAGGGGTTTGTATGAGTGATTGTCCCATGACACATGAGGACAGACAAGGCAGGCCCTGAGGTGTCCTGACTCGAAGCCTGGCACATCGGGGGCAAGCAGGCAGGCAGTCCTGACAACTGGGACCCCAGAGAGCAGGTCTGGCCGCTGCCTGGGTGCCTGGGAGGGCATGGAAGAACCAGTCTCTGTGTGTGCCAGGGATAAAGTCCTCTGCTGGTGGTTTCCAGGTAGGGTGACAACGGACTTTGTCAAGGGCACCAGCTATGCTGAGTGATGAAGGCAAAGCCGGTTTCTTGTGTTGACAGCTCTCGGCCCAATGACCAGGGCCGGTGATGTGGCAGATCACAGGGCCTTCATGGCGAGTGCTCCACCCCGGCTTATTCATCCATCTAAGAGTCCTGCGTCAACACCTGTGCTGACCCAGGCATCCGAGCGGGCAGCGTGCTGAGTGACAGCCCCTGTGCTAATGCCGTGCGGGCACCTCTGTGAGGCACTGTGGTGTGGGGAAGCCCAGGAGAGGGAGGGTTCTCCCTGCTTAGGGAAGTCAGGAAAGGCTTCTCACCAGGAGAGAGGCTGAGGCTTCACCTGATCTGGAGAAATGAGGAACTGGTGGGTAAGGAAGGGCAGTGCCTTCCTGGCAGAGGTAACATAGCCTGTGAGATCCCTGAAATGAGGGGCACTATGGTTCATTCAGGGAACATCAAATTCAGTGAGTGGAGCAGAAGACTGTGTTAGATACCAAACTCCTGGCCCCTGGGTTTTGAGATTTGGTGGTCATACCACCTTCCCTCCAATCTTATTCCTTGGATTTTGGCTGAAGGTCAGTATGACCTCCCCACTTCCCATGGGAACCAGAGGCAGTGGGGCAGGGAGAGGTGGCCCTGGGGCTGGCAGGGTGGGGAAATCCAACTGGGGATCCCCAAGGCACTCAGGATTCTCGCAGCCCATACAACCTACCCAGAAGGAAATTTACCCAGAGTGGGCTCAAATGGGTTTCATCATCGATCTCCTTCCAGGGCAGCTGAGTAGGGTTGTTCAGGTTGCACACTGTACAAGGGGCCTCTCTAAGAGTACCATTTGCATGGAAGGTATATATTTGTTTATTCTTTTCATATTTTGATCACAATCCTCTTGACTCCAAGGAGGAATCACTGGTGTGTTTGTTATGAAAAATGTCTGATAGCAGTGGAGTGCGTTAATCTTACAAAATGAGTATACTGTATCACTGGTGTGACAGATGGACGGATGCATTGGCCAGTGGCCGCCCCATCCCCTGCCTGCCCTCTGGGCTCACAAGCCTGTTCCTCTCCCTGCAGTTCTTCCTGTTCATCCTGATCATCTTCCTGGCAGAGCTCTCAGCAGCCATCCTGGCCTTCATCTTCAGGGAAAATGTACGTATCAGGCCCCAAGCTTTCCTGCCTCCTGCTATCAGCAAGGGGTTGGTGGCCATTCAGGTCTGGCTCCCCCGCTCCTTGAAGGGTCTCAGAGAGTGGCAGCCTCTCATCTGGCACTTCCAGCCCAAGTCGTGGCCCCACCCGCCTGGCAAAGGCCCCGCAGACCAGGGAGAGACCCCAGTAAGCCAGTTCCTGCAAGGGCTTTTCTCTGCTCCCAAAGCATCTGGTACAGCCCCATACCTTATTCTGGAAACATCCCTTCCAGACCTTGCCTAGTAACGGCCCAGTGACAGCGAGACAGTCAGAATAGTCCGAGAGGCTGGAATGTAGGAGCCCGGGGCAGACTGCTGGCAGAGGAGGCCCTGGCTGGTATCCTCCTGTGTAACTTGGCCCCACAAGCCACCAAGTTCCAGAGGCTACAGGCAGCTGGGGTGCCAGCTGCCTCCCCTGAGTTGACCAGAGCCAGGCACCATAGCCACAGGGAGACTGGGGCGGGGGGTTGGAGAAAGATGGGAGGGGAGGAGGGGCAATGGGGCAGGAGACACAAAATGGCCCTGGGGTAGAGGAGGCGGGCGGGGAGGGTAGTTGGCACGGAGCAGAGGAGGAGGCCACCACAGCCTGTGAGCAGACAATGGTGCCCAGATGGTCTCCTCTGCTGGGCACCACCCAGGGCCCTAGCCTTTGACTGCAGCAGGACGGAAGGAGAATATTTTGGGAGTAGGAGAAACTGAGGAGGACTCCTCTGGAAACTGACGTACAAAGACTTCCTGCCTGGTCCTGTAGCTTCTTCAGGGCCTGGGACCCAGGGCGTCTGCTTGGCTCTGTCTGGGGAACAGCTCAGGGTGGAAGGGGTGGGGTGAGGTGCAAACTCCCCACCCAGATAAGCCCTCCCTCTGGGCAGAGCTGCACGTGGAGCGAGGTCCTCAGCGTGCCCTGACCTCGGCTTCACTGAGATGTGCATGTGTATGGACTTCCTTTCTACATTGGGGATAAGGAGACTGCCCCAAGTTGGTGGTTTAGGAGAATCCCAGGGGACCTGGCACCAGGATGCAGAGCCCGTAGCTCTCATTTCCCCCAATTCCCAAGCAGGTGGATGGAGAGAGGATGGAGGGTGGGGGCTGCACCCAACTGCCAGGCCTAAGCCCATCTTCTCCCTCTGCCCCCAGCTCACCCGAGAATTCTTTACCAAGGAGCTCACCAAGCACTACCAGGGCAATAACGACACGGACGTCTTCTCCGCCACCTGGAACTCAGTCATGATCACAGTGAGTGATGCCCCAGAGATGCTGTGAACATTCAGAGCCACGATGCCCAGTGTTCACATGCCCACGCCAGGCATCAGTAATCAATCCAGGCACTCTCCCAGTGATCACAGACCTGGCCTCGGAATCAGCATCCACGCAGCATTCCAGGCAGCCATGCCACTCGATCACAGTCCCGACTCGGGATGAAACCTGTTTGCTATCCCTGTCTTGGGTCCCCAAACAATCATCATTATGATGATGATAATAACCACAGCAACTGTTTATGGAGGGCCAAGTGCCTGGTGAGGTAGGAATTGTTACTGCCACCTCTGTTATAGAGATGAGGACACTGAAGGCCCAGAGAAGATAAGTGGCTTTCCCATGGTCACACAGTGGTGACAGATGGAGCCAGCCCACACCCAGTCTTCTGATGCCACTCCTTTGCAGAGGCTGTATGTCCTTCTCTGTCCCTCCCCCTGTGTCCTCCTCCTGCCCACCAGACCCTTCTCTGTCATCTCCCCCTAGTTTGGTTGCTGCGGTGTCAATGGGCCTGAAGACTTCAAGTTTGCATCTGTGTTTCGACTCCTGACCCTGGATAGTGAAGAGGTGCCGGAGGCCTGCTGCCGGAGGGAACCCCAAAGTCGGGACGGGGTCCTGCTGAGCCGGGAGGAGTGCCTCCTGGGAAGGAGCCTGTTCCTAAACAAGCAGGTACTGGCCCTGCTCTCCAGACAGGGGAGTGGGTCTGTCGGGACTTGCGTGGCCAGAGCTGGGTGGGAGGTGCTATCACCCCAGAGGTCTGAAGCTACCCCAGCAATCCCAGGGAAGTGTTGGCCATGATATGGGATGCCTGCATCTAAGCAGGGACTGATGGAGGCTCCGTCCAAGTCCCTGAGATCCAACCAAAATGGGGAAGGATGACAGTGGCAGATGGTCTGCCGCTGGAGTGGGCATTTAGGCTGGGGCTAAGGGGTAAGTAGGAGTTTTCCAATGTTTCCTGAGTTTCTGATAATGCAGGTCCAAAGGGAGGGAGGGGGACAGAACCAGAATTACACAGTGGGGGGCGCTTCTTAGCCATGCACTGTATTTTGGAGGAACTCTCATCTGCCATGTGGGGCGTCTCCTTGACCTGACTCTCCAAGGTCAGAGAAGCTCCTAGACTTTTCTGGTTCTCTTGCAACCTGAGGACTTCCTCTCAGCCTTGGGAGAAACCCTTTCCCTTCCTGCACGTGCCGTTTCTAGGGAAGACAAGGGCCTGGGTTTGTGTGCCTCCTGCCCACGCCCCCCTATGAGTCCACAATGCCCTTGCTCTTAATCCCCTTCTTTCCTCTGACCAGCCCCCACTCTGCCGGTGTGGGTGTGCGACCAGGCTAGGCAGGAGGAGAGGCAGGGAGAGGACGAGGGTGATCTAAGCCTGGGCCCCGGGCCCCTTGCTTGAGTAGGACTTTAATGAGCAGACGCTCCCTAAGATGGGCTTAGGCCTGTGGACGCTCATGGAGAGTTCCAGATGCAAGAGACGCAGCAGGGGACAGGAGACAAGGCCCCTGTTCCTGCGAGGCTCAGGATCTCATTAGAGAACGTGCAAGATGAACAAGCAGCAAACTAACAAGAAGTAATCATTTCACATGGTCATGATTGCTGCGAAGAAATAAAACCAGATGAGGGGCTAGAATGGGCCTTGGGCGGGGGCTCAAGGCAGAACTTGCAAAGTCCCAGAGGAGGTGACAGTGAGCAGAGGCCTGGGTCCTGGGGCTCTGGCAGGCCCTTTCCAGCCTCAGCTCTGCCCCAGGAACTCAGCCCCTCTGGCCCTGGCACCTCCCCATGGATTCCTGAGGCCCTGAGGGCCACGTTCTCTCTGTCCCTCATCACCCTGCCTTCCTGCATTGGGGGAAAGAGACTCAATAGAGAAATGAGGGCCCTGAGTTGAGGCCACTGTGGACGTGGGGCAGAGAGACCTGCCGTGGGAGCAGCTGCAGGGCGGGGAGGGGAGTTTCAGGCTTCCATGGCAGGCAGGCGTGGGCTGTTAACTGCTGCGTTGCCTTCGCCAAGACACCCTCTCTGGACCTCAGATTCCATACGTTGGCAGAGGCTGCTGGCTGCCCCCCCACGATCCATTCACCCCTACTCTCTTGGGAAGAGAATGGTTATCACGCCCCATGACCACCAGCTAGAGGCTGCACTTCCCAGCCTGCCTCGCAGCTAGACCATGTAACCGAGTTCTGGCTAACGGGAGGTGAGCAAAGGTGATTTGTGCAACTTGAGTCACATCCTTAAGAGAAAGTGCTCTGCCCACCCCTCCTTTTTTCCCTGGCTGGGACTTGGCAGAGGGAGGTGGCCCCTAGGATGGCAGAGCATCCAGAGAGAAGGAGCCTGGGCGACGGACAGTTCCACGGCATACAGCGGCCACCATAGCACGGGGTTTATGTGAAACACCAGTGAATTCCTAACTTGTTGAAGGAGCTGTTGTTTGAGATGCCCGTTGCCAACAGCCAAACCTAGAGCCTTTTAATGCTACTTGTAAGTTTTCAAGAGGTTTCCCGTGGGCCCCATTCCCCGCATCAGATGTGCTTCCCATTTCTGGACTCATCCTCCGTTAGGTTGTCTCCTTTCCTCTCCTGGGCATGTCTTCAAAATCGGAGCTCATAAGAGAGGCCCCTGCACAGCCACGTTCATTCTTTCCAGTGACCCTGTTGTTCTTGAGGCTCTGAGACTGGCTCCTGGGGTTTCTTTGCTGAGACATTCATGTCCCTCCTGGGCATTTCTTCCCGTTAAAAACCTGCTGCTGTGGAACTGTCTCTATTTGTCTTTTTCTCCAAAGCCCCCTTTGCTTAAAGCACAGGATGCATTTTTTTTTTTTTTTTTTTTTGAGACTGAGTCTCGTTCTGTCGCTCAGGCTGGAGTGCAGTGGCACAATCCTGGCTCACTGCAAGCTCCACCTCCAGGGTTCAAGTGTTTTCTCCCACCTCAACCTCTCAAGTAGCTGGGACTACAGACACGTGCCACCATACCCAGCTAATTTTTGTATTTTTTGGTAGAGACCAGGGTTTCACCATGTTGTCCAGGCTGGTCTCAAACTCCTGACCTCAAATGATCCACCCCCTTGGCCTCCCAAAGTGCTGGGATTACAGGTGTGAACCACCGTGCCCGGCCCCAGGATACATTTCTGAGTTTGCTGGCAGGCCCATGGCAAGGATGTGGGAAGAGTTGAGCTCGCTGTGGGGGTTGGGGTGGGGGTGAGGTGTGCAGGGATGCATGGCGTGGCCACAGGGACATCCTAGTTGCTCTGTGGCCCCCTGGTCCACATTGGTGGTGGACCTGGGTAGACAGGGGGCTTTTATGCTGGTGCCAGTGAGAAAGGACAGCAGGTGAGACCAGGGTGATGGCGGTAAAGACAGAGAGGTGTGTGGATCTGAGAAATGCTCAGGAGGCAAAATCTACCAGCCTCCGTGATGGGTCCTCATTGGAGGAGGGGCAGGAAGAGGTGCTGAGTGACTGGCTTCTGGTTTGGGGACGATCTCGCATTCTGTCTGGGGCATGTTGAGTCTCAGAAACCTTTGGAGGCCAGGCGCGATGGCTCACACCTGTAATCCCAACACTTTGGGAGGCCGAGGCAGGCAGATCACCTGAGGTCAGGAGTTCGAGACTAGCCCAGCCAACATGGAGAAACCCCGTCTCTACTAAAAATACAAAAATTAGCCTGGCGTGGTGGCATGTGCCTATAATCCCAGCTACTTGGGAGGCTGAGGCAGGAGAATCACTTGAACCCCGGAGGCGGAGGTTGCGGTGAGCTGAGATCATGTCACTGCGCTTCAGCCTGGGCAACAGAGTGAGACTCCATCTCAAAAAAAAAAAAAGAAAAAAAGAAGCCTTTGGAACAGCTGAGCAGAGGTGTCCAGTGGGCAGCTGGGTGTATGGGGTGGAGCTGGAGGGGTCAGTGCTGGAGATGTACGTATGGGAAGCATTGCGTGTGGGT
This sequence comes from Nomascus leucogenys, assembly GCF_006542625.1. Lineage (NCBI taxonomy): Eukaryota > Metazoa > Chordata > Mammalia > Primates > Hylobatidae > Nomascus > Nomascus leucogenys. The sequence continues at coordinate 104,765,703 of NC_044395.1, forward strand.
GACCATTGTGGTGACAACTGGGCCTGGCTGCCCCTCATCAGATTAGGTAGGGGGTGGCTGTGGGTGGCAGCAGGGGGCGGGGGATGTGCCCACCCAGCAGAGAGGGAGGATGGCACTGGCAACAGCCCACATGGTTAGAGGACTCATAGTCTGTGGTGGCAGGCTGGGGAGAGGCTCCCCGCCATGTGTCTCACCGGGTGGTGACAGGGGAAACCGTCACGGGGTGGAGATGGTGGGTGGCAGTGAAGCAATCTCCAGGTGTGTAGATGTAAGCTCTGGGCTACAGCCAGGGCCTGGCCCACAGGAGGGAGAACCCAGCCACTCATGCCAGCTCCCTTTCCCTTAAGAACAGAGGAAAGACCGGGAATTTGGAATCCTCCTCAGTGTAAATCCTGGCTTCCCTTCCTCGTGTGTGGCCTTAAGCAAGTTAGCCACCGCTCCTCCCTCCCTTTTCTTGTGGGTAAAATGCAGGTGAGACCTCTCCTCCCTGAGGAGCTGTAATGAGATCAAGTGAGAAAGAGCCCACGACGCCCTAGCAAAGTTATCAAGAGAGCAGACACTCACTCAGCGTGGGTGGTGGCATCTCGTCCATGCCCCAACCTCCCCAAGGGTGTCTCTGTTCCTGGGAAGCTTCCACTGGCCAACCTGGACTGCTTGGTTGAGTCCAGGGGCCTGAAGGGTCTTTGGTGCCAAAGCCTGATAGGGGAAGATGAGCTGTTAGGGCCCAGGTGCCACACAGCAGGGCTCAGCTTCCCTCTGCTGGACAAGGTCCCCGGCTTCTTGCCAGTTTCCCCGGGTAAGGCATGTCAAAGTCAATTTCATGCTCTGGAAGAGATGTGCTGCTTCTCCTGTCCCCTTCTGGGTGTGTGTGTTTGTGTGTGTGTGTGTGATTGTATTGCAATGACACCCAACTCTATGGTCAGACACTTTCCACCACTCAGGATATGCTGAGAGAGCGGCACAGAGAGACGGACGGTAATCCTTGGTGATCCTAACAGGCACTGTGATTGAGAGCTTGCCACCTGCCAACACTCTTCCTAGTGCCTTACCTGCAGTATCTCATTTTATCCTCACAGCAATCCCATGAGGTAATCTACATGGCCCCATTGTATAGATGGGGCAACTGAGGCATAGAGAAAGGAAGTAAATAGCCCAAGGTCGCACAGCAAGCCAGTGACAGCGCTGGCTGGGACCCCAGGCAGCCAGGCCCCAGGGACCATCGCCAGATACCACTCTCCTGGGCCATTGCTGTTCCATGTCCAGGAAACTCCTTGAAGAGCTTCACAAACCCAGTGTGTGTGTTGGGGCTGCAGGCGGTGGGATTATGCACATGTGGCTGGCGGGCATGTGGAACACTGAGGGGATGATGGGAGGGCCGAGGCATCCCCTGCCAGGGCTGATCCCAAAACGATGCAACCCATCTCTCTTTCCTTGCTTGCAGAGCAGGTTAGTTTTTTTGCTGCATTTTAGGGTTTTAATGCTTCAAAATCGCTTAGCATGGGAGGGGGGAGGGATAGCATTAGGAGATACACCTAATGTAAATGATGAGTTAATGGGTGCAGCACACCAACATGGCACATGTATACATATGTAACAAACCTGCACGTTGTGCCCATGTACCCTAGAACTTAAAGTATAATTTTTAAAAAGTCGCTTAACAAAGGATTTGGGGCTCCAACATGGGTCTGCTGGTAGATCCAGGATGGACCCTGGGCCTCACTGAATGGAGGGCCAGCCCTGAAGGGACCCCCCAGCCACACTGATGTCCTGGCCTGGCCTGGGGTGGGAACCCCTGGGTTGCCCTTAGGGCTCCGTCACAGTCATACAGCCCTTAACTGGGCTCCCAGTGCCACAGCAGAGACAAGGCCTGAAGGTTCAATTAAGACCTTTTCTCCTTGTCATCTCTGGGCTTGAGGTCTTTCAAAGCCTGGCCACAGCCTGGTCACTAGAAATTACCTTGGGCATCGTCCTAAAATGCTGATACCTGGGCTCCATGCCAGACCCAGTGTTGTGGGGCGAGGCCTTGCCGTCTGCATTGCCAACCACTTCCCATGCATGCTCAGTCCCGAGAGTATCATGGACCCAGATCGTTGTGCCGGTGGGGTCTATTTCTATCTGGGTATATCCTGTTTGCTCCATGGGGCTCCGGGGAGGGCTTCTGGGGGCCTTCCCTGCCCAGCTCCTGGTCAGCCTCCAGGCAGGTACTAGGACACCACCTGGCCACTAGTCCCAGATCATGCCCTGCTGTCCACCTGCCTGGGTGCAGCCTCAGTCCTACTTTTGGCCAAAGGGGCTGGGCTTCTGCATGATGGACAAGAGAAGGGAGCATGTCAGCACCCAAGAATCCCCGGTCTCAACAGAGCCCAGAAATAGCAACCGTCACCCAGAAAGGGCTGGGCATGATCTCTCCACTCCCATCTGGGGGTTTGTTCCCTTGCAGGTTCTCAGCCTAAGCCCAAAGAATATGCAGGCTCCTATAAAGGAAGGAAGGTTCTCCCACTTTGAAAATACGTGTCATTCAAAGCAAGTACCATGCATCAGTCTCTGTGGTCAGCATGGGGGAGGGGAGAGTTATGAACATGAAAATGACAGAGGTGTAAGGTGCTCAGGGTCACAGGGGGCAGCAGCCATGGACTGGCAGTGCCTGGCTTGGCACTGGCTTGCTTTTTCCTATCTCTATCTATCTCGATCTCGATCTCGATCTCTGTCTTTGTCCCAGTTTATATATCTCTAGGATTGCTTAAGAAAGCAGTAAGATCATGGGAATTAAGTCCAGGGAAAGCTGCCCAAAGGAGGTGGCATGCGAGCGGAGATTTGAAGGCTGGGCTGTGTTTCCTTGGGGAAGTGGCTGAAAACCAAAACACCTTCTGCAGCCAGGCAGGTCACAAGGAACAGTAGAGCGGGTGGGTGTGAAACAATAGGGAATTGTGTGGGGGAGGGGGGGTGTGGTGCTGTGGATCCCCAGGGACCACCTGTTGCATCCGAAGGCAGCAGCTGCTGATGGTGCTGATGTGAAAGGAATAGCTCCCCTTGCTGGTTCTTCTGATTTCTCCAGAGCAGCAGGAAGTCCAGATATTTATGGGAAATTTCCCAATATTCCAATCACTGTAGTAGCAACATTAGACATGGCCTGCACGCTGTCAGTTCTCTGTCCCACCTTAAGGGCTGGGTGGCAGAGAGGGTCTTTGGTGCAATGCTGCCAAGTCGCTGTTTCTGGGTCTCCTGCCCTGCACCCCCTCCCCACTGTCCTGTCTCAGCAGCCGTGTGATAGGGTGAGAGCTCTGGGGACACCTGCCATGAACCCTAGTCCACATGCTGGACTCTGACTCCAGGACTCTCGCCCCTGGCCATAGCTTCACCTCTCATCCCTCCCTCCCAGGGCTGTTACACGGTGATCCTCAACACCTTCGAAACCTACGTCTACTTGGCCGGAGCCCTTGCCATCGGGGTACTGGCCATCGAGGTAAGCAAAGGCCCCCATTTCTGCAGCTTCCCAGGATGAAGCCTCACGTGGAGCCTAGGCAGATCCCCCCAGCCTGCTTCCCTCTTCATTTGCTTCACCTGGGACCCAAGGGGTGCTATGGGGTGGTAAGCCCGGTTGTGTCTCTGCTGCCTGAGAGTCATTCTTGAACTCTGGAGATGAAACATGGGAGCCAGGGTCCCAGAAGCGGGGATGGGCAGGCCCTGAGTGGCATCCCCACTCCCTCCCACTCCCCCATCCCCATCCCCACCTCTGCCCCAGCTCCATGGTCCAGAGAGATTTCACACTTGCAGAGGCATCGGCACGGCTGCCTTGAAGGACAGGCTGCAGCCCGTGGTTTGAGATCAGGCCTTTTCTCTGTGGGGTGTTCAGGGCCTACGGGGCCTTATTCATCCGCAACGGTGGCCTTAGCCTCCTTTATCTGAGGGCCCCAGAGTCCCCTTGAAAGGTAAGCTCCTGCAGACCGTTTGCAACCACCACTAGGTGGCGCCTCAGCCAAAGGGAGGGGCGGCCGCCTCCCGTCTCTGTCCGCTGGGATCTCCGACCTGCTGCTCCTGGGGGCTGGACAGAGCGTTGCCCACACCTGACCAAACCCAGGAAGGGGCACTCTGGGGCCTCAGTCAGTCCTCGGCCTGCGGGAGAAGGAAGTCAGGCAGCCCGATCCTCAGCTTCCCCCTCCAGCAGCCTGGGCACCTGGCACCATGAACTTCGCCTTGCCTGGTTTCCCACTGTGCCTGCAGCGCCACCGAGTGCAGTTTTGTGGAGGCTACTGCGGATGGCGGAGAGGGAGGGGTCATTTATTATTCATTCATGTATTCAACAAGCACACATTGAGCCCCACTCTTCGCCAGCACTGTCGTAGGTGAGCAAGTCCTCTCATGGCAGGCAACAATGAACAAGATAAATCTGCAGCAAGCCCGGGGAAATCTCAGGGACGTGTCCCATGAAGGAAGAGCATGGGCCCTAGAGTCCGGCTCCCAGCTCTGCCTCTCCAGACGCAGGATGTCTGAGTCACAGTTTCTTCATCTGCAAAATGGGCTGATCACCCTGCTTCCAGGGCACAGAGGGATTACAGATGACGGGGACAGCATGCCGCTGGGGCTCAGGAAGCAGCATTCGTATACTTGATCTGCTGCCTCACTCCCAGCCAGGCCAGCCCCATGGGAGGCAGAATCCTGCTCAAGATGGAGACCTTTACATGGCCCTGTCCCGGTAGCCCCTCCCCACCCCAGTGAGCCTCCTGGTGATTTGGCCATGACCTGTGTGGTCTGGGGACTGTTTCCTCGGCTACTTGCAATGAGCTCTGGCCGTGGGAACATCAGCAAATCTGGTCAGAGTCCCTGAGCTAGGGTCTCCCTGCCCCACCACCCCAGGCCCTCAGACAGGTGTTCAGGGATGGAGCGCATAACTCCGGGAAAGGCTGCAGCTGCCTGCCTATTCATAGCAGTCCTGGTAACCTTTTACTGAGCATCTTCTCAGTAAGAGGCACATTACATCATTAGGTAATTGCATTACACTTAAATCTCACCACCTTCCTGTGAGCTGGAGGGGAGCCTGCAGGGGTTGGAAGCATGGGCTCTGGGGTCACAATGCCTGGGACTCAAACCCAAGCTCCCCTGCTGGTGGCTGTGTGACCTCAGGTAGGTTACATACCTCCCAAGAAAGCACTTAAAACTGTTCCTTGGCTGGGCGCTGTGGCTCACGCCTGTAATCCCAGCACTTTGGGAGGCCGAGGCAGGCAGATTACGAGGTCAAGAGATCGAGACCATCCTGGCCAACACGGTGAAACCCTGTCTCTACTAAAAATATAAAAATCAGCTGCGCGTGATGACACACGCCTGTAGTCCCAGCTACTCCGGAGGCTGAGGCAGGAGAATTGCTTGAACCCGGGAGGCGGAGGTGGCAGTGGGCTGAGATCGTGCCACTGCACTCCAGCCCGGGCGACAGAGCGAGACTCTGTCTCAAAAAAGAAAAAAAACTGTGCCTGGCACATGGCGAGCTCTGGATACATACTCAGGCCCAGTGTAGGGAAGTGCTTTGCCTAAGGCCACCACTGGTATGTCGGGGGGCTGGATTTGAACCCAAGACTCGGCTTCTAAAGTCTTCCTGATCCATGACTCCACCACATAAAGGAAGCCAGGTAGGGGCTGGTGAGAAGGGCTGGCCCCAGGGTGACAGGCATTCACTCGGCCCCGGAGGCAGATGACCCCTTCCCCTGGAGCGGGCCGGGCAGCCCACAAAGGGCCCAGCCTGATAAGCCAGTTCCTGCTTTTGTTCTTTTTTTGCAGCTTTTCGCCATGATTTTTGCCATGTGCCTCTTCCGGGGCATACAGTAGAGGGTGTGGCCTGAAGCCTGAAGACTCGCCCCACCCACCACTGCCCAGCACCCAATGTCCTCCCCTGCCCCTCCCCGCTGTCCTCTTGGCCCCAGGGGAGAAGATGAGGCCATCAGAGATGGCCAGGAGAAGGGCCAGGGGAATAGAGCTATTTTTTTAACAAAATGAAGACAAAAGTATGGACTGATGTATCCTCGCCTGGACTCAGGGCAGGTGCCGTGGGCTCTCCAGAGACCCCAGCGCCTGGCCCAGGATGCAGGCTGCTCTAGAGACCAAAGGAACACCAGGCCCAGCACCCTCCTTGGTCCAGCCAGACCCTGGGCCCTCTCTCCTCACTGCACCAGGACCTGATGCCAAGAAAGTGAGGATTTAGGCAACAAGGAGGCAAAAGCAAATCTCAGAGAAGTCATCAAAGCCCAGGGGCCGCACGGAGATTCAGCTGCCGCGTCTTGGAGGACTCAGAACCCACAGCGCAATCCCTGGTCCACTGGAGGGTGGACTGTTCCCCCTTCAGGCCGGGGCCAAGAGTGAGCTGCTAACACGGCATCCAAGAATGGCCCAGCTGGTAGGATCCTTGCTTTCACCATCTGTTGGACCAAATAATCTCAAAGGCCCAGAGAGGACAGTGACCCATCCACAGACACACAGCACAGGCGTGACAGTTCTGAAAAGAAGCTGAGTTGTCTCCAGGCTGCTGTCACTGCATCCAGGACTCTGTCAGCTCTGCTACCCACATGCACCCCTGGCCTCAGCATCCCGGTTCCCCCAGACAAGAGAGGGCAAGCCAGCCAGGAACTGCCTCCTCCCTGCTCTACAGCTAAGAAAACACCATTCCATGACTTCCCACTGCACCCTCCCTCCTGCCTCCCCACACCTCTCTGAGTCCCCAGGAACACACAGGGGCGCACATCACGTTCCCTTGTGCACACTGCCCGCCTCTCCCCACATGCCACCCCCTTCCCTGTCCTTCCCCAACTCCCCAGCTCCAAGAGTGGAAGAAATCCCCAAGATCATCTGGGTCTCCCTCTCCGCACCCAGAACTGAGGCTTGGATCTTCTTCAAGATCCTTGCCAAGACTTCTCCACCCTCTTCTTACATACCTCCAGGGACAGAGAGCTTACTACCTCCCAAGGCAGCCTCCTGCCTTTGGACTGCTCTGACTTTAGCATCAGCTTAATATACAGAAGAGGTTTCTGTTTTTCTGTGGCTCCGTCCACGGCATCCCACTTGCCTGCTCTCCTTCCTGGAGCATTAAGGTCACACATTGACTCCCCTGAGCCCTCTTCTCTCCAGGCTAAAGAATCCCGAAGGCATCGAGGCCATTTCTGCTGCAACAAGGTTTCCTGTCTCTTCACTGTCCGCACATTTCTTAGTATTCCCTCCAGGCTTGGGCAGGGAGACTCACAGATGCACACCCACAAGTATTCAGTTCTCAAACTCTAGACGAGTGTTGGCAACTGGATTGCAAGATGCTCCTACCCTGATAGATCAGGGGTGGCTGCTGGAGGCTGTGCTGGGGATCTAGGGTTTGGTCTGGGCTCAGTGAGAGGTGGCGGTGCAATCCTGATGAGTTAGTGATGTCTACCAGGCACCGTAAGTTTGATTAGTGATGTCTGCCACAGGCAGGGATGGAAGGAGCAGGGTGATGTCTGCTCTCTTCTCTCCCCTCTGTCCCTCTTCAGGAAGAGCTCATTCTGTCTCACAAGCCACCGGCACCCTGTATCAGCTTCCAGCCTCCCCTCAGGCTTTCCAGTCACCAGGGACACTCAGAGCCACAGCCTAGAGCCCAGTGTTCCCCGGCCTGTGCATCCGCCCCCTTCTGAGATGCAGCCAGAAGCTCTGTGCTTGCTGCAAAGATTCAGGTGGCCCCTCCTCTAATCTCCTCCTGCTGTGCCCGCCAGTCCTGGCCCTCCCACCAGGTCTCTGAGCTCAGTCTTACCAAATTCTCCCTTTAACAGCTTGCTCTGGCAACCCCATAAATGACACCTGAGCTCCGTAGAAGCTAAGCTCCTGAGACCCAGGTGGACCTGCCACTGGTACCGCAGCCCAGCCTGGGGCCTGGGGGCTGCCCCTCTTGAACCACCCACACGCTTAGCCCCAGCTTTTTGGAAGCAGCAAATGGCTGGTCTGAGGATGACACACAAAAACAAAAAACCCACGCTGGGCAGGACTGAGGCAAATTGCACAGCTTTATGGCTCTAATCCAGGGGCATCCCAGGCTTCTGGGGCCCATACAAGTCAGAGGGAGGACCCAGGAGAAAGGGCTGGTCACGAAGGGAAATCTGGCTAAGGTGGGTTCAAGGGCGGATACAAGACTGCCCCTCAGCAGCTTTCTACAAATGTGCCAAGGAACCCTCAGTCAGCCCTGATTCAGCCCCCCAGCCAGCCACTGGCCACCCTCTTAGGCTGGAAAGGGAAGACAGGCAGTTTCTGCTCCTGTTGGCATTCGCCCAGGCTGGTAGCTATTTGCAAGACTGCCTGAGGCCATTCCTTGGAGGCAAGGCAAAGAAAGCTCAGCCCAAATCAGGCTTGAGCCTCCCTCCAGAGCACAGGGAGAAACAGGGTTTAGCTGGCTTGGTCCAGATACAACCCACAGCAGGTTCTGGTGGTGGCTGGGGGTTGGGGAGGAGGGGTGGGCAGGGATACCTCTTTGTTTCTTTTCACCCCGAAATACAACAGCCCGTAACAGAGACTTCCTCAGACCCCACTAACAGGGCAAGGAACAAGAAGACTACACCGCTCATCACAAACCCCGCCTGTATTGAAAGCCACTTTCCTGCTCTGAAGCTACTGCCTCTTAAAGGGAATATCTTTTTATGGGCTGGGGGTGAGGGCCCCTCCCCAGGGTCCCTGTTAATTTCTAGCCTTGGTGCTCAGGCCTGTCCGCAGCCTCCCTTGTCTATGTCTCTATCCATGCTTAAGGGGCCCAGACAGGATTTCCCAAACCAGCCGAGGCCCCCTCCTCCTTCCCCCATGAAAGTCTATTTTAAAAACTGTCTATGTTCCTTGCCGTAGATTGCAGAGCTAATTTATCACATTTCTCTCCGGTGAGACCCCCTTTTATATGATATATCCAGAGGAAGTTTTGTAATATAAAACAGGACGCCCACACTGATGGTTTTGCACTGGTTTTTGTGAATGTTTCTTACAAAAAGAAAAAGGAACAAAGAATAAATAGTGACCGTGAAGAAAGGTGGTCTTGATTTGGGGTTGGGGATAGACTGGGGCAAGGCAGAAGCTTGACAAGAGGCTGCTGATGGCTAGAGGGAGCTGGGAGAAGAGGTGCTCCAAGTCACCCCAAATGGAGCGGAGAGCAGGCCCACACCGAGCTTTCCTCGCTGGACTTAAGGGCCCCTCTGTCCCTCGCCCCTCTGCCACTGCCTCCTTCCCAACTGTAAATCTTCTTGCCTTAGAGTCCCCCTGCCCTCCAGGCTGTACGTCTGTCTTCCAGGTCTTACCTGACCTGCAGCCCCCTCCCTCACCCTCACCCGCAGGCTCCACTACAATTAGGTCTAACCAAGCCACCCAGTATTTTGTGAGCACAGCTCTGTGCCAGAGCCTGGACAGCCCCATGGGGTAAGGCCACGCCACCCTCCCATCCCACAGTTGAGTGTGGAAGACTGGATGTCTCAGGGCCAGCAGACGCCCGACACGCAGCCTCGTTCCCCAGGTGGAATCCACCTGCAGTTATGGGAGGACAAACCAACCACCGCTATTCGAGGATTAGGCCTGGCTAGGATGGGGGATTGAGGCTTCGGCCTGAGGGCACTGCCCATTGGCGGCCCCGCCTGTGGGAGGCAGTAGCGGCTCGTGGCCAGGCCAGGGCTCGGCAGCAGGGAGGCAGCTCTTTAGAGAGAGGCACGGGCTCAGGTGGCAAGAGACAGATGCCCGGAGAGGGGCCCTTCCTCAGGGTCCAGCCTCCCATTCTGCTCCGCCACGCTTACCAAGCAGAGTCTCGGGGCATCCACTGTAACCATGGTGGTGCCACCACTCTGCTGGGTACAGGCCATGTTGCTGTATCTGGGTGCAGGGACAGCCAGGCACAGGGTGGACAGGGGTGAGGACCCCTCGCAGGGGCCCACCTGGCAGCAGCCAGAGCGGGCTGTACCTATAGACGCCCTCCAGCCATCCCCCACTCTATGCCAGTATGGGAAGCGAGTCTGAGGCCTGGGGCTGCTTTTCTCCCTACACCTGTCCCCAGGGCTTGGGCTCGCCACTTCGGTGTGTGTGTCGGTGTGCTGGCAGAAGGGAGAGGGTTGGGATCAGGGACTAACGGGGGGTACACAGCACAGGCTGGCGGGCCCGCAGGGAGAAGCCGGGCGGTGGGTATGCAGCACAGGCTGGTGGGCCCTCAGAGGCAGGGCAGGAGCTGTTCAGCCCCAAGACAGCCAGTTGTCAGCCTTTGCCAGGGCGCTGGACAGGGCGGGGGAGATGAGGGGAGGTAGCCCGCTGAAATGTTTCTATTTATTTCCCATGCTGAGTTTGAGGGCCACCCGGTCCCACTCAGCCAGACTCTGGAGGCAGACCAGGCTGCAGGTGTGGGGGGCAGCTCACCGGGAAGCAGGGAGGAGTGGGGGACAGGCTGAGCCCAGTGGCCAACAGGCCTTGGGGGACATGCCAAGGGGCAAGGGAGCACTATGGCCTTCCTTCTGTTCCTCCTCTCCCAGCCCCACCACTTACAGTGGTCTCCACTGGGGGCTGTGTGTCCCTTTGTCTGTAGGGCCTGTGGGTGCAGCTGCTGGCTGCCTCTGAACTCAGGCTGGTTACAGGGAGGGGGCTCCCAGGGCATTCCAGTGTCCTGGGGTAGAGGCAGAGTGCCCTCGAGCAAGGTCCCCGGAGAGCTCATCTTGTCAGGCCAGGAGAGTAGGGACAGGACTTCTAGCTGGGACAGGACTTCTAGCTGTGTGTGGCCCATTCTTGAAGAACGGCTGAAAGGGAGGTGCCATCTCAGACAGCGCACCCTGCCTGTGTGTGCTCAGCTGGGGTGTGAAGGCGCACGTGTGTGTGTGTGTGTGTGTGTGTGTGTTGTGTGTGTGCTTGCTCACATCATGGGTGTATGTGTGTCTGTGTGTGTGTTCGGGGTGTGTGTGTGTGTTGTGTGTCTGTGTGTGTGTTCAGGGTGTGCATGTGGAGAGGGCCAGATTTGGGAGGAGGGATATAGGGTTTTCCAGGATTAGAAGGAAGCCAAGTTTAGCTGCTTGGGCACTAGGTTGGCGGGGAGTGTAGGGAGAAGGATGGGGGGTGGTCACAGCCTCTCTCAAAAGCAAGAAGGGCTTCCTGGGAGAAGAGGCTGGACCCTCGACTTAGCTCACTACCCTCATGACTCCAGCTTGACTTTAGTCAGTGTCTGTTGAGGGGTTTGGAGGCCAAGAGACCTAAGGAAAGGAGGTATCACTGTGAGGGTGAAGAATAGGGCAGCAGAGGCCCTGTCTCTCCCCAAACCAGCATGTCAAGCCTGAAAGCCCAGGAGATCACAGCACACGGAGTGCCCAGGAGGAAAGGAAGGCCCCCCACCCCCTGCCTCCCTGGGGCAGGACTGGGGCAGGGCAGGGGACCCTCCTGCCTTCCAGGAGTCAAAGGGAAGCCAAGGCCCCAGTGCCACTCTGGCCCAGGCATGGGCAGGGCCCCAGGCCCAGCGGGCAACTAGGCCTTCTTGGGTCTTCGGCCGACTTGGTAATAGTAGTAAATGCTGATGACGACAAAAAGGAGGCGGCTGACCAGGAGCAGCAGGATCCCCAGGGACATGAGGCCCGTCTCAGCTAGTGTGGCAGTGACCACTGTGGGAGAGAGGTCAGCAAGGCCACAGGGTCAGAGGAGGGGATGTGCCCTGGCGCTGCCCCCCAGCCCGGAGCGCTGGTGTGGCCGTCTCCCTGACTTCACTCTGAGCCCAGGATCCTCCCAGGTGGGAAGCACAGGACCTGCCCCCTGCCCCTGCCAACCCCACAGATGTTTCTGCTCTGATGTGTCCCATGTGACAGGAACTGGGGCACAGCAGATGGGCAAAATCGAATGCGTGTTATTACACAGGCGCTGGGTACAGTGGGCAGTGGGTGTGGGGGGCTGCAGGTACATGTGTGTGCAAGGCCATAGATACAAGTGTGTGGATTTGGGAAGCTACAGGCATGTGTGCTAGGTGTGTGTGCACAGGTGTGCAGGTAAACACAGCCAGGTGAGTCCTTATCCCTCTATCCCTTCCCTAGCCTCCCACAGACAGGTTTTCATCACTTCCCATACACCCAGGTGGCTAGAGCAGGCAGGTCAGGGACGAAGCTGCCCATCAGCCTCCCTCACTGCCCACCTCAGGACTCACCCAAGAACTGGACCCCGAAATAGCAGGCTTCGGTGAGCAGGGTCCATCGAATGATGACCTTCTCAGCCGTGTAGAGAGCGTTCCACATGATCAGGGAGATGCCTGGGGCAAGAGACGAAGAGGGGGCTGGGCTGGGACAGCTGACTCCCTCCCAGCAGGGCAGGAGGCCTGCTCCTGCTTCTTCTGGCCACCGCTGCAAGACAGCTGGGTTCCTGGACTCCATGCCTCCGCCCCTATTCACACTTCTCAAATCAAAGCTGTCTGTCCCCGATCCTGTCCCCTCCAGACTCAATGCTGCTGCTTCAGCCTGCTCCTGTCATTCCAAGGCCCCGTGCGACACTGGGCAAGTCACTTCCCTGCATTGAGACTCGATCTCTTTATAAAGGGGGAGGACTGAGCTGCTGGCCCCTGCTCATGTCCGGTTCTGTCAGGAGGATGCTGCGCTGATGGAGTTCATGACTTAATGGGTAACCGGGTCCTATGATCGGGTTTCTTTCACGTGGACTCCCAGACAGAAAACCTGAGCCCGTTAAGGACTCACTTTAAGGAACTCCCCCGGGGGAGCGGGGGATGAACCATACTTTTTAGCAGAAGAACCACTGGCTTGGCCTCTAGCAGGCCCCGCCAGCCCAGTGTCTGCTGGTAGCAGACATGCCACCGGGTGTGCATTTATTTTATTCCAACAACCCTAACTCCAGAGGAGCTCAGCCTTTATTCTGTAGGCAATAGGGAGCCACAGAATATTTCGTAGAAACAGAGGCATATTACCTATGCTGAGCTTTAAAAACTGTAATTCCAAATCCTAACGTGTGCATCTCAGGTTAGAGAGGAAACAGACGTGGTTCAAACAGAAGTGGCTCTGGGGATAAAATAGGGTGGGTGCGAGGAGTTTTGCAGACACTGAATTGATCTGCCTCTCCTCTAGGCTGTGAAGTCCTAGAGGGCTGGGCCTGGGCCTCCTCCATCTCTGTACCACAACGCCCAGGGGCAGTGCACACACTTATGAGCGCTCCTTGCAGACGGTGGCAACGGCAAGTTCCAACCCCCTGGGTGTATTCCACCAACGGCCACAAGATGGCAGCACATCCCCAGCAGAGCGCTTCATCAGAGGCCGGGGTGTGGGCTGCAGCATCCGGCCGAAGAAAGGAAGGGGTGCCCGGGCACGGACCCCCGTGCTCTCCTCAGCCCCGCTGGGTCTCCCAGCTGCCCGTCGCCTCCCCCAGGGCCCGCCCCAGCAGTACTCACTGAGGAGGGCACCGCCGTAGAGGCGGATGGGGGTCTTGCTGGTCACCTGGGCTCCATCAAAGACGGCATCATAGAGCTGGTCAGGGAAGGCAAGCGCCTGTGGGCAGCGAGAGGGGCTCAGAGGTCCCGCTTGGGAGAGGGTGGGGGGTGACAGCTGATGCTTCCCACGGACGTTTTCTTTCCCCCCCCAGGAGCAGGATCAGCATCCTTGGGGGCAGTCCAGGATCTGGACCAAATTGTCCCCACCCGCCCCCATGCCAGGACAGAAAACTCCAGGGTTCCTGGGACAAGGAGTCAGGCCACAAACCATGGGATCTAGTGTGCTCCTGGAGAGGGCACAGGCGTGGCAGTGTAGGAGTCAGGTTCCCAGAGGCAGCCCGAGAGCCTGACAGATGGGCCCCTGCACGAGGGGCCAGGATGGAGGAGGTGCCTCCAGTGAGCCAGAGAAGGGCTGAGGGAGCCACACAGGGCCAGATCTCAGGGGCTGGGGGTGGGGGCTCACCATGATGGCAATGCCGGAGAAGAGCACAGCAGAGACGAACTGCCAGACCCTGGGAGGCGTGGAAAGAAGGTCACAGCCCTGCCCCAGGGGACCCTCCCCTCTCCAGCCCAGATCCCCAGGGATGGCAGGTTTGGGGGAGGTAATGAGACAAAATAAAATCCAGGGACCAGGCCAAATGAGGTGGGGTCTTATGCATTCCGCCCCTCCCAGCCTTCCCCTCCCCCAAAAAGTCAGGCAAATGCTCACCTGAGCCCCAAAGGCTCCCGAACAGTAAACTTGATTTCATTGCCCAAGACCTGGCTGATCTGTGGACAGAGGGGGTCAGAGGCAACCAGGGTAAGGGCAGCTCTCAGCGCCCCCACTCGCTCATCCTCCCAGAGCCCTGCACACCCAGGGACCCCCCTGGGCACCTCAGCTTGGCCAAAGGGTCGCCCAGGTGGGGAGGGTCACATGAGGCCACCCCCTCTCCTGCTTCCCCTTGACACTAGGGTTTAAAAGAAGCTGAAAATGTGATGATGAGGTATGAAAGCTCAGGGCTCTGCCAAATGCAGACTTGAAGCATGGTCCTGCCACTTACCGGTGTGGCCTTGGGCAAGTTGCCTAACCTCTCTGAGCCTTCGTTTCCTCATCTATAAAATGGGTTAATGATTTTACAGTATCTGCATCTTCTAGTGCCAACAAGAAGATTTAAAAAGCAACTGCTGGAAAACCGGGCATGTAATAGGCACTTAATGCTAACGATCTCGTTATTCCCGTCATTGCCGTTGCATTTCTAGGAAAATCAGCTAAGTCCTAGAACTCCTGCGGCTACCTGGGCCTGGGCTAACCTTCTCCCCTAATGGTGGGTCAGCCTGGCCTCCCCAGTGGGTGCCGGAGGCCCCTGCTCTGCACCCCACCTTGGAGCGATGCACCTCCCCGTCGTCATCCTCCCCGCCCACGCCGAGGATCTTGCGGGTCTTCAGGCGGCTCACGAGGTCCGTCTGGCTGTGCTTCTTCATCAGAGGCGGGGGCTGCTTGGCCGCCATCTTCTCCTCCCGCCCGGCCTCTGCGGAAGGGCTGAGGGGAGACACCTGCCTCAGGCCACAGTTCCTACCCAGCTTCCAGACCGCAGGGGAAGGGGCCTGACTAGGGGAAGGCCACACCCCACACCAGGCCTGCTGAGGCCTCCCCACGAGCCCAGGGCAGCAGGGGGAGTACAGCTGGCTTCCTTGTCAAGTGGGTTGAGGAAAGGCTCTCCCGGGCCCCTGAGGCTCTGGGAGCCGGTCCGCTCTAGGTGGACACGGCACACCCCATCTGACAGGCTGCATGGTGCCTTAGAGCCAGCCCTGGAGGCGTAGGGCCCAGGAGAGGGCAGTTGGGCCTGGATGGCGGCCACATCCAAGCTTCCTGGGGGGATGGGGAGGAAAGGAGCCTGGATTCATGGCGCAAATGAAGCTTAGAAGAGGGGAGGGTCTGTCCAAGCCTGGGGCAGGGGCTTCTGAGTTCTGGGGTCTGGGCCCCCACCAAACTTCTGCTCAATCCTGCAGGCCGGTGAGCCCCTCTCCCGTCTCCCTGCCACCCCCCTTCAAACCTGCCAAGACCGAAGAAGGGGAGGGGGTGCCCTCATACCCAGCAGAGCCAGAGAAGGCTGCCAGGGGTGTTGACAGGGACGCTGAGGTGGTCTAGGTTCCCTGCTCAGGCCTTGCCCTCCCGGCCCTCAGCCCCCCACCAGCCCCTCCCGGCACCCCAGGTCTGCCCATGATCCTCCCCAGCCCCCCACTCCCCCCACCGCCAGCAACATCTTGGGCCAGGTTGGGAGCACCTACTGCGTGCCAGCCCCTGTGCTGGGCGACTGAGATGCAGAGAGAAGCTGAGTGCCCGTCGCGTCCTCAGGCAGCCAAATCTATGCAGAGGAGACAGAAGTGTAAACGGGGTGAGGTGAAGCCTCAGAGGCTGGCTCCGGGGTGGCCCTGGCTTCTCTAATCACAGCTGCCCTGCAAGATGGGCACTATTGACGGCCACGCTGCAAATGACGAAACCAAGCTCCCAGGGCTTCAATGCCAACCAGGGTGAATAACGGTCGTGCCACTTCCCACCTTGGACCACTTCCAGAATCTCATTCCCACTTGCACCCACCCTCTGGCACGGCAGAAAAGCCATCCCCATCTACAGACAGGGTCAGAAGCCACCGGGCCCTCCACCAGGGGACCCTGCTGTCTCAGTGCCCTGTGGCCCCCAGCAAATCTCACCCTCCAGCCCCAGCCAGGGCTGCCAGAGGCAGAGTGCGGGGATGTCCCCAGGTCACCTCCCATTTTTGAGCCTCCTGGTGTCTTAAAGCACCCGAACAAACATCAGGACACGGTTTCAAACTGTGGGGTCTGTGAATAATGTGGCTGTAGACCGGATCAGCTAGGGAGGCAGTATACCAAGTCGCATTGGGAAAAACACTGCAAAAGTTGCTATTGGCGGTCTTTAGTGAGTGTGATGTCATTTCCAGGCCAAACTACCCTCCTACGCCCCCTGGCTTTAGTTCCTCATCCACAAAAGGGAGTGGATACGCCTTTCTCCTCCCCACACACAGGCCCCATGGTGAAAGGAGACAGCGGCGGGTGGTAACTGTGACGGCAGTCCCACACCCGGCACACAAGAGACTCCGGGTTAATGCTTCGGTGTGTGCCAGCCATCAGGACAGGAGGCCAACCCCACCCTGCCAGGGAAGCCAGAGCCTAACCTTTCATCACCCGGCTCCTGGAGGGCCCAGGACGCTGTCCCATCACCTCAGCTGCTAGCCACTGCCTTCTGGTGAACCCAGATAGAAGCTACAACTAGCCACGTCCCTCCCGCGGCCAGGCGAGGCTGCCCTGAAAGTCACTAAGCCACTGGTGAGAACCGGGTCCTTCACCTGTTCCTCAGCCAAGGATGTTGCCTGGCCCACGCCCTTCCTCTTCCAGCCTCCCCGTGGCCTTTTATCTTTTAATACATACAGCAGAATTGACGGGCTTCAGTTGTGCAGTTATTTGAATTTTGACACACATATAGATTTTTGTAGCCACCAGCTCCAGATCAAGACAACGAGCAGTTCCATCACCCCAAAAACTCGCCGGCGCTGGCCACACCCTCCCCTCACTCCTCTACCCTGGCAACCACTGATCTATTCTCTGACACTATGGCTTTTGTGTTTTCAAATATGCTACGTAAGCGGAATGATAAAGCGTAGAACCTTTTGAGGCTGGCTCCTGTCATTGAGCAGAATGCCTTTGAGATTCCTCCAAGTGACTGTGTGTGTCAAGAGACCACTCCTTTCGACTGGAGCGCAGTAATTCCCTGGGCTACGTGTAACAGCTTGTTTATCCATTCGGTCACCGAAGGCCGTGTGGGTTGTTTCTAGTTGTTGATGATTACGAATAGAGCTGCCACAAACCCGCGTTTCTGTGGGACCGTAAGTTTTCATTTCTCTATGGTAAATGCCAGGGGTGGAATTGCTGAGCTGTGTGGTACATCCCTGTTGGACTTTCAGAGAAAGCATCAAACTGTTTCCCAGAGCAGCCATGCCACTGCATGTCCCTGGCAATGCAGTAGTGTTCCAGTTCCTCCACATCCTCACCAACACTCGGTAAGGTCGGTCTTTATTTCAGCCCTTCTACGAGCTCCTCCTGGCTGGTTAACCCCTCTCCCAGGCCAGATGTGCTGCCTCCCTCAGTCCTACCTTACCTCTTCCTGCTGTGTGGCCTTGTGCTCTGAGTCTCGGTTTCCCCATCTGTGAAATGGAGCCGTCATTCCCACCTCCTAGGGAGCCCGGGGCAAAAAGAAAAGCTCACAGCACTCAGCAAAACACCTGCACATTTGCCTGAGGAAACCGCATTTAGTGAGGTCTACTGTGAGCAAGGTACATGGGTGGTGGGACAGGCTCCCAGCCTTGGCCGGGGGAGGGGGCACTGATCTGCTAGCCACTGACTACAGCAAGTTACTTTTCCTCTCTGAGCTCCGGGGTCCTCATCTGTGAAACGAAAACAGCCAACCTCACTTTTCCCCTACAGCTGGTCTCAGGAGAAACAAAATAATGGACAGACAGTGCTTTAGAAAGAGCCAGCTCACTGCTCAAGCCAGAAGACCTAATGGGTAAGTGCTTAACTGCTGAGGTCACTCCCTGGATTTGAATCCCAGACCCATCACTGCCTGGGTGTGCCTGTGGGCAGGTCAGTCACTTAACCTCTACCTGCCTCAGTCTCCCCATGTGTAGTTGGGAAAATAAGGTGTCCTATCTTATAGAGACATTGTGGGAATAAAAGATGTAGTCTCCATGAAGCCATGGGGAAGTGCCTGGCCCACAGCAAGTCCCCAGTGAAGACAGGCAATTATCAGACACAGACACTGCCACCCTCCCCAGGCCTCCCATGTGGCAGGCACCGGGATGGAGGCCATGGAGGAGTGGGAAATGGATCTAACTAGCACTGCTTAACTTCTCCAGCCCACTGGGCAAAGCCCCAGATCTCAGTCCCCGGGCACAAGGCTGGTGCTCAGCCACTGCCCACCAGGCTCAGGCTGTGTCCATGGCCCACCTCCGAGGGGCAGAAGCTTCCAGGCATTGGATGCATTGCTTTCCTCTACCTGCTGACCCCTCTCCACTAACACACACACACCGCACACACACAGTACACACACACACACACCACACATACGCAACACACATATACACACCACACACACACCACACACACCATACAAACCACCACACACACCACACACATACGCGCACACACACCACACAACCACACACACCCACCACACACCTACCACACACATCACACACATACCACACACACACACCACACACACACCACACACATACACACCACACACACCATACAAACCACACACACCACACACATACGTGCACACACACATCACACAAACCCACCATACACAATGCACACACAAAACACACACACACCACACATACCCCCATGCACACACACCCACCACACACCTACCACACACACCACCACACACAGCCACCATACACACCACACACTACACACACACCACACTCACACCACACACTACACACAACCATACACACACACCACACAAACCACATACACCACACACCACACACAGCACACAAACACCACACACACACACACACACACACACACACACATACACACAGAGCATTCCCCTCTGCACCCCAGGCCAGAGCCAACAACAGCTGCTGCAAATCAACGGCTGTGGGACGTGTCAGTGCCCACCTGCTGGGGCTGGGAAGAGTGGGCACTGCGGTGTCCTGGACAGAATTACTCATGGGTGGGACAATCTTCATCCACAGGCATCTGAGCTGGTGAGAACACTGTGCCCATCTCCCAAGCCCACCCTAGCAGGGAGGGCATCACTCACAAAGGGCCCCTGTGGCCCCACAGGGAAAATGGAATCTTGACCTCCAGGGAGGAGGGCCCCACACCCACCTTCCAGCACAGATAACTGCTCTGAGAACTGCGCTCCGCCCCTGCTTCACCCCCAGGACTGGGCCCTGCAATGATCCGATCCACCCAGCAGCCCCTCACCTGCCCCACCGGCGAGGCAAGCTGCACACACACCCCTGAGGTCTCCCCTTGACCTTTCCTCCCCTTCAGGGCCACTCCAGGTGTTTATTTCAGGCCTAAGTGAGGACAGAGGACCCTATGTCCAAACCCCGGCTTTGGGGGCGGGGGACCTGGGTTTGAGTCTTGGTTCTGCCCTCTTGCCAGCTGCACAGCTTTGGGCAAGTCGCTACAGCTCTCCTAGCCTCAGTTTCCCCTCTTGTGAAATGGGGGTAGTGAGAACGCTCACCTTGCAGAAGTGCTGGTGGAGAGAGAAAGAAGGAGTGCACGCGGGCGCCCATGGGGAAAGTGCCCTGCCCAGGAAGGAGTCTGGCCCTCCTTCCACTTCCCTTTCTCCACTCAGCCATGCATAGTGGAAAAAGCCTGCCATCAGTGCTGTGAAGCTTCCTGCTCTGCCCCACTGCCTTCTGAAGGGCCCCCGGGGGTTTCCCCCAGGAGCCAGGCTGCAGGAGGCTGGGGGCAGGGGCAGCAAGGACAGCCACCCCTCCACCCACATCACCTGTCTGGCAAGAAGGGAGGACATGGCTCCCAGGGCCCAGGCCTGGGATCCTGAACCTTTCCCCTCTGCCCTGCCAGCTGCTCTCGCCCATATTCCCGATCAGCCAGCAAACCTTTCAACAGTGGTTCTCATTGCTGACCCTTTACCCAAGTGAGAAGGTCCCTGGGACATTCTGTCCCCCCACCATGCTCCTTGTTCCTCCAGGCTATCTTTGCACACAGCCTCTCTTCCCAGGGTCCCTCCCAGGGCACTGGGTCCTCATCCTCCTCCAGACTCTCACGGGTCTCAGTGTCTGCAGCCACTGGCCACTTATAGCCTCTACTCCTGGTCATTTCACGGCAGTTTGGCTCCCCAAGACCAACCAGTCTGAAGGTATGGCTCGTACTGTGCCCCTCCGTGTTATCTCCCCGTGAGGCTGGGGTGCACAGTAGGCACTTTGTCAACACAGGTGGAATGAGCAGCTGTCAGGCTAAGCCCAACCAGCACACTCAGAGGCCCATAGGTAAGACGTGGCAGGCTGAGGGGAGGCTGTGCCCCAGGCCACATGGAAGCTGGTGGCACAGGGCAGGAAAGGGCTTTCCAATTAGGCAGAACTGGGTTCAAAAGTGGCCACTCTCTCTTGGTCAGGTGGCCTTAAGCGAGCAGTCTCAGCCCTCAATACAATGGGGATCACACCACAGCACCTTACTTGCCTTACTCATGGGGTGCTGAAGACTCCAGGGGAGGGGGTGCAAATGCTCTTGGCAGAGGAGCTGGCAGTGGGGGGTCTGGGTGGCAGTGAAGGTTAGAGGACTGCATGAGAACGCTAGGCCTCTGCCATGGCCCCCACCTCCTCAGAAAGCTGTGGCAGCACTCGCAGGGGAGTGCCCCAGGGCAAGGGTTTCTTTGGGTCTTGTTCTCTGAGCCTGGGACAACTCCGGGCACAGGAGGAGTTCAACAGGCATTTGTGATTGAATGAATGAGTTGGGAGGAGTTAAGAGGCCCTCTTCAGCCAAGATCTGACTCCCTGCAGTCCCTCCCACCTCCCCATCTGCTGCGGAATCTGAGGCCAGGGAAGAGCACCTCCACATGGTTCCCAGGGGCAAGGCGGGAACCAGCAAAGCCCCCAAGACTAAACCAGCCAGGAAGAGAGGGGCTTGTTGGGGGTACAAGAGTCAGGAGAGGATGACAGACAGGGAGGTGGTAAGCATATTTATAACGATTGGGAAAACTTGGGCTCAAATCCCTACTCCTCTTCATTGCTCTGTGACCTCAGGAAAGTTACTTAACCTCTCTGAGCCTCCATGTCCTCATCTGTGAAAGCAGACTACTATGTCTATACGAAGCCCACAGGTTTGTGATGTGTGATGATGAGAAAGTGCAGCTGAGGAGCCTGGCCCCTGGTGTGTACTCTGTCAAGGACAGCAATTAATAACATGAATAAGGTGGCTGCCCAGGCTCTGCCCTGGCCAGATCAGATGGGACTGAGGCGTCATTCCCATGCAGATCCTGGAGGACTTCCCCAACCCCCTGTCTCTTTCCCAGGAAGCCTGGTTTCCATAGAAACAGATGGACTGCCGAGCTGTCCTCAGCATGAAGACTATGCCCCGTGAGGGCTGGCTTAGGAAACCTGACTGGCCAGGGAAGTGGGGAAGATGAGGGAGGGAAGAGGAAGGGGCCCAGAACATCCATCAGTGGCCAAGCCTCCCTGTGAGTCAAGGGGGGAGTCGCTGCTGCTGCGCACCTCAGCCAAGAAGCCACTGGCTTTCCAAACAAGAGCTTCTGTGATGGGGCAGAAGGAAGACTGCCCCCAGGGCCACCTACGCCGGTGCTGGGAGGAGCGGGGCAAGTACTTCAAGACCATGAATCCCCTGCAATCCCCACCACAACCCTATGAGAATGGCCATATTATCACCCCCATCTTACACATGAGAAAACAAAGGCTCATGTGACTTATTCGAGTGTCCCTTGAGGTAAGTGGCAGAGCTGGAATTTAAGCCAAGGTAACTGTTCTTTAACTGGACATCCTGAGAGGAGCTGGTGTGTGTGTGCAATGTGTGCGGTGGTGGGGGTGGGGGGTGTTTGGTGGACGTGAACTGAGCTCTAATCCATCTTCCCCATGGCAACTCCCCCGGAAAGTCCCTGGCGGTCGCCAGCATCTGGACTCCTCTCTGGGGTCCAGCCTCCCTTGGGTTAAGGCCCTGCGACTACAGCAGGACTTGGGGAGGGATGCAGGGAGCCCCATTGTTCTGTTATCGCTTTGGTACAAAATAGCTGGAAATGGGGTCTGGGACAGGGCAACACAGAGTTGGGGGCGGGGTGCTGGCAGTGAGAGCCAGAGCCTCAGGCCCCTGGCCAGAGAGAAGGGGAGGCAGGAGAAAGAATCTCTGCTCCCTGGAGGGCGGGACGGAATAGAAGGTCCAGAGCTTGCGTCATCTGCTCCAGCTGCGGTCCCTCCCAGGGCTGCCGTCGGCCCCTTGGACAGGATGGGGTCTAGGGATCCCCGAGCCCAGAATCTATCGCCTGGGCCCTCAGGCAGTGAAGCCACTTGTCAATGGCTGTACTAGAGAGGCTTAGGGACTAAGCCTTGTGTTCAGATCTTGGCTCTGCACTACTAGCCTTGTGCCTTTGGGCAGACAAACTCCTCTTTGAAGGAGCCTCCCTTCCTTCCACCGTAAATGGGGCAGTGGTCCCTGAGTCACAAGGCTGTCGGGGGCTAGAGAGCTAATCTAGAAGTCATGGGACACAAAAGAGGCTTTATGAAAGCGGCTGCACTACTGACATCCTCACAGCGGCCTCTGGGGTGCAGGTTTCATCGGAGGCCCACAGCTAAGGAGGAAGCCGAGGCGAGGCTACCCGGTGGATGGGCCTCGGCTGGCTCCAGCTGGCTTGCTATCAGGCCATCCCTCGAGAGCATCGTTATTCCAAAGGCTGGGGCTGCCTTAGTCAGTCTTGTCTCTCAAGCAGATCCTGAGCCAGTGGAGGGCGGAGCTGCAGCATCCGTCTTCCTCATCATCTAAGCATCACCACTGGGCTCAGTGTCCGGGCTGCTGCAAAGAGTGAGGACAGAGCGGAACTGGCCGGGAGAGGCGGGCACAGGATGCGAGTCCCGTGTGGTGGCAATCCCCGTCTCCATGACACAGCTCTGCAGTTGAGAAAGTTTCCATGCCCCATTTCCAAGAACCTTCAGGAACATGTGCCCTGGGATCTGGTAGTGGAAGGTTTGTCCTGGAGCTGGAAGGTGGCAGTGCGTCCTGAGTCACTGGGCTCGGAGATAGGACAGCTGAGGTCACAGGCAGATTCTGCCATCACTGGTAAGCCAGGCCCTGTCTTTGGGGCTCAGTTTCTTTGTCTAAGAAAATGAGAATGTGGTCTCTAGGGCCCCTGCCAGCGCTGCCTCACAGCGGCCACACTCCAGGTCCCTGCTGGGCCCCAGCTCAAGCTGCCCCACCCCCAAGTCCCGCCACCCCTCGGCCTGGACTGGCACAAAGGTCCTGTCTTCCTACTCTTTCTTTTTGAAGGGGCCCAATTTCCAGAAAGGCAGAGGAAAGCCCAACCTTTCAACAGAAACATTTCCAAAGCTTTAGGGACGAATATGAACATTCCCTACTGTGCTGAAGAGGGCGAGAGGTCAGGGCAGAGCAGGTGGCAAGAAGGAGGCATTCCTGGGCGCCTCCCCCGGGGGTCTGAAGCTGCTGCTGTGGGCAAGGGGATCAGGCCCTCTGATGGCCTCCATCACCGCTCAGAAGTCACTGGGAGGTTCTTCCTGTCTCGACGGTCATTCACATGGGCAGAACAGGAAGAATTCCTGTCCTTTTCCACTCAGAGAACAGGCCAGCCTGCCCCTTGGCCCAGTGCCCATGTCAGGGCCCTCAAGGGCAGCTGGTGTTGTCATCAGGACAGCCTGACTTCCAGATCCTAAGGGGCTAGGGGTCTGGTGAGAATGCAGCAGGCACCTCCCTCTCCTCCCTGCCCCCCACTCTCCCCACGCTCCTCCCCCACCCCGTGGCTGTTCAGGAACTTAGAGGGCAGGAGAAGAGGGTGGGAGAAGGGAGAGGAAAGGAGAGGAGCTTCTTCAAAGGGATGCTCCACATTTTGAGCCCGTTTCTTCAAAAGCAAGTGGTGATTTGTCTTCTGGGTGAGTTGGGGGAGGCAGGTGGAAGGGTCCCTGCCCTTTTCGCAGGATAAGATGAGCCACAGCCATAGTCCAGGACTGACTGTCTCCCCAGTCATGGGGTGCTGGCCTAGTGGTTAAAGGACTAGCTCATGACTTAAAAGGCTTGTGCTTCATCTTGGCTCTACCACTTATGAGGTGTATGCCTTTGGGCCAGTGACTTTGCCTCCCTGGGCCTCAGTTTCCTCATCTCTTAAATGGGGTGTAATAATGACACCAACCTCTCACCAGTGAGAAGATGCACAAAAAAACATCCAGAACAGTGCCTGTTCTGTAGTTAATGTTCAGTAATAATGCTGCTCATTATTTTTAGACTAGAAGACTCTACTTCCTTGCCTCAGTTGCCCCCTTGACCAAATCTGCCTCAGAGCAGGTCCCCTTCTAGGGATCATGTGCCGGGTCAGAGTTGGGTGCTCAGAAGGGAGTGGTCATAGGAAGGAAGTGGGATGAGAGAGAGCAAGGGTCACTTTGGGGCAGGAGGACGATGCTGCGCTGGCCCTGGGAGGGGTCCAACCGGTGTAGCAGGATAAACAGTGAGACGCAGGGTGCCGGGGAGGTATTGTGGACCAGGAGTCAGAACATCAGGGACCCCGCCCTGCAGCTGCCTCTCCTGGCCTGTGTGTCCTGGGGTGACTGATATACTGTCTCTGAGCCTCACTTCCCTCACCTGAGAAATGGGAGGAATTCATCCCTTCTCAGTCACTCACTCTTCCTCAGCCCCTCACTTCCCGCTAGCTGCAGGGCAGGCACATTCCAGCCTCAGGGCCTTTGCATGGGCTGTGCTCTGTCTACACAGCTCACTCCCTCATCTCCCTCAAGGCTGTAGCTCAAAAGTTACCTCCTCCGGGAGGCCTCCCTGACACCCTATTTAAAATGATAACCCGGTCCCTGGCCTCAATACCCCCAACACAACTTTTCCCCTTCACCCCTCAGTACACTATATAATTTGCTTATTGTTTTTATTAGCTAATTGCCTCCCCCTGCCCCCTGCTTTTAAGCATCAGCTCCATGAGGACAAAAATTTTTATTTTGTCCACAGCTGTCTCCCCAGTGCCTGAAACTGCCCCTGGCACTTTGCTCCATAAGCCATTTTTGCTGTAATGCTCACAAACATTTTGTTCAATAAGCAAAAGTAAAGAACAGCCCCAAACTGTGCGACCATGGGGCATTCCTGTTAACTCCAGCCCCTCCTCCCCCATTCCCCAAGAAGGGCAGGCCCTGCTTCCCACAGAGGTGGGGTTATCAAAAGCACTTGGGAGGCTGGGTGTGAGCTGGAGAAGCCACAAGGGGCCTGGAGGCAGAGCTGGGCAGAAAATAGGTCGCAGTCCTAGAGCCGGCAGGTCATGACAGCTGGACATGGGTGAAGGGGCTTTTGGCCTTAGCCCTCCACTCCAAATTTGGAAGCACGGAGGAAGTTGACCACATGTGACTGGGAAAGCAGCAGCCAGGGCAGGGGCCTCCTGGGATGGTGGGGACAGAGGGGCCTCAGGAACAAGACGACCCATTTTACAGATGGGACAACAGAAGCCTGGAGAATAGTCTTATTTCCTGACAACCCAACAAGAAAAATCTTTTCTCTCCTTTCTCGAAGTCTGGGACTGAGGCTAAGGGGCGGACAGTGCCCCCTCCTGGCTCTGCAACAAAACGACCCCCGCGTCCCTGGGATCTGCGGGCCGCAGGTCCTGGTCCCCTCTCCACAGGCCGTCAGGGGTGGAGGTCCAAGGGACCACATAGTTGGGGTGGGCAACCCCGGTGACTTCTCCCCGCAGGCCCGCCCGGTCAAGAAGTTTGTTTGAAAGAAACCAACCAGGAAGTGCGGGGTAGTGGGGCGGTGAGGTGGCCTTGGCCAGCCGCTCTGGGCTTTGGAGGAGCCTCGGGGTTCCTGGCCTCCGCGCTGCTCTTGCCCCAGCCTCCATCTCTCCTGCGGAGAAACCCACTCCCCACGGGCTCCAGGAAGAGGCGGAAGCCCGAGACCGGGTCAGGGCGAAGGAGGGTAGAGCGAGGGGACCCAAGGCGAGCACCCCGCCCCGCCCCGCCCCGCCCCGCGGGGCGCGCCGGGGTGGGCGCGGCGTTCTGGCCCTTCCTCCACACAGCCTCCTCCGGGTAGGTGCGAGTGTTCTGACCACGGCAAGGGCCCTAGCCCACCCAGCGCCCGGCCAGTGGCCCCACACTGCCCCCTTCCTGCAGATCGCGCGACTTCGGGGAGAGTGGGGGGCGTCTCCACCTGTGCGTCCCCTACCCACCCCCTAACTGGGCTAAGGCGCGGCCTGGGTTTCTGCCCGCCCCTTTCCAGCCTGGGGACGGGGGACTCTCTCAGCCTTGCCCCTCCCCCTGCAATCTGTCCCTGATGTCCCCGCTCCAGACACCCACCCACTTTCTGAGACCCGGGCCTGAGCGCCGGTGTCCTCGGCGGGGAGCTCCGAGCCGTTAGGCGGCCCCGGGTCCTCCGGCCCAGGGCCCCTGCCCCCAGGCCCCCGCCCCAGAAGGTCGGGCCAGACTTGTGGACAGCGGGAACTCCGCCACCACCTCCGTCCGCGGCCCTGCGGGGGCAAAGACTGGGGGAACTCGCAAGTTTACGCCGTGCACTCCTCCGGCCGGGAACAATGGCGGGAGGGGGAGGGGACAGAGAACCGAGCGCGGGGGACCGAGTCAGACCCCAGGCAGACAGAAACTGCTTTCGCTCCGTTTCTCTCCTGCTCCGAAGCAGAAAGCTCGAGCCCGAGAGGCAGTGGCCGAGGACGAAATAAGCAGTCCAGGAGGAGGGCGACCGCGGAGCCAGGGGAGAGGGGAAACCGAGTCAGAGGGAGGGGCGGCGAGGGGAGAGCGCGCAGGGGAGACAGGAGGTGCTGCGGGACGGCGCCTTGGGGAGCTGGGGAGGCGACCCCCCGGGGTCCCAGCGGGCTCAGCGGGTGCCGAGATGTCCCGGGGCACCCGGCTAGCGCGCGCGGGGTCCCGGCCGCCCCCCTGCGGTCCCGTCGGCCGCAGGAGCCCCGCTGGGTTGCGCTGCGCAGGCGGCGGGCGGCGGGAGGGGAAAGTCCGCGGCTCGGAAGCGGCAGCGGGGAGCAGAACTTACGGGCCTCGCGCGTGCCGGCGCCGGGCTGCGTGGAGCTGATGCCAGGCGGAGGCTCCGGGCTCGGGCGCCTCACATCGCGCCGCCCGTGCGGGGCCGGGCAGTGCAGGGCAGGGCAGGGCAGGACAGGGCAGGGCCGGAACGGCTGGACTGCGCGCGGCGCCCTGCGCGGCCGGGGCTTACCGAGTCTGGCGGCCCGCGCTGGTCCCTCCTCTCGGTTCCGCGCACAAGCCAATGGCGCGCCGTCCCCTCCCACGCGCCGGGCTGCCTCGCCCCCAGGGTGGCCGCCGGGGCGGGCGGGATGGGGGTTGGCGGGGAAACCGGGCTCCCGGCTCCCCCGCGAGGCTCTCCCGGGGGCCGCCTGCAGGAGGCGCACGCGCGCCCGAGAGAAGGCACCAGGGGAGGAAGCCGCGCGGGGAGACCCTGGCGTGGCCCGCGCCGCCCAGGATGACTTTCCTGGCAAGTTCTGCAGACGGTGCCCCTTTCTTGGGACGATCAACGTAGATGTGCAAACCACACCATCTTAAATAGCCTTGCGGTGCCTCCCGGGCCCAGGCCGATGTCTGAAATGGAAGGGACTGCTTTGGCTGGCGGTGATACCCAAGTGTGTAATAACACAGTCACGACAATAGTCACCGTTTGCTGCGCACTCTCTGATGCCAGACACCATATGCTAAAGGAGTTACAAGTATTAACTCATTTGATTTTCACAGCAACCCATAAGGGCGCTGTGCTTAGTCCCATTTTACAGGCCATGGTCGTTAAAGTTTGAGTTCACTCAGCCTTCAGGCTTCCAGCCTAGGCCCACCCTTCTCTCTCCCTGCTTGGTGTGACTTGGCCAAATAACATGTCCCCACCGTCACTACGGCCACCTTCTTCATACTCCACCCTAAAATCCAGCCTCAGAAATGCTGCTGTCAATTGCGCTGTCAGGAGACTAGGATCTCATCTGGGGCTCTAGGACGCTTGTTGGGGCTACAGTTGTCAAACCTTTTGTCTCTACACATCCTATGGGGGGGCTGGGGTGAGGATGAGGGTTGGGGGTCATGGAGGCTCTCTGGTGGCGTGTCAGCCTAAAAGAACCAGGCTCCTACAGACGAGGCCCCATCCCCAAATTCTGGGATCCCTCAACCCCTTAGGGTGGGAAAATAATGTGCTCTCTTTCACCCCAACCCCCACCACCCTATGCCCTCCTTAGAGAAATGCCTGGATCTCTTTCATCTGGTCTGATGGTCACAGTGGGCCAGGAACCGGGGTGGGGGGCTGCGGGAAAAGGAAGGCAAGGCTGATGACATGCTCCATTTCACAAGTAAATAAGACAGAAAGAGGTGAGTGGCTGCCCCAGGCATCTAGCTAGGTGGGCATTCTGACTCCGGGTCTCGGTTCTGTCTGCACCAGTTCCTTAACGGTTAATAGAGCAGGCTCTGGAACCAGATCGCCTAGGTTCAAATCCTGGCTCTGCCTTTTAGTGCCTGTGTGGCCTTGGACAAAGTAAGTCACCTAGAGCCACCAACAGTGAGAACCGGCTGTGGCTGCTGTAGCGATTTAGAGTTAATAGGAGCTGCTCATGTTTACTGAGCATGGACTCTGTGCCGTGCAGGCTCCCACTGTCCTCACCAGAGCTGGGATTGGGCAGGAGAGTCTGTGCCCTTGGCAAGGAAGTAAACAGAACAGTCCTTTGTTCATAGTAAGTGCTCAGTGAATATAAACTGTCCTGATTACTAAGGTAGATAAACTCTGATGCCCCAGTGCCAATGACACTGCCCCCAGCCAAACACCTAGACAGTGATAGCCAATAATGAATGAATGAATCAATCAGTCAAAGTCTGTGACTCTAGATGAGGATTATTTTTAAGGTGCGTTGGGTGGAGCCATCTGACTCAAGGCTCTACAGTAACGTCTGCAACAACTCAGTCTCACCTCACTGCCTTTACAGAGCTGGGCCAAGCTGGGCTGATGAATTCATTTGTCACTCCCTCTTCTGCCTTTCCGGCACTCAGGGCTCTGGGTTGCTGAAGGGAGGGCCCCCAGCGTCATTCATGTGCAATGTCCTCCCAGACTTGGGGACACCTGCCAGTGCTCTGCTTGGTGTAACCCTAAAGACTAGCAGCAGGGTCTGTGCTTGTAATCCCAGCCAGCCTGATCATACATCAGTGGGGGGCCTTTGTCACAATCACTCCAAGTTTTCCAACATGGAAGAGGCTGCCTTAGTTGTCATGAATGAGTGCCCTGTCACCAGCAGCATGCAAGCAGAATCCAGGGAAGGGTTGATGAGGACAGCAGAGGAAGAATTCCCACCCTAAGTGGTATTTGGAGTGGATAACCTTTGCCCTCTGGGTGTCTGTATTCGCTCAGTCTCCCAAGCTTATCAACGGGGAAGCTGGGGAGGCTGGGAGCTCAGGCTGGGCCAAGGCTGTCCCACCATCCTTTGTGAACGAGGCCATCCTGACAGTGCCTGACCCGTATGCCAGGCAAGGTGCTACGTACTGGGGCCCCAGGGGTGAACAGGACAGTGTCCCTGTCCTTGGAGAGTTCACAGCCCCCTTGTAGATGACTGCACAGATAGTCAACAGCAGCAACAGTAACCGCTCAAGATAACAGGCAAAGTGCTTGGAGGGGGACCAGGGGAGAAGCAGCTGGCTCTATCCATAACCCCCTGCATCCGCTCTCCAGAAAGCACCCATTAGAGGCTCTTATTGTCTTCCTCCCTATATACTTTTCATTTATTTATTTACGTATTTATTTTGAGATGGAGTCTCGCTCTGTCACCCAGGCTGGAGTGCAGTGGCGTGATCTCGGCTCACTGCAAGCTCCGCCTCCTGGGTTCACGCCATTCTCCTGCCTCAGCCTCCCGAGTAGCTGGGACTACAGGCGCCCATGACCACGCCTGGCTAATTTTTTGCATTTTTAGTAGAGACGGGGTTTCACCATGTTAGTCAGGATAGTCTCGATCTCCTGACCTCATGATCCGCCCGCCTCAGCCTCCCAAAGTGCTGGGATTACAGGCGTGAGCCGCCGCGCCCAGCCCCTATATACTTTTCTAAAGTGATGTGTCCAGTTTAGAAACATCCCTTAGGCAGCCATTCTGCCCTCAACTCTTCTGAATTACCTGATCTTTACACTGGGCATAAAAAAAAATTCACCTAGCTGGGCTGCTGTGAGGAGTAACGCTGACATTCATTAAGTGTGCCCCTAATGCCAGGCAAGAATAGATGCTTGGTGTGCGGTGACAATGAGGAGTCCTCATTATTCCTGGTGAGGGTGAGATAAGTCGGCTAGGACCTTGGTTCTGCTCCTAAGTAGCTATGCGACCCTCTCCTGCACGGATGTAAAAATATCTGCCTCACAGAACTTGTGAGCGTCAAGTGAGGTGATTCGATGAAAAAGGTTTGCAAACTGGAAATGCTGATTCCTATTATTAACATTATTACTGTGATTCTTACCTTGATGAAGTGTTCCTCTCAAGGCCCCAGGGGGGTGGGGATGGAGCCAGGAAGCAGCCAGTGGCTGTTGCAGGGGTGGGAGGGTCACTCCCTCCAGGCTCCCCCAGGAACCTGTGAGCAGCAGGGGCTCCATCTGCCCTGGTCGCCCTCCACAAGCAGCGGCAGCAACACCTCCTTGGTGGCCAGGTGTGAGTGAGCACTTAAGAGTGTGCCTGTGTGTCTGTGTTTGTGCCCCTGCAGGAAGGTGGGGTGGGCACAGGGATTGCCAGTGTCTGCAGCCAGAAACCACTATGGACGAGGAAGAATGGGGATGTAACTGGATTTCAAAGATGCTTGGAGTGAGACTACTGTTATCACCTGGGACTGCAGGAGAGCGGCCTGCGGAGCGGGGGTTGGGCCTAGTCTTTGGGCTTGGGGCCAGGGGAAAGAGGTTTCAGCACTGATGGGCACGTGTGGAGGAACGTGATGTTGTCAGAAACCTGTTGTGGTTGAGCCCAGGGATTTTGGACCTGACAGATCTGGGTTCAAGTCCTGGTTATGGGACCATGGGCCAGTGATTTCACTTCTCTAGGCCTCAGTTTGCTCATCTGTAAAATGGTGATAATAACAGGGCCTACCTGGTGGGAGTTATTGGAGGTTTAGCAGAGAGGCTGCACGTGAAGCCCTTAACATGGGGCAGGCACATCGACAGTTATCAATTAGTGCTTCTGGTGTTATTATGAGGCAGCCTGGGAGGAGCGGAGGGAGAGGGCCTCAGGAGTGCTGGTGCATTCTCAACTGGAAAGGGGAGCTCTGGGGTGAGAGTTGTCTAGCCAGGGTTCATTGAAGCTGGCACAAAACCCAGGGAGAAGGAGCCTCCATCCCACAACACAAGGACTGAGGCAGAGAGCTGGGCTTTCACAACTGCTTCTGGTTCCCCTTCCTGGTTTCCTCTCATTTGCTCCAGAGCTTCGTTCTCTGTGAACCTGCCTGGTGAGGAGAACTCTGTTACACATAGCTTTGGGGACGGGAAGGAGCAGCTGGGAGCTCAGGAACTCCCAGGCAGGTCCCCCCAGTGCTTCCTGCCCCCACCCCTCCAGGGTGAGCACTGACCAGCCCTCCTTCCCCCACCCCACTCAACTGCCAGCTGCTTCCCTCCAGTGACTCATCCCCACCACCTCTGTTGCTGCACCAGGACCAGGAAATGTCAAGCAGTTTCTTATCTGTGGGAGAGAGAACTGATCAGGATGGGGGTGGAAGCAATGAGGCTCAGATCTCCCCAAAGAAAGAGTATGACGGCTAGGGGACCAGAAGACCATGGCCAGCCCTTTCCTGCTTCCTGTGGGGGAGGGCTCAAGGAGGCAGTATGAGAGTGGGATTTAGCCACTAACCCATCCCGGATTTAGGTTCAAGGTCCTAGTCCTCTTCTAACCAGTTCTGTGGCCTTAGGCAAGTAACTCAGTGTCTCTGAGCCTCAGCGTGTTCATCTGTCAAATGGAAAGAGGAAAATCATGATGATGCATAGGGTACTTGGGGGGGTTAAGTGAGATAGTACATGTGAGTCTGGAGCTCACAGTCAGTGCTCAATGAATGTTCATTGACTCAATGAATGAATGGACATGTGGAAATGGCGGTGAGCTGTGTGCATGTGGCTATCTGCAAGAAATCCACCCTCCACCAGCTGGGAGAGTCGGGGAAATGTCTGTGGACCATGTATCCCAGGCCTGGGACATCGTTGCTCTGTGCTGGTACTGAAGGGACGGCTTCCAAAACTCAGGGCAGATGGAGTATGGACTACCCCTTGTCGGCATAGCTGACGTTAGAACCTCAGGCTGGGTCCAGATTTTCTGAGTGCTGAGCCCTGGCCAAAAAAAGAATTGCTATGCAGGGAAGTGAGTAGCAGATTTTGGACCCTCATCTTGGGCGACCCCCAGGACCTCTTCACAGTGAGTGCCCAGAGCAGCCACTCTGGGTTGTGGGATCATAGTCTTGGACCCTGGGCAGCCGGCTAGGCCAATGGCCACCACTTCACTTGCCTCCTGCCCATTGATAAAACCCCAGGGCCTTTATCATTATTTCAAAAAATAGCATTCTGAGCCCACACTATGTACCAGACGCTGGTCTAGATCCTTCCATGTAATTAATCCTAACAAATCTCACGAAGTTGGTACCATTCCTAGTCCCATTTTATAGATGGCAAAACGGAGGCCCACTGAGTTACATAACTTACCCAAGATCACACCCTAGAAAGCAGGGAGGCGGGACTGGAACCCTGGCAGTCTGGCCCAGAGCTCAGGGGGTTCTGGTGCTGCCACTGGCCAGGGCAGGCATTGCTGATCCCTTGTAAGGCCTGCCACTCCTGGCCCACCCCCACCCCAGTGAAGCCATACAGTTTGGGGATGGTAAGTCACCCGCAGACCGACAGGAACATCTGCCAAATAGATTCTAGTTTATAAATCTCTTTAGAGTGTATGAGTCTCAAAGCCTACTTGGGGGCAGGAAAATGTTAGAAACACAAATTCTCAGTTCCACCTCAAACAACTGAAACTCTGGGAAAGGAAGTCGCAGGGGCAACAATCTGTGGTCCAACATCCCCCACACGTGATTCTGATACAAGCCAAACATTGCGAACCATTTCTTTAGAATTTGCAAAGCAGATTCCTAGATTATCTGATTTAAATGGGCACTTTGCTATTATTCGGCTCATTTTACAGGTAAGGCTAATGAGTTTCCATTTGCCAGCTACCACCCATCAGGGAAGTGAAGGTGGGCCTGGAACCCACACTTTTTGATTCTGGAATATTCTTGTTTGCCCTCCTGGGACCGGGCTGCTGAGCAAGGTGGGTGGGGGAGGGACTCTGAGCTGAAGGGCAGGGTGAAAGACCAGAGGGGAGGGGAGGGAAGGGAAGGGATTCCACCTCCCTCTCTCCTGGGGGAGGGGCGGGCCGCGTGGATAATTCCCTCCGAGGCGCCCCAACCCAAATCTACATACATAAAGCCCAGGCTGGCGTTTTGAGTGATCGGTTTATTAATACGGCGGGGCCGCTGCCGAGGCGGATCGCAATAACAAAGGCGGCCTCTCCGCCACCCACCGGAGGCATGGTTATGTAATTGCTCCGAGGAGGAGCAGAGGGCTGGGGCGCGCCGCGGGTTCTGGGGGCTCGGCCAGCAGGGAGGCTGCGATCTGGGGCTCTGAGCCGGCGGCGGATGGAGGGAACAGTTGCTGGAGAGTCATCAGCCCTGCACCTGGTGCTCTCCTCCTCCCATGCACCGGCCAGCGGTCAAGGGGCGGGTTAACAGCGGTATGGCAGGGTGCAGACCTCCGCCCACCCAGGAGAATTGGCCCCGGAG
Source organism: Nomascus leucogenys (assembly GCF_006542625.1). NCBI lineage: Eukaryota > Metazoa > Chordata > Mammalia > Primates > Hylobatidae > Nomascus > Nomascus leucogenys. The sequence goes on from NC_044395.1 coordinate 104,799,648, forward strand.
GCAGATCTGCAGTCCCAGAGGACCCCAAGGCTGACCCAGGGCCTCCCCTCCCCCACTCACCACCGCCCATCCTTTCCCCACTCTCACCCTGGGAAGGGGGAGAGAGAGAAATGACCAACTTTTTGGGAGACTTCTGTGGGCAACCTCTGTGAGGTAGTCCATTTTTAAAATGGAGAACTGAAGCCGAGGAAGGGCTGGCTTCATGTACCAGGGTTTTGAATCCCCAAATTTGTCAGCTTCGAAGCCCAAATTTTTTTTCCCTTGGATGCCACAAGGGGTCTTTATAACCACCATGGATCAGTTTTTGCCTCAGTTTCTCCAGATGCTCTGGTACTTCAACCCTCCTGGCCTTTGCAAACGCTGGGCCCTCTACCAGGCATCTCTGAGAAGCCCTTCCCAGCCCTCCCCGACCCCCACTCACACCCCCCACACATCCTAGGAAGCCTTGGAGGCTACCTCTTCCAGCTCTGGGAGCAGCTGGTGACAGCACCTGCCACACTGCTTCATGGGAACTACTGTCATCTGTCTGTCCCCATCAGGCCACCTGCTCTGGGATGGCTTCAAGGAGTCTAACACATCTTCTTCACTCAGCTACTCCATCTCACCCCTCAGTGCAAGGCTGGGCACACAGCACTGGGTGAATTTAAAGTGAAGGTTTGAACCCTCAGGTGGATTTAATGCTTAGTGACAGTCTTCAGACCTTGCCTTCAAAACTCCACACGCTCTCTGTAGCCTCCCTGGGCGTCTGTTTCTCCATTGTACAACAGGGCTCACAGCAATCCCGAATCACATTATGCTAGTGTTTACTGAACACTTACTATATGCTGGGCACTGTGCCAAGCGCCTGCAGTTGGCGGCTTCATGAACTCTGCACACCGGCCCTGTGGAGGTAGTTACTGTTATTATCTCCATTTTATAGATAAGTAACTCTCCCAAGTCTCCAGCTGATAAAAGACACAGCCTGGATTCAAACCATGCTCCTGCTGTCCCCTAGGTTTCTGACTCCCTTTCACAGGACTATTTTGATAATTAGATGAAAAACAGTTAAGGGCCAGCATGCAGCAGGTACTTAATAATGTTTCTGCCCTCCACGATAAAGGTCCCAGGGCAGCTGTCCTTTTCCCCTTCCATTCTCTTCCCCCATTGCCACAGGCCCCAGGGCATTCTGGGAGCCCCTCTGTTCGGGGTGGGGCTGAGCAGAGGGAGGAGGCAGGAGGACCCAGGTGTTCTGGTTCCTGAGTATAAATATGTGATTGTTTTATATCCTTACAGTAAGAGAAGGGCATAGCATGCATTTGTCAGTCTAACAGGTTGAGCTGCAACTTCCCTGTGTTTTGCCAATTGCTGATAATGTGTTTTCAGCCCAAGGCAGCAAACAGAAGCCCACTCTGCCTGGCAGCTCCATGGTCCTGGAGTGAGGAAGGGCATCTGACCCGGAAGCTCTCAGATCAACTATCTAGGCCTACTGAGAAAGGAGGTGTCAGTGGGGATACTGAGATAGGGAGAGTTCCTGCGGGTCTCCCCCAGGCCATGAGAACTTGAGCAGGACTCCTCCCTTCTTTCAGTGTACACAACAGAAAATGGGGATTTTATATGCAGAGAGGGAGAGAATAATTACTGCTTATCAATGACAATGTAGAGCAAGGCTGCAGGGTGCTACATCTATGGCAGATGGAGTGGTGCAGTGCACAGCCTGTGCAGCAGGACATGGCAGCCCAAGGGGACAGGCCATCATAGATCTACAACTTCATCCTGCAAGATTCATAATGAGCTTTAAATTATTCCAGCTAAAACAAATGAAGGAATGAATGCATGCATACAGACATAGATACATCCACAAAACGAGTGATGAATGCAACCCCAGTTATGAATCAGAGAAGCTCATAATCTAGTGCAAGTGACAGACATCTGAGCAGTTGCTACTCCCAGTTCCCCTCTTGTGCCGGGCTCTGTCCTGGGTTAGGACCTTGTCTTTGTCCCTGCTGTTCCTTTGGCTTGACCTTTCTTACCCATCACACCCCAGTCTTCATCTGCCAGCTCTTCACCATGCTTCTCTTATCTCAGCTTAAATGTTTCCAGGCCAGGCGCGGTGGCTCATGCCTGTAATCCCAGCACTTTGGGAGGCCAAGGCAGGTGGATCACTTGAGGTCAGGAGTTGGACCAGCCTGGCCAACATGGTGAAACCCCATCTCTACTAAAAATACAAAAATTAGCCAGGCATGGTGGCACATGTCTGTAGTCCCAACTACTGGGGAGGCTGAGGTGAGAGAATCACTTGAACCTGGGAGGTGGAGGTTGCAGTGAGCCAAGATCTTGCCATTGCACTCCAGTCTGGGCGACAGAGCGAGACTCCGTCTCAAAAAACAAAAAACAAACAAAGTTTCCTCTGGCAACTTTTCCTTACCCACCCTTCCCCATTCCCCCATCCCCCAAGCCTCATACCGAAGTTGGGCCATAGCCCTAGGTCCCCATAGACCCCCGCAAGCTGAGCCCAGTAGCTCCCTCCAAGCCCTGTAGTGAATTTGACAGCTGGGTTCCAGGTGCCCAGGGCTGGCTGTGAGCTACTCGAGGGCAGGGCTGTATCTTGTTTCCCGCTATGCCTTTGTGCCTAGCACAGTGCCAAGCACACGGCAGGTGTCTGAACAGTGTGGGAAGAGAAAAGGTGGAGGGGAGATGGTGGGGGGTAGACTGTGAGAGTGGAGGTGGCTCAACGCTCCCACCCCCAACCTCACACACAGCACCCTCAGCCCAGGCACTGATCCCAGGAGTCTAAGAAGCTGATTAGAACTGCCCATGGCTTCAGCTAACCTCGGAACTACGCCCCGCCACCTGCTGTAGTCTCCCTGCCCCCAGTCCTACTTCCCTCTCTCCTGCCTCCCCAGGGGTCCAGGGCAGCCTCCCCCTTCCCCACCCCATGGTGAGAAAACCCAAAGACTCCTGGGCCTTTCTCTGCTGCCCGGCTTTCCCGCCTCCCCTTTCTCTTTCTCTTCCTTCTGCTTTGCCTCACATTCAATCTCTCCCTCCCCCAGCCTGGTGAATCCAAACTGAAAAGACAAAAAAAAAAAAAAAGGCCCACACAGCAGCTTCAACAGTGAAAAATAACCGATTGAAGGAGTAATCGCTGCTGTAATGATTGTCTAAGCCCTGAGTCACTGCAGAAAATCGGACTGAGGCTCTGGGACTCCCAGGCTCCCTGAGCGTGTCATATGGGTTTTTTTTTTTAAATATCAGGACCTCAGTGTCTCCATCTGTAAAATGGAAGGAATATTATCAGCCCAAAGGAACTGATTGTTAATCTCCTGATTTTCCCTGGGGCTGGGAATCAGAGGTTAAGGTGGGTCCACACAGTCAACTGGGAATCACCACGGGACACATTCTTCCCACCACAGGACCCATGAGAGAAATGTGGTGCCAGGCGGGTGCTGAGAGACTCACAGCTTCGAAAGTCTCTGGGAAAGGTTTCTAGAGATTGCGGTGTTTAACTGAGCTGGGAAGGATGAATGGGGGAATGAGAGCTATGGGAAGTGATGGAAAGTCAGCTCTGGAAGAGACTAGAGACCTCATCTTGCCCTATGCTCTCATTTTACAGATGAAGAAACTGAGGCCTGAAGGGCTTCGGGAACTGCTCAAAGTCATTAGTGGCAGAGCCCAAATTAGTGGCAGAGCCCACATTAGAAAGCAGGTGCCTTAACTCCTGCTCCAGTGCTTTCTTTCTCTCTCTCTCTCTTTCTTTCTTTCCTTTTTTTTAGACGGAGTCTTGCTCTGCTGCCCAGGCTGGAGTGCAGTGGTGTGATCTCAGCTCACTGCAACCTCTGCCTCCCGGGTTCAAGTGATTCTCCTGCCTCAGCCTCTCAAGTAGCTGGGATTACAGGCGCCCAGTACCACACCCGGCTAATTTTTGTATTTTTAGTAGAGACGGGGTTTCACCATGTTGGCCAGGCTGGTCTCAAACTCCTGACCTCGTGATCTGCCCGCCTCAGCCTCCCAAAGTGCTGGGATTACAGGTGTGAGGCACCGCGCCCGGCCTCCAGTGCTCTTTCTTATGATGCCAGCCTAGCTCATGGGAACAGTAAGTACAGTGTGTGGAATGCTCGCCAGGAGCCCAGCGCTGTGCTAATGCCTTATGCGCATGTGCACCATTGTCTTTCATTCTTGGAATAATCCTATAAGGTAGGATTAGAATATAGGTCCTGTTATATCTTAGTAAAGTTCAGAGAGGTTCAATGGCTTATTCAGGGACACACGGCAGGGCTCTCTTGGCCCTGCAGCCCCTCCTGGCTTCTCTATTCTCCAGCGTGATCTAAAATGGAGGGGCCTAAGCAGGGAGACGGGCTTCTGGCCTGCACCCGTGGGTGGCCTGCCCTTCCCTCTAGTCTCTGTCCTCTCTAAGGAGGGTTAGAGAGGGGCCCCTTCCCTAGAGGGGAGGGAGCCTGGGCTTTCCCTGGAAGAAGCTCCCACAGGAAGGGAAGCCAGATCGTCAAGGAGACAGGAGGCATACATTTAAAATCCCCATCAATAAGAGCCTGCCTTGCCAGGGCACGTCTTTGAAATGCCAGGCTCTCCTGGTGAGTGCATTCCAGTTCCAGGGGGAGGAAACCAGGTGGGATTAAAGGAGGTGGAGAGGGGGCAATGTCTAGGGGTGGGAGGGACCAACCTGCCCCTCACCCAGACTCCACACTGGAATGGGCATTGCAGACAAGGAGCTATCTCCTAGGAAGCCAGGATATTGCACTGGGCACCACAGAAGCAGGGCCACCCGTAAAATAAGGAAAAATGTTTTTAAACAATTTTATTTACAAAAATTCATTAAAGTACTGTTGTCATCATGGGATTTCCTTACAGTTACAGTTTAGTGTTATTTTTGTTTCGAATTCATTGGGGATGAGGGGAGACACCATAGTATTTTCAGGACTTAGGGCCTTTAAATATTGTAGCTGTGCAGGGGCGGAATGGAGGGGCATGTTTAAGGGCCATCCCCGATCTCCCCTGGGGACTGGTGTCCAAAAGCCATTAAGGAGCCTGAAGTATTGGGCACCGTGCCCAGCTCTGCTATGAATTTACAGCATCCAATTTACTTTATGAAACTGTGTGCATTTTGGGGCCTTGATTTCCTCAGCTATTAAATGGGTATAGTTACTATTGCTCCACCTATGTCACTGACCTCTAATTGTCATTCAGGCTAGAAATGAACAGAGACAGCCGGATGGCAGTGCCCAGGAGAACTTCAGGGACTCAGCTGCAAAGTTTATTACAAATGCAGATTCACAGACCCCTCTCCAGACCTCCTGGGTCCAAATCCATGGGGTTCGCTGAGAGATCTGCATTTGTAACCCCTCCCCTCTCCCCTACTGAAGTGATCTGATGCTCATCACAGTGAGAACTCACCAGAAGGCAGATATTTGGGTTCCTTCGAGGAGCTGCCACCTCTGGCAGGTGGCTGATGCCTCCTGTGTGAAATCAGGGGACTGACCTGGGTGGCATCTGCGGGTGCAGCCTTCGTGGTACCTCTCCCGCTGGCCAGTGGGAGGTGGAGAGGGCAACCCAGGACAGAGGCCCTGTGAGGCAGGGCCAGGACTTGAAGTCTGGTGCTGACAACTTCTGTAAGAGGGGGGTGGACCCCACCGCCCCAGCTTCCGGCTGGGCCCCAAGGCTCCAGAAACTCCACGGACGGTGGCAGGTGGGCCATCTGCTCAGGCCTGGGCTGGGGAAGGGGGGCAGACACAGACCGCCCAGTACTGAATGGCCTCTCTGTTGGGCCCCAGCCTGAAGAACAGATGGCCTGAGGGCCGCTGGCGCTGGTGGGTGAAGGGGCGACAGAGGCCGGGCCTTCCCCCTCCCCTGGCTAAGTCATAGCTATCTCTCTTCCTGAGTGAGAAAGCCCTCACAAGGCACCCTTGGTGACAGCAGCCAGGAAGAAGTGAGTTTAAGGGGGATTAGCAGGTCCCCACAGCAGGCTGCTGGGGGAAGGCTGGGAAGCCGCCTGGCACCTGCAGCCTCCACTGGACCCAGAAGAGAAGTGGGGATACCTGGTGCAGGAGGGCAGGGGCTGGCAGAGCTTTAGGCCCAAGTAAAACCTAGGCATCTCTCACTCCCAACCTCTTTTTTTCTTTCTTTTTTTTTTTGAGACGGAGTCTCATTCTGTCACCCAGGCTGGAGAGTGGTAGTGGTGCGATCTCGGCTCACTACAACCTCCGCCTCCTGGGTTCAAGTGATTCTCCTGCCTCAGCCTCCTGAGTACTGGGATTACAGGTGCCCGCCGCCACTCCTGGCTAATTTTTATATTTTTAGTAGGACGGGGTTTCACCATGTTGGCTAAGCTGGTCTCAAACTCCTGACCTCAGATGATCCGCCTGCCTCAGCCTCCCAAAATCCTGGGACTACAGGCATGAGCCACAGCACCTGGCCTCCCACCGGTTTTTCTGATGGGAAAACTGAGGCCCAGGAAGGCACAGATCCCTCGCTCCACATCACGCCGCAAGCCAGTGGCAGAGCTGGGACGGGAACCTAGACATCCTGATGCCCTATTTGAGGCTCCTCCTGTCCCTCCCCCAGCTTCCCTCCTGACAGTCCTCCTTTCCCTCCTCCCTCCCCTCCACTCTGTCTCCCTCTCCTGGGACCTGGCCAGGCCTCCCCACCTCTGTGTCTCTGCCACCCTCTTCCTCTGGCCTGAAATGCTCTCCCACTTTAGCTGCTGCAGAGTCTTCAAACCTCAACGCAAGTCCCCACCTCCTCCAGGAAGTCTTCCAACCCATCTTCTGAACCTAAGCATCCAGAATGCGAGACCCCTGCACCATCCACTTGGGATTGTCGAGGCCAGTCCCTTCATGATAAAGAATCAGTACCTGAGACTCAAACAGGCAGACTATGAGAAACGCTCCGCACCACTGCCGCCCCCAGCCATTCTCCTGAGCTTCATTTTTCTTTAAAAATATATTCAAAAGAGCTTCACTCCAGAGAGGCTGTCAAGGAATCTGGTAAAACAAGGGTCCCTTTGGGTTCTTCTCTTGAAAGGAGATATTTTTTCTGCTTTCTCTCCAAGGTTTCCCAGAGGGTCGGATTTCCTTTTCTTTCGGAGGCAGGAGCTGAGCCGCGCCTGCAGACACCTGCTCCTGGGCTTTGGAGATCATCACGGGGTGATCAGCTCTGCAAAGGGCCTCACAGCTGCTGGGCCTGAACCAAAAGGGCCTCAAGGGAGAAGCTTTGAGGGGAACGTGGGAGGAGGAGAGCAAGGGCGTCCCCTTTTGGAGAGAGACCCAGGTGTGAATCCCTGATCCAACATTTACTAGGCCTCTTGCCTGGGAAAAGACTTTGAGCTGCCTCTGTGCCTCCCTGGCCAGGCTATGGGGAGGTCTTGCACAAGGTTTGGTAGCCAAAGGGGAGAAGTTGGGCCTCAGCCCCTGCCCTCTCAGAGGCCCAGCCCAGGGGCAGAATCCACCAATCACAACAACCACTCATGTCTCAAGATTCCTCAGTCCACTTAGCCAAGGGTGTCCCTGACTCTGCCCTTCACCTGCGTTCTGGGCAGTGCTCGTGCCCTGACTTGCTGGGTGTCTTTAGGAATGAGCCTGGCCCTCCTGACACTCCAAGTTCTCAGCCCTCCAGGCAGAAAGTGGACACCTCTTTCTCAATAGCCTCTTCCACTCTTGGAAAACTACTTCAGGCTTTCTCTGAGTTCCTTGGAGCTGGGCTTCCAGCTGCCTAGTGTGAGGAGGGAGGCTGGGGAGGGCTGAGGTCAGGGAGATGGGAGTTTCCCCATAGCTAGCAGCTTCCAGCTGTGACAAGCCCAGTCCAAGGACACATTTGTAGATCCCCTCAGACCTGATTCATTCATCTCATTATTCATGCATTTATTGAGCACCTACAATATCCCGGGACCATGCTGGTCTCTGGGCATGTAACAATGAAAACAGCAGACATGGGTCCTCTCTGATGAACTCCAAGCACATTGCCTAGTTGGGGAGACAGTAGTCAGAGTCCGTGAGCAGATTTACACAGTGACAACATGTGATCGGCACCTTAAAAGTTATAACGGAAGCCCTGAGACAGTCGTTGGGGGGAGAGTAATATTCTTTAGATGAGGGGCCGATCCAAGCTTCTCTGAAGGGTGACCTCGGAGCTGGGACCTGAAGGATGAGAGAGGGAACCTGCCATGTGTCATATGGGGGGCCATGAGTGATGCCGAAGGAGTGGCGGGGGCCAGGGCTGGTAAGAAGTTTTACTTTTCCCTAAGACCTATGATGAGCCATGAGGAGCAAGTGAAGGGCAGTGATTTGGTCAGTGATTTGGTCCCTAAGCTAATGCTGGTTTCTGTTTGCAGCTGGATTGGCTTGGAAGGGAGAGGGACAGTGAGGAGCTCTGGAGACACACGGGTCTCCAAAGTGGGGGGCACGCAGGCACCACAGGAGGTGTTTAAGGGACTTCTTTAAGGAGAAGGGAATATTAATTTTTTTATTTCTATTTATATTTCATCCAAAAAAGAGAAAAGAATTCAGCATTACTAGTATTTATAGATTGACGCTGATGTCCATATTAGGTCTTTATATGAAATGTCACTAGAGGGAAGAATGGGAGCTGGACCACACAGAAAGGCCAGCCACTCTGCCCTCACTCTCGCTGTTGGCGTTTGGAAGAAATGTTCTACTCATTTGAGACCAGTTATGCAGATTCATAGATTTATCAAATGGATACATGACTTAGAAAGAAGCCAGACAAAGGAGGAACAAAGAAGAAAGTGAAAAATGCTGAACCTAACTCAAATGTCGCATGATCAAAAGCATGGTGTGGCGTGGACACTTCACTCCTAATGGTGCCACTATGGCCAACAGAGGAAGGAAAAACAGTGACAGTCCAGTTGGATCCCACAAGAAGGTGGCCCCCAGATTTATACTATGAATGAGAAGACAATTTGAAATAAGAATTTATATCCACTATTATTACTAATGAACCTAGCTATACTGTATATTTTTGCTTTGTTAGTAAAGGTAATGGTGGTAAAAAAGAAATCATCCATAGTAATTAAGGCATTTTAAAATATCATTTTATCTTGGTTTTATTTTTTAAATTTGTATTTTTGTGCATGTTTGACAATGTTCGTGTTAGTATAGTCATGCACGATTTTTATAAATGAATTACTAGATTGAGTATGTGTGATTGACATTTTTTGCTGCTTTAAGGGCATGAGCAAACTAAGTAGAGAGGCCCAAGCTAAGATTTGGGGAGCCCAGGACCGGGGCTGCTGTGGGAGGCACTGACTGTCCAGGGGGGTGCCAGGGGGGTGCCAGGGCCCCTGGGCCCGGCCTGCCGGCTGTCAGGGCTTCCTGCTGGCATCTATGCCATCTGCCTAGCTCACTCTTCCCTCAGCCCAGACTTTCATCTGGGAAGGCTTTTTTTTCCCCCTTTACAAATGAACAGAAGTTCATTCCCTTAAAGGGTAAACGGCAGATCCTGGCGAGGCTTTCAGATTATTTATTCGCTGGCCAGTAATAGAATAGAACACACATCTTGGCTGGAGGAGGAGGCTGTTCTGGTGCCCGCACAGGGGTCTGGAGCCCTGGAGGCCTGGGGCTTGCCCCCTATGAGGTTTGCCTGCTGGCTTCTTCTACACAAAGGCCCGCTTGTCCGACCTGTCCTTATGGGGCACGTCACTCCTGGGTATTTCTCTGTACAGCATCCCGGAAAGGTGCCAATAATGCCAGCTTTGTGTGTACAGCCCCCAGACCAAGCACCGCACATGTGATGGCCAACTCCCTCCATGGAGCGTGACATTGGGCCGGCAGCCCCTCTGGTGGAAGGTCTTTCTCTTTGCTTTGGGGTTTTCCAGGTCCTTTGCAGGTACCGCAGTGTTGCCATCAGCTCCACCCTCACCAGGCACCCACGAGCCAACAGACCCTGGGAGAAAGATGTGTCCAGCTGCCTGCAGTCAGGCCAAGCTATGTGTCCAAGTTCCATGTGGCTCAGAGTCCCTCTGGCTGAAGGGTCAGGGCCCCATGCCCCTTCCATACAGTTCCACCCAACTCTCCTTTTCCCAAAAAGGCCTTCACAAACTGCAGAGGTCCTTGCAAGCCCCCAGATGTCTGTCAGCTGCCTGACTCCCTTCTCCCCATAGATCCCTGTCTGTTTCCTTTGTCACCAAAATCCAGCCAGAAATCTCCCCAAAGCATGTTCCGACTCTTGTTCCCAGGCGGCAGTCGGCATGTGGTTGGCATGGGTGCACATTTATTAATAAAATGAGCAAAATAACCAAATGCTTTGGCAGCTCCTGCCGCTTGCCAGAGGCTCTCCGCATGCCCAGTGGCACCAGAGGGTGGAGATGGGCCCTGGGGAGGACGGCTGTGGGGAGCCACCAGGGGAGATGTGCTTCTGACCATTGGTGAGACATTCCACAATCCACAAGGGCTGAGGAGCACCCCCTGTCTTGGCTCAGGTGGTTTTTGGAAAAGGAACCCATGATGGGGACAGGGAGGCCTGCAAATGGTTGCTTGAGTGACCCTGCTCAAGAGAGCTCCACCCAGCCCTCCTCCTCAGAGAGTGGGCCAGGCCAGAATCCTCCAGCCCTAGGGAGTGGCAGAGAGCAGGTCACGGTGGCCCACCAGGGGCATGCTCTTCGTAGTAAATCATGGTGATTTAGGGTCCTGCCTCAACATTCAAATCCTATCTCTGTCCCTACCGGCAGTGGGGCCTTTGCCAAATCACCTAACTCAGCAGGGCTTCCCACTTCCAAATCACCTGGGATGCTGCAGGCACGACAAACCTGCATTACTGGGGCCCGAGCCAGGCTCACTCAGGGAACCATGCTCTGCAGGGACCCTGGCTTCTCCCATGCTCTCCCTGTGCATTTGCATGTGGTCAGGTCGGCACCTAGGAACCACTGATTTAACCTCTCTACATTTTTATTTTCTTATTTAAAAAAGTGGAGATTGTTGTGAAGCTGAAATGGATGAATATCTATATGTAATACCAAAATTTAGCTAGCATTTAGTATGACTGCTAATGCATTAGCTCATTTAATTTTCATAACAGCCCTGTGAGGTAGGCATCATCCCGACCCATTTCACAAGTGAGCAGACTGAGGCTCAGAGACATTAAGCATTTGCCTAAGGCTGGCTACGCAGATGGTAGTGGCTGGAATCCATGTAAACTGCTTGGCACAGTGCCTGGAACATAATAAGTGCTCCTTAATTTGTGGCTTGTTTAATGGCCAGACATAGTGGCTCATTCCTATAGTGCCAGCGTTTTGTGAGGCTGAAATGGGAGAACTGCTTGAGACCAAGAGTTCAAGACCAGTGGGTGGATCACCTGAGGTCAGGCGTTCAAGACCAGCCTGGCCAACATGATGAAACCCCGTCTCTACTAAAAATACAAAAATTGGCCCAGCACAGTGGCTCACACCTGTAATCCCAGCACTTTTGGAGACCGAGGCAGGCGAATTGCCTGAGCTTAGGAGTTCGAGACCAGGCTGGCCAACGGGCAAAACCCCATCTCTACTAAAAATCAAAAAAACAAAAAACAAAAAAAAATTAGCTGGGCCTGGTGGCGCGTGGCCGTAATCCCAGCTACTTGGGAGGCTGAGGCAGGAGAATTATACTTGAACCCTGGAGGCAGAGGTTGCAGTGAGCCAAGATCATGCCACAGCACTCCAGCCTGAGCGACGGAGCAAGACTCTGTCTCAATAATAATGATAATAATAATAATAATTTAGCTGGGCATGGTGGCAGGCACCTGTAATCCCAGCTACTCAGGAGGCTGTGGCAGGAAGATCGCTTGAACCCAGGAGTCGGAGGTTCTAGTGAGCCGAGATCGCACCACTGCACTCCAGCCTGGGTGACGGAGCGAGACTCTGTCTCAAACAAACAAACAAACAAAATATGTGGTTTGTTTAAAAAAGATGGAGGATAGGAGGCTCAAGTCTGGCTCAGTTTTCAGAAGTTGTCCGTGCCCTGCATCCCAGCACATTCTGCTCTACCTCTGGTCAACCCAGCCAAACGCATCTCCCTATAGAAGTGCCCCAACTGCCCCACCCAGATTGACAGTCAGGTCTGGTTGCCTTTGTCCGGTTAGCTAACCGGCCGCCTGGAGAATCCACCTGTAGGCCCCACGGCGAATCCTGAAACTGAGTCAAGCAGGATCCTTCCAGCATCAAGAACACCCACTTAGCACTGGACCATTTTACCCTAGAGCCCATGGAGGCTCTCTCACCAGGTGGGAGAGGGAAGTCGCTTTATGCTTCCTCAGCTCACGCCTATAAGCGTTCAAGTTCACAAGTGGTGCTTTTCTTAGACCGGCGCGTCATTTATGCTAGAAGCGTAAATTTGACAGGAGGGAGCATCGCAGGGGGAAGGAGGGAACATGTGGGGAGCCAGGTGCCAGGATAGGACTTGGGCATGTTATCTCATTTTATCTCATTCCCAACAGCTCTGTTCAGGAAGTATCATTACCCCAATTTTGTAGCCAAGAATAAGGCTCAGAGGTTAGGTGACTTACGATTGTAATAAACAATAGTTAACATTGATCGAGCATACACTGATTGAGCGTTTACTCACTGCAGTGGTAAAATGCGTTGACTGACTCCTCCAATCCCAAGAATACTCTGAAGCTCTGTACATTGACCTTACAGAGAAGATAAACAGCTTGCCCAAGTTCACCTAGGAAATGACAAAGGCAGAATTCAAAACCCAGGCCCCTGTGGCTCCAAAGCATTTCCTTCTATCTGTAAATAGTGTCTTAACATGGAATGGTTTATTTTAGAACCTAGAAACCTATCTCCAGGTGTGATGCAAACCCCCTCCTCTTGGGATTCCTGAACATGCAGTAAGGAATACTGAGCCAGAGCCTCCTCTTGCTGTGTGACCTTGGGCAACTTGCTTCAAACCAAATTGCTTGGGCAATTTGGTGTCTTCATCCGGAAATGAGGAAGAGTGACCCTTGTCGACATTACTGGCTTGTAAAGGTCTACCCAGAGAGAAACCGCATGTACAGACACACATGCAACGTCTCTGGGAGGATTTCGTCTTCTTAAATTGCAACATAAAGCACTTTCCTCCCACTATGATCACCTTCACTTGCTATTCCAAGTCCATTCAATTCAACGGATGCTGGGGGTAGCCATATTGCTCTGTAGCATGCTGGGTTCCGGGGGTGCGGCCGGAAGTGAGGTGCACTGGAACCTGGTGCCTGCCCTCTTACCTACCTAAAGGTTGGCTGCAGTGTGAAATCCTAGCATCTGTTGAATTAACTTGGAATAGCAAGTAAAGGTGACCAGAGTGGAAGGAAAGTGCTTTAGTCCATGCTTTAGTCTCCCCAGACCTGGCCCTTCCTGCTGAAGACACCCCTGGGCCTCATAAATAAGTCCTCCTTTTTTGCTGAACCCAGCTTGAGTGACTTCCTCTGATTCAAAATTCCAGAGCCCAATCAATACAGCCCTACCTCCCTCCAGGCCAAAAAAATACCCTGATAAGAAACGCCCCGCCCTACAGGGCTCATTTGTCAGAAAGGCTGGGTGAGAGAAAGGGCTGAGCACGGGAGCGTTAGTCTCTCAGGGTTCTGGGGGAAGAAGTGGGCTCTGTGACCTGGGGAGCCACCTTTAAGTGTTATGCAGTGGCTGGAGCTTGTGCTTGCTTTGATTGGAACAATTTCTAAAAACTTGATCCCAAGATGGAGCCCTCACTATAGGTGCTTAATCATAACCCAACGTGGTTCACATTTATTCAGCTTTTGAAATACACAAATTGCCTTATCGCCCCTCTGGGAAGCCTTGCTGGACCATCCCACCAGGCTAAATCTATCTTTCTCTTCCCTGCATCTTGGACACCATTCCGCTGAGGCTGTCACGCTCTCTCAAGCAGGCTGTGTGCAGAGGGAAGAGCGAGATAAGGCTGGGTTCAAATCCCAGCTCTGTCGCCCACTCTCATTGGTAAAATGGGGGTGAAAATCTCTCCCTTGTAGGGTCATTTTAAGAATCTTATGATACTGTGAATCGGCGAGTTCAGCACAAACCCAGGCACTTAGTCACATCTCAAAAGCAGCTTTACTACTACTGGTGGCACGGTCTGTTTAGATGCTTTTATCTTCCCTACCTCATGGGAGTGCTTTGAAAACAGACAAGAGCTGTTTTACAGCTGTTGTCTCATATCAAACAGTGCCTGGTGTACAGTAAATACCTGTTCAGTCACTGATACTGCATTTTGGATCCATGAACTTCCTTAAGCATCCCAACAAGTCATGAAATCGACAGGGTGGCGTTCTGCCTGGGCCCGGAATGTCCCCAGGAGTCCCCAGGTCTAGCTGAACCCAAGCCCAGATCTACTCTCCAGTTGCCCAAGTTGTATTTCTGCTCAAGACTGAATTAATCCCAATCTCACTGGACGTGAATTAAGCTGCGGGACCTCATATTCTGTTTGGACAATACCCGTTACTGACTGGGGTTTCTCAGTGGGGGACTGAGCCAAGCAGGAGATGGGGTGGGGATGGGGGGACATGGTAGCTTTCCCTAGAGGAAGCCCAGCCTTGGCCTAGCCCAACTGGCCAAGGAGTGCTTTGCTGAGTTATGGGGGTTCAGTGCTCAAAGCTCCAGAGGAGTCTGGGCCCCCAAGATTCTCAGAATCATCCACCCAATTATCCCCACCTGAGGTCTCAGCATCCCACTCTCTGCCCAGCAGGGTTCTTGGCTTTGGCTGAGATCCGGCCAAGCTATGCCCTCCTTCTCCTTCACAACCCTGTGACCCTCCTGCCCCCAATTCCATGCCGAGCCTGATTTTCAGTACAGGATACCCTTTGGCTGCAGAAGGAGAGAGTGTCTTACAACAGCACCATGGGGATTTTGCTCTTCACTGCATGGCCTGAGTTGACAGTGGATCAACCCGAGCCTGCTGTTTTCTTCCTTTAAGGCTTCCAGAGCAGTTAGCCGCCAGCCAGCCTCACCATCCCTGTAAGGCCCATCGCCCCTGGATTGTTTAGATGCTAGTGCTTTCATCTGATCCCCCACCCCACCATCACCTATACCTCCTCCCAGCCCAGCACAGGGATTGTCTTAATCACCGTAATACCAGGGTGGCCACCATCACACGTCCCATGACAACAGGGCCCTCATTGCACCTCACCAAGTGACCCAGCTCCAGAATGCCCTCCTGTAATGGCATTTCAGGGCTGCGACTCTCTTAGTTAGGAACCCCCTAAAGTAGAACCCGATGCAAAGGCTTGTGCACAGGGAGTTTATTTTGGAAGTCATTCTAGGGACCAGAAACGAGGGACGAACAGGAGTGGGAAACAAGAGAAAGCAGAAGAGCCAAGATAACGGTGCATTATTAGGTCACTGCCGTGGGTGGCTGGGGCTCAGCGCTGCCAGGACCTTCCGAGCAGTGCACAGAGGGACCTTATGGGCCAGGTGATGGCCTGGCAGAAGCATTCACCCGGTGGAGCCTGTGCACCCCAGGTTGAGGCTGGCTCAGTGGAAGCAACTTCCCTCCACAAGTCCTCCCGCTGAGCCCGTTCCTGCCAACCTTGTGTTGGGGCGCTGCGGAAGCCCCTGGGCAGAAAATGAAAACCGCCTCATGCCGACAGGAGGTGAGGTGCTGGTGGTGCAAAGGGAGCTGAAGCCCGCCCGGAACTGCTTGCCACAGCACGGCTGGAAATAGAGTTGTAGCCGTGCACGTGGCAGGCGGCGTTCCGAAGGAATCTGGTGCATTCTCTCGTAGTTATGAAAACAGGCTCTGGAGCCAGGCTGTCTTGATTCCAATCCTTCTGCTGTGCTTCCTTTCCTTCCACTTACAGAAGGGGGAATACTAAGAAGAAAGTACTTTATAGGGTTGTTATGAAGTAAATGAGAAAATCCATGCAAGATGCTTGTAATAGTGCCTGGCACATAATAAATACTCAATTAAGAGCGGCTTCTAATATCCCCATTTTACAGTTGAGGAAACTGAGATACATATTTTTTCAGGGATGAGGAGACAGGGGACAAAGAAAGGAAGGGAAGGATTTCGAGTAGATCCTGCTCTAACCTCCAGAGAAGCGGAGGCCCTGCTCTCTCAGCGTTTCTATGTCCTCCTCCTCTATCACAGGAGAGGCCTAAGGATGGGGAGCAAAGGCTTTCTTCCCCAAACAGGCATTCAAGCTTCCTCTGCTCCAGCTACAGGGTCCATGGGCTCCTTGTGATGTCACAGCTGGTTGCTATGGAGACCAGGTTGCTGTGAATGTCAATCCGAGGCCCATTAGGAGCACAGTGATCAGCAGCCTAGGGGAGCCCAGGGAGACAAGAGAATGAGGCTCCCCGTGAGGTCTAATAAACACCTCTCGCCGCACCCCAAACACACAGACACACAATAGAGCCCGCAGGTCCTGAGTGAGTCCCCTGGCCCACCCCACTCAGCTGAGATCTGACAACATATGTCTGGGGACAAACAGCCCCAGCAGCCAGGAGCAGGCCACATCATACGTAGTCAGCATCAGCCACGGTCCCCTCCCACTCTCCCGGGGGAAAAAGGTGCTGCTTACAGGCAGCGTGGCATCCGAGCATCCCCATGGCGATGCTGAGGTCAGACCTCACTGTGGTGATCTCATGCTGGGGCCACCGGACTCAGGCCAGGTGGGAGTAGGCTGTCTACCCGTCACTGGCTGTCATTGTCACCAAGGGAAGAGGAGAAGCTGTGAAGAGTTGCCCTGGAAAAAAACAAATCTGCTCTTAGGACAATGGGTCTGGGTGAACCTATCCCGGCCCCCTTGGCTGCTGGGCCAGGACCTGGTTTTTCACAGAGCACCACTGAGGCCACAGGAAGTGGTTTCCTGCCTCTGAAGACAGCACACAACTGCCCTAGAAAGCGCTCTTGTCACCCCTGCTGTGAGTCCCCCAGTGGGTTGCTTTGAGAGCCTTTCCTTTTATTGTGTATGGGGCAAATCTTCTGGGGGGATTGGCAGAGGTGGGGGAAAGCACCCTATGCCCTTCTCTGGATCGCAAGGGATCCTCCCTCCAGGACCTGGCGAGGCACTGCCCACCCCCTTCCCCAGGGCTGAGCCAGACTCCAGGCAGCCTCCAGCCACCTGTGCTGCCGGTTTACCCCTGCCTGCCTGCTGCTGTCCTCAGCCAAGCCCTTCTGCATTCCCCGGCTCCAGGCCCCACCATACTACCTGCCTAGTTGGAACACTTTTGCAGGAGGGACTGTCGCCTTTCTTTTGCTGGACTTTTTTTTTTTTTTTTTGAGACAGAGTCTTGCTCTGTTGCCCAGGCTGGACTGCAATTGCACAATCTCGGCTCATTGCAAGCTCCGCCTCCCAGGTTCAAGCGATTCTCCTGCCTCAGCCTCCCGAGTAGCTGGGACTACAGGCGCGTGTCCATCATATCCGGCTAATTTTTTTATTTGTTTTTTGTTTTTTGAGACGGAGTTTCACTCTTGTCACCCAGGCTGGAGTGCAATGGCGTAATCTCGGCTCCCTGCCATCTCGGCTCCCTGGAATCTCCGTCTCCTGGGTTCAAGCGATTCTCCTGCCTCAACCTCCCGAGTAGCTGGGATTACAGGCGCCCGCCACCACGCCAGGCTAATTCTGTATTTTTAGTAGAGATGGGGTTTCACTATGTTGGCCAGGCTGGTCTCAAACTCCTGACCTGAAGTGATCTGCCCGCCTCGGCCTCCAAAAATGCTGGGATTATAGGTGTGAGCCACTGTGTCCGGCCTGGACTTTCTTAAGAAACAGTTACTCCTAACCTAGAGCTTGACCTCAGAGCTGGGCCCTTCATCCTGCTGATGGGCAGTGTAGGGAGAGAGGAACCACAGAGGCTCCTGGGAGGCAAACCTCATTGCCACCCCTTTCTAGAGACGTGGCCTTGGGCAAGTCACGTCCCTTCTCTGAGACTCTTGTTTTCTCGGGGTCATCGTGAGGATTAGATGGCCCCATAAGCGTTCATCCCTTTCTTATCAATCCTGCATCTGGACCCCAGATGTCACCTCCCACGTCAGAGGCCCTGCATCCATGCTCTGCATCTCCGGCTGCCCTCACCACACATCTGTTGCTCTGCCCAGGCCCCTCAAGGCTGCTGGTGTTCTCACACCTTGCTTTTGCTGACTCAGCGGATGTGTCTAGACACCACCAGTCCCGACCCCATTCTGTAGGTCCCTTCTAGAAAGGAGAGCCACCAAGAGCCTATGCCCTGCTCTGTGTTAGCATCTGTGTCAGACGTTTCACACCCATTATTCTAATGAACTCTCACCCCAAGCCCAGCACAGAGTGATCGCTAGCCCCATTTTACGGATGAAAAAATTGAGACAGAAATAAAATGACCTGCTGGGTGCGGTGGTTCACGCCTGTAATCCAAGCACTTTGGGAGGCCAAGGTGGGTGGATCACGAGGTGAGGAGTTCAAGACCAGCCTGGCCAACATGGTGAAACCCCGTCTCTACCAAAAGTACAAAAATTAGCTGGGCATGGTGGCACATGCCTGTAATCCCAGCTACTCGGGAGGCTGAGGCAGGAGAATTGCTTGAACGGGGACCCGGGGGGCAGGGGTTGCAGTGAGCCAAGATCGCGCCGCTGCACTCCAGCCTGGGCTACAGAGGGAGACTCAGCCTGAAAAAAAAAAAAAAAAAAAAAGAAAATGACCTGCCGAGGTCACATGGTAACTACAGCTTACCATTGACCAAGCATTTTCTCTTTGTTGAGTTTTATGCTAAAATGCTTCACACCAGTCATTTCACTATAGAGTAGGAAGTTAAGTGCCTGAACTCTGGAGCCAGCCTGCCTGGGTTTGAATCCTGCCTCTGCCTCTTACTAGCTGTGTGACCGTCAGCAAGTTATTTAATCTCTCTGTGCCTTGGAGTCCTTATCTGTAAAATAAGATAGAACAGTGCCTCCTTATAAGGTTGTCATGAGGATGAAATTAAGGATAAAGTGCTTAAAGTCATGTCTGGCACGAAGTAAATGCTATATAGTGTTTCTTTTCTGTTCTTTTCATTTTTTAGAAAAAGGTGAAGAAAGCCTCACAACAGCTCTTAGGATAGAGTACTACTGTTAGTTGCATCTTAGGGAGTAAACAGCAAAGAGAGATGAGTTCACATACTTGAGGTCACACAGCTCATACATGGCAGGGCTGGGATTAGAGCCCAGGGTTCACTGTAGCAGGAGCTGTGCTGGTCCCATCTTGCCATCCACCCTGCAGGAGAGGACAGCAGGGGTCCTGCCAGAGGGTAAGGTCCATGGCAACTAAGAACCAGAAGGGAGTGCTGCCCCACCCACAGAGCCCAGCTGGGGCTGGGTAGGGGCACAAAGACTCAGTGGCCGGTGGAGGAGGGAGAGAAAGGAGAAGGCGGCTGAGGCTCGCCAGGATCCTAGCATCCAAAATTCCTGCTGCAGCTGAGAAGGAAGCATGGCCGGGCTGAGCTGCCACAGAGCTAGGCTCTGGGTCACCACCAAAGCCCCATGCTCCTTGCCTAGATTGAGCTGGAGCCCATGTAAATCCTTGCATTCATCAATAGTACATTCCACAAATGGGGTTCTTATTTCCAGCTCTGTGACCTTAGGCAAGCAGCTTGACCTTGCTGGACCATGCGCCTTGAGGTCGTTATGGGGCACGAGTGAGTTAGCGGATGGGAATATAAAGTTCCTATCGCAGCCCAGCACAGGGCAGGAGGTGTTCAGGATATGGAGGTTCCCTTCCCCTCTCTGCTCAATGCCCAGGCACCGCGGCTGACCCTTGGTCAGTAGAGCCCACCCAGACGAATGCCCAGGTGGACACTTGTGTCTCTGCGGTTATCTTAGGGTAGAGAATCAGAGGCTTATAGATGTCTTTGCCGCTTCCACGGGATCTCTGGGAGCCGAAAACTGAGCTTTAAGAAATAACTATAGTCCAAAGGTGAGTATAAATATAATCAGGTTTTCATCATGTTCTTCCTGCAAAATTCTCTTGGAAATGACAACCAACCTCTATTCTATTGCAGGGAACTAAGGGAAAAGGGTTCAGCCCAAAGCAGAAGGGACTGTGGTGATCACGGTGACCTCCTGAGGCCAGCATGGTGGTAGCAGCCAGAGACAGCAGCTGAGTGAGACCCCAAGGGAGGGATGAGCCAGGCAGTGTGTGGTTGGAGTTCTCCCAACACGTCTCGTTTTCCTCACCTCCAGATCGCACACATGCACACACACACATGCGCGCACACACCCCTTACACACTCCGGCCCGAAGGTTTCTGCAGGACTCCTTCCTGGCGCTCTCTCCGTTGCTGCCAGCATCGCACCATGCTGCAAGGCTTTGCACACTTTCCTTCCAAAGTGAAGGAGACCCTCTGGCCATCTGAGGCTCGGTCTGAAGCAACAGCCTCAGAGCGCAATCTCAGGCGTGCAGGAAGTGTGCCGCGTGCCACAGACGTTATCTCACTTAATCTCATTAGCAGGAAATGTCTTTAAAGTCTTATGTTGGTGCTTAAAAATTCATGAGCAGTTTAGCCCTTAATAAAGCCAGGCTTTTTAAAATTTGAAATGAGATTGAGAAAATTGTCGTCATCGGAATTCCCTTCAGAGGCAACACTCAGCTGAGACTCTTGGTTGTAGGGAGGAGGCTGATGGTGGCAGAGGGGGCAGTGGGGATGGCAGAGAGTGGGGGGAGCATGCCAAGGGGACATTCAAGTGAGAAAAGGTGACACTAAATCGCTGCATATTATGTGGAGTGAGGAGGAAAGAGGGTATGTCTGGGGGTGGGGAGAGTGTGTGTGTGTATGTGAGAGAGAGAGAATGTGTATGTGTGTGTATGAGAGTGTGTGTGTATGTGAGAATGTGTGTGTGTGAGTGTGTGTGAGACAGTGTGTGTATGTGAGAGAGAATGTGTGTGTGAGTGTGTGTGTATGTGAGAGAGAATGTGTGTGTGAGAGTGTGTGTGTATGTGAGAGAGAATGTGTGTGTGTATGTGAGAAAGAATGTGTGTGTGTGAGTGTGTGTGAGACAGAGACAGTGTGTGTATGTGAGAATGTGTGTGTGTGTGTATGAGAGAGAATGTGTGTGTGTGAGTGTGTGTGTATGTGAGAAAGAATGTGTGTGAGTGTATGAGAATGTGTGTGTGAGAGTATGTGTGTATGTGTGTGTGAGTGTGTGTGTATGTGAGAGAGAATGTGTGTGTATGAGAATGTGTGTGAGAGAGTATGTGTGTATGTGTGTGTGTGAGTGTGTGTGTATGTGAGAAAGAATGTGTGTGTGTATGAGAATGTGTGTGTGAGAGTATGTGTGTATGTGTGTGTGAGTGTGTGTGTATGTGAGAGAGAATGTGTGTGTGAGAGTATATGTGTGTGTGAGAGAGAATGTGTGTGTGTGTATGTGAGAAAGAATGTGTGTGAGTGTGTGTATGAGAATGTGTGTGTGAGAGAGTATGTGTGTATGTGTGTGTGTGTATGTGAGAGAGAATGTGTGTGTGAGTGTGTGTCTGAGAATGTGTGTGTGAGAGAATGTGTGTGTGTGTGTGTGTATGTGAGAAAGAATGTGTGTGTGTGAGTGTGTGTCTGAGAATGTGTGTGAGAGAGTATGTGTGTATGTGTGTGTGTGAGTGTGTGTGTATGTGAGAGAGAATGTGTGTGTGAGAGAGTATGTGTGTGTGTGTGAGAAAGTGCATGAGTGTGTGTGCATGTGTGTGTGTAGGGTGTGCAAGATCGAGCAGAGAGATTGAAGCGAGTGAGGCTGGGAGCTGCTTTAAGGAGGAAGAGAGGGAAAGAAAGAGAAAGGCTTGCCTGTCAGAGGAGGAGCTGGAGAAGAAAATGTCAGCTGGAGTTCATGCCGGGGAAGGGAGATGGGCTGTGTGCTGCGCTCCTCTTAGCAGAGGCCTTGAAAATCTTCAGCAGGACTCGGCCCGTGTCCCCTGGACTTTGGTATCCTCGGCAGTGCCTTGGACCTCACTGGGTACTGGAACCCACTGGTCTGTCTTTCCCACTAGACTGTGGTTGTCTCAGGGGTAGGCAATGTGTGGCTTCCTCCCCCAGCCTCAGGCCTAGCCCAGTGCCAGGACTCATCAATATTGTTTGAACTGGCTGAGCTCCAAGCAGGTGGGTTTGGAGGTTTTCACTGTTGTTTGTTTTCTAGGTTGGTCTTATTGAACAAGGCAGGCAGCCTGGGGTCAGACCCAAATTCTTGCCTGCCCCGTTTCAGTCCTGCCTGGAGAATGGGATGGGCCTGACTCCCTCAGGCTGGAGTCCAGATGAGTTCCTGGGTGCAACAAAGGAGGCAGTTGGAGAATGGGGACTGCCCAGTGGGAGGGACGCGGAGCCAGTGTTGTTGTTGAGAGGGCAGAGGGCAGAAGGGACTCCTTCTCTTGGCAGTTGGTCCAGCTCTGGGCTACCTTGCCCATCCTGAGCCCTAGGAAAGAAAACCAAAGGAGCCTTGCAGTGCAGGCCTGTGTGGTCCAGAAAAAGAAAGGTAAAACCTCCCATGGCTGCTGCTTTCGGTCCGAGAGGTGTCAGGCTGAGCTACTCCGGCTGCTTTTCCTCTCTGGGTGAGGGTGCACCAACACGAACATACAGAGTGGCTGCTTCTACACAAAGGGACCCCAGGAGAGCAGGAGAGGCATTTGCGGGACGTCACGGGGAACTTGTTGTCCACCTGGAAGGGGCTGCCAGTCAGACTCTTCTTTGGGGAGAGGAGACAGGTAGCGCCCCTGTGGGGTGCCAGGGGTTGCCCATCGCTCATCAACGGTGGGGCCAGTGCCTTAAGGAGCTTGGGGAAGGAGAACACGCCTGCGCAGCATCAGCCCAGCTCTAGTGTGAGTCATCACCAAGTAGCTGATGGCAGCTGTGGAACAAGAGCAGGTACAGGATGGGGGCCCCAGTTGGGAGAGAAGAGTGGAAGAGGCATGTGTGGGGTGAGAGCTGGAGGCATGAAAAGGTGGACGGACGTGGAGGGTACGTGCTCCTCACAACAGCAACTGCAGCCAGCCAGCCTGAGCACAGGGCCCTGGGAGTTTGGGAATGGAAGCCATAGGGCTGAGTGAGAAGGTGGAGGTGAGCTTCCTCATTACAGGGGCCAGGGAATGCTGACGAATAAACAGCCATTGTTTACTGAGCCCTTGCTGCATGCCGGGCGCATAGCCAGGCCTTCACACCCATGACAACAATGGCATTTCCTAGGTGCTGGGCACGTTCTGAGCACATCACTGCCCTCACTCACGTGGCTCTCACAAACCAGAGGGCGGAACAGACCACAGAGAGGTTAAGTGGCTAGTCGGAGGTCACCCAGGATCAGGACCCCTGACCCCCTGACCCCTGCCAACTACCGCTTCTCCAGATACGACTGCCTGGTAGATATTCTCCCCACTTTACGGACGAAGAAACTGAGGCTCAGAGGGATTAACTGAGCAGGGAAGGAGCGCTCTCATTGTGCCAGGCTCCGTGCTAATCACGTTCCCATCTGTTATTCCCTCCATTCTGGCCACAGCTGTGTGAGGTGGAGATTACGAACCCCAGGTTACAGAGGAGAAAACGGGGCGGGGAAAGGAGGGATAAGTCATTTGTCAAGATTTGATCGAAGAATCAGCATGAAGTCTGCAGAGTTTTCAGCAATTCTCATTCCCTCAGGGAGCCACAGCTACAGCACCCACATTTCAGGTCCCAGTAATCCCCCCAGGCCTGGGGGTGAGATGGGTGGGGTCCCAAAAAGACCCTTCTCCTCCAGAGCCCAGCTCAGGGACCCAGGCTGGGGTGAGATGGGCGGGGTCCCAAAAAGACCCTTCTCCTCCAGAGCCCAGCTCACTGCACCCAGCCACTTCCTGCTGCAGGAAATGCAGACCAGGACGATTCCCGTTCCCCAGGGCTGCAGGAGGAGTCCAGGGGAAGGGGCTGTGTGGAAGGCTGCAGAATCCAAGTGCAGGAAGGAAAAGCATCCTCTCCAGGGTCTGGGTTCCGATTCTGGCTTAACCTTTGCGGTCTGTGAGCTGATCAGAGCCTCAGTTTCCTGTCAGATAAGAATGGTCACCCTCCCTGCCTCGGGGCGGAACTGTGAGGACCAGATAGAAAGGGCCCTGGGTACAGTGCTGCTCTGGCCGGACCCCAGGAGTAAGGTCTGAGATGAGGATTCCTGTACAAGGGATGCATCAAGGGTGTGCTCTCGGGGGAGCTGGTGACAGCGAGAGAGGCACCCAGCCAGGGTACATGCAGGAGGCTGGGGAGGGGTGCCCGCAGTGTAGACCATGCCTCTGGGTTGGTCAGACTCAAAGCAAGGCCCTCTGCCACTGGCCAAGCGTCCCACCCTGGCTTCCAGTTCTCTGCACTCAGGGTCAAAGTGGCTCCAGCGGCCTGAAGGCCATCAGACGCCAAAGCACACAGAAGCCAGGGGTGGGGTGGGGCACTCAGAGTTGGTAAGCAGCAGCCAGCGGGATTTGGGTGCAGCACAGACACTGTCACCTGTGCCTGACACACAGCAGGTGCTCATTAAACAGGGTCAGTAACTACTGGCACCCACAGAGCTGGGACAAGGACCCTTGGGCCTGGGGCAAATCGTGTGGCCACTCAGCCTTGGCAGGTGTATCGGTTTTCTGTTGCTGCTGAAACAAATGACCACTCCCCTCAGTGGGTTAAGCTGGTATTCGTGGATTGCATTCTCTTACGGTTCTGGAGGTCAGAGGTCGAAAATCAGGATGGCAGCAGGGGTGAGCTCTTTCTGAAGGCCTCGGGAGAATCTGTTTCCTTGCCTTTTTCAGCTTCTAGGAGCTGCCTGCATTCCTTGGCTTGGGGCCCCTTCCTCACATCCCTCCAGCCTTCACTTGCAGCATTACCTCTCCTGCTGGATCTTCTGGCCTTCCCCTTGTGATAGCACTGGGCCTGTTCTGATAGCACAGGATACCCTCCCCATCTCAAGACCCTTAGCTGAATCATAGCTGCAAAGGCCCATTCTACCATGTTAGGTAACATATTCACAGGTTCCGGGGACGAGGGTGTGGGTGCCTTTGTGGGCCACTATGCAGTCAACCACAGCAGGGGAAGGACAGGGACCTCAGCCTCCCCAAGATGGATACACAGCCCTGCCTTTGTCTCAAGGGGACAGCTCTACTCCAGAGCTCCCTGTGGGATGGGGCTGAGACTAGACTTCAACTGGACCCACATCTTTGCCTGGCTTCTTCCCTTACTTTCTTGTTTCTCTTACTCCTGTAGATTTCACCCCAGACACCCCCTGCAAACAATAAATTACTTGCATAAGACTCCCTGCTTCTGGAGAAACTGACCTATGCCACTTTGTAACATTATCCCCATTTCACCGACCTGGAAGCTGAGGTGCAGAGAGAATGATTATATCTTGCCCAAGGTTACACAGAGAGTCAATGGCCGAGCTAGGACTGGACCCCAGTCTCTCAATTCTCAGTTCTGAGCTCCCCATCCCTCCTGTTTGTCTAAGGGCCAGCGAGGGGGTCTGGGGAAGATCAGAGAGCCAGTCCCCACATAGCTCGCCCTTCTCAGAGTTGTCATCATGCTGCTGAGCTGGCTACCTGCCGGCCAGAGCCTTTTTCTTCCTACCTCTTCTAAGTCCTTTGTTAAGGAAGTACACTTTGAAGAGACTTCTGGCTGTTTTGCTTTGAATTTCCGCAACAGCTCTTTTGCCCCAAATCCTGGCAGCTTGGCTTGAGACCAGACTGTCCATCTGGTCCCCTGGGATGGTGTGAGAGGGATCTGATAGTCCTGGAGCGGGAGGCCGAGACAGAGGCAGGCCACCCCATGCCCTGAACCCCCTTCAGAAGACCCAGGCCGCAACACAGCAATGGTCCAAGCTAACACAACTCAAGTCTTGTGCTGCTGATTTTCGGTCTCTCCCCACTCCATCCCTTCCTTTCTCTGCTCCAGGTCCCAGTTGCATCTGTGGACCATGGGCTCTCTGCCTTCTGGCCTCTGATGACTGCAGCCAATGGAAGGGCCTGGCAGAAGGAGAGACCGGTGTTTATTCCTCCTGGATCCTTGCCCTTTCAGGCCTAGGGATGGTCACAGTTTCCCAGCGATGCTAAGCCCCCACTGCCTCTCCATCCCTTCTCGTGTGTGATGGGCAGTCATGGCCCTCAAGTTGTCCATGTCCTAATCCCTGGGATCTGTGAACCTGCCACCTTATATAGCAAATGAGACTTTGCAGGTGTGATTAAATTAGCCAGGTGCAGTGGCTCACACCTGTAATCCCAGAACTTTGGGAGGCTGAGGCAGGCGGATCACTTGAGGTCAGGAGTTTTGAGACCAGCCTGGCCAACATGACAAAACCTCGTCACTACTAAAAAATACAAAGATTAGCTGGGTGTGGTGGTGGGCGCCTGTAATCCCAGCTACTCGGGAGGCTGAGGCAGGAGAATCGCTTGAACCTGGGAGGCAGAAGTTGCAGTGAGCTGACATCATGCCACTGCACTCCAGCCTGGGTGACAGAGCAAGACTCCATCTCCAAAAAAAAAAAAAAAAGATTTAAAAAGATGTGATTAACTGACTGATCTTTAGATGGAGAGATTATACTGAATTATCCAAGGAGTGGGGGGCTGATGATGTAATTAGGGTCCTCATAAGAGGGAGGCAGGAGGGTCAAGGTGATCTGATGATGGAAGCAGAGGTGGCAGTTATGTGGCCAGGAACCAAGGCAAGCCAGGGGAGGAAAGCGATGGATTCTCCCCTGGGGCCTCCAGAAGGAACCAGCCCTGCTGACACCTTGATGTTAGCATTTTGGACTTGTGACTTCCAGAACTGTAAGGAAATAAGTTTGTGTTGTTTTAAGCCACTAAATGTGTGGTAATTTTTTACAGCAGGACTGGGATATTAATACACTGCACTTCTGTAAATACCCTCTTAATTAAATTATCTTCAGTTAAAGCCTCAAATGTGTTTTGTATTTCCTGCCAGGACCTGAGTCATACAACTACTGATATGTTTCAGAAATGGTGTCAATTATTTTATTTATCTCTCATCACCCATGTTGCTGGTGGGGAAGGTGGGACTTAGGTCCCACAGTCCATAGTAAGAGGTGGCATCCAACCCTCTGGCTCCAGGACCTGAGTCACAACCCGGCAGGCTGCTGCTCGCCACCGTTAAAGGAGGAGCCGATAGCAAGGGAAGGAGCCCTCATGAAAGTGAGAACCACCCGTACCCCCACCCCGAAGGACACAGGCCCAGGCTCAAGCTGGGTGGGGCGAGTGCAGCCCGGCTGTTCAGGGGCATGAACACTTCACTTCTTGCTTCTGAGGACTCAAAAACACACCCAGGTGCTTTTCAAGGTTTAGCTGAACCCAAGGAACAGCATTTGAATTGATAACTGTCAACCCTCAGTTTCCTCTTCCACAAAATGGGAATTTAAATGCCCATCTTGTAGGGTGGCATTGTGAAAATTAAAGTACACATGAGGAATGAGGACCACATGGTAATTACCCAATAAATGGTGATCACTCTTATTTTAGCATCTATCATAGATGCTAAAACTCTAGCACAGTTCTAGGTACCGGGGATAAATCAGAGAATAAAATGGACAAAACTCCAACCCTCATGAGACGTTCATTTTGGTGACCTGAAACAGACAATCAACAAATAACTACATTTTGTTTGGAGACTCTGTTGCCCAGGCTGGAGTGTAGTGGCCTGATCACAGCTCACTGTAGCCTCAATCTCCCAGGCTCAAGTGATTCTCCTTCCTTGGCCTCCCAGATAGCTAGGACTACAGGCATGTGCCCCCACACCCAGCTGATTTTTGAAAAGTTATTTAAGTGATGAGGTTTCACTATGTTGCTCAGGCTAGTCTGGATCTTGTGGGCTCAAGTGATTCTCACATCTCAGCCTCCCAAAGTTCTGGGATTAAAGGCAGGAGCCACCATGCCTGGCCAACTAAATTACTGAGTGGGTCAGAGGATGGTAAGAGGTGGAGGGTAGGGCACTGGAGGAGGGGGATGCTGTGATTTTACATAAATTGGTCAGGGGCAACTTCGCAGAGAAGATGATGTTGGTTTTTGAGCATCTCCTTGTTGCTTCATCTATTGACGTGTTGATGTCCTTGTATTTGCTTCGGTATAATTGGTGCTAATGGGTGGCTGTCTCTTGAACCCTGGGTGAGGTAAGGATGAAGGCTCAGTGTGCCTCGTGCATGTGTGAGGATGGGTGTGCTCCCCAGCTTTCCCTTCCCCCGCCAGCCATTTACTGACTCTCAGCCTTTGCCCAAGCTTTGCCCTCCACCTGATATGCATCCTTCCCCTTGCCAAATGTCCTCCCATCCATCAAGACCGCAGCATGGCCTCTCTTATTGTCCTTGGTGACCTCCTTCTTCCTTGGGAAGAACTGAGGGCCCCTTCCATGCATTCAAGCAATTCTCCTTCTTCAGCCTGCAGAGTAGCCGGGATTACAGGAGTGTGCCACCATGCCCGGCTAATTTTTGTATTTTTGGTAGAAATGGGGTTTTGCCATGTTGGTCAGGCTGGTCTGGAACTCCTGACCTTGGGCGATCCGCCCGCCTCAGTCTCCCACAGTGCTGGGATTACAGGCGTAAGCTGCCATGCCCAGCCTCATGCATTCTCCTAACACACCTTTATTTTTTATAGATGAGGAAACTGAGGCACAGAGAGGCTAAGGCCATTCATGTGAACCCACAGAGTCTGACTGCAGAGTAGAGCTCTAAAAATGATCTAATTTTGAAAAGTTAATTTATGCATATGGTACAAAATTCAAAAGATACACAAAGTAATGGAATGAAAATTTAGTCTCTCTCCCAGGAGTATCCACCACATGTATTTTTGTTGGAATGCCCTTCCAGAGATAATCTGTATATAAACATACATGTATTTGAAATTTACATTTAACACAAATGGGAGGACAGCAGCTTGTGCATGGCCCCTTGCCTTTTCCTGCAGGTAGCAGCATCTGTCTTGAGATGGCTCTATATCCATGCACACAGGCTGCCACTCCACCGATGCTCCATGCAGTGCTGGGAGAACTTGGGGCTGGAGGGCTGAGCCCCTGGTTCAAAGCATGCACACAGCATTGAGCAGCCACGCCTACCCTGTGGCCTTGGCCTCCCTGAATGCATAGTGGAACAGAAGCACCCTGGAAGGTCACACGACCCCATCAGAACCCAAGCATGGCACTTCCTTTCCTGCCCTCTGTTCCCGGTCAGAAGGCACTGGCTGTTGCAGGATGTGTTTGTCAGAACAGTAGAGGATGGAGAAGACATACATCTATAAGTCTCTCATTCAAAAGAGAGGCTCCAGGGAGACCATCCCAGGCCCCAAATAACTCCAAGGTAAAAGCTGGTGTACAGCAAGGAAAATGGGAGAGGCCCTTTGGTCGCTATCAGGTTATCTGTCTGGGACAGGCAGGTGAACTCGATGTCCAGTAAAAATTCCTACACTCATGCCTCTGGGTCCCAATTTCTGATCTCTGGGACTCTGAGGCACAGACCTAGCCCTCATGGTCCTTGCACCTGCTTCAGAAGCAAGTCATTTCTCAGCCTCCTGGGCAGCTGCTGGCCGAATTGCAGAATCATTGCACTGTAAACCCCGAGAGGTCCTCTCACCTAGCTGGTTTTTAAGACATGGGCCCTGTGCAGTCCAGTCCACTGCTCTGCTAGCTTTTTTTCCTTGAATGCCTCCAGTGACAGGAATCTCACACCCTTTCAAAGGCATTTAGGGGGATTCCTCGCCACCAAATGTCAGAACTAGAAGGCATCTTAGGAATCTCTTCGCCAACCCCTTTATTTTTTCTAATTATGCTTTTTCCTGCCTTGTACCTTATCCAATACAGACCTAGCTCTCTTCTTCTGGCAGGCGTCTTTATTTTCCTCTCATTTAACATTTTTTTAACTGCTACATAATATTTGTACATATTTATGGGGTGCATGTGATATTTTGTTACAGGCATAGAGTGTGTAATGATGAAGTCAGGGAATTTGGGATATCCATCATCTCGAGTGTTTATCACTTCTATGTATTGGGAATATTTCAAGTCCTCTCTTCTAGCTATTTTGAAATATCCAATACATTCATTAGCTCTCATCACCCTACTTTGCTATGGAAATGGCTGGCTTTGTAATTGCTGCAGTGTGGGAAAGGCCCTCTTTCATGAAGGAAAAGCACCACCAAAGACAAGACCGATTCTGGCTGAGGTCAGGTTTCCATAACAAAGTGCTACCAATTGAGTGGCTTAAACAAAAGGTTTTTGTTGCTCCCAGTTCAGGAGGCTCGGAAGGCCAAGATCAAGATGCCAGTGATTTGGCTTCTGGGTGAGGGCCCTCTTCCTGGTTTGCAAATTGTTGCTTCCTGCCTCTCCTTACAGGGTGGATGATCTCTCTCTCTCTCTCTCTCTGTCTTTCTTATAACAGCACTAGTCCCATTCCTGGGGGCTCCACCCTCATGATCTAATCACCTCCCAAAGGTTCCACCCCCAAATATCATCGCATTAGGGATGACGGCTTCAACATAGGAATTTGGGGACACAGACATATTTAGCCAATAGCAAATCCCTACTCCCCACCCTAGCTGTCCTCTCCAACTCCACCCAGCCAGGATGGGAAGTACCTGGCCATTGTGCTACTCCCTGGGCCTCCAGACTCTCGGCTCCCTTTGCTACTCATGCTCAGATGCCACCTGAGTCCTTCTCAGCACAGCACTCCAGGAGCTGCTCCAACCACTGGGAATCGGCATGGAAGATGACACCCCTGCCATCCTGTCCTTCCACCGAGGCAGCCCTGCAGATGAGAGAGTTTGCAAACCCACCCGCCTGCAGGGTTGTTTCCAGTCCAACAAGACCAAAGGCCTCTCATGGCCCTCAAGCCGCCTGAGCCCCTGCCCCCAGCTCCCTGCGTCCGAGCCGCCTGCTGCGGAAGCCACTTTCCCACAGAGTTCAGTCTTCATCATGCCTCGCTTCCCGAATGCCATACTCCACCCCAATCTCCAAAAATGGGTTCAGCCTCTTCCCCAAGTCTGGAGCGCCCTTCTTGGTCTTTTCTGTGTATCCAGATCGCCAACCTTGGAGGGCCCCTTTACATGCAGCTGAGGTTGAACCACTGCAAGGTGATCTAAGAGAACTTTCCACACACACCCTCAGTTTGTACCACAGCCAGACCTTCCTGCAAAGTGCTTTTATGGGTTTGTTTATTCATTGTCCACGCTTACTAAGGGGCTACATGTTGATCGGAGTATTTACCTGGGGCCAGGTACCACGCTGAGACTTACTCACTTCATCCCATTAAATCTTCATGACATTCCTATAAAGTAGGTCTTTTTATAAGCCTCGTTTTTGGGAAATGGAGGCTAAAAGCTTGATGGGCTTATCAAATTTGCCTAACTGGTCAGCGGCGACCTCAGGATTTGAATCCCAGCCTGACCCCAGAGCTGGCATGGGTAGCCCCGTCTCTGCACAGCCACACCCTCGTGGGTATAGCTCCCCATTCTCTTCACCTGTTGTGTCCCACGCACCCTTCAGACCTCAGCTTGGCAGGGAAGGGGGCCCTCTCTGACCTCCACTGAGTCCCAGACACACTTTCACTGAGAGAGCACTTGTCACCGTGGCCATTTTTATTTATTCGTGTCATTATTTGAATCATGGCTGTCTCTTTCTGCCCCCTCCACAGACCATAAGTTCCACGGAGGCAGGATTATGTCTGCTTTTTACTGCTTTTCTCAGGGTTCTTTAGCAGAATGCCTGGCACATGTTTGTTGGATGGATGGATGAGAAAAGAAGGATGGAAAAAAAGAAGGAAGGAGGGGAAGAGAGGGGAGGGGAGGGAGGGAAGGGAAGGGAAGGGAAGGGAAGGGAAGAAGGGAAGGGGAAAAAAAGGAAGGAAGCAGATTCTAGATACAAATTCCAGCTTCCCAGCCAGCCAGCCACAACTGTAAAGACAGAGACCCGTTTCTACTTCTCTAAGCAGCAGGGATCTCAAGCAAAGGACAGAAGCTACAGAGGCAACTTTGCTTCCTGGCTATGTGACCTTAGGCAAATGCTCCACCTCTCTGAGCCTCACCTGCAAAATGGAGATGGTAGTACTCACTTATAGGAAGGTAGTGAGGATTAAACGGGAGCAGGAGAAGGAGCGCCCTGTAAACAGCAAGAACTTGCCCACAGTGAGTTCCGATTATGCTTCCAGATTTCCCTGAGCCTGGTGCCTCTCACAGGGGGTCCATCAACAGTAGCCGGCTCTCCCCACCCCCTCCCCCGCACTGCGTGCCATTAGCCTATTAGCCTTGGTAGTGAGGGCAGCCTGTGCAAATCCAGGGAAGAAGCAATCTAGGAGTGGGCTTGTGAGTGGGCTCCCCCCATGGGCTCATTTTTCCCAAACGGATCTTCCCGAAGGCTGCTAAGACTCTGATGAGAAGATGGTAAAGGAGCAGAGTGGGGCATGCGTTCTGAGCACTGTGGTCGAACTGGGAGGTGCAGAGATGAGATCGTCAGAGGTAATGTGTCCTGTAAAGCCCTCTCTCCTGCCACCCTCCTGTTAGTACCTGGCTCACCTTCTGCCTGACTGGGCATGGCACTGATTCTTATCAGCAATCAGTTGTCAGGACCCCAGGTCAGAGGCCCAGTGCTAAGTAACCAGGCAGCTTTGGGACCCTGAGTTTGTTTAGGGGACCTCCCTCAGCCTCAGATCAATTCATGAAGGATGATGACCTCTAGGGCAGGGGTCCTGAACTTCCTTTCCAGGTCAGGACCAGCCCTCCTCACTTCTCCCATCATCCAAGGACAGGTAGCTTTGTTGACAGATCCTTCCAGGAGCTCTCTGGAGCCTTGGTTTTCTCATCCGTAAAATGGGATAATAAGGCCCAGCTCACAGGCTGACCTGTGCACCCAGTGAGTTCATCTGGGAAAGAGTATGATACACAGGAAGGGGAAGTGCCTGTACCCAGGCTCTTGCCCTCCTTTGGTTCCCAGGTAACCCTCAAGCCCGCATCCCTGGAGCAGCAGGCCCAGGCGAGAGGTCATCGCCGGCAACCCCAGGCCTCTCCTTTCCTGCGAGGCCCAGCCTTCAGCAAAGACTGTGAAGCTGACTGCAGTTGCCTCGGCAGCAGCCTGATGCTGAGGTCAACACTGTCATCTTGCTGGAGCGTGGGAGTCGGTGCAAACATGGCTCCTCGTCAGCCAGGAAGACGCCCAGCCTGGCACAACCTTCGGTTCTGACTCCCATCACCTCCTGTTGACAGCGTCTGGCTGGCATCCTAATCGCTCATTGGACAAATTGCCAGGGCAGCGGTAGACAGCTGGCATGTGTTAACTCACTCGGTCCTCACAGCGGTCCCATGGGGAAGGCGGTTATCATCTGCATTATTGTATGGCCAGAGAAACAGTGGCACAGAGGAGTGAAGTGGCCTCAGGATTGGCACTGAGGCAGCCCTGGCTCTGGGGGTTGAGGCCCTCAACACTGCCCTAGATCAGAGGTTTCATAGGATTTGTCTGTTAAAACCCCAGCTGCGGGGCCCATCCCTTGTGCTTCGGATCCAGTAGGGCTGAGACTCACGGTGCTGGGGCCTCACTGCTCAGAGACTGGGCAGCTGCAGCACCCAGTGCTGGTTGGAAATGCAGACTCCCAGGCCCCGCCCTGGTCCTACTCAATTGGAATTCAATCAGAATTCACATTTTAGCAAAATCCCAGGCCATTTGTGAGCCCACTACAGCTTACAAAGCTGACTCTAAACCACCACATGGAAAAGGACCCATTACTTCTGGGGCTTACATACCTGTGTGGGAGGCAGAAACAAATATATGAGATAATCTCAGAGGGCAACGTGTTCTATGTAGGGATAAAACAGAGCCACAAGGAGTCAGGCACTGGAAGTCGTCTGTGCTGTTTTAGGAAGAGTGGTCAGGGGAAGCCTCTCTGAGCTGGTGACACTGGAACTGAGGCCTGAGGGAAGAGGAGAGGCCAGCACTTCACAATCAGAGGAAGAGCGCTGACAGCCTGGGAGGGGCACTGAGCAGCCGCCCCCAAAGGACTCAGACACAGACATGGTGCAAGCTGGCAAGATGGGTGCGCTGCAGACAGACGTAGAGGAAATTCTGAGGGTTGGAGGGATGGCTGGGCCTCAGGGTCAGGCACCGGAGATTCAGATGCAGGCGAAACCCAGGCCCCACACCATAGGAGTGCACAGTTCAGTAGAGAGATAAAGTTAGGAACACAAAATTGATAAAACAACACAGAGGGTGCCAAGTCAGGGAGGGACAGAGATAAGATTCATGGAAACTTGATGTCCCCTGAGTGGTTGGACCACTTGGTGCCCGGCACGGTGCTGTGAGCTTTCTCTCTCTGTCTCACACAGGCACACACACACACACACACACATGGCTGTCACACAACACACACACACACACACTTATCACACAATGATTAAGAGCAGGGCACAGGCATGGTGGCTCACGTCTGTAAGTCTCCCAACACTTTGGGAAGTCGAGGTGGGCGGATCACTTGAGGTCGAGAGTTTAAGACCAGCCTGGCCAACAAGGCAAAACCCCGTCTCTACTAAAAACACAAAAATTAGCTGGGCACGGTGGTGGGCACCTGCAATCCCAGCTACTCAGGAGGCTGAGGCAGGAGAATCCCTTGAACCCGGGAGGTGGAGATTGCAGTGAGCCGAGGTGGGAGATTATGCCACTACACTCCAGCCTGGGTGACAGAGTGAGATTCTGTCTCAAATAAAAAAAAAAAAAAAAAAAAGAAAGAAAAAAGAAAGAAAGAAAAGAAAGAAAAGCAGGGACCTGGAGCCAGGCTTCCCTCCACAGAGTCCCAGTCCCATCTCGGCTGCTGATGAGGTTCTTGCGCCTGTTCCTTCACTTCCCTGTACCTTGGTTCCCTCTTCACAGATGGGAAATAACACCAGCCTAGTGGGGTTGATGTGCGGATTAGGTGTTTGTAAAGTCCTTCAAACAGTACTTGGCATCTAGCAAGTACTATGTGAATATCAGCCACTGTGATTCTTTTATCCGCTGACCCTACAATTCGCTGAGACAGGTGGATTAGCATCCTCATTTTGCAAACAGAGAAAATGAGGCTCAGAGAGGTCCAGCAGCTTCCCCAACCGGAATATCTGTCTGCCTGACACCAAGCTTGGAGGGAGCCCGATCTCTTCCAGCTGGGGTGAGTGGGTGATGACTGCTGGAGGAGACATCTGAGCCGGGTCCTGTGGGGTGGGAAGAATTTGATCCTGTAGACAAAGGATTTGGGTGGAGGGTGGAGTGAGCGAGGAGCAGCATTCCTGGTGGAGGGAATAGAATAATCAAACACACAGAGGGAGTAAGTTTGGGAAGCAGATGGAGAGTAGGGAATACCACCATTTGGCCTTGAACACACAGGCCGCTAACAGGGGACATATGGCTGGACCAGGTCAAAGAGGGCTCAAGGCTGGGAGCTTTAGGATTGGTTTTGTGAGAGCCACAGAAAGATCTAGCCCCAACCACCATATTCCAAGCCACCATGGGAGCCACTGGGCATCTGCAGACAAACGTGACCTCATTTCCAAAGGCCAAACTCATTCCCACTTTAGAAGGCCTGGCACTGGCCTTGGTTCTCAGCTGGGCCTTAAGCCACACGACCCAGCATTAGGTCACATCCTATGGCCAGAGCTTATTTCTCAGGGCAGAACCCGCCAGGTAGGAAAGTGGGACCCAGCAACACAGCAAACCCAAAGGCAAGCGGTGCCTACTGAGTGGCAACAGCTGTGTGGCTCAAGGTCTTCAGCCTGTGCTGCAGACCTCCACGGAGGCCCTGCCAACGGTAATGTTCTCTTCCCTGGCTGGCTGTCAAGGAAAGCCAGAGAGCTCTATCCTCGGCCCTCAGCCAGCTGGAATGGGCACTGCCAAGGAAACTGGCACTGTTTTGGGAGACAGCTGGCCCTCTGAGGCCAGGAAGAAGCATGTTCACAGGTGGGGGCAAGCCAGGAGGCTGTCCCCAGCCTCAAGATGCGAAGAAGGGTTTGCACCTCAGCCTTGGCACCTACTTATTACAGGACCTTGTGCATGTCACTTCCCCATCTGGGGCCTTGATTTCTCATCTGTAAAATAGGGATGGTGGTAATTTACACTTTTGCTGGTCTGTGTGTTGTTTCCTTGTGGTTGTCAAATTAATTGTGCACTTGTTTACTTCCTGTGTTCACACTGGTCTGCACACTTCCTGAGGACTAGAAACACATGTGTCACGCCATTCAGCACACAGTGTTTGATTGATTAAGAGACTATTGCAAAGATCAAATGAGATGGGGAATGAGAAAGCACTTAGCAAAATATGAAATGCAAAAGATACCTACGATAGTATCAGGCTCTTATCTCACCATGACATGGCCCAGCCTCAGCACATGAAAGCGTCACTCCAGGTGGTGACAAGGATGAGAAAACACAGATGGGAATGATCAACATTGAAAAGGCAGGCAAAAATAATAACAATTTGCTGATGGTACGATTTTCTACCTTGAAAAATTCAAACTCTGCTGGGGAACCATGAGTGGCTCTAGTAAGAAAGTCTGGTAAAATAACTGGATAGAAGAACTAGGTAAAAATTAATTGTCTTCTCATTTAGTTACTATTTTTAATTTCAAGATGTTATTTAAAAAAAGATCTCGCTCATAATAGCAGCAACAAGCTGAAAAACTCCTAGGAAATATACTTAACAAGAAGTGTTGCAAGTGCTATATGGAGAAATCTTTAACACTTCATTCCAGGAGGGGGGAAAGAATATGTGAATAAATAGAGACACATTCAGTTTCTAGAAAGGAAGTCCCAATGGTAAAGATGTCAATTCTCCATGACAGAATTAATACATGTAATGTAATTCCAAGGAAAATAGCAGTGGGAGCATGAAGTTTATTTGGAAGAGTACTTGCTTAAGAATAGCCGAGAAAATTTGGGACAAGAATAATAATGAAATAGTGATAAGCAGATCTTACCTAACTTGCTAACCAAAACATAGGATGAAATGACAGTCATTAAAACAGTGTGGGTTTTGCATGAGAATTCCTGCTCTTAGGACTCAATGGATTCTTCATAGACATTCAGTGATGCGACCTTCCTGTGGGGCATGGTGGAGCCTCAGCTCGGTAGAGTGTAAACCCTGTTTCGCAGGGGTCTGGTTCAATTCTCACCTCCCCGGCTCCTAGCAGTGGGACCTCAAGTAACATACGTAACTTCTCTAGGTTCCGTTCAGCAAAATGGATATTATAACAGCACTGGAGTTGATGAGGGAACTAAATGAGCTGGAGTATAAGTGGCACTTAGCATAGTGCCTGTGGTAAACTCTCAATAGATGATTATTTTATTCACTAAAAACAATAATAAATAAGTAAATTGTTAATTGGCTTATGGGCCAAGGAAAAGCCAGTTGCATTTTTTCAGTTATTGGTTGATAAAATCTTGGTATAATTTCCCAATTTGAGTCCTTGCTGGGCAAGCTCTGAGCAGATGGGTGGTGGAACATCTGCGTATTGAACTTGGATTCATTTCCTCTGCCCTCAGCTCACCTTCCAGGTGGTTCTGTGGGTTCACTGTGATTGTTCTTTCTGATCGCAGTTCAGAAGACCAGCCTCCTGGCCATCCTCACAGGCCAGACTTGCTGAAGCCAGGATTAGACAACCAAGAGCTGCCCAAACTTTATCCTGTAGGGGAAGGGCCCCTGTCCTGCACTGTATTTTTTCCATGGGTCCTTCCATGCCTACGACGCACTCCCTACCCCACAGGGCTGAGTTCAGTACAGAGTGGGGAGTTCCCTTCCACTCCCCTCCCCAGCTACCCTAAGCCTTCTGGCATGCACTGGGCTCCCAGCTGGGAGAGAACAATATTTTCCCAAACATAATCTGTATGTGATCTGGGGTAAAGCTCCCTGGGGTGACCTTGGGACAGTTTGCAAGGAAATAAGCAGAGAGCACAGTGAAATTCTCAGTGTCCTGTGAGCACAGTGGGCACCACATGCAGGTTGCTGTTGGGGCTGTCATCACAACCCTCCCATCCAATGGGAGAGACGGCAGCCCCTGGAGAATGGGCTGTGCTGGGAAGAGAGGGGTTGTTGAAGGGGAGCCGGATGGAGTAAGAAGAGCAATGGACGAGGAGTCATGAAGCCCAGGTTTGAGCCACTTAGCCTCTTAGGAGAGGAAGTAACTGCAGGGCGGGTGAGCTTCTCCCAGCAGGCTGTCTTTTCCTGGAGGAAAAGATCAGTGTCCTATTTGTGTCCCCAGGCCCACTAGGGTGCAGCGTAAGTCCTGGAGGTGCCCCTAGCATTGAGAAGGTGGAGGGCAGGGGGCCACGTGGGCCTGGGCAGAGTGGAGTCCATGTGACGGTTGACCTTTCAGAGGGCACTAATGGGGCTCCCATGGCCCCACCCTCTAGCTGACATTCATCCCTGCTCGCTTAGACACTGTAGGCACAAGTCCCTGGATATCATGGAGACAGGGCTTCGACGCTGACCAGGGCTAAGCATCCATCTGATTGGAGTCAATGCCCATCTGGTGCCTATCGAAGAAGCCGTGGGCTATCACTCCGTGATTTTTTTCCCTTACCAGTAACCAGTTCAAACTCCCATTTTGTCCTTCTTTGTAAATGACACTATCATCTCCCAAATTCCTTAGGCTGCAAACGTTGACATTTTCCTAGAGTTTCCTCCCTTTCCTTCAGCACCCACATCAAATTCATCAACAGACCCTGCCAGTGCCATCACCAATTACCGTCTCAAAGATCCATGTCTCTATCTCAGTTGCTGAGAACTTAGCCCAAGCCATCCCGGGGCAGGACAGTGCCCAGAGCTCCCAGCCGGGAATCTCTACCTCATTCCAGAGTCCAGCGTAAGGAAGCCTGTGTTCTCAAAAGAATAAGCTGCATTTTCTATTATCAGTTCTTTAAAAATTTCATTTTATTTTAGATTCAGGGGGTACATGCACATATTTGTTATATGGGTATATTGTATATTAGTGGGGATTGAGCTTTTAGGGTACCCAGTACCCAAATAGTGAACATTACATCTGATGGGTAATTTTCCAATACCATTATCAGTTTTATCTGTAATAATAGTAACAGTTTTGTCTTATTTCTTTTTTTTTTTTTTTTTTTTTGAGACGGAGTCTCGCTCTGTCTCCCAGGCTGGAGTGCAGTGGCACAATCTCGGCTCACTACAAGCTCCGCCTCCCAGGTTCACGCCATTCTCCTGCCTCAGCCTCTCCGAGCAGCTGGAGCTACAGGCACCCGCCACCGCGTCTGGGCTAATTTTGTCCTATTTCTTAATTGGTTCAGAATTTAGGGAAGAGAGGAGTTGTTCATTGAGCCCCTTCAAAAATACCAACACTAACACCTTGATAGCACTTTATAGGTCAAGAGTATTTGTATTTATAATATCCTGGAATAGTTATGCAACATAAAGATTATTGTTTTCCTCACTTTACTAATAAAAAAGTGAAGACTGAAAATTCTGAAGTGACTCGTTCAAGGTCACACAGAGTCAAGCGTAGGATCCAGGTTTCACAAAAATTTGCCACCATGGCTTCTTCCTTTTGGCTTAAGGCTCGGACTCCTATTAAAATATAGTTTTATAATTATGTAACTGCATTAATCAAGACATCATGGTACTGATGGAGGGAGAGACACTTAGATCAATGAAAGACTCATTTATCGGGGGAAGAGGAGGGTAGCATAAGGAAGTTTCTTTGCTTATGCCCGTCCTTACACTTCACAGAAATATATATTCCCTTTCCAAATGAGCATGTAAAAAGTGGTGAAATCCGGCTGGGCACAGTGGTTCACGCCTATAATCCCAGGACGTTGGGAGGCCGAGGTGGGTGGATCACGAGGTCAGGAATTCGAGACAAATCTGGCCAATATGGTGAAACCCCGTTTCTACTAAAATTACAAAAATTACCCAGGTTTGGTGGCAGGCCCCTGTGGTCCCAGCTACTCGGGAGGCTGAGGCAGAAGAATCACTTGAACCCAGGAGGCGGAGGTTGCAGTGAGCCGAGATCATGCCACTGCACTCCAGCCTGGGCAACAGAGCAAGACTCCACCTCAAAAAAAAAAAGAACCTTAAAATGGAAACTTAAATGTAAAATGGCAGTGATGATTATGTAATTACCTCCCTCATAGAGTTATGAAGACAAATTAATAAATATGTTTTTAAAAACGGTGAAATCCAAATAAGGTCTGTAGTTTAGTTGACAGTATTGTACCAATGTCATTTTCCTGATTTTGAGAATATACTATGGCTGTGCAAGATATAGCTGGATGCAGGGTACATGGGAGCTCTCTATGCTGATGGTGCAACTTCTTGCAAGTCTTTATTTCAAAATAAAAATGTTTTTAAATGCAGATCCCACGAGGCAATAGATATGTACTTTAATTCTGAGATGGCAAATGAATTTCCACTCCCATCCCAATTGTAGTCAACTGACAGGGGTTCTCTGGTCCACAATTCATAGTGTTAAGAAGTCTGAAGCCACATATGGGCCCAGTGGTAATGAGCACCTTCACTGATGAGTGATGTCTGCTGTGGACTCTGGGAATGGGATGGGGAGCATGGGGTAGGTTCACGCCATCTGTGCATGTAATCCTCAACAGCTCAGCGTGAACCAAGGTGCTGAGACTAGGGAGACACTGGCCTGAGACAGAGGGGAGAGCAGGGAGGGGGCAAAAGAGGGAAGCAGGTGCGCTGTGCAATTCTGTTTATGTCAAGTTCAAGAACGGGCAATGTGAAACAGTGGTAGCTTTTAGTGGTGGGAATTGATTGGTAGGCAGCATGGGAGTGATGGAAAAGTGTTATCTATCTCTATCTTGGAGTGTTGGTCATGCCAGTGTGTACATTTGTTAAAAGTGATTGGGCTGTATTTTAAGACTGGTGCATTTTATTACATATAAATTATACCTCAACAATAAAAAAAGAGGGAGGCAAAGCAGATCTCTGAAAAGAAAATCATTTCCACGAATAAAACATATCCTGGAACTTCCAAGGCTATCATGGGAGGGAATTCCTCCTAGTGGACGATGGGTGGTAGACCAGATGCCCAGACAGGCCTATGTTTCCCACCCCTTGGTGATGGGGCTGTTTGGGGCAAAGTCCCAGCCCAGCCACTTCCTAGCTGGGAGGCCTTGGACAACTTGCTGAATCTTTCTGCCTCCATTTCCTCAGCTGTAAAATGGGGGTAGAAATAGTGCCTGCCTCACAGGGTACTTGCATGAATTAAAGGAGTTAATCCAGTGAAGAGCTTAGAATAGTGCGGTCTGGTGCACAGCACCTGCTCCATGTATCTTATTATTGTTCCCTTTTTGATTCCCATCACTAACAGCTGCTGTTCCTCTTTAAGGCTGTGGCGCGAGGGTGAACACAAATTCTTCCTCGGGCATAGCTGAGACTCACTGGATATCCAAAGAGATCAAACCCTTCAGGAAGACAACAGTGAAAGACACACTCTCTGGCCACTGCAAGGTAGAGCCTGGCCCCCATGGAGTAAGCTCTGCCCAGGATCCCTTCCCTTCCAATCTGCCCTTTGGGAGCCTGCAGTCCCACTCTTAGACTTACTGTGTGCTAGCGCTGGGCTGCTCTCAGTACGGAGTTGCCATCTGGGCACTCACTGCCTCCTAAGTATTTCATATCTTGAGCAAGATAAGAGAGCTCCTACGGCCTCTGCTCCTGCCTCCCAGTTCCTGGTCTGGGAGCCATGTGCTTGCCTTGATCACTACCCCCAGAAATGATCTCACTCTTTAGGCGAGGCCTTGCCCTCTCCCTACTGTGTGGGCTCAGTCCCCTAGACGGGGCTGGTGTACAAAACAGCATGGCAGAGGGGAGGAGTTGCTGTTTCTTTCCAAACACCCACTTTGTACTGCTCCGAGAACAGTCAATAAACTTCTGTTATCTTAAGCTGTGGATGTTTGGAGTTTTGTTACAGCAGCTAGTATTTCCTTGAAGAATACAACCATGAAGAGACAGAGAGGAAAGGGAGAAGGGTGTTTCAGATAAAACCACATGTGCAAAAGCCCTAGGGAGAGAGACAGAGGAAGAGTGATGCCAGGTGAGGCTGGAGGTAAACTGAGGCAGCTCAGGGGGCTCTTTCAGCTGTGCTAAGCAGTTGGGACTCCATCCTAAGGAAATAGGGTGCACACAGGCCAGACACTCCCAGGCATGCCCCTCTGTACCCTAAGGCTCAGAGGAGACAGGTAACTTGCTGAATGGAGGTCACTTGATCAGTGAAGGCAGAGTTGGACCCTCCTCCTGACCCCAAGACTCCCTGCCTCCATGTCCCTAAGCGTTCAGCTCTATACTTCAAACAGAATATTCTACAACAGAGAAACAAGGACATCCATCTCCCAAGAGTTCCATGAGAGTCCTGACTATGTGGGCCCTTTCTCCAATATTCTGGGACTGGCCCCCAACAGGAGTGCTGTCCCCTGGCACCAGGCCCAGGCCAGCTCACATAATGATGTCCCTTCCTCCCCCGCACACCCCTCCCCCAACCAGCAACAGTGGCCCCCAGCATTCCCCACCCTGACTGAGGTTTTGCATCCCCAGGAAAATCAAATGAATGTCCACCGTGGTGTAGTCCTCTTTCCTGGGGAATCCCAAAGAAGCTCATCACCCAAAAGGTGAGGTTGACCACTTTGACCAGCTCCCACCTGTGGTCTGGTCCACAAATAGGGCCCAGTAGGTAGCAGAGGTTGGTCAGAGTTACTCACTCCTCTCTGCAGCTTTCTGGGTAGAGTGAGCAATGTGGCAGGGTTGAAGACAACACCCAGCTCCCCACCTGGACATCCTCAGGGGAGCTAAAAGCAGACAGCACTGTGTCCCCTGGGCTACCACTATTAACTAAGTGCGCCCTTGCTGAACCACTAGGCAGAAATTTTGGGATTTTTTTCGGTTTGTTTAGAGACAGAGTCTTGCTCTGTTGCCCAGGCATGAGCATAGCTCACTGTAACCTCGACCTCCTGGGCTTAAGTGATCCTTCCACCTCAGTCTCCTGAGTAGTTAGGACTATAGACATGCACCACCACAGCCAGCTATTTTTTTTTTATTTTTATTTTTTGTAGAAATGGGGTCTCGGCTGTGTTGCCCAGGCTGGTCTCGAACTCCTGGCCTCAAGTGATCCTCCCACTCCAGCCTCCCAAAATGCTGGGATTACAGACATGAGCCAACATGCCTGGCCTAGGCAGTGATATATGATGTGGGCAGGAAAGGCTAGGAGTGGGGCTAAGATCCCCATTTCTCTGCCATCCCTCTTCAACATGTCTGCCCCCGTTTCTGAAAATGGGGTGTTTTGGATCACCTCTGTTCAAGGCTTTCCTTGATTTTGGGGAGTTCACTGGGTGAGGCCCAGGGGCAGAGCTTCTAGTACTCTGCCCACCTCCTTCCCTGACCCTATCCAGAACAAAGTCCTCTTTTATCATACTCAACTTTCCCATAAGACAGCATTTGAAGAAGGGATTTTACTACTAAAACAGTATAAAAACAATCTCCCCTTGGCTCAGCTAACTCCCTGACCTCCTGCAGGTCACCCCATCAATTGAGAGAAGCCATGTGATGTGGTTTGGCTCCATGTCCCCACCCAAATCTCATCTTGAATTGTAATCTCCATGTGTGGAGGGAGAGATCTGCGTGGGAGGTGAATGGCTCATGGGGGCGATTTCCCCCATGCTGTTCTCGTGGCAATGAGGGAGTTCTCACAAGATCTGATGGTTTGAAATTCGAGCCCAACCCTCCAATTTTCTAGATGGAGACCCTGACTTTCAGAAAAAGGAAATGAGTTTCTTGAAAACATACATATAGGTTACAGAAAACGACCTGCTTTCCTATTCAGGTCTGTCATTATCCATCCATTCATCCACGCAACCACCCAACTACCTATCCAGCCAGCCAGCCAGCCAGCCAGCCAGCCACCAGCCAGCCATCCATCCATCCACTCACCCATCCATCCACCCAGGCAACTTTTACCGCAGGCTTAGATGTTCTGGCCTTCTAACCTTGCAGCCAAGGTCATTACATCTGAAGCTCTCAGCCTTCTTAGCATCATGGAAGAGAAAAGCCTGGGTTTCTCCATAGACTTAGGCTTCAGCTCCTTTTCTGTCACCTTCCAGCAATGAGCTTAATTTCACTTTTTTCAGCTGGAAAATGGATCAGCACTTTCTATCTTCAGATTACTGTGGGGAGTTATCGAGGTCATGAACACGATCCTTGACCTAGTGCCTAGAATGCATGGGAACTTCATGCCTGCTCCACGTCTGAATGAGTTTTCCAAGTGCCCCATACTTGGGCATGAGTGGGGAGACCCGGGCTGTTCTTATCCAGCGGTGCTCAGGGCCACCAGGGAAGGATGTTTCTCTGCTCCCCTTGCAGAAAGCCTGGCCCTAGTCCTTCCTAGGTTGTGACCTAATTTTGGTCTGGCCAGAAGTGGCATCTTCCTTTATCCCTCATTGTCTTGAAGACCTTGAGTGAACTTGGCCAGGACCATTTCTGCAGGAGTAACACATCCAGCCAGCTGGGCATGGTGTGCACCTCCTGTCCCCACCCTGTCTCACACGCTTTCCCTGAGCAGTGCCCGCAGCTTCTGCGGTACCATCTCCCAGATCTCCCCATGGCTCAGCTCACTCCCTGACCTCCTGCAGGTCACCCCATCAATTGTCACCCCTTGAGAGAAGCATGTGATATGGCTTGGCACTGTGTCCCCACCCAAAACTCATTTTGAATTATAATCCCCATTTGTCAAGGGAGGGACCTGGTGGGAGGTGATTGGATCATGGGGGTGGTTTCCCCCATGCTGTTCTCGTGACAGTGAGGGAGTTCTCATGAGATCTGATGATTTAAACATGGCAGTTTCCCCTATGCACACATTCTCTTTCTCTCTTTCTCTCTCACTCTCTTCTTCCACCTTGTACTTGCTTCTCCTTTGCCTTCCACCATGATTGTAAGTTTCCTGAGGTCTCCCCAGCCATGTGGAACTGTGAGTCAATTAAACCTCTTTCCTTTATAAATTACCCAGTCTCAG
This sequence comes from Nomascus leucogenys, assembly GCF_006542625.1. Lineage (NCBI taxonomy): Eukaryota > Metazoa > Chordata > Mammalia > Primates > Hylobatidae > Nomascus > Nomascus leucogenys. The sequence goes on from NC_044395.1 coordinate 104,844,506, forward strand.
GTAGTATCTTTATAGCAGTGTGACAATGGACTAAAATAGAAAAATGGACTAAAATGCCATGCCGGATGCTCTCTCTATGACTTTCTCTTTCCATAACTTACTTTTTATTACGTCATTGGAAATTAGATGACATTCATTGTTCCCTTCGTTTATCACCTGCCTCATCACACTGGGGTGTAAGTTCCATTACTTTGTTCATTGCTGTATCCCCAGCCCCGTCTCTTGGTTGGTGCTTAGAAAGATATGTCGAACGAGTACATTGGTGAGAAATTGGGAAATTCTAAACTTTCTAGCCCTAAAATTAGCCATATTCATTGAAATCACTCACCCTTACTCCACAGGGTATCTATGGCTGCCTGGGTCGAGGTGGGGATGACACAGACCAGGTTCTAGACAGAGCATTGGAACTTCTCCCAAAGGGGCAGTGGAAAAAATCCAACTCACCCAGCGGTGTGTGAGGTTCATGCCTTCTCTCAAGAGCAGGCAGAGAAGTGACTGAATGCAAGAAGCTTGAGAAGCTGGTCTTAAGTTCAAATCCTGACTCTACCACTTTCTAGAAGTCACTTAGCCTCTCTGAGCCTCAGTTCCTTTTGGACAACAGAGTGGATGATTCTTGCCTCACAGAGATGTTCATCTCAAAAGCTACACTTCACTGCTATTTGAGCACTGGGATCCAATGGTGAGCACGCCAGACACAAATCTTGTCGATTGGAGTGAGTGAGTTGTGTGACCTTAAACAAGTTTACACAACCTTGGGGTGCATCAATTTCCCCATTTGTAAGATTTGTAATGCTTTCATGAGTTAACGCGTGTTAACTCTTTGGATCTGTGCCTGGCACTAATAATGCTCAGTGGTTTTATTTTTATATTTCTTCTTTGAAAATTAATGTACATTTTATGTACAGTAAATTTACACTTAATTGTATATATTATATAAAGTAAGAATTGTATACAAATCTTAAATATATAGTAAGAAGAGTTTTGACAGGTAAGGTATATGTAAACATATATATACATGTATAAATTCTAGGCTAGGCGCGGTGGCTCATGCCTGTATCCCAGCATTTTGGGAAGCCGAGGCAGGTGGATCACCTGAGGTTAGGAGTTCGAGACAGCCTGGCCAACATGGTGAAACCCTGTCTCAATGAAAAATACAAAAAATTAGCCAGGTTTGGTGGCAGGCGCCTGTAATCCCAGCTACTCGGGAGGCTGAGGCAGGAGAATCACTTGAACCCGGGAGGTGGAGGTTGCAGTGAGCCAGGGTCATGCCATGGCACTCTAGCCTGGGCAACAAGAGCAAAACTCTGTCTCAAAAAAAAAAAACTATATGTATATATGTATATGTATGGGTATATACATATAATCTCCAGCTAGATAATCCAGACCCCAAGCAGGACCTAGAACATTCTCATCGCTTCAGATGGATCCTTTATACCCCTTCCCAGTCAATTCCTGCCATCTCCCCTCCCCAATAGGCAATTACTGCACCATTCTAATGTCTGCCACTCTAGCTAAGTGTTGCCTATTCATGAGATTCATTTAAATGAATCAAACAGCACACGCTCTTTTGTGTCTGGCTTCTTTACTCAGCCTAATGTTGTTGCAGTTTATCCGTTTTGTTGTGTGTGTCAGTAGTTTATCCCTTGTTATTGCCGAGTGCTATTCCATCATGTAGATATGCCGCAGTTTCTTTATCCATTTTCTTGTTGATGGCTATTTGGACTGTGCACACTTCTGGGTAATTGGGAATAATGTGGCTATAAACATTCTTGTGTATGTCTGTCTCACTGTGGGCATGTTTCCATTTCTCTTGGATACCTAAAACAATTACTGGTCATAAGGTAAGTAGATGTTCAACTTTATGAGCAATGTTCAACTATAGTGCTTTGAAATTTCTTGAGATTTATTTTTTGGCCCAGCTCTCAGTCTGTCTTGCTGACTGTTTCACGTGTACTTGCAAAAAAAAAAAAACGTGTATTTTGCAGTTCTAGAGTGTAGCATTTTACAAATGTCAGTTGGCTTAAATTGAGTAATTGTGTTCCTCAAGTCTTCTATAACCTTACTGGTATTTTGTCTCTCAACTACTGAGGAAGGAGCGTTAAATTTTCAACAATCATTATGATTTTCCTTGTTTCTTCCTGTAGTTCACATATTTTGAAGCTCTGTTACTATCTACACATTTATGAGTATCATATCTTCTTATTTATTTATTTTTTTAAGACAGAGTCTTGCTTTGTCTCCCAGGCTGGAGTGCAGTGGCACGATCTCGGTTCACTGCAACTTCTGCCTCCCAGGTTTAAGCAATTCTTGGGCCTCAGCCTCCCAAGTAGCTGGGATTACAGGCACATGCCACCACGCTCAGCCACATTTTTTGTATTTTTAGTAGAGATGGGGTTTCACCATGTTGGCCAGGCTTGTCTTGAGCTCCTGCCCTCAGGTGATTTGCTGGGATTACGGGATTACAGGTGTGAGCCACCGTGCCTGGCCAAGAGTATTACATCTTTTTAATAATTGACCATTTCATCATTTAAAAACACCCTGCTTAATATTTCTTGCCTCATATTCTACTTTGTCAGGTCTTAATATAGCCACACCAGCTTTCTTATGCTTAATGTTTGCATACTTTATAATTTTATAGCCTTTTATTTTTAACTGATCTATCTTTGTATTAAAATAGGTTTCCTGTGGACAGTGCATCACGCATCTTGCTTTTTTTGCACATTCTGACAATCACTGCTTTTAACTGGGGTGTTGAGCACTATTTAACATAATTGTAATTTCTGATAAGTTGGGTATAAGTCTATCATCTTAATATTTGTCTTCTACTTGTAATAATCTGCTCTGTTTTATCTTTTCCCGCCTTCTTTTGAATTATTGGCCTTTAAGCTATGTATTTTTGTTCTGTTTATTTTAGAGGTGTCTCTAGGAACTAAAATATACATCTGTAATGACCAAATTCTACTTTGAATTAATATTATACCTTCATGTATAATGTAATAATTTTAAAACACTCTACTTCCATTTTACCCTCTTTTCAATCCATGGATTGAAAGTGGATTTCAATCTATGGATTGAAATCCAAATTTCTTCCTTTCTTTCTAACTTTCACCAATCCATGGATTGAAAGTTAGCCAGGTGTGGTGGTGAGTGCCTGTAATCCCAGCAGCTTGGGAGGCTGAGGCTGAGAATTGTCAAATATTTGTCAATTTTTTGTCCAGTATTTCACCTGTATATGTGACATAAAACCTAAAACATATCATTATATTATTTTTGCTTTTAACAGTCTGTTTTTATCATCTTCATTGAGGTCCACTTTACATAGCATAAAATCCAGCCACTGTATAAGTGTACAATTCAATGATTTTCAGTAAATTGATGGTGTTGTACAACCATTGCCACAATACAATTTTAGAAAATTTCTATCATCCCGAACAGATACCTTGTGCCAATTTTCAATAACTTGTCATTGTCCTCTCTCCCAGCCTTGGGCAACCACTGCTATATTTTATGTGTCTATAGTTTGTCTTTTCTGAGCAGCTCATATAAAGCAGTCTTTCACATCTGGCTTTTTAAATTTAGCATAACTTTTTTGAGGTGCATCATATCGTAGCTTGTGTTATTAGCCTGCTCCTTTTTATTGCTGGGTGGTATTCCATTGTATGGATGTATTACATTTTGTTCATTAATTCACCAGTTGATGGGCATTTGTGTTGTTTTCACATTTTGGACATTATGCATAATGCTGTTATGAACAGTCCTGTAAAAATCTTTGTGTGTACATATGATTTATCTCTCTTGAGTAAATACCCTTAGGAGTGAAATTGCTGGGTTATATTACAAATGTGTGTTTAACTCTTTAAGAAACTGCTAAACTGTTTTTCAAATTGGCTAGAATATGTTACATTCACACCTGCAGTGTATGATCAATTGCTTTTTAAAGAGGAAAAATTAATCTTTTATATTAAAAAATATATACTTAGCTTTGATGGTGTTCTTTATTCCTTCTTGTAGATCTGAGTTTCTATCTATACAATTTCGCTTCAGCCTGAACATCTTATTATCTGAATTTGCTAGCAATAAATTCTGGTTTTGTTTATCCGAAAATATCTTTTTCTTCTTTCTTTCTTCCTTTCTTTCTTTTTCTTTCCTTCTTTCCTTCCTTCCTTCCTTCTTTCTCTTTCTTTCCTTCCTTCCTTCTTTCCTTCTTTCTTTCCTTCCTTCTTTCTTTCTTTCCTTCTTTCTTTCTTTCCTTCTTTCTTTCTTTCCTTCTTTCTTTCTTTCCTTCCTTCCTTTTCTTTCTTTCTTTCTTTCTCTTTTTTTTTCTCGAGACAGGGTCTCACTCTGTCGCCCAGACTGGACTGCAGTGACGTCACTTCAGCTCACTGCAACCTCTACCTCCAGGGTTCAAGCAAGCCACTGGGATTACAGGCACTCACCACCACACCTGGCTAATTTTTGTATTTTTAGTAGAGACGGGGTTTCTCCATGTTACCCAGGGTGGGTGGTCTTGAACTCCTGGCCTCAAGCAATCTGCCCACCTCGGCCTCCCAAAGTGCTGGGATCACAGGCATGAGCCACTGTGGCCAGCTTGAAAATATCTTGATTTTACTTGTATTTTTGAGGGATAGTTCACTGGAGGTAGAATTCGCAGTTGGCAGCTTCGGATTCTTCCAGCACTTTGAAGACACTTTCCATTGTTTGCTGACTTGCACTATTTCCAGTAAAAAGTTAGCCTTCATTCTTATTATTCTGATCCTATATGTAATGCATGTTTGGGGGAACACTTTTAGGTTATTTCTATTTATCCTTGGTTTGTATTGATATTACTGTAACATACCTCATCGTGATGTTTTTTGTGTTTATACTGTGCTCTCCTTTCCTTATCGGATTCCACTTCTACATCTGTATACTACTTGACGGTACACCACAGGTTGGTGCTTTGTTCATTTTTTAAAAATCTTTTTTCCCTCCATTTTTCAGTTTCAATTTATCTTGACCTATCTTTAAGTTTACTGATTCCCTTTCTGCTGTGTTGCATCTACTGTTTATCCAATAAATTTTCAGTTATATTTTAATTTTCGCCTCCAGAATTGCCATTTTATTTTTTAGAACTTTCACTGATAGTCTGAAATATCCCCCTTTTCATCCATTCTATTTCCCATAAATGTCTTAATCTATTCATATATGTTTAAAGTTTTTTTTTCTAATTCTAATTGGGACATATCTGCTTCTATTGTGTACTGTCTTGATTGTGGGTCACGTTTTTCCCATTGATTCTCTTGTCTAGTGATAATTATATTATATTCTTGAGAGTGTGCATAAAGTAACAATTGAGTTTGGAGAGTAATTTTTATTTTTAGTTTTCTTTTTTAGAACACCTAAACCCTTTCTGCTGTCTGGTGGTTAGATTGAGAAGCTGATCACTCAGATTTCTCAGAGTGTAATTGAGCTGGTGATGAGAAACAGCTTTAATTACATTGAGTTACCTGTGATTAGCCAACCACCAACATCCTGTGTTTTTCTAATCTTGTTAGTGTTTGGAGTAGGACGTGGTTGGCTGCAGTTTCAGTTATTTTTGGTTCACACTTTAATTCAACTACTTCAGGGTCCTGCAACCCAATCACAGCAAGAATGCATGAGACCATGAAAGTTTTCCCTGCTCATGTATCTTTCCACCACCACTGCCTTCTAGAAAAAGATGAGCAGGACCGGTGGGGCTGCTAAATTGCTGAACCGAATGATCTATTCTTGCATCTAAGATTATCCATCTTGCTGGCCTGAGTGACTTCTCTTTGCATTCGGGACTCTTCCAGACCCGTTTGATCTGCCATCCCACACTCTGGTCCAAGCCGGAATAATTTTCCCTTGTCCTTGCAAAGTCTCTCTGCCTCTGGTTGCTGTGCCTTTGTCCACCCACACAGAATGGCACCTCTTTAGTTGTGGAGCTGCCATAGCTCTTATTTCTGGAATTCAGTTCATTGAGGCTTCTTTGATTCTACAGCTCGTCTCTAGCACCATAAAAAGTCTGACTTTTATTTTCTATGAGTTTTTCTTGTTGTTACCACAGGAACAAAGGCCTTTTACACTTCTCTACATCTTAAATGGAAGTAGACATTTCTATAATTGTTAGCTATTATTATTAGTGAATACAGTCATTAATAAGATAAGCACACAAAAATAGAACTGCAATGAAGATCAATGCTATTATGCAGAAGCACATGGTTCTCTGAGAATATTTTCTGGCAAAATGACCATTTTGCAGGTAAGGAAACTGAAATTAAGAAAAACTGAGTACTTTGGCCGGGCGCGGTGGCTCATGCTTGTAATCCCAGCACTTTGGGAGGCCAAGGCGGGAGGATCACGAGGTCAGGAGATCGAGACCACGGTGAAACCCCGTCTCTACTAAAAATACAAAAAATTAGCCGGGCGTGGTGGCGGGCGCCTGTAGTCCCAGCTACTCGGAGAGGCTGAGGCAGGAGAATGGCGTGAACCCGGGAGGCAGAGCTTGCAGTGAGCCGAGATTGCGCCACTGCACTCCAGCCTGGGCACAGAGCGAGACTCTGTCTCAAAAAAAAAAAAAAAGAAAAAAAGAAAAACTGAGTACTTCATCCAAGGTCACATTACTAGCAATGAGCAGTGTCAGGATTTAAACTATCATCCAATTCTAGAATCTTGACTTTTACCCACAGTGCTATAAAAACAAAAATTTATGTTTAATTTACTTGAAGTTCCAGACCCATAAAAAGCATTTAATAAATGACTTTATGTAAAAAATATCCTGCCTATGAGTTAGCGACTAGGAACACAGTGGATAGATAGTTCTCAACAAATATTTATGGAATGATGGAATAAATCTTCACCCCAAAACACACACACACACACACACACACACACACACACACACACACACTTAACTTGCCTTGGCAGAAGAGCCTAATATCTGAAGGGATTTCAGAATCTTCTGTCACACACATTGAGCCTGCTTTTGTGTCTTTGTTCCAGCTACCTCCTCCTTCTCTGGTTTGCCAGCTAGTGGTTCTGGGGAATTAGACAATGGGATAGAAAGGGGAAATCTCAAAGTTCTAGAATGGCCTCATGTTCCCTGAAGCTTACTGGGTTTCTGACTCCAAGATGACCCAGTGGCAACTCCACTACATGCTGGAGACTGAGAGGCTCAGGACAGTCCCTAAAGTTCATTCACCCTCAGGCTAGGTCTTCAGGGACTCTGATCTGCTACTAAACCCAAGCCCCAGGGAGTGAAGGTCCCTGCCATGTCATCCCTGTGATCTCCTCCCTGTGACGGCAATGAAAACTCCTGGGTGTTGATCATCCAGCACCGTTAGAGCCTGCACTCAGCTCTTAGACTCCAGTATAATTGTGAAGAGTGTTGCAGCAAGCAGGTCAGTTCAAATCCCAGCTTTACTTACTTCCAAGTTGTACATTACTTCTTGAACAATGTGCTTAACCACCCTGAACCTTAGTTTTCTATCTAAAACATGGGTATTAAAAATATAACCTCCCACATAGAGTAGTTGATTAACTGGGCAAATGCATGGTCTGGTTTAGCACAGTGCTTGGCACATAATAAACACTCAATAAAAAATAGCCATTCTTATTCAGCTATTTGGGTTTTATATTACCAGCAGAAGGATCAGGATTTGAATCAAAATCAAAGTCTCTATGTTTTAACTGTTGCATTAGTTTTCTCATCCAATGAGCTTGTTAGCAAGACATATTTCAGATTTTAGCCTCTGAAGATGCTGATTCAGAGGATCTAGGGTGGGGTTCAGGAACCCGCATGTTGACATGCACTCCAGGTGATCCAGATGCAGTATCTAGGGCCATACTTTGACAAGCACCCTAGGCTTTTTCACTTCCCTGCTTGGGGCCAGGCACTGTGCAGAGATACAGGTTTGGAGGAAGACCCTGGTCACATCTGGTCCTCAGCACATCATCTATCCACACTCTGCAGATACAGCAAAGAAGAGCTGCCCTCCTTGGTACATTTAGGTGGTTCTGGGAGTCCACTGGGGGGACCACGTCCCCAGCTGTCAGCATGAGACAACACAGGAAAGCTGGAGCCCCCAAGACCAGCCCACTCTTTTTTTATCCTCAGGAAATAGTAGGTTGGGGCTGTTGTCATCCTCAAATAGAAGGCTCTCAGGTTGAGCCATAGAATTGCCAAATTACATTGTTGACCTACTAAGCTCTGAACCTGCCTGAGGTAGCCCAGCTTTGTTGGCCAAATAGGTTTTATTTTATGGCCCAATGACGGCTGGCAGAGGCTGTTGGAGAGCTGTGTTTAAAAGATGCTGAAGCTGAGTCCACATCAGTGGTTTTCCAACAAGCACAATTTTGCCCTGCATGGGGATATTTGATAATTTCTGGAAAGATTTTTGATGTCAGGACTGAGGTGGGGCGGGATAATGGAATCTAGCAGATAATTGCCAGGGATGCTGCTAATTCCCCTAAAACAGTGCACTGGACAGGCGCCCTACAACCAAGAACTCTCCTGTCCAAAAGTCAATAATGCCAAGGTGAGAAACTCTGCTGGAACAGAGCCTGGAGGCTCAGTGGGAAAGTGTCCTGGTTGATTCATAACATCTGGCATAGTCTTGGGGGAGGGTGCTTTGGTGACAGCTAATGTGTTCTATATTTGCAGATGACAGTCTCTGAGGTTTGATTTCATTGGGTCCTTTAAGATCCCATTGTATGAGGCCATTCTTGTGTTGCTATAAATAAATACCTGATGCTGGATATTTATAAAGAAAAGATGTTTTCTGTTCTTGTGTTAGTTTGCTTAGAACGATGGCTTCCAGCTTCATCCATATCCCTGCAAAGGACATGAACTCGTTCTTTTTTGCAGCTGCATAGTATTCCATGGTATATATGTGGCACATTTTCTTTTTTTACTTAAAAAAATTTTTTTTATTATACTTTAAGTTCTAGGGTACACGTGTAGAACATGCAGGTTTGTTACATAGGTATACATGGGCCATGTTGGTTTGCTGCACCCATCAACTCGTCATTTACATTAGCTATTTCTCCTAATGTTATCCCTCCCCCAGCCTCCCACCCCCTGACAGGCCCCGGTGTGTTATGTTCCCCGCCCTGTGTCCATGTGTTCTCATTGTTCAATGCCCACCTATGAGTGAGAACATGTCGTGTTTGGTTTTCTGTCCTTGTGATAGTTTGCTGAGAATGATGGTTTCCAGCTTCATCCATGCCCCTGCAAAGGACATGAACTCATCCTTTTTATGGCTGCATAGTATTCCATGGTATATATGTGCCACAATTTCTTAATCTAGTCTATCATTGATGGACATTTGGGTTGGTTCCAAGACTTTGCGATTGTGAATAGTGCCACAATAAACATACGTGTGCATGTGTCTTTATAGTAGCATGATTTATAATCCTTTGGGTATATACCCAGTAATGGGATCGCTGGGTCAAATGGTATTTCCAGTCCTAGATCCTAGAGGAATTGCCACACTGTCTTCCACAGTGGTTGAACTAATTTACACTCCCACCAACAGCGTAAAAGTGTTCCTATTTCTCCACATCCTCTCTAGCATTTGTTGTTTCCTGACTTTTTAATGATAGCCATTCTAACTGGTGTGAGATGGTATCTCATTGTGGTTTTGATTTGCATTTCTCTCATGACCTGTGATGATGAGCATTTTTTCATATGTCTGTTGGCTGCATAAATGTCTTCTTTTGAGAAGTGTCTGTTCATATCCTCTGCCCACTTTTTAATGTGGTTGTTTGTTTTTTTTCTTGTAAATTTGTTTAAGTTCTTTGTAGATTCTGTATATTAGCCCTTTGTCAGATTGGTAGACTGCAAAGATTTTCTCCCATTCTGTATGTTGCCTCTTCACTCTGATGATAGTTTCTTTTGCTGTGTAGAAGCTCTTTGGTTTAATTAGATCCCATTTGTCTATTTTGGCTTTTGTTGCCATTGCTTTTGGTGTTTTAGTCATGAAGTCTTTGCCCATGCCTATGTTCTGAATGGTATTGCCTAGGTTTTCTTCTAGGATTTTTATGGTTTTCGGTCTTACATTGAAGTCTTTAATCCATCTTGAGTTAATTTTTGTATAAGTCTAAGGAAGGGATCCAGTTTCATCTTTCTACATAGGGCTAGCCAGCTTTCCCAGCACCATTTATTAAATAGGGAATACTTTCCCCTTTTCTTGTTTTTTGTCAGGTTTGTCAAAGATCAGATGGTTGTAGATGTGTGGTGTTATTTCTGAGGGCTCTGTTCTGTTCCATTGGTCTATATCTCTGTTGGTACCAGTACCATGCTGTTTTGGTTACTGTAGCCTTGTAGTATAGTTTGAAGTCAGGTAGCATGATGCCTGCAGCTTTGTTCTTTTGGCTTAGGATTGTCTTGGTAATGCGGGCTCCCTTTTGGTTCCATATGAATTTTAAAGTATTTTTTTCCAATTCTGGGAAGAAAGTCATTGGTAGCTTGATGGCGATGGCATTGAATCCATAAATTACCTTGGGCAGTATGGCCATTTTTATGATATTCAGTCTTCCTATCCATGAGCACGGAATGTTCTTCCATTTGTTTGTGTCCTCTTTTATTTTGTTGAGCAGTGGTTTGTAGTTCTCCTTGAAGAGGTCCTTCACATCCCTTGTAAGTTGGATTCCTAGGTATTTTATTCTCTTTGAAGCAATTGTGAATGGGAGTTCACTCATGATTTGGCTCTCTGTTTGTCTGTCATTGGTGTATAGGAATGCTTGTGATTTTTGCACATTCATTTTGTATCCTGAGACTTTGCTGAAGTTGCTTATCAGCTTAAGGAGATTTTGGGCTGAGACAATGGGGTTTTCTAAATATACAATCATGTCATCTGCAAACAGAAACAATTTGACTTCCTCTTTTCCTAATCGAATACCCTTTATTTCTTTCTCTTGCCTGATTTCCCTGGCCAGAACTTCCAACACTATGTTGAATAGGAGTGGTGAGAGAGGGCATCCTTGTCTTGAGCCGGGTTTCAAAGGGAATGCTTCCAGTTTTTTCCCATTCAGTATGATATGGGCTGTGGGTTTCATAAATAGCTCTTATTATTTTGAGATACATTCCATCAGTACCTAGTTTATTGAGAGTTTTTAGCATGAAGGGCTGTTGAATATTGTCGAAGGCCTTTTCCGCATCTATTGAGATAATCATGTGGTTTTTGTCATTGGTTCTGTTTATGTGATGGATTATGTGTATTGATTTGCATATGTTGAACCAGCCTTGCATCCCAGGGATGAAGCTGACTGGATCGTGGTGGATAAGCTTTTTGATGTGCTGCTGGATTCAGTTTGCCAGTATTTTACTGAGGATTTTTGCATCGATGTTCATCAGGGATATTGGCCTAAAATTCTCATTTTTTGTTGTGTCTCTGCCAGGCTTTGGTATCAGGATGATGCTGGCCTCATAAAATGAGTTAGGGAGGATTCCCTCTTTTTCTGTTGATTGGAATAGTTTCAGAAGGAATGGTACCAGCTCCTCTTTGTACTTCTGGTAGAATTCAGCTGTGAATCAGTCTGGTCTTGGACTTTTTTTGGTTGGTAGGCTATTAATTATCGCCTGAATTTCATAGCCTGTTATTGGTCTATTCAGAGATTCAACTTCTTCCTGGTTTAGTCTTGGGAGGATGTATGTGTCCAGGAATATATCCATTTCTTCTAGATTTTCTAGTTTATTTGTGTAGAGGTGTTTATAGTATTCTCTGACGGTAGTTTGTATTTCTGTGGGATCGGTGGTGATATCCCCTTTATGATTTTCTATTGCATCTATTTGATTCTTCTCTCTTTTCTTCTTTATTAATCTTGCTAGCAGTCTATCTATTTTGTTGATCTTTTCAAAAAACTAGCTACTGGATTCATTGATTTTTTGAAGGGTTTTTTGTGTCTCTGTCTCCTTCACTTCTGCTCTGATCTTAGTTATTTCTTGCCTTCTGCTACCTTTTGAATTTGTTTGCTCTTGCTTGTCTAGTTCTTTTAATTGTGATGTTAGGGTGTCGATTTTAGACCTTTCCTGCTTTCCCTTGTGGGCATTTAGTGCTATAAATTTCCCTCTACACACTGCTTTGAATGTGTCCCAGAGATTCTGGTACATTGTGTCTTTGTTCTCATTGGTTTCAAAGAACGTCTTTATTTCTGCCTTCATTTTGTTAATTACCCAGTAGTCATTCAAGAGCAGGTTGTTCAGTTTCCATGTAGTTGTGCGGTTTTGAGTGAGTTTCTTAGTCCTGAGTTCTAATTTGATTGCACTGTTGTCTGAGAGACAGTTTGTTGTGATTTCTGTTCTTTTGCATCTGCTGAGGAGTGTTTTACTTCCAATTATGTGGTCAATTTTAGAAAAAGTGCAATGTGGTACTGAGAAGAATGTATATTCTGTTGAATTGGAGTGGAGAGTTCTGTAGATGTCTATTAGGTCTGCTTGGTCCAGAGCTGAGTTCAAGTCCCGGATAGCCTTGTTAACCTTCTGTCTTGTTGATCTGTCTAATACTGACAGTGGGGAGTTAAAGTCTCCCACTATTATTGTGTGGGAGTCTATGTCTCTTTGTAGGTCTCTAAGGACTTGCTTTATGAATCTAGGGTGCTCCTGTATTGGGTACATATTTAGAATAGTTAGCTCTTATTGTTGAATTGATCCCTTTACCATTATGTAACGGCCTCGTCTCCTTTGATCTTTGTTGGTTTAAAGTCTATTTTATCAGAGACTAGCATTGCAACCTCTGCTTTTTTTTGCTTTCCATTTGCTTGGTAGATCTTCCTCCATCCCTTTATTTTGAGCCTATGTGTGTCTTTGCACATGAAATGGGTCTCCTGAATACAGCACACTGATGGATCTTGACTCTTTATTAAATTTGTAAGTCTGTGTCTTTTAATTGGGGCATTTAACCCATTTACATTTAAGGTTAATATTGTTATGTTTGAATTTGATCCTGTCATTATGATGTTAGTTGGTTATTTTGCCCGTTAATTGATGTAGTTTCTTCATAACATCGATGGCCTTTACAATTTGGCATGTTTTTGCAGTGGCTGGCACCAGTTGCTCCTTTCCATGTTTAGTGCTTCCTTCAGGAGCTCTTGTAAGGCAGGCCTGGTGGTGGCAAAATCTTTCAGCATTTGCTTGTCTGTAAAGGATTTTATTTCTCCTTCGCTTAAGAAGTTTAGTTTGACTGGATATGAAATTCTGGGTTGAAAATTCTTTTGTTTAAGAATGTTGAATATCGGCCCCCACTCTCTTCTGGCTTGTAAGGTTTCTGCCGAGAAATCTGCTGTTAGTCTGATGGGCTCCCTCTTGTGGGTAACCCGACCTTTCTCTCTGGCTGCCCTTAACATTTTTTCCTTCATTTCAACCTTGGGGAATCTGACAATTATGTGTCTTGGGGTTGCTCTTCTCAAGGAGTATCTTTGTGGTGCTCTCTGCATTTCCTGAATTTGAATGTTGGCCTGCCTTGCTAGGTTGGGGAAGTTCTCCTGGATAATATCCTGAAGAGTGTTTTCCAATTTGGTTCCATTCTCCCCGTCACTTTCAGGTCCACCAATCAAGCATAGATTTGTTCTTTTCACAAAGTCCCATATTTCTTGGAGGCTTTGTTCATTTCTTTTGGCTCTTTTTTTCTCTAATCTTCTCTTCACAGTTTATTCCATTAATTTGATCTTCAATCGCTGATATCCTTTCTTCCACTTGATCGAATCAGCTACTGAAACTTATGCATGAGTCACGAAGTTCTCGTGCTGTGGTTTTCAGCTCCATCAGGTCATTTAAGGTCTTCTCTACACTGTTTATTTTAGTTAGCCATGGGTCTAACTTTTTTTAAGGTTTTTAGCTTCCTTGCGATGGGTTAGAACATGCTCCTTTAGCTTGGAAGTTTGTTATTACCAACCTTCTGAAGCCCACTTCTATCAAATTGTCAAACTCATTCTCCATCCAGTTTTGTTCCCTTGCTGGTGAGGAGCTCTGGTCCTTTGGAGGAGAAGAGGTTCTCTGTTTTTTGGAATTTTCTGCTTTTCTGCTCTGGTTTCTCCCCATCTTTGTGATTTTATCTACTTTTGGTGTTTGATGTTGGTGGTCTACAGATGGGGTTTTGGTGTGGATGCCCTTTTTGTTGATGTTGATGCTATTCCTTTCTGTTTGTTAATTTTCCTTATAGCAGTCAGGCTCCTCAGCCGCAGGTCTGTTGGAGTTTGCTGGAGGCCCACTCCAGACCATGTTTGCCTGGGTACCACCAGTGGAGGCTGCAGAACAGTAAATATTGCTGCCTGATCCTTCCTCTGGAAGCTTCATCCCAGAGGGGAACCTGGGAAATGTTTCCCAGTCAGGCTACATGGGGGTCAGGGATCTGCTTGAGGAGGCAGTCTGTCCATTCTCAGAGCTCGAACGCCATGCTGGGAGAACTACTGGTCTCTTCAGAGCTGTCAGACAGGGACATTTAAGTCTGCAGAGGCTGTCTGCCTTTTGTTCATGTATGCCCTGCCCACAGAGGTGGAACCTAGAGGGCATAGGCCTTGCTGAGCTAAACTGGGCTCTGCCCAGTTCGAGTTTCCTGGCCACTTTATGAGCATAAAACCCCTTACTCCAGCCTCAGCAATGGCAGATGCCCCTCCCCCCATCAATCTGCAGCGTTGCAGGTTGATCTCAGACTGCTGCGCTACCAGTGAGCAAGGCTCCTTGGGCTTGGGACCTGCTAAGCCAGGCACGGGAAGGGATCTCCTAGTCTGCTGGTTGGTAAGACCACGGGAAAAGTGCAGTATTTGGTCAGGAGTGTACAGTCTGTCACGGCTTCCCTTGGCCAGGAAAGGAAAATCCCCCAACCCCTTGCGCTTCCCAGGTGAGGTGATGCCCCGCCCTGCTTCAGCTTGCCCTCCGTGGGCTGCACCCACTGTCAAACCAGTCCCAATGAGAGGAACCAGGTATCTCAGTTGGAAATGCAGAAATCACCTGTCTTCTGCGTCGATCTTGGTGGGAGCTGCAGGCTGGAGCTCTTCCTATTTGGCCATCTTGGAAGCATCCCCTGCCCATATTTTCTTTATTCAGTCTATCATTGATGGGGATTTGGGTTGGTTCCAAGTCTTTGGTATTGTAAATAGTGCTGCAATAAACATACATGTGCATGTGTCTCCCTCATAAGTGGGAGTTGAACAATGAGAACACATGGACACAGGGAGGGGAACATCACACATGGGGGCCTGTCAGGAGGTAGGGGGCAAGGGGAGGGAGAGCATTAGGACAAATACCTAATGCATGTGGGGCTTAAAACCTAGATGACAGGTTGATAGGTGCAGCAAACCACCATGGTACATGTATACCTATGTAACAAACCTGCACATTCTGCACATATATCCCAGAACTTAAAGTAAAATAAATAAATAAAAAGAGGTTCGATTGGCTTACTGTTCTGCAGGCTGTACAAGCATGGCAGCAGGCAACTTTTAGTCATTGCAGAAGGTGAAGCGGAAGCAGGCATATCACATGGTGAGAGCCGGAGCAAGGGGAGCAGAGGAGGTACCACCCACTTTTAAACAGGCCTCACGAGTACTCGCTCACTATCTCCAGGACAGCACCAAGCCACGAGGGACCCACTCCCGTGACCCTAACGCCTCCCACCAGGCCCCACATCCAACATTGGGGATCACATTTCGACATGCGATTTAGAGGGGACAACCTCTAAACTCATGTTGAAATGTGATCCCCTGTGTTGTAAGAAGCTCTCGCCCCGACCCTGATGCATGGCAGTTTAAGAACCACCCATATATGTGAAAAGACCTTTAAGAAAAAATGGAGGCCGGGCGTGGTGGCTCACACTTGTAATCCCAGCACTTTGGGAGGCCAAGGCGGGCGGATCACGAGGTCAGGAGATCGAGACCACGGTGAAACCCTGTCTCTACTAAAAATACAAAAAAAAAATTAGCCGGGCGTGGTGGCGGGCGCCTGTAGTCCCAGCTACTCGGAGAGGCTGAGGCAGGAGAATGGCGTGAACCTAGGAGGCGGAGCTTGCAGTGAGCCGAGATCACGCCACTGCACTCCAGCCTGGGCAACAGAGCGAGACTCCGTCTCAAAAAAAAATAAAAATAAAAAATAAAAAATAAAAAATGGAGATATATGTCGTATAACTATTATTCTGCTCTGGAGTCATGGAGTCATCTGGGGAAATCGGGGTCCTGTGTGTGGAGCATTCATTAGATGAGGGCGATTCAGTTAGGATACATCAAGTCGTGGCTCCAGATAATTAGATATCTAACTAAGGTTTAAATTATGCTAAACTGTTTTCAAATTACATTTGTGTAAACTATATTATCCAGACTGAGAATGGCAATGCTCAGGTGTGGCAAAGACCCGATTTTATGTAAGTATTTACGTCCAACATAAACATTATTTTGTACCCTGATCTGTCTGGTGGGCTCACTCCAGGTCAACAGCTTTCTGTTACCAGGGTTGATGCCATATCACCCACTAAGTGGAGAGAGTGGGCATTGTCACTCCTCTTGGCCAAGTGAGGGGAATAGAGACTCAGGACAGCAACGTGGAATCCCACAGTTGATGATCTTGCAGTGCCCCTGAGGCCTGGGGACATGTGGGCGGATGAGGCTTAAGGAACCTATTCCTATTTGAGGGCTTCCTCTCTGGCCCGATTAACTCTGAGGAGCCACTTCTTGTCCTTGGGGACCCAATCTCAGCCAATCCTAGGAACACAGTAAAGGAAGAAATGAGCACATCCCCCCGAGCTCCTAGGTGGTGGGGACAGGTGGCAGGGGGGTGTCCTGGGAGAGGAAAGGGCAGTCAGGAAAAGCTGTTGAAGAAGCAGTTAGATACCCCCAATCCCCTTCCCAGTTCCACGCTGCAAGGTGACTGTGCCATCCCACCCAACAGAGGACTCTGAGTTTATTGTCTGGCGACAGTAAAGAAGGGAGTCTGCATTGGAAAGCTCCAGGCACAAGGGAGGATGCGGCACCACACTGACAACAGGGGGAGTGTCAGCGTGTCATGCAGAGGCTGAGACTGCAGCCTGCTCTGCCCCAGAACACTGGCAGCCAGGCCTCTGAACTCCAAACAGGAGAACAGAAGTCCCCTCTGGGGAGCTGACAGTTCAAGAAGACAGACCTAACAATACCAACATCCAGTATTTCCCCTAAAGGCTCAACCCTCCCACCCACTCTTGGGCCTGGTTCTGTATCAAGAGCAAACACCGAAGGACCTCCAGGCATCCCTGAAAGTCTCTAATATGAACGTAGAGATCTAAACAGATCATGTGTTTACTCTTCTGTATACGATCACTAATTTTTCTAACCTCAAACTCTTTGCCAATTGTCCAAACATTTTTCAGTATTTTCATTCACACGGATCATGAATGGAAGAGAGACACTACACAAGGAGAAAAGTCATCATCGTATAACCATAATAATAACAATCCCCTCTATCCAAAGAGAGACAACAGCAGATAAGGCATTCGTGAAAAAAGAACATGATGCCATAGAAAAGGAACATGAAGCACAAGAAGAGGTCTTGGAGAACAAAAACACGAGAGCAGAAATAACGAATTCATTAGGAGGTTTGAGAGCCAAAGTTGAGGAAATCTCTCAAGAATATACAGTGCAATAAATCACTGAAATGAGGAGACAAATGACAGGAAAATTGGAGGACTAGTGCAAGAGCTCTAATAATCTACTACTCAAATCACAGGCATTCTAGAAACAGAGGGAACATGGTAGGGAGGAAATTTCAATAAAATAAGAGAAGAAAACTTCCTAAAAGTAAAAGACATGAATCTCGAGATTGAAAAGACCCCACAAGTGCTTACTTAGCACAGCAGATAAGCCAGATTTCCAGATTTCCATCAGGGCAGGTCAAGGGAAATTTCAGGACATTGGTAGGGTAGAGAAAGTCTACAAATTTTCTACAAATCAGAACAGCTTTAAACGTCTCAACAGTAATCCTGGGAGCAAGAAGACAGTGGAGCAATGCCCTTAAAATTTGGAAGGAAATGTATTCCTAACCTAGAGTTCTATGTGAAGCCAAAATATAAAAATATCCTTAGATATGCAAGGTCTCGAGAAATTTGCCTCCCACCCACCCATTCACAAGAAACTACTAGAGGATGCGCTTCCCCATAATGGGAGAGTCCAACTCGAAGTGAAGTTTGAGTGACAGGGAAGGGAAGGCCCAGGACGCCAGTTTGGGAATGCGAGAAGTTTCCAGGAGAGACTTCAAGACATCAAATTGATATCTCGATGTGAATGAAAATACTGAAAAAGGTTTGGACAATTGGCAAAGAGTTTGAGGTTAGAAAAATTAGTGGTCATACACAGAAGAGTAAACACATGAAGAAATCATAACAGTCATCACACTGAATACCAGTCTCATCAAGATGATGGCCCATCTATTTAGGGAGGATGGGAGGGATGGAAGTTTAGGGGTAAGGGGTAGGGGAGGACAGAGATTTAAAACTGCATCTCCTGTACCAAAGAGGCAATGGATAATGCCTAAAACTGAAAAATATACGTAGCATTGCAAGCATGTTTTGTAGCAACAGAAGCCAAACGGCAGAGTGGTCAGCTGAGGGCACTGAAAGATGTTGTTTCTGGAGAAGAGGAAGTGGAGGGGGGAAGGGCTGGAGAGAGCAGCTTGAAGGAACCAGCCTCCTAATCCAGATGACTTTCTAAACTAGGCACACTTGGGTAACTGGTAAAACTGGATAATTAAAAACAATACAATTAAAGTATATGAAAATCTGGTAAATGTGAATAAGGTCTGTTTCTGAGTTAATAACATTGCACCAATGTCAATTTCCTGATTTTGACAAAGGGTGCGTAGGAATTCTCCAAACTATTTTTGCAACTTTGTGTGAGTCTTAAATGATTTTGAATTAAAAGGCTATGTAAATAACACAACAAGCATAACTACAATAGAAGAATGTGCTGTGCCCAAAGCCACACCTAACAGAGAAAAGGGCTTTCCTGGCCACGTCTGCCGAGGTCCTGGGTGGTGGGCCCAGGGGCCTCTGGCCTCATAGGTACATCTAGACACGGTCAGACAGGGTTCATTGAAGAAACTGTCTGTCTCCTAGCCTCAGCTGAAGGCCAACATTGCCAACTCCAAGAGAGGGCAGCCCACAGAGGCTGAGCTATTCCTCTCCAGCAGTTTTGTGCAGAGCTGTGGAGGAGAAAACAAAAATTAAACCATCAGCATGCTGCTGACATTGTCCTTTTAAAAGGAAATAAACACCTGCCAGTCACTGCCTGGGGAAAATGAGCCTTAATCATGCGGACGGGTGGTGTCTGGCCATCCCATTCTGCTTGCATTCTCAGGGGAAGCTTGCGGGGCTCTGCAGCTGTGGGCGGTGGCCTCCATCAGGGGCAGGGCAGGAGGGAGGTGGGCCAGGGCCAAGAAGCTGAGCGGCGCCAGCCCAGAAATTTCATCCACAGCCTAGTGGGACAGATGAGCAAATAATGGGAAGGAGGCCCAGAGAGAACTTGAAGATGTGGAGTCAGGCTGATCTGCGTTTAAACATTAGGACAACCTGATCCCAAATTACTTCAAACTGCATGGCCTCAGGCAAGAACCTCCCACTTCCTGAGCCTCATTTTCTTTTCCTGAATATGGCTGTTCCGTGTGAAGACTGGAAATTACCCAGCACATTGCCAATCTACACGTGAAGAACAGTGGCCCAGAGATGTTGAGCAGCTTGCCTGGGATCACACAGCTGGCGAGGCGGGAAGCCAGGATGGGAATCGTGTTGGGATGGGTTCAGAGTATGGCTCCACCCAAACCAAACCCTTTCCAGTCTTTGCCACTATCCCACGGTGTGCAGTTGGGGATTCGCAGATATTTACGGAGCACCTACTATGCACAGGCAGTGTTCTAGAAGCAGAAGTTGCAGCAGTAAGCAACACAGCCCTATGCCTTCAAGAAGTGGCATTCCAGTCAGGGAGGTAACCGTAGACAGAGACAGGAGACAACATGAGCCCGAAGTTACAGGTGAGAGGTCAGCTGTCGAGGCATGTTGAGTACCTTGAGAATGTGTGTATCCCACTGAAGGTGCCATACTGTCCCATCAAGGACCCTGAGCCAGTTCCTCCATGCGGGCTGCAGGATGTGAGTAATGAGGTGTGGATTTCAGCGTCCTGACTCCTGGAATGTGAGTGGAAAAGGCCAGTCTTAGTGGTTAGCTCAAAGATAGTCTCTGACCACGCTTAGGGCACTGGGATAATGAGCCTACACCCCTTCTTCCCAGATGCCCAAAGGGCTTCAGGGGCCTCAGGGACCGCTCCTTAGACACCCGTGGCTAGCTGCCCCGTGGGGTCCTGATTCCTGTGAGGCCACAGGGGCCCAGGCAGGGGCACTGAACTAGGGATCTAGCCCGTGTTGTGCTGCCCACTTGCTGTGTGACAAAGGGTGAGTCCTTGCATTCTCTGAACCTCTCTGTCCTCACCTGAACAACTTGGGGGCTGGACTTAAGAAAGGCAGCTCTAGTTTGTACATTTTGACATCTTCAAACCCTCGAGCGTTTGGCGAAGCATTCCTTTATTCAGCATCCCGGAATGCTCCCTATGTATCTAGTGCTCAGCTACAACGAGGAACAACACAGATGTGGCCGCTCACCTCATGGAGCTTACAGGACACTTAAAGGAAGCAGCCATATCTGGCATGAAGCTGATCATGATATGCTTGTGAAGGAAGAGTGTAGGGGGCACCTCTGGATCACTTCCTGTCGGTGGAGTGTATGAGGCTGGGTGACCGTAGGTTATAGCATGGTGGATAGAACATAGGGCCAAGGAGGAAGGGCTGGGGGGTCAGTGGGCAACCACTTGGGTCTGCAAGGGCAAGCTGGTGCTTGTGTGTGCTAGGACTGCAAACCAGGAGCCAGGGCTGGAGCTCCTCCAGCCCAGTGAGGTTCAAGGGAAGGGGAAGGGCAGTGGCTTCTTGTCACCATTTAGACACTGGGCCCTAAGAAAATGGCTGAGTGAACTGTGTCACTCAGTTTCTGAGGCCTGCTTTCCAAGTTTGTAAAACAGGCCTGATGGCATGGGCGATTAAATGACATGACACGTGAGTTACCTGCCATCAGTCAGCCCCAGTGTCCACTTCAGACCCTCTTTCAATCTACTCTCCACGGTATCAGGAGAATGGGCCTTTTAAAAACACAGACCCATCGTGCCACCCCTCTAGTCACATGCTTGCCACCATAACCAGGAGAAGGTCCAGCCTCCTCACCATGGCCTAGAGGGGTCACATTGGCTGCTGTGCTGTTTCTTGAATATGCCAAGCACACTCCAGCCTCAAAGTCTTCCCACTTGCTGTTCCATCTGCCTAAGACCTGATTCCCTCCACTAGCTTACATCTTGTAAACTCCTACTTATTTGTTAAGCCTCAGCTTAAATGATACTTCCCAAGGGAAGCTCCCGTCAGGCTGAATTTGGGCCCTTGTTTCTAACAACTATAAAATCAGATACTTTTTCTTCAAATCCCATATTTATTCTTGCAGTTATATGTTTAATGTGTGTCTGCCCCACCAGACTGTACGTTCTTAGCAAACAGGGACCCTCTGCTTTGTTCATGGTCATGTCTCTAGTATCTGGTACCGTGCCTTGTACACGGTAGGTGCTCAATTGTTCTTAATAAATAGTTTGGATAGAAGGATTATATGAATGAATGAATGTCTATCACTTTACTTCAAGTTTCCCCTGGGACCAAGGCTCTGGATTGCCTTCAGCAATTCTTGGCACTACCCACATTTTGAAGTAGCAACCTGGACTAAGATTTCAGCACCCATGCCCCTATTCCCAGCTCTATGGGAATCTTCCAGTGAATTCTGGAAGTCATTAAACCTCTCTGGTTCTTAAGTTCCCACATCTATAAAATGAGGAAAGAAAGCTCCTCCTTTGGTTTCCCAAAGAGTCTGGGAGGAGGAACAGCAGCAGCGCATCTGCAAAGTGCTGAGCCTCTGCAGGGGAGTGGCTGGCCTCGGTCTGCAGTACAGGGTGACACGCATAATATCCAAAAGTTGGAAACCAAGGCTGTCTCTTGTTATCCTCCATGGGAGTCTGCAGTACGGGAGAGGGATTTGAAGAAGAGGATCTGTCTCCCAAGTTCACCTCACAAGATCATGGAGTCCAATGCCATAATGGAGGGAGAATTTGGGGGAAGTTTTGGGAGGAGGTGAATATATTTTGCACGTGGAAAAATTATGGTCAAATGGAGGTTCTGTGGTGGCTGAACAATGAAATCCTTTGTAGCATTTCACATCAAGGGCAAGAGTCCCTGTCACCTCTTGACTTCTACAAGAGGTCTCACAGCTTCCACTCTTGCTGTCTTGGAATCTAGCTGCCACATAAGGAAGCCCAAGCTAACTCCCTGGAGAAGCCACCTGGAGGTAAACTGAGGCACCTGATTGGCAGCCCCATCGCCATTGCTAGACTTGTGAGTGAGGCCATCTGGGACCAGCCAGCCCCTAGCTGACCTTGCCTCTTCCTGAAACCTGGTCCAGCCAACACCACACAAAGAGGATTCGTCCCAGCGGAACCTTGCCCAAACTGCCAAACCTTAGAGTCATGAGCAGTCAGTGATGGTTGTTTTAAGCCACTCAGTTCTGGGGTGGCTTGTTTTGCCCCAATATATAATTGAGGCAGCTGTCTGTGTGTCCATCGGTCTCTTTGGCCAGACTTTCTTACTCTTCTTCCTGTCTCCTGATCGCAGCAGAGCAGAATATTAAGAGCATGCAGCTGCATCAGAAAGATCTGGATACAAATCTTGATTTTCCTACTTACACGCTGTGTGACCTTAGATAGGTTTCTTAACCTCTCTGAACTTATATTTTCTTTCATCGGTAAGATGCACACACCTTTGGCTTATGGGTTGCGAGTTTGAAAGGAGATACTAGTCAGTGCCTGGCACATAACTAGTGCTCGTTAAATTTGTTAATCTGCCAATAAATATTTACTGAGCATATACTTCATGCTGATGCTGATCCTGGAATTAGGAGGCTGAAGAAGACAGATGAGAGCTCTGCCCTCACAGGGGTTATAGTCCAGAAGGGGAAGACAGAATAAACACTTGAAAAGCAAGATGATGGCAGACGGTTACACATGCTCCGAAGCCTGTGGGACAGAAAGTCTGAGCCCATGGGACTGAGGCATGACATGGTGCAGGCGATGGGTCTAGGGAAGGCTTCTGTGGGGAGGTGACATCTAAACCCAGAGGTGGTTAATGAGCAGGAGCCAGCCACAAGAAAAGCAGGAGAAAAGGTGCTCTAGAAAGAGGACCCAGCGTATGCAAAGGCCCTGTGGAGGGACAGAAGGGGGAGAGACTGAGGAACCCAGGAGAGGCCAGCGGGGCTGCCACATGGCAGGAGGCGGGGGACAGGCTGGAGGAGCTGATGCTGTGGCCTAAGTAGGTGGAGGCTGCTTTGTTATTATTGCTGCTGTTATTGACAGTAGCTCAGGTTCAAGGCCTGATCCAGAGCAAGTGCTCGGTTCATGCTGGACAAATAGCTGATAAGCGAGGGCTTCAGGCATAACCTGTGTAAGGTTTCCATGGAAACTTATCACTGCTCCCTGTTGGTAACCTGAGAGACTCCCAGAGGCCTCTCATCCTCTGGTCCTGCCCTGATCTGGGCTGGGGACTCACTTCCTCTTCCCCTGCATCTCACCCTGAGCCCCAGCTGTCAGGGAGGACGCACAGCACAGGGTATGGAAGCTGTTCCTGTCGCAGACCCTCTGCACACGCACAGCACACCAGGCCCAGATGGCCCCAGGCCAGGCCTCAAAGTTCCAGCCCACGTCAGCCCAGGTCCAGGATGCAGCTGGGCTCATGCAAGAGGAAGAGCTTACGTTGGTGGTGGGGAGTTGGGGAGCAGCCGGTCCACTGTTCTAGACAAAGGAGCCGGCCTGAGACGTGTTCCTCAGGAGACCCCACCACCAGGGCAGCAACACAGTGGAAAGAAGCTGTGTGGCCCCAGGACCGGGTCTGCAGCCCCATTCGACAGCTGAAGAAACAGAGGCAAAAGGCAGAGCTGGCCTGCTCTGGAAGGCTGGTGTTTTGAGAGCCAGCTTGTACCTGCCAGCTGGGCATACCTGTGTCTACACACATAGACCCACAAACACAACCTCACATGGTTCTACATGGTTATGAGAGATTCAGACATACATGCTGTTATGTGAGTAGGACAGAGACACAGACACACACCATCCAACAGGACACTGTCTCTTATGAGGATGTGACATTCAGACATGTCATTCTACACAAGTCACACACACACAAAGCTGAGGACACATCCATTGATGTTTCCGCCCTCACTTCCCAGATAATTGTGCTGAAAAATAGAAACACCTGCACCCTACCAAGCTATTACCCGGCAGTGGCAGGACCAGGCTAATTAAGCCTTCACAGGAGGCTGGCATTTTCCTGGCAGCCCTGCTGCCCCTTGCTGCCAGGGTGGCCGCCAGCCCGAGTGGCCTTTGTGATGAGCCCCAGGGGGCACACAGCCCAGCCTTTCTCCCTCTCCTCCCTCTCTGGGCCCTGAAATGATTCTGCATCTTGTTCTCCCAAAGGATCCCTCTTGGGCCAATGTCCTGCTTATGAAGACGGCTAGAATGAAACCCTCCCTGAAGCTTGAGGCCTGGATCAGCAGAGACCCTCCCAAAGTTCCCAGTTCTCTGACTGGAGGACATTTGAGGGACCTAAGTTAGCTGTGGACATGAGTGATGGATG
The DNA here is from genome assembly GCF_006542625.1 of Nomascus leucogenys. NCBI lineage: Eukaryota > Metazoa > Chordata > Mammalia > Primates > Hylobatidae > Nomascus > Nomascus leucogenys. Next base: position 104,869,218 of record NC_044395.1, read on the forward strand.
CCCTCGGCTGCTCTCTGCCTATTCCAAGGGCTTAACTCCATCCCTCTGGCCAGAACGGGACTCAGTTTCCCCTTCTTGCCACCCTGGGCTTGGTTCTTGGCCATTCTCTCTCACACATTGACCTCTCAGCCACCCTGGACTTCCTGCTCTTCTTCCAACATGCCAAGCTCATGCCTGCCTCAGGGCCTTTGCACCTGCCCTGTTCTCTGTCTGAAACCCTCCCTTCCTCCCAGGTCTTTGCCTGTTCCTCTCAACATTCAGGTCTCAGCTCAAACGGCACCTCCTTAGGAAGCCTGCCCTGACCCACCTAGTTAAAATCTCTCCTCCAGGTGCGCCCGTCAGTTTTTTCTTAACTCAGTGGTTTTCAGCCCTGGTTGCTAGTTAGAATCACCGGGGGAGCTTTTAAAAATAACGGTGCCAGGGCGCTGTGTAGGCTAATTAAGAATCTCTGGGATGTGGGTCGTGCGTGCTGCCATTATTTTAAAAACCCTGTGTGGTTTGAATGCGCAGTCAGGACTAAGACCTCTTGGTCCAGATACTTTTTGGTCAGCAAGAGAAAAGGCCGAATTTTGCAATCCCCTCCCTTCGGTGCGCTCTCCCTAATAGCTCTGTGATATGGGAACTATTATCACACCCATTTTACAGACCAGGAAGCTGAGGCCGTAAGTCAGAGAAGTAACATACCCAAAGTCATGCAGCTGGGAAACTGTAGAACTGGGAATTTAACCCAAGCAGCGTGGTTCTGGAGTCTGCCTCTTAATCCCAAAACTTGGCTGCCGTTGTTTTATTTAATCTCACAACCACTCCATGACACGACATTTTAAAGATGGGGAACCATGGCTCAGAGAGTCAGGAGACATGACCAACGTCACACAGCCAGGATCCAAACCCAGGTCAGGCTGACTCTAAAGCAGGGGTGTCCAATCTTTCGGCTTCCCTGGGCTACACTGTAAGAAAAAGAATTGTCTTGGGTCCTACATAAAATACATGAATACTAACAATAGCTGATGAGCTGAAAAAAAACTACAAAAAAAAAATCTCTTAATGTTTAAAGAAAGGAAAGTTTAGGAATTCGTGTTGGGCCATATTCAAAACCGTCCTGGGAGGCATGTGGCCCGCGGGCTGTGGATTGGACAAGCTTTCTCTAAAGCATAGGAATTTGTGTTGGGCCATATTTAAAGCCTTCCTGGGTTGCATGTGGCCCGCGGACTGTGGATTGGACAGCTTGGCAGCAAGGCAGACCATATCAAATGAGGTCTGGGCCTGAAAACACATCACAACTTCACCCAAGGACCCAGCCTTCCTCTTTGGAAGCATCATCTCTCCCCAGCCTCCCAAGCCCCTTCTCTTTTCCCATCTCTATCATGCCCGTTTCCTGGCTGTTTCCCACCCTGCTGTAAAGCTACATCTCCCAGGAGGATGTGCAGAGTTGCTCTAAAGCATAGAGTACAGGACACAGGGAAGGGACAACTTCATGATCCCTCATGTCCTCATTTCTCCACCTTTTGGGAACCAGCCTCAGGGCGAGTGGAGCAGATGGAAGATTGGCACTAGAGCATGGATCTACTCACTTGCTGCCCATGAATTATTTCACAGTAGAATAAGTGGCATTGTATATAGCGCTTATGTGGCGGCCACCGTTCTAGGTATTTTACATATGTTGGCTTGACCCTCAAAGAAACCCTATACTCTTCCTCTTTATTTTATTGACAAGGAATAGGCACACAGAGAATTAAGCAACTCACCCAAAGCTGTACAGCTAATCATGCACAGATAAGATCTGAACTCACGCAGGCTGGTTCCAGAGTCTGTGCTCTCAGTTCCTGCACCATACTCTCCCTCTCAGCGGCCTTGCTTATTGAACTGCATGAAGCTCACTTTTCTCCCCTATGAAATGGGTATAATAGTGGCTACCTCGGGTGGAGAATTAGAGGACAAACCCAGAACATGATTGCACACGCAGGCCCTGGCACAGGGAGGTGCAGAGTAGGTATTTGGTAAGGGAGGTCACTGGACAGCCGGGAGGTCATGGACAGCCAGGATGTCACCCCTTCAGCAACCAGCCTGGAGACTTATATACAGTAGGCGCTGAACTGACATGCAACACGGATGAAGGTGGTGACATTTGGAGGCCACCAGGCTGCAGTTTCCCCAGAGAGGTTCAGGGCTCAGCAGCCCCTTGGGATCTCGAGCTCAGCAAGAGGACCTTTAAATGCCTAGAAACTGCCTACGTGCGTCACCGCTGTCTTCCATTAATGCATAATTGCTCTTGCAGGCGAGTAGCTATGTTCTCTGGGGTCAGATTTACAGCAGAGCAGGAAACAGCCAGGCAACGGGCGTGATAGAGATGGGAAAAGAGAAGGGGCTTGTGTGGCTGGGGAGAGATGACGCTTCCAAAAAAGAAGGCTGGGTCCTTGGGTGAAGTTGTGATGTGTTTTCAGGCCCAGACCTCATTTGATATGGTCTGTCTTGCTGCCCCCACATAGCACATCGGGGAAATGCCAGCATTTGGGCCTCCAGGCTACATCTCCCAGGAGGATGTGAAAATGTATCCCCTGAATGGGCAGTACTAGGATTAAAGATTTTCTTATGAGTCTCTGTAATGTTCTCCTTATCTGTGTAATATCACTGAAATCTGCAACAAGTCATCAAAGACGTCCCGTCTGGAAGGTGTGACGGCAGCTTTTTCATTTCAAGGCTCTGGCTGCCTCTGCCGGGAGCTGACCCCCATGCACATTACTAGGCATATTGTTCATCACTCCAGCCCTTCAAAGAGATCTCCAGAAGTGCACACACAATCTGCAAGCTGCCAAGTGACCCCTTCACTCACGTGCACTCCACAGATGCCTTAGAGGTTAGGGAAGATCACTGTGCCACAAATGTGCCATGTTTTCTCCTGCCACCTTGCCTGGGCACCACCTGTTCCCTCTGCTGGGATGTTCTTTGTCTAGCCACTGTCTAGCAAATTTCTCCTGGTCCTGCAAGGCTCAGCTCAAGTACCACTTATTTTGCAAAACCTTCCCCAAAGGGGCAGCCTGAATCTCTAAGAAGCCGGGCCAGAGCTCTTAGAGTTATCTTCTCTCGCGTCTGTGTCCCAAGATCAACCGTCAATCCACAGAGCAGCTGAGGTAGCCAAACAGCGGTTCTCAAAGTGAGGTACCCAGACCAGCAACATTACCTTCATCATTACCTGGGACCTTGTTGGAAATGCTGGTTCTCCGCCCCACACCCCAGACCTTACTGAATCAGAAACTCTGGGGGTGGGGGCCGGCAACCTGTCCTTTAACAAGCCCTCTAGGTGAATCTGATACATGCTCAAATTTGAGAACACCTTTGGAAGGGGGATAAGGTGAATTTGTGTATGACTCACCCAGGACAAATATTAGGTTGGTGCAAAAGTAATTGCGATTGTTGCCATTAGAAGTAATGGCATTACTTTTTGCCATTGAAAGTAATGGCATTAAAAGTACTTTTAATGGTGACAACTGCAATTACTTTTGCACTAACCTGATAACACAAAAAGCAACTACAACAAACACTACCTACAGGACCGTGAGCTAGATGCGTGCCAGGCACTTTACCTGCACTAATTCTTCACAGCAATGCATGAAGAAGATACCCATTACACAGATGAGAAAACTGAGGCTCAGACAGTCACTCATTTCCCTAGGAAACAACTAAGAAGTGATGGCTCCAGCTGCAAACCAACCCCAGTCTAACTACAAAGCCCGTGTGCTATCACAGAAAAAACTGTGCGATTTGGAGATTCAAAGGAGGGAGAGACCACATCCAAGTCAGATTTTTCCTGAATTTTATATTTTCAAAGTATGGTTTTGAAAGATCAAATAATGCTTAAAAAAAAAAAAAAAGCAAGCTCTTGTTCCTTCCTACCCTTCTCTCATCTCTGCTCTCAGAAGTGACTACTTTCAACTCTTTTAGCTACTTTTTTAGGTATTTACTTCCATACTTTAAAATATCTGTCTTGTATTATTTCTTGTTTCATCTGTTTTAGACTCCACCCCTTGACTTACACTGGATAAGGACTTTTGATCATGAACACCCCGTCCCAGAATTCATATATGATCTAGATCATATATAAACACCATGGATTCATATATGATCTAGATAATTTTCCTTTCAATGGCAGCAAAACTTCTTGAGGGCCTGTGTCTCTAGTTGCCCATGGGTACTATAAGGGCTAAGGGCAGCTTTTTCCTGCTGCCATCCCCTCCCAACAGAATTAAATCTCCGTTTTTAAAATTAAATTCATAGTCAATGTTTTAGAATTGTGACCAAATAAATATTACTAACAGCAGAACCAAGTCATCTGCTATGGATGCTCACTTTCTTGGACTTTTTGCTTTTCCGAGAGCTGATAATTGTTGTGGTCCATTTTACTGGCTCCTGTGATGTCCTTTTTCTTAGTTGCCTCTTTATAGAACGTCCTAGAATCATCATGAGTTCCATCGTTCCATAGTGAGTTCTCCCTGAAGATTCTCCAGTGCCTTCATTCTTCCTGACTGTATGAAATACCCCAGCATCATCCCATAAATCCATATGACCACTTTAGATCACATTCAGCTTTAAGTAGCTTACATAGAGAGAAGTTTTTTTTTGTTTGCCTTTGGTCCATATCAAGAAACTCAAAATTCAGAGACATGTCCCGGGTGAGCACAGAAGACCCACGACCATCAAAGACCCAGGCTCCTTCCACCTGGTTGCTTCACTACCCTTAATATCAGGCTCCTAATTCACGGTTCACTGTGGCTGCTTGAGCTCCAACCATTATGTCTGCATTCCAGCCATGAGAAAGAAGAGTATTTCCACTGTATGTAAAACTACATCTTGAAAGTTGCACATGTCATTTTTGTTTGTACTCCTATGTTCACAGCTTAGACACATGGCTATACCTAGCTGCAAGAAAGGCCAGGAAATGTAATCTTTTTTCTGAGTGGCTACATTCTCAGCAGAAAAAGTGGAATTCTGAGGTCAGGTAAAAAAGGGGAACTGAGAGTTGGGGCAACTAGCAGGCTTGGCCACACCGCCTTTTGCTATAGTTCATTTGAACTTGCATGTCAGCTTCACACCTTTGTTGAGAATATGTGGTGGCCTCTTCCTACATTTCTAGGACCTTTTCTCCACTCTTGCCTTCATTCATTGTGCTTTGGGCACCCCACACTCCTCCTGCCTTGGGATCCTCCCACACACTGTGCCTCTGCTGGCAGTGACTCCCTGAGAGCCACCTATCCTGGATGCAATGCCTCCCACCCATCCTCCAGTCTTCAGATGAAATGACAGCTCCCCAGAGAACCTTCCCATATCCCAAAGGGTCAGGGTCTGTTAGATGGTCTCACAGCCTTCTGACCTTCTTTGTTACAGCATCCATTGCAATTGTAATTGGAGATTGATTTGTGTGATCGGTTGTTCACTCACTGTCTCTCTTGCTAGACTATGAGCTCTTGAGGATGGGGCCACTTCTCTCATGTGCATCCACCTGACATGTGGAAGCACAATAAACATTTGTGGCACAAACAGTTGCCTCTCCCTGAATCACATATCCTAACCCCCTTATCCTTCCAGATCAACTGAAATGCTCCCTCCTCCTGGAGGTCTTCCTGTGCTCCCTCTGAGACAAGTAGCACCCCCTCCGCCTGAGTGCCCAAGCCCTCTTTGTCACCATCACTTTCTATCACATGCTATTGACTTTAGGGAGCATGTCTCAGCTCTTCTCTGAGCCTGTGAGTTCCTGGACGGAGGGAGCCACATCTGATTCTTCTGTGTCTCTCACACACATGCACAGGGATAACCCAGAAGACTCTCTGGTTCAGCAGCAGAGTTGTTGACCAGGAAGCAAGACTCCTGGTGTGGCCTCTGGCTGGCCATGTGACATCCAGCAACAGCCTTACTTTCCCCACCTGGCCTCTCAGGGCCCATCCAGATCCAGCATTCTCTGATATGCCACCTGATGCTGCAGCTCAGGGGCTGCTGAGCTCTACTCTGCATGCCTCTCTCCGTGGGCCATGGGCTTGGGTTCCTGGGAATTTGTTTTCCATTCAGAGATCAAAGGAACAGAAATGCTGGACACCAGGTTCCCAGGCAAAACAAAACAAACATATCAGAGTGGAGAAACTTTTATTAACTTAACAGCTGGCACCAGGCCTCAGAGGAACTGTAACATAATTTGGACAAAAATATCGTGAGAAGTCTTAGGGAGGAAGGTAAGAACTCATGAGTCTGGAGCCAAAGCTTTGGGGCAAGGGAGGATGCTGCCTGTGAGGGGGGAGACTGTGCAGCTTGATGAAGAATACTTCATATTTATTGGTACGTTGCTTTGCACTAAGGAAGGTGTGTACTTTGTGCTTAATGTACTGCAGCAATCAAGGTGCTGGATTACAAAAAAAGAACAGAAAGGAAAAGAGAGAGGGAGAGAAGGAAAATAAAAGAACAGAAAATAACAAAAAAGAAAGGCAAAGGAACCATCTGTGGCTAGCTGAAGCAGTGGAGGAAATCTATTAGAAGGTATATGAGTTAGATATAAGGCACATGGCTATGCAAAGAAGAGAGAGCCCAGAAATAACAGTGGCTTAAATTAGACAGAGATTTCTTTCTTTCTCAGTAAGTAGCCAAAATGTTATGGTAGTTGTCTTAGTTGGTTCAAGATACCATAACAAAATAGCTCAGATTGGGTGAGCTGTGAAATTTATTACTCACAGTTGTAGAGGCTGGGAAGTCCAAGATCAAGATGCTGGCAGATTCAGTGTCTGGTGAGGGCTTCATAGATGGAGACTTGTTGAAGCATTCTCACATGGCAGAAGGGCAAAAGGGGGTGAAGGGGTGAACAGACCCCCTTGACCCCTTTCTAGGAGCATGAATCCCATTTTTGAGGGTAGAGCCCTCATGGCCAATTGCCTCCTAAAGGCCCCATCTCTTAATACTATTGCATTGGGGATTAAGTTTCAACATGAATTTTAGGGGGGTATAACCATTGAAATCATAGCAGTGGTTCTGCTTCAAGAAGTTTTCAGGCCCTGGTTTGTGGATCCCCCAACCCTAGGTATTGCCCTCAGGATGTGGTCCAGGAAGCCTTACTCCATATCCACATTCTAGCCAGGAGGGAAGGGAGAAAGCAAGGGGGAAGGAATGCTCCTTCCTTGGAAGGCACCACCTGGAAGGTGCTCACCTCTCTTCTGCTCACACCTGCTGTCCACAGCATAGTCAATGGCCACACTTGGAACAAGGGAACCTGGAAAAGCCATTGTATACTAAGCAGCCATTGGCCCAGCTAAATAATCTATTACTACATAAGCAGGAAGACGGCTCTTGGGAGGATCCACAAGTCTCTGCCACCGATGAGATTGGGCAGCCTAGATAATTGTTGGGAAGAGTGAGGAATCAGGCTTAGAAAACTGGTAGGAGTCAAAGGTGGCCACAGGGCAGGACCCCAGCCCCATCACACTCACTAATGGACAGGCTGGCTGGGGTATGTCACCACTGCTGCCACTGGGAAGGATTTCCCATCTGTTCCTGCATCTTTGCACAAGATCCAGAAGGGCAGCGTTTTGCAGGTGGAGTCAACGTCACAAGCCCAAGTACAAATTGCCAGGGGGTGGAGAGGAAAGACTTCAGGTCCCCTCATTGACTTCCATGGAAGGAGAGGATACAGGACCCATCCATACCAAAGGCAACTGAGAATTGCTCCCCAAATGTGATGGGAGTTGGATGTCTAAGGCTGTGTACCACCCCCTGAAAGCCAAAAGCAAATGTTCGTGACACATGCCATTTCATCCTCACAGCCATCCAGTGAGGTGAATCTCATCACAAGCCCCAGCGTTCAAGAGAAATTGAGGAGCATAACTGGAGTCACGTTTGTCACTCACTTACGTAGCGCTTCCTATGAGCTAGGCATGGTTGTAAGCAGATTACGAATATTAACTTTTAAAATTTGTCTTAGCTTCAGAACAACCATTTAGGACATCTTAGTACCCCCATTTTATAGAAGCACCAAATGGCAAGCGGAGTTGCCCAGAGTCACAAAATTACTAAGCAGGAGCAAAATTGGGATTTGAACCCAGCCACTCTGGCTCCGAGTCCGTGCCCATAACCACTGTTCTACACTGCTAGCAAATGTAAGAAGCACCCAGGGAAAGATATATGGCTGTGCATTCTGAGATGAGGCCCAGCCCCAGGCTTTCCAAACAATTTTTCGTAAAAGATGTTAAATTCACGAATGCTTTATGTGAATTCTTGTTGTTGCTGCTATTCCGGAAACCAAGCAGATTTCGTGTCAGGGTCAGTGAGGCACAGTTCAGAGACAGCTGCTCCAGGAAACTGGTGACCAGGAGGAAGAAAGACTCTGAGAAGCGAGCATTTCCCCTTACCTCCCCGCCATCCCCTGCAGGAAGTTAGGAAAAATATAGAAGAAGGCTTTGAACTTCACTAGGTCGCAGAACAAAGGGCATGATGACAATCATTTAGGCTTTAGAGGCAGGGTGGCCAACAGCCGCCATCTGGGTCGCCCAAACTCTAAAGCCAGCAAGCAAGGGGCTCAGCCTCCCATGCCCTGTAGACCCTTTATATACACACAGAAGCTCCTGGAGCTTCAGTCAGGGCTACTACCTGGGAACTGAACTTACAAATTTACATTTTATGGACTTACCCACTCCTGACTCCAGTCCAACACAGTGCTCTGAGCAGGCTGCAGCCCCAGAAGCCTGACAAAGAGCAAAGGGGTCTGCAAAATCCACCAAAGAGTTATCCATCTCCAGAATTTAGCCAGAGCATCCCATGGCTTATCCTAGGGTGCTGGGCCCTAGGGTGGGCAGCTTTGGGGGAGCCCCATGTCAGAGACAGAGCTATGTCTACTGCAGACACTTCCCTTCCTCCTGCCAGGCCACGGCTGGTGTGAGAGCTGACGCGCTGGGAGTTGTTGGGTCCTCAGAGGCCTGCCGTCCATTCCCTGCATCAAGGAGGCTCAAGGTGTCATTGATTGAGTCACACCACACCTTAATACCGCTAATCAGGTCCCCAAGCATGAGGAGACCCCACTCCTTATCCCCTCAAAATTCACAGGCCAAGGGGAAACAACTATTGTAACACATATAAGTATATATTGCTAATTATTATTATTGTTGTTGTTGTTGTTATTCTAGCCATTATCTTGTAGTATTTGCAGTGCCAGGTTAGGCTCTTGACATTTGCTATCTTTGGCCCTGCCATGACATGCAAGGCAGGGATCCCATCTCCATCCTGCAGATGAAGACATGAAGCTTGGAAAGATGAACGGACGATCATGAAGCTTGCAAAAGGCAGGACCGGGATGCAGGCCCCTTCCCCATGCTGGATGAAGAGCACCTCACCCCCAAGAACAGAGAATGGCTCGCCCTTCTAGGAGCAAAACAGCCAGTTTTGAGGCAGCCTGAAGAAAAATGTCATCAGAGGAAGGGTTGATGGACTGGTCAGCAAGACTGTCTCCTTGAGGGCCCCTTACTTCGGTCTCCAGGAGACATACTCGGGGCCCCAGCATGCCAGGATGAACCCTGATGGAATTCCAGCAGTCCCTGGAGAGCTTCACACCTGCAGCCCAGCTGGAGGGGCACATTGGAGAAGCTGTTTTGTATCACGTGATGCCTTCCCTGACATCTGTAGCTGATTGGACCAGGGGTGAACGGCTAATCCAGGAGAAGCCAGTCCACTGTGGGGCCAGAGACCTACTTTTCTTTCACTAAAAATATGAACTAAGGAATATGAAGACTGGTTAATGCGTGGTGGTTCTGGGTCTGTGTCTGTGGAATTGGGGCTTTGGACCCCACAGTAAGTCAATGCTGGCAAGCGTATTTTTTTATGCTCCCTCTCCCAACAGACCAGCAGACTTTTGCTTGCATGTCTTAGACCAAAATTATAGGAGGAAAGAAGCCACAAGGATGCAGAGTAAGTAGATTTTCAGAGAAGAATGGAACAGACACACACACACACACACACACACACACACACACACACACACAAAGCAGCAGCATAGAAGACTATATGAAGAAGGAGAGAGAGAGGAAACAAATGACAGAAAGATACTTTCTTGGTCCCTCCCCATTCTAGGTTTCATGAGATCCCCATTTTATTTCCATGATATTTGTACCCTCCCCAACCTGAATTGAGCTATTTTGCAGGGTTTCTATTATTTGCAATGAAACAATCTCTGACTAACAGGAAATTTGAATAGACTTGCAAATAATAAGCTCTTGGAGGAAATATGAGCTGACTATGGGATCAAAGTAAAGTGAGAGGCAATGAGGATTGTGGTAGATTAAATGGCCATAAATTCCTCCCATCTCAGTACAGCCTCTTCTTTGTAACATGATTGTGCTGAGTCTCCCAGCCAGGGGTGGAGTTCTTTCTCTATCCCCTTAAACCTAAGCTGGCCAGTGGCAATAGAATCCGGCAGAAGTGAGGTTGTGTGAATTTCAGAGCCCAGGCCTCAAGAGGCCATTCAGTTTCTGCCTTTGCCCTCTGGGCATGCTCCTGAGCCTACTCATGTAAGCAAGCCCAGGTTAGCCGGGAGGATGACAGACCACATGGAGGAGAACCCAGGCACCCCAGCCAATAGCCAGCACCAACTGCCAGTCCTCCAACTGCATGCAGCCGTTTAAGTGAGCCCAGCAGAAACAGCAGAGGAACCACCCAGACAACATGAGAAGTGCTAGATTATTGTTTTAAACCAAGTTTTGGGGTAGGTTTTACACTGCCATTGATAACAGTTAATAAAAATTGGTACCTGGAAGTAGGCTGCTTCCATAAAGCAAAGCTGAACGATGTACATTGGCCCTGGAACCCAGACATTGGGTGGAGGCTAAGGGAACTGGGGAAACCATCCATGGAGGCTGGAGTAGGTGGACTGTAAGCACATCGCCATTGGAGGTTGAAGAAAAGGGATTCATGTTATGTCATGGCAGAACCGTTGGCAAGGCTGTCACCAAAGAAACTTGGGAAATAGAAAATGTGCCAAGTGAACTTATGGATCTGGCTAAGGAGATTTCCAAGCAGAGCCTGGAAAGAGCTAACTGGCTCCTTTTAGGGTTGTATGACAAGGCACAGGAAGAGAGATGAACCAAACTATTTAGTTGGTAAGAAAAATTTAGAGGTAACAGAGGAAGAGAATATGCTGACTTGAAAAATAAAACTGTTTTTTATCCCTTAACCTTTCTTGGAAAAATATTCTGAGTGAAAACAACCTTAGGGTTAAGATAGAATCAAGGCTGTAAAAACCCTTTGCTAAGACCTCAAAATGATTTCAAGTGATGCCCAGCAGTGCCTCACAGCTGTACAAAAGGGCTTCTAAGAACCTTAAGAGTACAGCGGCTGGACATGCCCAAAGTGGAAAAAAAAAATCTGTCTCAAAGAGAATTATGTGGCTTTGGGAGCACTGAATGTCCCCAGTAAGGTTCATAGAAAACCCACAATGTTTGAGGGAATTGTGTTAACAGGAGTATCACTAGTTTGCACTAAAAGGGACTAAGACAGTTTCAAATGAAAAGAGTACTCTGGACCTCTGAATTTACAAGCAGAAAGCTGACCATGAAAGCTATTTAGTTGCAAAAAAATTCATATGGAACAGGAGAATCTCAGAGAGCAGAGGCAGGAGCTCAAAGAATGGAGGCAAGAGCTAAAAAGAACAATGAACTGGAGACCACCACCAGGAAGCCAAGCTAGGCCCTAATCAAGGAGCATCTCCTACCCCCAGAGGAGGTGGACTTGACAAGATGTGCCTGGATAGATTTCAAAATTGCTAGGGACCAGCGATTTTTACACGCCTAATGGTCCTTCCTTGTTATGGATTGTGTCCATAATGTCTTGCCATTGTATGTTGGGTGTCTGCAGGTTCAAACAAATTGGCTTTCTGTTTCACAAATGTTGGATGGAGAGGAGCCCCACTGACATCCAAACCTGATCTAGACCATGAGACTTCGGATAATGATCCTGATGCTATAAGTAGGGTAAGATTTATGGGGGCTTGGAGACAGGATACACATAATTTCCTGTGGAAAGAACATGAATAATTTGTGGCCAGAAGGCAGATGTGGTAGAACTTGTAATGGCTGCAATCCCATCCCACATGTTTGCCCCTTTGCAATGTAGAATCTGTTTTCCATCCCCTCAAATCTAAGGTGGTCTTTGGATTGCTTTCACTAATAGAATGTGGCAGAAGTGAGATTGTGTGAGTTTTACAGGCTAGATGCCAGGAGACATTTGACTACTGAGCTTGCTATTTCGAAACACACATGAGATCTGGAGCTCCAGCAGCCATCTTGTGACCAAGAGACTTCAAGCATAAGATGAAAAACAAGGATCTCCAAGAAGACAGACTGGAATTCTGGGCTTCTGATGGCATTGTTGAGGCCTGAACTATAACCCCAATCACCTGCTGTAAGATGAGGAAATAACACCCTATTGATTTAAGGCCTAAATTTCAGGCCAATGGTTCTGAAAGTCTGGTACTAATTTGAACAACATCACCAGCATCACGTAGAGACTCATCAGAAAAGCAAATTCATCAGCCCCCCTCAGATGTGCATCATCACAAACTCAGAGCTATCTGGGGTTTAACAAATCCTCCAGGTGAGTCTAATGCACATTGAAGTTTAGGAACCCATTGGCACAAGTGACTGGTTAACCTAGTACTTGTTTACTTACATCTGAGTGCAAGCTTCATTGATACCACATCTCTGAGCTTTTGCTCAAAGCTTTTTCTCTGCCTCTAATACCCAATTTTCCTCTTCTCTGCCAGTCTTTCTTACTAGATGAGTTAATTTCAATCATAGAAACCCAGAATGGCAAAAATTCAGCTGCTGCAATTTGGCAAGGTGTACGGTTATTTTCTGAATTTGGTTTCAGCAGTCTCAGAGGGCTGGATACAAGCAAAAAGCTACAAAATTGCCCTATTTAAAAATTTTTTTTTGGTTCCAGATGGAAAACCCAGAATTAGTGTTTGTCTCTCTCCCTTTTACATTAGACCAGAAGGAGTGCTCAGTGTGTGCCAGGATTCTTCTTTTCAGCAGCCACAAGTCCCCAAGGCTCCCCTCTCATTAGGGTCACAAGCCAGGCCTGCAGCTTATCCACTGTGGCCTGCTAGCACGTTGAAGTAGACAGTTGTTTTCATTAGATTTTGCCGCATAGCAAACCTTGCCAAATCTTGGTAGCTTAAGTGACAACAAGGTAATATTTTCCTGATTCTGTAGTTGATCGGGCAGTTCTTCTGCTGGTCTTACCTGCATTCTGCTGGAAGATCAGCTGTGGACTGAGTAGCTGTGATGCTGGGCCCTTCTATCTCCACGTGGTCTTTCAGCCCAGATTTCTTTATGGCATGGTGGTGTCAGGGCAGAGTACTTAAGGAAGGAAGAGAGTAGAAGATGATCTGTGGAGTCGTGGAGTTTGATTCCTTTACCAGGAATTCAAAGCTTTGTTCGAAAGACCAATCCCCCTCCATCTACTGCTCGCTCCAACTCCCCCTACCAAATTGTCAGGTGCATATCGTGGACCGTTGCTGGCTGTAAATATGCTGGAAAGCTGAGTGAGTAGCTTTCTCACCTCTCTAGTAGAGGCATGCAGGGAAAAGGGGACGGGAAATGAAGGTACAGCGTGTGTCACTGATGTGAAGGTCCCTGGCTTGCCAAACAACGGGCTGCAGCAAAAAATTCTGGAGTCTGCTCTTGTTGGAATCGAGTGAGGAACATCATAGGCACCCAATCAATGTTTATTTATGAATGAATGCCAAGAGTGGGTGCAGAAAGAACAATGGGATGAGACTTCTTCCCATTGGAATGATCTTGGATAAGTCACTTTATTCTCTAAATCCGTTTCCCTTTCTGTGAAAAAAGCAACTTACTGCACAGGGTTGTGTGGACATTCAATGAGATATTATATGTAAAAGGGTCCTCAGTGGGGCCTTTTCCCCTGAAAGGTGGGTTGGAAGCTGGGGTTTGCAGCTTAACATAGCCTCCAATGGCCAAAGGCCTGCTGTAGGCTGGGTTCCATGCTAAGCCCTTTGTGTCCTTTTCTCATTTCCTTTCCATGATAGCATTCCCATTCAGATGAGAAAACTGGGGATCATAGAGGCTTTGAGAGGTTCCAGCTGGTAAGCAGAGAGCAAAGCCTCAAACCAGGTCTGTTGGGCTCCAAGCACGTGCCCCTAACCACTACTCTAAACTGCTTTTACAGAAAAATAAGTCAATGCAGAGCTTCCAACACCATCAGCTCACCATCGTTCTGCCCTCACGGGCCAGTAACTCAGCCAAAGCCTGGAGATTCTGGAAACTGCGTCCATTGCCTCTGCTGTCCCTGCCCCTCCGCTGGAAGTTGCCCACAGGAGCCAGCTGGGGCCAGCCTCCCCCAAGACTGCCTCCCCCAGCAGGAGTGGAGTCCTGCCAGGTTAGCAGAGCGGCTTCCAATTAGACATCATCTCCTGCCCAGGCGGGAGGCAGAAAGCAGGCAGAGCTCAGTGGGGTGCAGGCAGTTAGAGGGTAATTAGATGTGGATGTGGAATAGCTCCCTTAATGAGGAGTCTGCTGTGGGTGAGGGACACGCAAGAGAAGCATCACTTCAGGCACCTGCCGCCACCAGCATCTGGCCCTGGGCAGGCTGGGGAAGGAAGAAGGAATTCACATTATTTGTGGCCCAGGCTCTGTGCTGGCTACAGGGCTCCTTTACCCTCATAACACCCTCCCAAGGGCGGGAGTAGCAACCTATCCTGCAGATGAGAACACTGAGACTCAGGGAAGGAAAACACTGCTCAACCCCTCCAGGGCACATAGCTAGAATGTGGCAGACAAAGAGGTTAAGAGGTCTCATTCCCAAGTCTGAGCCCTTTCTCCTCTAGCACACCACTGCCCCCATGTTCTTCATCCGCTCTCATCCTCTGACACTAGAGCATCTGGTGGGCACTCATAGTTGACACCAAGGATGATATTCAAATTATTCGTCACCTGGTATGGCAGGGCTGTGACCAGCTAGAACACACCCAGGCCTTCTGGAGGCCTGAAGCAGGGTCCTGAAGGGCCCTGGTTGTGGCAGGCATTAACCCCTTGGTTGCTGGATTGTGAGAAGGATCTCAGGAGAGGGCTGGGGTGGTTGGAACAGCTGTGGGGGTAAAAATACTCAGGGGCTTGGGGGAGCAGCTTTTAACCAACTGGTAGAAAAGAATCTCAGTTTTTAATAACCAGCATTGCTCTAACAACCGACGCATCTCGAAAGAACCTTCATCTCCTATTAGGTCTACCCTTAAAGGTAATGTTTGCTTCTATGCCAGAGGGCTGCAACCAAGGAGGCTGCTAGTGGCATCTTGCTGAACACACGCTGCCCTGCACCCAGAGCTGGCACCCAATGCTCAAGATGAGTGACTCATGCCGTCTCCCCAGAGCAAGCAAGAGAGGGAACAGAGACTTCCCAGGCAGGAGCAGCCAGCCTCAGGGAAGCCCCCATCTGGCTGAGGCAATCTAGTCCATCTGGAAAAGGGGAGAATGTGCCAAACACTACAGCAGCTGTGCCCAAAGCAAGTTCTGCAGATCCAAAAAGTTGTCCTCAGCAAAGAGGGTTCCTTCAGTAAATCTGTTTGGGAAATACCGCATGCCCCACGCTCCCTCAGGACAGTCAGAGCTCAGATTGGCGTATTCAAGGTTCTGAGAAATTCCAGGGTAAAAAGGCCTTCCGATTTTATGTAACCTCACATTTTCCAGGCACATTTAACTACAGAGCCTGCTCTTTGTTTAGCCCTAATGGGACTCAGAGGGCATGAGTTTACCTTGGGATACAGCTTGGGAAACACCATTATAGACAGATCCCTTCTCTGATCCCAGCAGCCCAGACTTTGCCTCTTGGCCAAAGCTAATACCAAGGGTGGGTCTGTGTTCTGCTGGCAAAGGGTGAGCAGATCCAGGGGAAACGGAGGCAAGGTCTGGGGGAGTCAGTGCTGATCTGCACTCCAAGGGCCACCAAAAATTCTCCTTTACTCCCCCTGCATAGTATCCTTCCAGAAAATAATCAAAGCCAATCAATCCACAGGCTGGGAGCTCAAGAGATGCTCAGCCCTCCCTTGAGTTGTAAGAGAGGTTTAAGGCTGCAGCCCAGCCCCTGAGCACCAGGAAACAGTCCTGTTATGGACTCCATGTCTGTGTCTTCCCAAACATCCTATGTGAAGCTCTAATCCCCAACGTGATGATATTTGGAGATGGCGCCTTTGGGAAGTACTTAAGTTTAGATGAGTTAATAAGGGTGGGGCCCCCACGATGGAATTGGTGTCCTTGTAAGACCAGAGGAAGAGACACTGGAACTAACTAACTCTCTCTCTCTCTCTCTCTCTCTCCCTCCCTCCCATGTGAGGTCATAATGAGAAGATGGCTGTCTACAATCAGGAAGAGAGCTGTTACCAGAAACGAAATCTGCCAGAACCTTGATCATGGACTTCCAGACTTTAGAACTATGAGAATTCCTGTTGTTTAAGCCACCCAGTCTATGGTATTTTATTATGACAGCCAGAACTGACTAAGATGAGTCCCTTGGTCCCAAGAACTCTGGACTAGAATAGACATGGTTCAAGTACGGGTTTCACCTCTGACCTGCTGTGTGACCTCAGCAAGTCACTTAACCTCTCTGAACCTCAGTTTTCATCGGTGTAATTGGATGATAACACTTAGATCACTGGGTTGTGGAAAGACTCAATGATGATGACAGCCACACTTATAGAGCACTAACTGTGCGCCCTGCATGTCTGCTCGGTGAATAACCTCTGTCCTAGATTCTAGCTTTGTGCGGAGTGGACGTCCCATGCTGGTTGTGGGGAAATAATGGGTGTATCTTAGCCTGGGTCTCCAGAAAGCAGGGCCAACAACAGAGGCTTAGCTGTGAGAGTGTGATGCAGGGACTGGGAGCGTGTGCCAGAAGTTGCAGGCTGGCGATGGTGATGAGCTCTGAGCAGAGTCAGTCCATTTCATGGGACTGCCAGGAGGACTCATCCAAGGAAGAAAGAGGGAGCGTTTATCACAGGCTCCATCTCCCCCAGGCTAAGAACGCCCCACGGGGGAAGTTCCCACGGGGCAGCAACTTCCCCCATACTTCTAGGCTGTGCATGTGTCTCAATGGTCCCATCGTGAACTGGTGCCCAGCCCAGAAATCCTTGATTTATTTTGCCCTTCTTCTTGACACCTCAAATCTAATCTGTCAGCAAGACTGCTGGCTCTTCTCTTGAAACATTTCCAGAATCTGACTACTGCTGATCACATCCAGTGCTCCTGCCCCGGTGATAATCATTGGAATTACCAGCCTCCTAACTGGCCACCTGCTTCCCCTCTCGACCCCTCACTCTGCCCAGCAATCGGCTGATCTTTTCACAAGTAAATCAGAGCGGGTCACTCTGCAGCTTGAAACTTACAAGCCTGCAACCTACCTTCCCTTTACACCTGAGAACTTACCATGCTGAGCAGGGCCCCAAATTATACAGCCCCAAACGGGTCAGGTCTCATATTTGTCACCTTTCCCCAGGTCAATCCACTCTAGCCACACTGGATTCCCTTCTCCTTCAGCCCACCAACCTCACGGCCTTTGTACCTGCTGTTTCCTCTGCCTGGAACAGTCTTCCCCTGGTTTTCTAAATGGGCCACTCCTTCACTGCTGTTGTCTCTGCTCAAATATTTCCTTCCCAACCATTCTTTCCAAAAACAAACAAACAAACAAAAAACATCACCCCACCCACTGTCTATTCCCTGCCCTTCTTCTCTTGTCCTTGCAGCACTTACCCCTACACGGTGTCATATCATACTTTAGTCTCCAGCAAGGCTATCCGACGGAACTTCCAATAAGGATAGACATGTTCCCCAACCCACACTACTCAATACAATAGCCACTGACCACATATGGCTGTTGAGCACTTGAAATGCAGCCATTGTATCAGAGGACCTGAATTTGTAGTTTTGTTTCATTTTAAATACTTTGAATTTCCATTGCCCCGTGTGGCTAGTGGTTTCCACAGAGGACAGTGAAATTCTATAGTCTCAGTCTCCCCCAAAAGAATATTAGCGCTATGAGGATGACTCTTACCCTTTTGTTCATAGATATGTCTAGGGACGAACACATTTCCTTTTCTTTTCTTTTTTATTTTTATCGAGGCAGAGTCTCACTCTGTTGCCCAGGCAGGGGTGCAGTGGCGTGATCTCGGCTCACTGCAACCTCCGCCTCCCGGATTCAAGGGATTCTCCCGCTTCAGCCTTCCAAGTAGCTGGGATTACAGGCGCCCACCACCACGCCCAGCTAATTTTTGTATTTTTAGTAGAGATGGGTTTCACCCTGTTGGTCAGGCTGGTCTCAAACGCCTGACCTCAGGTGATCTGCCCGCCTTGGTCTCCTAAAGTGCTGGGATTACAAGCATGAGCCACCCCACCCGGCGCCCTAGCACACAAAGTAGGTGCTCAAAAAAGACTCAAGAATGAGTGACTCTGGTATTATGGAATTACATTCTCTTTTTTCCTTTTACATGAATGAGGGAACTAGAACCCAGAGAGGGTAAGTGTTCCGCCAGCCACACACAGTGAGTTCCTGCCCATTGAATGACTCCCCTCCTCCACCCCTGTCCACGCTGCCCCGTGGTGGCTTGTTGGCAGCAGGGAACTGATCCAAACCAATCAGCCAATTAAAACCCTGGAGAATCCGGGATGTGGTGCTCCAGGTCGCAGCTGGCATGGGCTGAGACTGCAGGGGAAGGCATAGGTGTCTGTGCTGCCTCCACGAGCCAATGGGGGAGGACGGAGATCCACGGGGTGCATGAGTCACAGGATATTGCTCAAGATGACAACAGACAAAAAACAGACTAAAGCCCAGGAGACGACCGAGTGATTACTTTTTAAATCAAGAACTCCTTACAGATTTCTGCTAGGCCAGCCTCAGGCAACAGTCGTAAAAGGAAACAGGAAACTTGTTTCCTGCCGGTTGGCAGGAAGTGTGAGCAGGAGAGCAGGAGTGGTTTATATTTGGAAAGAGAAAGGTAAGGAGGGGAACCTAGGGAGTCTCTGTGGTCTGAAAATGCCGTTGACACGGACAGTCCACCTTGCTGAGCTCAGCGTTGCCCCGATCTCCTGGGAGTGAGGATGGGCGCGGTTCCGATGCTTCACAGGGTGAATCTGCGTCTTTTATTCACCCTAAGCCTCAGTTTCCTCATCTGCACATTGAAGAGAAGGAAGCCCTCCCCCACCCCCAGGTGATGTGAAATGTCAATAGACCAGCGTGTGAAGTGCCCTGCCCATAGCCGGTGCTTAGCGAATGGTAGCTTATGATATTATTGTCATCAAAGTCTCCGGGTGCTGTGAAAGATAGGAAGGTCAGAAAATACTTTTCTGAGCTCGTGACAAACCGGGCCTTGGACGAGCAGGCAAGGTAAGAAGGAAGTGCCAGGCGGAGGGAACAGCCTGACCAAAGGCTCAGAGGTGGGACGGGGGAAGCTTATTTGGGCCACACAACTGGCAGGTCCTGATTCTCACCCCACTCCCAACTATGACTTTGGGAGGCTGTCTGTCTGTCCTGCCTCCTACTTCCTCCTCCTCCTCCTCCTCCCCATGGCTATCTCAGTGTGAGTCCCAGGGAGCAGGGTGAGGGTATTGGGGGAAGGAGAGGCAGGTTTTGGCTGCTCAAGCAAGTGGCAGTGGCAAGGGCCAGAGAGAACAGGCTGTGGTCTAGTTAATCAGCCCGGACACATCTGATGACCAAGAGGGGACAAGGACAGCCCCAAGGAGGGGCAGGACATCCTACATCTCTCCATCTAGGGTTGCTAGATTTAGCACAAACAACGGACAAACAAAAAACAGGATGCCCAGTTAAATTTGGATCTCAGATAAATAGCAAATAATTTTTTAGCTTAAGTGTGGAGAAGCCAAGACATACTTCTACTGAACAATTTATTGTTTATATGAAAGTCAAAAATTATTCATTGTTTATCCATAACTGGGCATCCTGTATGCAGGCCTAGAGCTTGGCTGACAGCACAGCCTTCATAACCAGGGCACCCTGGGCCAGGCCTGAGACCAACCTGCAAAGTGGCCTCCTGTTGCTCCCCAGTGGGGCTCAAGGGCCAAGGTCAGACCCACCCATTTCCCACCTTTGCCCAGTATCACACCACCCTCATTCCTTTTTTATTTTTATTTTTTTAAGATGGAGTTTCACTCTTGTTGCCCAGGCTGGAGTGCAATGGTGCGATCTCAGCTCATTGCAACCTCCACCTCCCAGGTTCAAGCCATCCTCCTGCCTCAGTCTCCTGAGTAGCTGAGATTACAGGCATGCGCCACCACGCCCAGCTAATTTTGTATTTTTAGTAGAGATGGGGTTTCTCTATGTTGGTCAGGCTGGTCTCAAACTCCTGACCTCAGGTGATCCACCCACCTTGGCCTCCCAAAGTGCTGGGAGTACAGGCGTGAGCCACCGCACCCGGCGCCACCCCCATTCCAACCCCCATGTTCCTGCCTCCAGAACTTTGCCCTTGTCATGTCCCCAGCCTGGAGCGCATTTCTTTTTTTTTTTTTTTTTTTTTTTTTTTTCTGAGACAGAGTCTCACTCTGTCGCCCAGGCTGGAGTGCAATGATGCGATCTCGGTT
This sequence comes from Nomascus leucogenys, assembly GCF_006542625.1. Classification (NCBI taxonomy): domain Eukaryota; kingdom Metazoa; phylum Chordata; class Mammalia; order Primates; family Hylobatidae; genus Nomascus; species Nomascus leucogenys. The sequence goes on from NC_044395.1 coordinate 104,889,833, forward strand.
CACTGCAAGCTCTGCCTCCTGGGTTCACACCATTCTCCTGCCTCAGCCTCCCAAGTAGCTGGGACTACAGGCACCCGCCACCAAGCCCAGCTAATTTTTTGTATTTTTGGTAGAAACAGGGTTTCACCGTGTTAGCCAGGATGGTCTTGATCTCCTGACCTCATGATCCTCCCAAAGTGCTGGGATTACAGGCGTGAGCCACCGCACCCGGCCAAAGCACATTTCTTTCACTGTCTCCCCTACTTAATTCTAACTCTCCTGCCAGATAGAACTCACTTTGGTCCTCACCTCCTTTCCTCCCAGATGAGTTCCCTTGTTCTTAGTGTATCTTACAGCCCTGAACCTTCCCTGGGCTGCATACAGACACCATTCTGTTTACCTGTGAAATCCTCTGGTTTCAGTCCACACATCTTTGGCTCCCCATGCTACCCTGTGCCTGGGCCCAATCCCAGCGTTAGCAAGTACTCTGGCCATTTTTATTGTGTGAATGAACAGGAACTATTGCAGGAAATGGGAGGAGGCAGATAAGGAAGGTCTGAAGCACCCATGTGGTCGCCTCACATCTTCCCCAGAGAATAGGACCCTTACCAAACCACTGACCTGGCCTTCTGTCTCCAGGCAGGACAGGAGCCCATGGCCACGGTCAAGGGGACGGAGCTCGTGAGGGAGGCCGAGAGCTGACATCCCAGCTCTGCACCCCCACCATTGTTCACTGTGGGCAGCCCTCGACCGCCCTCTGAGGCCCTGCTACTCCCCTAAGTAAAGCTGACCCTCACCTCCCCAGCTCTGCCTACTGTGAGTCTTGTCCCTGAAAACTGCATATTCTTTTGAGAGGGACGTTGGTCTCCTCTGCCTCTGGAGGCTACAATCTCTGGACAGCCATAGGCAGCCAGGGCCTGTCCATCTTCTGTCCCCAGCTGCTCACAGAGTGTCTGCACTTAGCATGAGCTCGGTGGTTAGCGGTAGGGTGAATGAATGAGTAAATAGCACGTTTTCTCCACATCACGTGAGTTTGTCGGGGACCGGGGGAGAGGGAGAGAGGCAGCAGTGGCAGATGGCCATTGGGACCAGGAGTAGGGACTAAAAAGGGAAGACGATGAGCACAGGGAAGGAGCCTGATCCACAGGCACGCTACTCTACGTTGATGTCATCTTGGACCAAACCCAGGAGGAATGGCTTATCACAAATTACGTCTCCCCAGGCTAGCGTTATCATCTGATTTCGAACAAATTACAGAATTAAGGGGGTGGGGCTGGGCCTGTCCTATATTTGGCTCTGGCATATCAGCGGAGCCAGTGAGCGTCTTCTGGGCTTGTGCATGCAAACCTGATTAAGGTCAGTTTGGGCAGGAAAGTCGCATGCTCCCCCAGATGGCCAAGGATCTCACATACCGGAGGTGGAGGCAGGGAGGAGCCAGTCAGCCTGAGACACACGCACCTCCAGCCGCCAGTTCCCATTAACTCAAAGGATGTAGCTGTGGCTGGGTGGGGGGCGGCAGCTGGCAGATGCTGTGTTGACAGAAGGTATTGCTAGCACCTCTGATGAGGACCAGATTATGCCCAGCATCCAGGGAGGTTGGGAGCGTGTGCAAGAGAAACCAAGGAGGTGGGAATGAGTACATCTTGTAGAAAAGGAGGGGGAGGCTGGGAGGCGGGAGAAGCTGGGAGCGGGGGCTGCGGTGATGTGAATTAGAGCAGGGCTTCTGATTTCTCTTGCAGCCTTAGCTGTTGCTACCTGTAGAGGACATCTGGTGTTTTTGTCTGCTTAACAGTTATTTCCTTCCTTCTGGAAACATCATCCTGATTTGGCTTTGAGCAACTACCCTGCCTCCGCTCTTAGCCCATGTAGCCCAGGCAGGGCTGACCCCACCCCTCAGATTCACGGGTGGGCCCAAGCCCAGCCTGGAGTACAGCCCTGAGTGCAGGGCCTGACTCAGGGATGACTTGGCATAGAAGCTGGGTCAACCAGTGTCAGCACTGAGACTGTGGTTGGAATGACTGGGAAATCAATATTTTTTCCCCACTGAGACTGAAGCAGGGAGCAGGGAACCCCTAAGATGTGGCTAGGCTCTATCTCAGAAAAAACCCAGTGCCAAAGAAAGCAGAACAAGAAAAATGGAACAAGAAAGAAGAAATCAAAATGACATAGTTTGAGCACCTGGATCCAGCCACACCTGAAGCTCATCTCTAGGACTCTTCTGACAACACGAGCAAAAAATCCCCTTTCAGCTGAATTTCTGTAATTTTCACCCCCCCTACCAAAAAAAAGTCATTATTTTTAGTTCTACACTCATGCCATAAGAGCCTAGTTGCAGGTTCTCAGAACAGATTGAACACCACCCCCTCCAGATTGTTACTCGGGCTGTAACCTCTCCCAGGAATACCATCCCAGTCTCACAGTCTCTTGTTAAAACGCTACTCTACCCTTCACTCAAATGTCACCTACTTCAAGGACATCCCAAGATGCTGCATTCAAGATGTTTCCTCTTTGACGCTCCCAGAGCTGACTGAGTGGACCTTTGTTATGGGGCGCAGGGCAGTGGAGCTGAGGCTGCACCATGTTTGTGAATATTTAACCCTCTCTTCATTGAGCCCAGCACTGTGCCAGGAGCTTAACAAGTATGTTCTCCTTTCATCTTCACACCTGCTCCTTGAGGTAGTATCTTTACAATCTCTATCCCGCTGGTGCACCGTTGATCCAGGGAGGCTGAGAGACATGCTTCATGTCGAAGGTAAGAGCCTGGATCAGGCCTGCAGAGTTCCATCTCTAGCCTGCCATGTCATGCTGGCCTCTGGCCTCATTTGCCTGCCAGGGTCTTTCTCCCACCTTTTACTGCAGTGACCAATGTGAAAAGTGGAGGGCTTAAGAGTGTGAACTCCAGAGTCACCCTGCTTGGGTTCAAATGCAAGCTCCACTTCCCAGGAGCTGTGTGACCTTGGGCAAATAACTCCTCTGAGCTTCCCTTTCATTTTTAAGAAATCAGAATAAAATACACTTAATGTAAAATTTACTGTCTTAACCATGTTTAAGTGTACAGCTTAGTAGCAGGAACTACATTCACACTGCTATGCAACCATCACCACCGCCCAGCTCCAGAACTCTTTATCTTGCGAAACTAAAATTTCATACCCATGAAACAACGACTCCTCATTCCCCCAAGTCCCAGCCCCTGGCAGCCACCATTCCACTTTCTGTCTCTATGAATTTGACCACTCTAGGAACCTCACATAGGTAGAATCATACAGTATTTGTCCATTTGTGACTCGCTTATTTCACCTAACATAATGTCATCAAGGTTTATCCATGTCATAGCGTGTTTCACTTTCCTTCCTCTTTAAGGCTAAATAATATTCCATTGTATGTCTTCCACGTGATCCCTAAACTGAGGCTAGAATTTATCTCTGTGGTAAAAATTAGCCATTGGTATAGGCATCATGGCCAGCTCTCTATAGCCCGGAGTGGGCCACAGATGAAGAGGAGGGCATCTCGGTTGGGAGGGCCATACTCCTGCCAACGAGAGGTCACAGTCATGTTGAGGCCCATCATCTGCGCTGCTTCCCATCTCAAACCATTGTCCACAGGGATGAAAAGAGAGGGAAGGATTCTCAAACAATTGTCCGCAGGGACAAAAAAAAGAGGCAAGGATTCTCAAACAATTGTCCACAGGGACAAAAAAAGAGGGAAGGATTCTCAAACAATTGTCCGCAGGGACGAAAAGAGAAGGAAGGATTCTCAAACAATTGTCCACAGGGACAAAAAGAGAGGGAAGGATTCTTTGGTGTGCCATGGGAGATAGGGTGTCCCTGCAGCAAGAGAGCATTCTTGATTCCAATTCCTCTCCCGTCTACAGAATATGCCTCTTCTGAGCCAGGAGTGTGCTGGGAGCCATCATAGCCCTTGCCAACTCTCCTTCCAAATGCCAAGGAAATGTTCATCAGAGGAATGGCAGGACAGGGGGGTGGGCAAGAAAAGTGCCAATCCAGAAACTCTTGGCCGAGCCCCCAGTTTCAAGGCAATGTTGCAACTTCCCCCCAGGATCTGCAAGGTGTCAATACTGCAGGGAAAGGAAATTAAACACTTAGTGCCAGTTCAGGATAGCTGCTTGCAGGAATGCCAAGGAGGACGGATGTTTTGGGCCCGGAGACTGGCTTCTCAGAAGCACTCCTTTGAGATAGGGCTGCCTCTCTGGATTCATCCCAGCACCTCTTGGGCAGCGGCATGGATGGAACAGGCCCAGATCTGGACACCGTGGAGGGCAGGGAGAGGAGGGGAGGGAGATTCACTACCAACTACCCTGGGCCTGTAGTCAGTGTTTGGTCTGTCAGATGCAGGCACTGGAGACGCTGTCCACCTGTGAGATTCCATCCAGAATACCCTCTTCCTCCTTCAAAAATGCTCAGAATTAGACTCAATGCATCACTCCCCCACCAGGTTAGGAAGTGAAGCTGGTGAAGGACTGGTGGCTTTCGGGAGTTACCCGGGTTAGGAGGACATGGCATTCTTGCTGTCAGTGAGAAAGATGGCCAGCCTAGGAAGCGCCTGCTACCATGACCTCTACCCATTTCACCCCCCATTATCGACGGACACACCACCCCCTGCCATGGAAGGTCGGATTATTGTCGCCAGCTCCCCACTGCCTCCCTGGCATAGAATTACAAGTCCACACCCTTTGCCATGTTGGGCCTGGCCATGGGCCTTGTTTGAGCCAGTGGAATGCAGCGAACACCCCGTGAGGTTTTAAATGTGCTTACATAATTTGGCTTGGCCTCGTGTTTCTGCCATCTGCCCTGAGAAGAGCCTACCCCCAGGAGCAGCAGCAACGAGTCCAAATAAAAGAAGGAAAACATGGCTCTGACCTGAACCCAGCCCCATCCCAGAGCCACACCTGAACGAACCAAGCAGAAATCAGCTGAGACCCAGAAGTGAGAAAAATAAATATCTGTTCCTGTGGGCCACTGCAATTTTGCTGTTTGTTCTTCAGTATTATTGCAGCAAGCGGAACTAATACACCAGATATAAGTACACGCACGTGTTCAAACAACATGAATGCAAGTTCACCCACAAACATATGCCAGATGCATATCATAGATACACAAACTACAATGCACTTATGACTTCTGCCTCAGGCGGGGAGCCTGGGCAGTCCCCATACGTGTCCCACTGAATCACGCTGGTGGTCTCTGCAGGAGATGCTCGGTGGGCCTTACTCCTGACCGAAGGCTGGGATGCTGTGCCCTCCTTTCTTCAATCAAGAGCCTGGAGGAAACTTGAGAGCAGGGCCGTGCCTGGCTTGCCTCTGTGTCCCAACATGACCCAGGCGGGGCTCACCACACAAACTCAAATGCCCAGTTAGAGATTGCCGGGTGGGCACACTCCAACATCCTACTGGGCATTTTCTCTCTGGAGACTGGGGACTCTTGGGGCCCCACCAGCTCGGAATTCTGGGATTCTCTTAGCCTGCGCTGATGTCAGCAGGCTGAAGGGAGCCTGCGTAGCAGAGGGGAGGGCTATGCCAGGTGTGAGAGACCTGGCCCCAGTCCCAGCTGCCACAGCCACAGTGACCCTGCCTCTGAGCCACACCTTGCCCGGGTCCTGAGGAGCCCCAGGGGCCTTTGCTGACATCCTGGCTTAGCCTCAGGGCCCAGCAGGCAGGCAAGGCCTTAGCATCTCAGGGTGGACAGAATTGCACTCCGGTGTCAGACTTTTGGATTCAATCCCCGTTCTGCCCTGGTTACCTGTGGGACTTTGGGCACTTCACCTCTCTGGCCTCAGTTTCTTCTTCTGTAGCCTACTCAAGGAGAGCCCTTCATTTGAGCCTTACATGGCAGCCCCTCTCACCCACTCGAAGATGCCACTCCAGGGTTTTTCCCTCTCTCCCTCCTGCATTGAATTCTTCCTCCATCCTGGATCACCCTCCACAGCATACAAACCTGTTCTAATTGTGCCCATCTTAAAACTGGGGAATAACCAGAAAACCTTCCTCGGGTCAGCTCCCCTGGCACCCCGATCTTTCCCTGTGCCCTTTATAGGAAAATTCCTTGAAGAGTTGCCAGGTGGCATCTGGGAAGCAGGCAGCCTCCATTTCCTTGCCTCCTGCTCCCTCTCAGACCTACTTCAGGACGATTTTGTCCCCATGATTCCACAAAACCACTCTCGTCAGGGTCACCAGTGGCCCATGTTGCTAAATCCACTGTCATTTCGCCGGCCTCATCTCCGTGGCTCCCATCACCAGTTGGTCGCCCCTGCAGCCCCCACATACTCCTGTCATGGGGCCTCCACATTCCTGGCTTTCCTCTGGCCTGCTGGCTGTCAGCTCACCCCATCCTGTTGATTCCACCTCACCTGCTGGCTTCTAATGCCGAGGGCCCAGGGCTCCGTGGGCTTCTCTGCTGTCTACACTCACATCCCCAGGGATCACAGATGCAAATATGGCTTATGCATGGGAGGATACCAGCCAAGACCTTCCCTCTGACCCACCAGCCTACTGAGATCTCCACTTCCATGACTAATGGGCACCTAACATCCAATGCCTCCACAGCCATCATCTCAACAAATGGAAAGAAACAGCCCCCACTTCCAGCCGCTCAGTCCAACACCTGGAGTGACTCTTGACAACTTTCTTCCTCTGATGTCCCCTCCTGTCCCTCAGCATAGTAGACGTCTGCACTTTGGGAGGCCGAGGTCGGCGGATCATGAGGTCAGGAGTTCGAGACCAGCCTGACCAACATGGTGAAACCCCGACTGTACTAAAAATACAAAAAAAAATTAGCCGGGCCTGGTAGCACACACCTGTAATCCCAGCTACTCAGGAGGCTGAGACAGGAGAATCGCCTGAGACAGGAGAATCGCCTGAACTTGGGAGGCAGAAGTTGCAGTGAGCCGAGATTGTGCCACTGCACTCCAGCCTGGGTGACAGAACGAGACTCCATCTCAAAAAAAAAAAAAAAAAAAAGTCCATTCTATTCCATTCTAATGGGCATTTCGCATCAGAACGTGTCCCTAATCTGCTGACGTCTCTCTTTTCCTCCCCTCCTCCTTCCAGAGCCTCCCTGCCTGTGACTTTTCTGTCCCAAGGACCTCCTCACTACCCCAAGGTGCTCCATTGCACTCAAAGCAAATGCGCAGGTCCCTGCCCTGATCCACAGGGCCCTCCCTGCTCACCTCCTGGGACCTCTGACTCATCCTCTGTTTCTCTCCACCTCGCTCACTCTGTTCCCTCCCTATTGTCACACCGATCCCCCAGCTGCTCCTCAAACACCCCTGGAGGGCACACCCCACCTTACAGCCTCTGCAGGGGCTGTCCCTCCACTGGGCACTTCACTCTGTGTCACACAGCTCCCCGGCCCGCCATCTTCCTCCAGACCTGGGCTCCAGTCTCACTGCCTCCTGACTGCAAATTCCACCCCAACCTCAACACTCAGCAGCCACCTGCCCAGCTGGATCTCCCTCTGTGCTGCATAGTTATTGCTTTTATTGCTGGTTTCCACCCTAGAATGTCAGCTCCATGAGTGCAGGGATCGTGCGTGTTGTTTCTTTTAATCATCACACCAAGAACACAGGGAGTGCTCAACACCTGGTAATGAACCATCAGTGAGCATGGACAAGCTGCCTCGTAGGGTTTTGGCTTAAATGATAGAGCTCAGATAAGGTGCTCAGCCTGGGGCACGTGGATGCCACATGGTAGAAGTCGGCAGTTATGTGATTGTCACTGCTGCTGTTGTCATCATTTCCTTTTTCACAGATGGAGAAAGCAGGGCTCAGAGACCCAAGGCCTGGCTCAAGATCACAGAGCATGGCCAGAGCCGATCAGGCCCACCTGGACCAACTCCCTCTCCCCACTGACAGGTGGGCCACCCCTCTCCTCTAAGACCCTGTATTAGTCTGTTCTCACACAGCTATAAAGAACGGAGACTGGGTAATTTATGAAGAAAAGAGGTTCACCAACATGGCACATGGATACATATGTAACAAACCTGCACATTGTGCACATGTACCCTAGAACTTAAAGTATAATATATATTATATATAAAATATATATAAAATATATATATAATATATATTATATAAAATAATTATATAATATATATATTATAATATATTATATATTATATAACATATATATTATATATTATAATATATATTATATGTTATATTATATAACATATATATTATATATTATAATATATATGTTATATTATATATTATATAACATATATATTATATATTATAATATATATTATATGTTATATTATATATTATATAACATAATATAATATATATTATATGTTATATTATATAACATAATATAATATATATGTTATTATATAACATAATATAATATGTTATATGTTATATAACATATGTTATATGTTATATTATATAACATAATATATGTTATATTATATAATATATATATAATATTATATATTAATATATATAATATAACATATTATATTTATGTTATATATAACATATATATGTTATATATATTATATAATATATAATATATATATATATTATATTATATATAAAAGAAAAGAGGTTTAATTGACTCACAGTTCCACAGGCTTAACAGCACGCATGACTGGGAGGCCTCAGGAAACTTACAGTCATGGCAGAAGATGAAGGGGAAGCAAGGACCTTCTTCCCATGGTGGCAGGAGAGACAGAGTGTGAGGGGGGAAGTGCCACACACTTTTAAACCACCAGATCTCATGAGAACTCACTCACTATCATGAGAACAGCATGGGGGAAATCTGCCCCCATGATCTGCCCCCATGATCCAATCATCTCCCACCAGGTCCCCCCACCCCAACACTGGGAATTACAATTTGACATGAGATTTGGGTAGGGGCACAGAGCCAAACCATATCAGACCCCAAAACCTCAAGGCGAGATTTGGAAAGTACTAGAGCTGGGATGGAGCCCAAATGTCATCTGTCTTGAGGTTTTAAGCTCTTTTTTGATGTTGTTCACATTCCCTGGACAAAAAGCAGGTGGTAACAGCCCAACATGTTAAACAGGTAAAGAGGAAAGGAGCTATTCTAGCTGAACTATGTAAGGGTCTGTCCTGGGTCCTGGCCCACCCTAGACTTCTGTGGACCCCCAGGGCTTTGAAACCCAGACAGAAATTCCTTTTCCTCTCTCCATTCTACAGAGGAGGAAACTGAACCAAGAGAGGATAAGACCCTTTCCCAGGGTATGGGGGGAGGGTGGATCCCTGGGGGCCCCTCCTCCTGGCTCCCCATCCTCAGACCTCCATTTGCATAAGTTCCACGTTCCTGCTCCTCCAAGCGCCTCACTCCAGCCAGCCCACTTAATTGAACCAATTATTTAGCACAAAAGAACAGAGAATGCATCAACTCATGCCTTTGTCCCCCAAACAGGGCCCTGAACAAGGACCTCCAGCTGCCTTTGTCTCCCAGAGATGCTTATTAGAGATCAGCTGAGCTCAGCCTGTGGGGGTGACACTGGGCATGCCAGGGGCACAATGGTGTGGCCAAGGCAATTTGTGAAGGACTTCTGGGGCGGGGGCCTGGCTGCAGGCACAGAGTTCTTGACATGGGATAGACAGCTTCTGGAAAGTTGGTAGGCCAGGGATGTAGGGGTCAGAGTGACTGGGAACCTCAGGACAGTCATTCTCCTTGGAAGCCCCAGTGTCCTGACCTGTAAGTTGGTGACAACAGTGGATACCTAGATGTCTGTAGAGTACTTAGCACAGTACCTGGAATGCAGTACCTGCTAATGTTAGCTGTTATTACCATATTCACTTGTGATGATTATTTGGTTATTCTCATTAATGTATAGTGCTATTAGCTGTGGGGTGAGGAAGATACTATGGGTAAAATCACAGACTTTGGCTTGGGATACAACTGGGCTGGTGTCGTGTTATTGCTATTTATCATCAACATCACACCTCTCCTCCAGTTTGGAGGTGATTCCCTACCTCAATCCCATGAAGGAAAGGAAGTTACTGATGTTGATGCAGGGAGAGGAAATCAGGGCAGGCTTTATGGAGGAAGTCGCATTGAAACCTGGAAGGATGGGTTCAATTTTAATAGGTAGAAATAGGGGAAGGGAAAAGCAGGGGAACAGCATGCAAAAAGCACAGAGGATGAAATTGCTGGCACAATCGGAGGCTGGTACATGGTCCCTCTGGTGAGGTGGGGATGGAGTGAGGGAGTCATTCAAAACTAGGAGGCCCTAACAAGCCTTGGCCCCTGAAGCCTTAAGTAGAACCAGCTTCAAAGAGACCTCCCCAGCTCCCTCCTTCCTCAGTGTCAGCTGTGACAGCAGCACCTCCACGGGTGCTGGGCCCACTCTGTATCAGGACCTTAACAACTGTCTGAAACGGCTACTTCTTGAGACAAAGCCCTGCCTTAATCTAGGCTGGGATTTCTCCACTGCATACTATTGACATTTTCAGCAGGACAATTCTTTGCTGTGGAGGGTCTGTTACGCGCATTTTAGGATGTTCAGCAGCATCTTTGACCTCTACCTACTAGATGCCAGTGGCACCCTTTTTCAGCTGTGAGGACCTTTGAGTCTCTAGATATTACCAAATGTCTCTGGATATTACCAAAATGTCTCTAGATATTACCAAATGTCTCTGGGGGTGGGGGCACAGGAGAATCACTCCAGTTGGGAACCACTGCTCTAGGGCCTCCCTCCCTGGGCCCAGGCTCAGACCTCCAGGATCTTGAACGCAGGAATAGCATCCTCATACACTCTTAGGAGCAGCCCTCCTCCCCACTTCCAGTTGCTGCTGGATGATAAGCCCTCCCCAGAGAACAGGCAGCAACCTTTTCCAGGGTTGACATCATCATCTGCTATGAAGTAGACCATAATTACCTAATTGCAGCATGCCCTTCCAAGATAGATATACCTCTCTCACCCAAGCACCCACCCTTGCCCTCAGCCATTACATGCAGGGTAAACACGCACCACACTGGGACCTGGGGCATGAATTTTGGTAATGATGATAAATCTCAATGATTTTCCAGAAGGTTAGCAGGCCTGGGGCAGAGAGGTAACTTGGCTGTTAAACTCTGATAAATCATCCTCATCACTCCACAGGGAAAACAAAGCTTGTTTTTTTCTTTGTTGTCACAGTTTTTATCATAAAGGCAGCACTATTACAGAAAGTTTAGGAAGTAGAGAAAGCAGCATCACCCATCATGCCTCTGGGACTGATTCTATTTCTGCATACTCGGCCGGGCGAAGGCCAAGCCTTCCTGTAATTACAGGCAAGGGTATAGGCAATGAGGATATTTTGTTTTCTTTCCTGTTTTTATTTCAAATTCCCTATAATACCAAAAGCATCTCTTTGTGTTGCTACACGAACACCATCATTCCAAGAATGTGGCATTTACCCAAAGTGCAGCTCAGGCCAACAAGGGGACCCTCTTCCTGGGTGGGGTCCTTGAGGGTCCGTGGCCTGGTAAACATAAGGATGTGGTGTTTACCCAAAAGTGGGTCTTGGAAGTGTGGTCAGATCCTTGGGTGGACCCTGAAATCCTGCTATTTTGTAACTACAAAAATGTGGTGCTGACTAAAAGGGGTTTTCAGAGGACCAGAAGGGTGGTCAGTTCCCTTAGGGGAGCCCTTGAGTTTCTGAGGTTTCAAGATTATAAGGATGTGCTATTTGGGATGACAAGGTCTGTGGGTTCTAAATTTAAGAATGGTGCATTTTCCCGCGGGGAGGTGGTTGGTTTCTGAGGCAAGGCCAGAAGACCCTGGTGCTGGAAAGGCCTTGGCTATCAAGTATTTCTGATCAGAAACACGCCTCCTGGGGGCCTGGAGGAGGCATGTGATGTGCAGCTCACAGGGATGATGCCAAGCCCGGTGGGAGCGGGGCCTGCAGGACGCACACGCAGCCTCGTGACGGGGGATGAGTGGTGGCTCTCCTGACCCAGGCCATGCACACAGGCTCCTGCTTCCATGGGGCTGAAGGAGTGAAGTCCAACAGGCCACTCCAGCTATGGGTTGCTCACACACTTAGCAACAAGTCTGTATGGAGCCCTACTGTGTGAGATGCTGCTCCAGACCTCAAGACCCACAGGTGAATAAATCCAACACCGACTTGCCTTAAAGAGGTTACAGTCCAATGGCAACACTCGTCAAGTAATGCGATGAATAATTGTTCCACTGGAATCCATATGAACTAGGCAGGCAACTCATCAGGGGCCCTGATGAAGAGATGGAATGATTTGGGGGTGGTAAGGGGAGCCTATATAAGCAGGCGGAATTTCAAACTGAGACCTGAAGGATGAGGAGATGAGAAGCACTGGTGCACAGCCCAGAGGTGGGACAGGCTTGGTGTGCTGGACAAAGGATGAAGGGACCAGCACAGCTGGAAGGAGCGAGTGAGGGGAGAGAACACGGGACTCTGCCGGAGAGGGCCACAGGGACAGGCCAAGGAGGGCCTTACAGGCCACAGGGAGCAGTTTGGACTCAGTCCCGAGAGGAACAGAAAAGAAGCAGAAGGTTTCATCTTTGAGAGGGAGGACTCTGTGCCGGGCGCGGCGGCTCATGCCTGTAATCCCAGCATTTTGGGAGGCTGAGGCAAGTGGATCACCAGAGGTCAGGAGTTCAAGACCAGCCTGGCCAAGATGGTGAAATCCTGTCTTTACTAAAAATACAAAAAGTAGTCAGGTGTGGTGGCACACGCCTGTAATCCCAGCTACTCAGGAGGTTGAGGCAAGAGAATTGCTTGAATCTGGGAGGCAAGAGAATTGCTTGAATCAGAGGAAATTGCAGTGAGCCGAGATTACACTACTGTACTCCAGCCTGGTTGACAAAGCAACATCTTGGGGAAACAAAAAAAAAGAAAAGAAAAGAGAGAGAGAGAGAGAGAAAGAAAGAAAGAAAAGAAAAGAAAAGAAAAAAGAGAGAGAAAGCAAGCAAGCCAGCCTCTGGCTGTGAAGAGGAAAGTGAGTGATGGGGTCAGGGGTCAATGGTGGAAAGGAGGAAGGAAGGCAGGCAACCCCGCTTCCTCCAGGTAAGAGAGGACAGTGGCTGGAGGAAGGATGGAGCAGTGGGCTGGGGAAGATACGTCAATCCTCATTATTAGTAGGTTCCATATTTGCAAACTCACCTACTCATCACATTTTATTTGTAACCCCAAAATCAATACTTGTGGCACTTTCCTGGTCATTTGCCGACATGCAGACATGTCCAGGACGTGAAAAATCTGTGAGCAACATGCACATTTCCAGATGAAGTCAAACAAGGTGACACTCTGCTTTCTTGGTTCAGTTTCTCATACTGTAAACAAAGGTTCTTTATGCCATACAGTCACAGGCCACTTAACAACAGGGATACGACGTTCTGAGAAACGTTAGGTGACTTCCTCGTTATGTGAATGCTATAGCGTGTACTTACACAAACCTAGATGGTACAGCCTACTACACACCTAGGCTATATGATATCGGCTGTTGCTCCCAGGCTGCAAATCTGTACAGCAGGTTACTGTTCTGAATACTGCAGGCAATTGGCATGCAATCGTTAAGTATTTGTGTATCTAAATATGGAAAAGGTACAGTAAAAATATGATCTAGGCCGGGGCAGCGGCTCATGCCTCTAAGCCCAGCACTTTGGGAGGCCAAGGTGTGCGAATCACCTAAGGTCAGGAGTTCGAGACCAGCCTGACCAACATGGAGAAACCCGTCTCTACTAAAAATACAAAATTAGCTGGGTGCGGTGGCTCATGCCTGTAATCCCAGCTACTCGGGAGGCTGAGGCAGGAGAATAGCTTGAACTGGGGAGGCTGAGGTTGTGGTGAGCCAAGATCGTGCCATTGCACTCCACCCTGGGCAATAAGAGTGAAACTCCATCTCAAAAAAAAAAAAAAAAAAAAAAAAAAAGATATAAAAGAAAAAAGTGGTACACCTATGTGAGGCACTTACCATGAATGGAGCTTGCAGAACTGCAGGTTGCTCTGGGTGAATCAGTGAGTGAATGTGAAGACCTAGGACATTACTCTACATTACTGTAGACTTTATAAACACTTTAGGCTAGACCAAATTTATACCAAAATATTTTTCGTTCTTCAATAATAAATTAAGCTTAGCTTACTATAACATTTTTACCCTATAACCTTTCTAATTTTGTTTAGCTTTTTGACTCTTTCCTGATAACGGTTTAAAACACAAAAACATTGAACAGCTGGGCAAAAATATTTTCTTTATGTCCTCATTCTATAAGATTGTATGTATTTTTAAATTTTTTCTTTTTACTTTGTAAGTTTTTTGTTAAAAACCAAGACATGGGCTGGGCACAGTGACTCATGCCTGTAATCCCAACAATTTGGGAGGCTGAGGTGAGTGGATTGTTTGAGTTCAGGAGTTCACGACCAGCTTGGGCAACGTGACGAAACCTCCGTCTCTATTAAAAATACAAAAACTAGTTGGGCATGGTGATGCGTACCTGTAGTCCCAGCTACTGGAAAGGCTGAGGTGGGAGGATCACTTGAACCCAGGAGGTGGAGGCTGCAGTGAGCCATGATCGCACCACTGCACTCCAGCCTGAGTGACAGAGCTGGGTCATCCATGACTTCTTACTGCTCCCGTAGTACAGGGACAGTGTGCGCTTACTGATATGCTCAAAGGTCCTGGGTTTCCCACTATGCCAGATCAGAAAGGGTTTCCATTTGCAGCCTGCAACATTGTCCCAAGCAAGACTGTAATCCTGTCCTTCAAAGCCTTGAAATCTGGCATTGACTCGGCTTCCTTCTGGATGAAAGTCCTTTCAGGCCTCCTTTTCCAGAATAGGGAGCTTTCATCCACATTGAGGATTTTCTCTGGCAAGTAATTTCCCTCCACAGTCAGTTTATGTTGAGTTTCCACAAATTCTTTAGCTGCCTTCACATCAGCACTCACAGACTCACCACTCACTTTCACATATGTAATGAGTAACAATTCTTGAATTGCTGAAACCACCCAGAGCGAGCAGTAAATTCAACAACATAGTTGGGTCCAGCCTTGTCTTTCAACAGCAAACTTTCTTTTTTGGCCATGATCATTAGGATGCTGAGAGGGATACGCTTCTGTGTCTGATCTTCAATCCAGGCTGGTAGAAGTTTCTCCATATCTTCTGATATAGGCCCTTCTCAAGTTTTTGTTATTCTCATTGTCTTCAATGAAGCAGATTCTTTTTTTTTTTTTTTTTTTTTTTTAGAGAGAGAGTCTTGCTCTATCGTCCAGGCTGGGGTGCAATGGCACGATCTCAGCTCACTGCAACCTCCACCTCCTGAGTTCAAGCGACTCTCCTGCCTCAGCCTCCCGAGTAGCTGGGATTACAGGCACCTGCCATCATGCCCGGCTAATTTTTGTATTTTTGTAGAGACGGGGTTTCACCATGTTGGCCAGGCTGGTCTTGAACTCCTGACCTCAGGTGATCCGCCCTCCTTGGCCTCCCAAAGTGCTGGGATTACAGGCATGAGCCACCATGCCTGGCCCTAAAGCAGATTCTTTAACAGCTTCCATCACTTTGTTCTTGTTCTTCAAGATCATAGCTAGGGTGACATGAGACATGCCTGACTGGCGAGCAATAACCATCACTGGTTTTCCACCTTCACAATCCTTAATCACTTCCAATTTTGTTTCCAGCTCAATCACTTGACGTGGCCACTGACTGGCAACATTGGCTATGGATTTTGTACACCTAGGAGCCATGATGAGCAAAACAACATAAGATTAAATCAGGCACAAGAGAAAATGATGCAGTCAAGAGACCAAGCAAACATGAGATGTATGTGGCGGCTGCCAGCATAATACGGCATAGTTTCACAGTGATCTTTAAAAAAAAAACAAATGGGAGTACACGCTAACATAAAAAGTGTAGTACAGTAAATACATAAACCAGTAACATAATCATTTATCATCAGGTATTATGGACTGCATGTAATCGTATGTGCTATACTTTTATAAGACTGGCAGCACAATCGGTTTGTTTACACCAGCATCACATGAGTAATGTGTTGCATCATGGCAACATTTCAACAGCTATGGCATCATTAAGTGATAGACATATTTCAGCTTCATTATAATCTTATGGAACCATTGGCATATATGTGGTCTGTTGTTTTCTGAAATGTCCTTCTGCAATGCACGACTATATTTAGTGCCCTGTTTTTCATGTCTGTGCTTTTTATTGGTAATTTAGCTGTTTAAAATGGTACTCACATGTAGTGCTGAAGTGCTGTCTAGCATTCCTTAGTGCAAGTATTCCTAAGTTCTTAAGTGTCATATGGCTTATGAAGAAAATATGTGTGTTAGATAAGCTTCTTTCAGGCATGAATGATAGTGCTGTTGGCCATGATTTCAATGTTAATGAATCAACAATGTGTATTAAATAAGATGCCTTTAAGCAGAAAACACACATATAACAAGGTTAGGTATAGATGGGTTGATGAAAGTGTTGTGACCAAAAGCTCACAGGAACCTAACCCTGTATTTCCCCTAGGAGCAATGATTCAGTATTCTCCAATTCAGTGTTTGCAGCAACTTTACAGAGGGATAAGTGCTGTGAATGATGAGATCAACTGTATTTTGGAGATCAAGTCAAAAGGACTTGCCAACAAAATTAGATGTGGAGGGAGGAAGAAGAACCAAAGAGGTCCCCCACATTCTTGGCCTGCTTCCCAGGCAGTGGTGATACCCATGCTCACCTCTCATGTTTGGGGTCCTGGGGCAAGAGTACCAGTGGAGGCCACTGGATCAAGGGCCACTCCCCTTCTCTTCCCACCATCAGGTTTGTCTCTCATTGCAAGAGGCTCATACACATCACATCCTAGCAATATCCACACACATCACCCAGCAAACAGTCACCCTTTGGCTGGCTAACCTGGGCCTAGGAATGAGCACCAGGACAGAGGTCCGGAGGCTGGACTTGGGGAAGAAGCCCAGGAAATCCCTGGAAGCTGGCATGGAGCTGATGTTCAGAGTATTCAGAACACCTGGGATTCGTTAGGCCCCAAGAGTCTAGCCTAGAAAAAGGGAGTGGGAGCTACAAATGGTGACATCCTTTTTGCTGCATGGATTCCTTACACCACAAGAGAGATGCAGCTGGAGGGGACCAGAGAAGGACCAATTAAAGCTGTGCTGTCCAATATGGTAGCCAGTTGCCACAGGAGGCCATTGAGTACTTCAGACAAGGCTGTCCAATAGCAATGGGCTGTAAGTATAAGATACATACTGGATTTTGAAGACTTAGTGTGTGAAAAATATGGCTCAGTAATAATTTTTACATTGATTACTTATTGAGATATTTGAATATATTACATTTAAAATATTTTAGCATTAATTTCACCTGTCTCTTTTAAATGTTTTAAAGGGCTGCTAGAAAATCTAAAACTACGTAAGTGGCCCATGTTTTATTTCTATTTCACAGAGATGCTCTAAAAGTGTGAATCCAAGGGCAGGGGCTTCAGTTGTGCAGCCCTAAGGTTGATAAAGGTGGCCAGTCCCAGAACTAGAGAAGAGAAGACTGGGTTGAAAACAAGAGGTACAGAGATGACTGTGGTAGTGCTGGACTGTGTGGTCACCAACCTGCTGATTGCTGTCCTTCCAGATTAAACAGTTATCAAGATTTTGTTGTATTTGTGTCTTATCTGGGATTCATTGATTTGACAATAGTTAAGATTTTCCCAGGAGCCAAGATGGCCTAATAGGAATAGCTCCAGTCTATAGCTCCCAGCGTGAGCAGCACAGAAGATGGGTGATTTCTGCATTTCCGTTTGAGGTACCGGGTTCATCTCACTAGGGAGTGCCAAACAGTGGGTGCAGGACAGTTGGTGCAGTGCACTGTGCACGAGCCAAAGCAGGGCGAGGCATTGCCTCACTCGGGAAGCGCAAGGGGTCAGGGAGTTCCCTTTCTGAGTCAAAGAAACGGGTAACAGATGGCACCTGGAAAATCGGGTCAGCCCCACCCTAATACTGCGCTTTTCCAACAGGCTTGGAAAACGGCACACCAGGAGATTGTGTTCTGCACCTGGCTCGGAGGGTCCTATGCCCACGGAATCTCGCTGATTGCTAGCACAGCAGTCTGAGATCAAACTGCAAGGTGGCAGTAAGGCTGGGGGAGGGGTGCCCACCATTGCCCAGGCTTGCTTAGGTAAACAAAGCAGCCAGGAAGCTCAAACTGGGTGGAGCCCACCACAGCTCAAGGAGGCCTGCCTGCCTCTGTAGGCTCCACCTACAGGGAACGTACAGACAAACAAAATTTTGTCTGTAGGCTCAGACAAACAAAAATTCAGCAGGAACCTCTGCAGACTTAAATGTCCCTGTCTGACAGCTTTGAAGAGAGTAGTGGTTCTCCCAGCATGCAGCTGGAGATCTGAGAACAGACAGACTGCCTCCTCAAGTGGGTCCCTGACCCCCGAGCAGCCTAACTGGGAGGCACCCCCAAGTAGGAACAGACTGACACCTCACTCGGCCAGGTACTCCTCTGAGACAAAACTTCCAGAGGAACTATCAGACAGCTGAATTTGTGGTCTCACGAAAATCCACTGTTCTGCAGCCACCGCTGCTGACACTCAGCCAAACAGGGTCTAGAGTGGACCTCTAGCAAACTCCAACAGACCTGCAGCTGAGGGTCCTGTCTGCTAGAAGGAAAACTAACAAACAGAAAGGACATCCACACCAAAAACCCATCTGTACATCACCATCATCAAAGACCAAAAGTAGATAAAACCACAAAGATGGGGAAAAAACAGAGCAGAAAAACTGGAAACTCTAAAAAGCAGAGCACCTCTCCTCCTCCAAGGGAACGCAGTTCCTCACCAGCAACGGAACAAAGCTTGATGGAGAATGACTTTGATGAGTTGAGAGAAGAAGGCTTCAGACAATCAAACTACTCCAAGCTACAGGAGGAAATTCAAAACGATAGCAAAGAAGTTGAAAACTTTGAAAAAAAATTAGACGAATGGATAACTAGAATAACCAATGGAGAGAAGGGCTTAAAGGAGCTGATGAAGCTGAAAGCCAAGTTTCGAGAACTACGCGAAGATTGCAGAAGCCTCAGGAGCAGATGCAATCAACTGGAAGAAAGGGTATCAGTGATGGAAGATGAAATGAATGAAATGAAGTGAGAAGGGAAGTTTAGAGAAAAAAGAATAAAAAGAAACGAACAAAGCCTCCAAGAAATTTGGGACTATGTGAAAAGACCAAACCTACGTCTGATTGGTGTACCTGAAAGTGACGGGGAGAATGGAACCAAGTTGGAAAACACTCTGCAAGATATTATCCAGGAGAACTTCCCCAATCTAGCAAGACAGGCAAACATTCAGATTCAGGAAATACAGAGAACGCCACAAAGATACTCCTCGAGAAGAGCAACTCCAAGACACATAATTGTCAGATTCACCAAAGTTGAAATGAAGGAAAAAATGTTAAGGGCGGCCAGAGAGAAAGGTCGGGTTACCCACAAAGGGAAGCCCATCAGACTAACAGCTGATCTCTCAGCAGAAACTCTACAAGCCAGAAGAGAGTGGGGGCCGATATTCAATATTCTTAAAGAAAAGAATTTTCAACCCAGAATTTCATATCCAGCCAAACTAAGCTTCATAAGTGAAGGAGAAATAAAATACTTTACAGAAAAGCAAATGCTGAGTGATTTTGTCACCACCAGGCCTGCCCTAAAAGAGCTCCTGAAGGAAGCACTAAACATGGAAAGGAACAACCGGTACCAGCCACTGCAAAAACATGCCAAATTGTAAAGACCATCGAGGCTAGGAAGAAACTGCATCAACTAACGAGCAAAATAACCAACTAACATCATAATGACAGGATCAGATTCACACATAACAATATTAACTTTAAATGTAAATGGGCTAAATGCTCCAATTAAAAGACACAGACTGGCAAACTGGATAAGGAGTCAAGACCCATCAGTGTGCTGTATTCAGGAAACCCATCTCATGTGCAGAGACACACATAGACTCAAAATAAAGGGATGGAGAAAGATCTATCAAGCAAATGGCAAACAAAAAAAGGCTGGGGTTGCAATCCTAGTCTCTGATAAAATAGACTTCAAACCAACAAAGATCAAAAGAGACAAAGAAGGCCATTACATAATGGTAAAGGGATGAATTCAACAAGAAGAGCTAACTATCCTAAATATATATGCACCCAACATAGGAGCACCCAGATTCATAAAGCAAGTCCTGAGTAACCTACAAAGGGACTGAAACTCCCACACAATAATAATGGGAGATTTTAACACCCCACTGTCAACATTAGACAGATCGACGAGACAGAAAGTTAACAAGGATACCCAGGAATTGAACTCAGCTCTACATAAAGTGGTCCTAATAGACATCTACAGAACTCTCCACCCCAAATCAACAGAATATACATTTTTTTCAGCACCACACCACACCTATTCCAAAATTGACCACATAGTTGGAAGTAAAGTTCTCCTCAGCAAATGTAAAAGAACAGAAATTATAACAAACTGTCAGACCACAGTGCAATCAAACTAGAACTCAGGATTAAGAAACTCACTCAAAACTGCTCAACTACATGGAAACTGAACAACCTGCTCCTGAATGACTACTGGGTACATAACGAAATGAAGGCAGAAATAAAGATGTTCTTTGAAACCAACGAGAACAAAGACACAACATACCAGAATCTCTGGGACACATTCAAAGCAGTGTGTAGAGGGAAATTTATAGCACTAAATGCTCACAAGAGAAAGCAGGAAAGATCCAAAATTGACACCCTAACATCACAATTAAAAGAACTAGAAAAGCAAGAGCAAACACATTCAAAAGCTAGCAGAAGGCTAGAAATAACTAAAATCCAAGCAGAACTGAAGGAAATAGAGACACAAAAAACCCTTCAAAAAATTAATGAATCCAGGAGCTGGTTTTTTGAAAAGATCAACAAAATTGATAGACCACTAGCAAGACTAATAAAGAAGAAAAGAGAGAAGAATCAAATAGATGCAATAAAAAATGAAAAAGGGGTTATCACCACTGATCCCACAGAAATACAATCTACCATCAGAGAATACTACAAACACCTCTACGCAAATAAACTAGAAAATCTAGAACAAATGGATAAATTCCTTGACAAATACACCCTCCCAAGACTAAACCAGGAAGAAGTTGAATCTCTGAATAGACCAATAACAGGTTCTGAAATTGTGGCAGTAATCAATAGCTTACCAACCAAAAAGAGTCCAGGACCTGATGGATTCACAGCCGAATTCTACCAGAGGTACAAGGAGGAACTGGTACCATTCCTTCTGAAACTATTCCAATTGATAGAAAAAGAGGGAATCCTCCCTAACACATTTTATGAGGCCAGCATCGTCCTGATACCAAAGCCTGGCAGAGACATAACCAAAAAAGAGAATTTCAGACCAATATCCTTGATGAACATTGATGCAAAAATCCTCAATAAAATACTGGCAAACCGAATCCAGCAGCACATCAAAAAGCTTATACACCATGATCAAGTGGGCTTCATCCCTGGGATGCAAGGCTGGTTCAACATACGCAAATCAATAAATGTAATCCAGCATATAAACAGAACCAAAGACAAAAACCACATGATTATCTCAATAGATGCAGAAAAGGCCTTTGACAAAATTCAACAACGCTTCATGCTAAAAACTCTCAATAAATTAGCTATTGATGGGACGTATATCGAAATAATAAAAGCTATCTATGACAAACCCACAGCCAATATCATACTGAATGGGCAAAAACTGGAAGCATTCCCATTGAAAACTGGCACAAAACAGGGATGCCCTCTCTCACCACTCCTATTCAACATAGTGCTGGAAGTTCTGGCCAGGGCAATCAGGCAGGAGAAGGAAATAAAGGGTATTCAGTTAGGAAAAGAGGAAGTCAAATTGTCCCTGTTTGCAGATGATATGATTGTATATCTAGAAAACCCCATTGTCTCAGCCCAAAATCTCCTTAAGCTGATTAGCAACTTCAGCAAAGTCTCAGGATACAAAATCAATGTACAAAAATCACAAGCATTCTTGTACACCAATCACAGACAAACAGCCAAATCATGAGTGAACTCCCATTCACAATTGCTTCAAAGAGAATAAAATACCTAGGAATCCAACTTACAAGGGATGTGAAGGACCTCTTCAAGGAGAACTACAAACCACTGCTCAATGAAACAAAAGAGGATACAAACAAATGGAAGAACATTCCATGCTCATGGGTTGGAAGAATCAATATCGTGAAAATGGCCATACTGCCCAAGGTAATTTATAGATTCAATGCCATCCCCATCAAGCTACCAACGACATTCTTCACAGAATTGGAAAAAACTACTTTAAAGTTCATATGGAACCAAAAAAGAGCAGGCATCACCAAGTCAATCCTAAGCCAAAAGAACAAAGCTGCAGGCATCATGCTACCTGACTTCAAACTATACTACAAGTCTACAGTAACCAAAACAGCCTGGTACTGGTACCACAACAGAGACATAGATCAATGGAACAGAACAGAGCCCTCAGAAATGATGCCGCATAGCTACAACTATCTGATCTTTGACAAACCTGACAAAAACAAGCAGTGGGGAAAGGATTCCCTATTTAATAAATGGTGCTGGGAAAACTGGCTAGCCATATGTACAAAGCTGAAACTGGATCCCTTCCTTACACCTTATACAAAAATTAATTCAAGATGGATTAAAGACTTACATGTTAGACCTAAAACCATAAAAACCCTAGAAGAAAGCCTAGGCAATACCATTCAGGACATAGGCATGGGCAAGGACTTCATGTCTAAAACACCAAAAGCAATGGCAACAAAAGCCAAAATTGACAAATGGGATCTAATTAAACTAAAGAGCTTCTGCACAGCAAAAGAAACTACCATCAGAGTGAACAGGCAACCTACAGAATGGGAGAAAATTTTTGCAACCTACTCATCTGACAAACGGCTAATATCCAGAATCTACAATGAACTCAAACAAATTTACAAGAAAAAAACAACCCCATCAAAAAGTGGGCGAAGGACATGAACAGACACTTCTCAAAAGAAGACATTTATGCAGCCAAAAAACACATGAAAAAATGCTCATCATCACTGGCCATCAGAGAAATGCAAATCAAAACCACAATGAGATACCATCTCACACCAGTTAGAATGGCCATCATTAAAAAGTCAGGAAACAACAGGTGCTGGAGAGGATGTGGAGAAATAGGAACACTTTTACACTGTTGGTGGGACTGTAAACTACTTCAACCATTGTGGAAGTCAGTGTGGCGATTCCTCAGGGATCTAGAACTAGAAATCCCATTTGACCCAGCCATCCCATTACTGGGTATATACCCAAAGGACTATAAATCATGCTGCTATAAAGACACATGCACACGTATGTTTATTGTGGCACTATTCACAATAGCAAAGACTTGGAACCAACCCAAATGTCCAACAATGACAGACTGGATTAAGAAAATGTAGCACATATATACCATGGAATACTATGCAGCCATAAAAAATGATGAGTTCATATCCTTTGTAGGGACATGGATGAAACTGGAAAACATCATTCTCAGTAAACTATCACAAGGACAAAAAACCAAACACGAGATGTTCTCACTCATAGGTGGGAATTGAACAATGAGAACTCATGGACACAGGAAGGGGAACATCACACTCCGGGGACTGTTGTGGGGTGGGGGGAGGGGGGAGGGACAGCATTAGGAGATATACCTAATGCTAAATGACGAGTTAATGGGTGCAGCAAACCAACACGGCACATGGATACATATGTAACAAACCTGCACATTGTGCACATGTACCCTAAAACCTAAACTATAATTTAAAAAAAAAAATTTTCCCAGATAACACTTGGATGGGTAGTATGGAGGACTGCAAAAATGGCCACGCAGTCTTTCCCTCCCATCAAGAAGTAGAGTCTATTTCTGCACCCTTTGATTCTGGGATGGCCATGCAACTTACTTTAGCCAATGGGCATTAGTAAACAAACGGGTGCTTGAAAAGTGCTTGCGTATTGGATCTTGCTATTTCTTGCTGCTGTTGGAGTAGTGCTGCCTTGGGATGAAGCACTGATAACCACAATTAATAGCCTTCCTATATCCACCCCCTTTGCATGTGATTTCCAAGTTTCTCCCACCAAGAGGTAGAGTTGATTCCCCCACTCCTTGAATCTGGGCTAGCTTTATAACTTTCTTGGATCAACAGAATGCAGTAGGAGTGAGTTGCACCCATTCTAAGCTTCTCTTTCTTTTGAACTCTGCCAGCTGTCATGTGAATAAGACTAAACCAGCTTGCTGAAGGATGAAAAACCATGAGGAACAGAACCAAGTCAGCCCAATTCTCCCTGCTGAAGCCACCTCAGACCAGCCATACCCCAGCCAACCCACTGATTGCAGATTTGTGAATCAGCCCAGCAAAGATCAGCCAAGCTGAGTCCAGAACTGCCAAACTGCCCAGCCAACCTGCAAACTTGTAAGCTAAATAAATGCTTTACATAATTAAGTTTGGGGTTGTTTGTTATGCAGCAAGAGCTAACGAACACAGTGATATAGATATAGATGAGATTTGAACTAGGGTCTGTCAGACCTGATTCCAGAGTTGAAGATCTTAACTACAGCACTCTACCATTTACATCCAAATTTTGCTTATACCCAAAGCTTTGAGGTGAAGAAAGTGAGGGGAAGACAGCCAGACCTAATGATGTGGGAGTCACCACTTCCCCCACTAGCAATAAGAATGGCTGTCTCATGCTGTGCCACCTTCAAAAGGCATACCATCTGAACTTTTGGCTGAAGGATTAAACATTAATAATGAGACTCCTCTGGCCTTGGGGATGACAATTACTCTTTGAGACACCAACTTCAGTTATCTTCCTCCTTAGGGATTATTAACCTCATTTCTCTGTGTCTATTGTTAGGACCCAGGAAGGAGCTGCTTTGCCTGTTCTGCCTCGATAATTACCCATCATGAGACCTGAGCATCTCTAATGGAAGTCTTCCTAATTTCCAGCATTTACCAAGTGCTTTATATTTTATATTTGCAAACTTCCCCAAAAACTTCTATTCATCCAATTCATTAGATTGGCTTTTTGGATGAATTGAAAAATTACTTTGATGATATAATCACTATACTTTGTATTAGCAATTTTCTCCAGGATATTAGAATAGTTTATAGATATCCAATTCACCTCACTGCATCCCTATGAGACTGGTGGGTAGGAGTCTGGGGGAAAGAAAGCAAGCAGTTTTTTTTTTTAATTCTGTCTTACCAAAAGTGAAACTTACACAGAGAGGTTAAGTTTTCTATTGCTGCATAATAAAATACCATGAATTTTATGGTATTTATACACTACACACACATTTATTCTCTCACAGTTTCTGTAAGTCAAAAGCCTGCATGTGGCTTAGTGGGGTCTGCTTTAGGGGCTCACCATACTGTACTCCAGGTGTTAGTTAGCCAGGGCTGCAGTCTCATCAGAGGCTCAACTGGGGAGAGATCTGCTTCAAGCTCATTCAGTTTGGTAACAGAATTCATCTATTTGTAGCTCTAGGAATGTGATCACCATTTCCTTGCTGGCTGCCAGCTGCAGGCCACTTTCAGGTCCCAGAAGCCAGAAACATTCTTTGCCAAGTGGCCCTTTCCATAAGCCCCCTCACCACATGGCAGCTTACTCACTTCTTCCAAGCCAACAAGAGTCATTTTCTCTTCTCTTTCTGTCTCTCTAGTATAGATGGAATCTTATATACCTTTGCCATATTCTGTTCCTTAGTAGCAAGCTGAAGTTCCCATGCATTTTCAAGGGGAGGAGAGATCACAAAGGCATGGACACCAGGAGGCAGGATATCAGTGGGGGTTCCTTTTGTCATACTAAGCAAAGGGCCCAATGTCATACAGCAAGGTAGTAGTGTGGTGCTCTGGCAAGCATACCACAGCACCTTGGACATCTGTGCTCATTGCTCATGATGCTGGCCTTCTGTATCGGGGCCCACGTGCATGTACTTACTTATCCCCACTTATGTACTCAGGCCACCTGGCACACAGCATGCTCACCAACAAGCATTTCCCAGGATCCAAAGTCTCCTGGTCTCCCTTCAGAAGTCCAGATGAAGCTATAGTGGGGTATCCAGCTTGAAGAGTGACCCTCCCCACCCACGTAGGCCTCATGCTAAGCCATGGCCACCGAGTCAATACAAGCAAAACACTGAGAACAGAACTTGGCTCCCAGCAAGTGCTCAGTCCCTGTTCACATTTCTACAAGCTCCTGGAAAGGAGCTTGTAAGTCAAAGTTGGACCAGCCTGACATCAAATGCACAAGAGGTATATACAGGCAGTCCTGGAGTCCCCTTGGATGAGTCGACTTAGGATTTTTTAACTCTGCGATGGTGCAAAAGCTATAACAAGTTCAATAGAACAGTGATAAATGACATGAGACGTTCAATACTTTATTATAAAACAGGCTTTGTGTTACATGATTTTACCCAACTGTAGTTCGATGCACATGTTCTGAGCACGTTTAAGGCAGCTTAGGCTAAGCCGTGATGCTCAACAGGTTAGTTGTATTAAGTGCATTTTCAACTTAACAATATTTTCAACTTACGATGGATTTATCAAGACACGACCCCATCACAGGTGAAGGAACATATGTATAGTAAAGGACTGTAACTGTGGGAGTGACTTTTCTTAAATATACTTTTATAAGGCAAAGTATCACTCCTTTATTTTTGTTTCTTTTGCATTTTCTTGTTGGGGCACTCAGGCAAGTACTCATATTATTACTGAATTCTCACAGTGACTGTTTTAGAAAGTCAATTGTAATTCACAAAGGCTTCCCAGATAACCCATGAGGCTGAGTGCCTTGCAGAGGTCACATGGACTACAGGTGGCTGAGCATAACCTCAAATCGAATCTAGGCTCTGAAACACACGGCTGGCCTGCCTCTTCCTTTCTTCACCCTCCATCATTCAGATTTTGCCTCAGCCCATCATAGTGAATCTTGTTTGCTCAACCAGCTTCATCCATGGCCTGTTCCCTGATCTTCCTTGGTTAACCTCAAAGAATTAGGATTCAAGCTCTCTATCTCGGTTTGTATCTCTCTCTCTCTCTCTCTCTCTCTCTCTCACACACATACACACACACACACTCAAATACTTTCAAACACGGCCTCTTTGAAAGAAGACAGATCGGCTAGGCGCAGTGGCTCACGCCTGTAGTCCCAGCACTTTGGGAGGCCGAGGCGGGTGGAACACAAGGTCAGAAGTTTGAGACCAGCCTGGCCAATATGGTGAAACCCTGTCTCTACTAAAAATACAAAAATTAGCTGAGCATGGGGGTGTGCACCTGTAGTTTCAGCTGCTTGGAAGGCTGAGGCAGGAGAATCGCTTGAACCCAGAGGCAGAGGCTGCAGCGAGCTGAGATCGCGCTGCTGCACTCCAGCCTGGGCAACAGAGCGAGATTCCGTCTAAAAAAAAAAAAAAACAGAAAGAAGACAGACCAAAAGAAGAGTCCTCCATCTTGTTTGTTCTATCAAACAGTCTGAACCAAGTAAATGCAGTCATGACCCATTTTCTTTTTCTCCCATCACTGCCCCAGATCTGCTCTGTCTACTCTCCTCTCAAGACCTTTAATGTAATCCAGGCAGGTCCAATACCTTCCCAGGCACCTTGCACATCTATAGGGCCCAGCCCAGAGCCACACAGGTTAGAACTTCAGTGTCTACTTAAAGAATAGCCCAGCTCAGGCTTGGCCAGGGACCTGCCCCCGGAAGAGAATGCATGGAGGATAGGAAAGCCAGCTCTTCCTCGTCCTCTACAACGCCCTAGTGGAGCCACCATATTTAGCTCAGTGGAAGGACCACCCGTGGAAGGGGATGGAACAGCCATATCAGCCCCCCACCCCTGGGCTGATGACATTCCTCAGAAGAATTCCTCCTGCATCCCAAGGCTTCGGTTCACATGAGCTTGAGGGTGTCTGTATTTGTGTGTGCGATGTGGGTGGGGGCTGTTTCGCCTGCTCTTATAGTAAGTCTGTGGCCCTCTCTTCTCAATGGGAGACCACCCAGCATCCGCTGTTTTCAGCTTGGTCCTTTGGGCAGCAATTCCAAGGCCACAGAGAAGCCTCAATCCACAGCCTATACCCATCCCTGGATGCTCTGCTTTACCCAGCTCTCAGCCCCAAAGGAGCAAATCCAGCTTTTTTCTCACAATGTAGGCACTAAACTCAGCACTGATTACATCTTTCCTTGGAGGAAGCTTGTCTTGCTGTCCTGCTGTCTGCCTGAAACTGACCATTTCCAAAAGAAATCCATGGTGGTCCCAGGGGAGGGCGGAGCTGGGAAGAGTCAAGTGGAAGAGTAGAACCTGGGGCTAGCAGCTTTGATCTACAAGGCTGATGGGTGTTGGAGGTCCAGTGCTGTGCCTGAAAAATCCAGCTCCTGGATGGCCCCCACCCTGCCATGGACCTCTGGACAGTGTGGTTTTTAAAGCCACCATTTTTTTCCATCTTACAAGAGTTGGGCTTGCCAGGTACCCTGGCATGTAGCATTTCTTTGAGTCTTGCTGACAGCTCTGCAAAGCAGAAGTCACCTCTCTCATTTTACAGAAAAGGAGACAGAAGCTCAGAGTAACTTTCCCAAAGGCAAACAGAGCAGGTAATGATGAAGCACAGCTGCAGGTGTTGTGCACTGCTCAGCAACCTGGAGTTGTGCAGTGCCCACCTTGAACAACCATATGTGGTGGTCCCAGAAGCATTTTGGGCACTTTGTCTCACTGTTCCTTACAATAACCCTATGTGGGCAGTGCTAGCCATCCTGATAGGTCCAACACCTTCCCAGGCACCTTTGCACATCTACAGGACCCAGCCCAGAGCCATGCAGGTTAGAATTTCAATGTCTACTTAAAGAATAGCCCAGGGCCCAGGCGCAGTGGCTCACACCTGTAATCTCAGCACTTTGGGAGGCCGAGGCAGGTGGATCACCTGAGGTCAGAGTTTGAGACCAGCCTAACAGGGAGAAACCCCATCTCTACTAAAAATACAAAATTAGCCAGGCACGGTGGTGCATGCCTGCAATCCCAGCTACTCAGGAGGCTGAGGCAGGAGAATCATTTGAACCCAGGAGGCGGAGGTTGTGGTGAGCGCCACTGCACTCCAGCCTGGGCAACAAGAGTGAAACTCCATCTCAGAAACAAAACAGAATAGCCCAGCTAATGCTTGGCCGGGGACCTGCCCCAGGAAGAGAATTGCGGGAGGATAGGAAAGCCAGCTCTTTCCTGTCCTATGCTATCCATCCTAATAGCACTGCCCACATAGGGCTATTGTAAGGAACAGTGAGACAAAGTGGGTAAAATGCTTCCAGGATATTAGGATATCCATTTCGTAGAGGAAGAAATGGCATTTCTATACAGAGAGACTGTGTAGCAAGCCCAATGTCAAAACAGTGAGGTAGTGGCCAAGTTGGGATCCAAACCCAGGGCTGCTTAAACTCTGAGCCAAAGCCTATGCTGCTATGCTCTAATTGCAAGGACCTTTAGAAGGTCACATAGCAGAGTGTTTAAGGTACAGATTTTAAAATCGGCCTCATCTGAAACCAAGCCTGGCTGCACCCAGACCTGGGGAGTGCCAGCTCTTTCCCTGGGCACCCAGGGCCCTCCTGGGCTTGGGACTTTACATACATTGGCCCTGGCTGAGAAAGCATCATCTCTGGCCAGAGCAGCAAGGTTTAAATGATCTGTTCCTTGTCCCTGGCACCTCTGCCCATCTCCAGATCCCACCACAGAAGCCAGGGCAATCAGCTGCACTGTTTCATTCATCTATGCATTCACTCATTCATTTGTGGACACCTCAAATAGCTTCCCAGCATTTAAAATAAAACCAAACTTTCAGGTTGGCATCCCAGACTCCCCATGACCTCTCCCCACCTCTGACCTCCCCGCTTCCATTCTCCCCCATCACCGCCTCCATCACAGCACACACATTCCCACCACTGAATCTTTGCCCATGCAGTTCCCTCAGCCTGGAACACACATTTCCGGGACATCCACAGAGCTGTCTCCCTCACAGGTCTTTGCTCTGACCTTGCTGTCCAAAAATAGCCACTCTCTGCCTCTTAACCAGTTTCACTTTTCCTCCTGGCATATTTCACCACCAGACATTCTGTTCTATATTAATTTATTGTCTGGCCTCTACTAACACGTACCCTCCAAGACACAGAGACTTGAGTTTCTCCATTACTGCATCCCAGCACCTAAAACAGGGCCTCTGACACCTAGTGGGCCCTCGAAAGCAC
Source organism: Nomascus leucogenys (assembly GCF_006542625.1). Lineage (NCBI taxonomy): Eukaryota > Metazoa > Chordata > Mammalia > Primates > Hylobatidae > Nomascus > Nomascus leucogenys. Next base: position 104,920,092 of record NC_044395.1, read on the forward strand.
TTGTTGAATGGATGAAGGAAGGAACAAATGAATGAGAAACATGTACTGGCTACTTTTCATGGGCTAGGCAGCATGGCCTGGTGGTGGGGAACACAGGGTCTGGAACCGAGCTGCTGAGGTTCCACCCCGCTGCCCAGCCTCTTACAGCTGTGTGATAATCTTGGGCAAGTTACTCTCCTGTCCCTCATTTCCACATTGGTAAAATGGTGATTATAATATTTTCTTCACACGGTCATTTCTTGGGTTAAATGAGTTAATTTCTCTACAATATTTTGAACTGTAGTTGGCATACAGTAAGTGCTCAAAAAAATCTTAGCTCTAGTGCTTCAGCGGTGTTTAAAGCAGACGCAGATCCTGCCCCATACAGGGCTCATAGTCTAGCGGGGGAAGTAGACACGGATCAAATACTAGCACAAGTGTGAGTTGAATTTTGGTGGGTGCTGTCAACAACAGGAGTTTGGGAGCTCCAGGGAGGTAGCTGGCAGACTTGATCTTCTCCATGGAGTTGTCAAAGTCTTCCCTAAAGAAGTGACGTTCCACTGGGGGCAGTGGCTCACGCCTGTAATCCCAACAGTTTGGGAGGCCGAGGCAAGCAGATCATCTGAGGTCAGGAGTTCAAGACCAGCCTGGGCAACACAGTGAAACCCCGTCTCTACTAAAAATGCAAAAATTAGCTGGGCATGGTGGTGCACGCTTGTGATCCCAGCTTCTCGGGAGGCTGAAGCAGGAGAATCGCTTGACCCTGGGAGGCAGGGGTTGCAGTGAGCTGAGATTGTGCCACTGCACTCCGGCGTGGGCAATAGAGTGAGACTCTGTCTCCAAAAAAAAAAAAAAAAAAAAAAGAAATGACATTCCATCTAATGAATGGGAGTAACTAGGCAGAGAGGTGAGGAAAGCGTACAGCATGAACAAAGGTCCCCAGGTGGTGGGAACCCGGATCATTCTATGGGGCCTGGCCAAGGCTAGTGTGCCCAGAGCACCAGGTGGGGAGGGGCAAGAGGACATGGAAGAAGACACAGGTGGGGCTGTTTCGAGATTCTGCTCCTCACTTGGGACCAGAGGGGAGCCAGTGAACTGTGGATGGCATTAGGGATTAATGGAACTGCAGGCACTATAGCCTGAACCCTCTCAACAGGCTCTGTCCTGAGGGCTGGACCAGGCTAGAGAGGGATGAGCAAGGCCCTATCCCAGTACACAGTTAGAATCAAAAAGTGCTCATGAAAAGGGAGGGAGAGATGGATGGAGGGAGGAAGGAAGGGAACTGCTTCCTCTTTTTATAGAACATCTACTCATCCCTCAAAGTCTAGCTCAAATGCTGACTCCTTCGAGAAAGAAGTCTTCTTGGACTCCATCAGGTAGAACTGTTTCCTCCTATGCTCCCAAGGCACAATGCGAGAAGCCCTACAATGCCACTCATTACCCATAATAAGAGCTGTGATTTATTGAGCAGCTACTGTGTCCAGCACTGCCCTCTGCACTTCACATCTGCTGAGCTGGCCTTCTCCTCCAGCATCCATGCAGCCAGCATACCTGGATCTCCAACCTCAATACTGCTTCTCCTTAGCCTTCTCTGCTGGGTGCCCTTCTGTTTCTCCAAAATATAAAGGTATCTAGGATGGGGTCTCAGTCTGTCTTGCTCACCTGTGTTTACAGGTGTGCATCTGGATGTAGGAGGGGCTCAGTGAAGATGCTGTGACCAGCTGACCAGCTGCAGGACCGACCTATTGACTTATGTCATCTTCACTGCAACCTCACGAGGCAAGTGCCCTTGTTGTACAAATGATGACAGCCCGGAAAGGCTTCCTAAGTCACCCAAAGCCCAGGTCTGCCTTCTTCACCATCAGGCCACAACGCCCTAGGCTGAGTTTCACTTAGGATAAGCAACCTCCCTCACCAGCCGGACCAGAAGGAAGCTGGCATTTGCTGCTCAGAACCAGGGCCATTCATTCGAGTCTGTTTCCTAGCATCAGGCTATGGCTTACCCAGGCAGAGCAAAGCAGAGGTAAGAGCCTCATGTGTGGGTCTCTCTGCACAGGAAGCTCTTGTCTATTTCTGGCAGGACCCTAAGGGAGGGGCAGGGGTGGGAGAGGAGGGGACAGTGCGGAGTCAGCATTCTGAGGCACGAAGAGGCTAATCACAGCTAATCACGGTTGCCAAACCTCATGGGGGCCAAAGGGTGGTTACAGCCCAATTATGGGCCAGAACAACTAATGACAGCTCTGGGCTCAACTGAATTGCCTCGACTGTGATTCTCAGCCCCACCCCCGCCCCAGAGCTCCCTGGGTTGGGCTGCTTCCCACAGAGAGGCAAGAGGCTTGGAGGCCTCTTTGCACTCTGGGGCCAGGGCCTCGTAAGCTGTAGAAACATAGCCTGCCGCATCGGCAGCAGACCCAAGGGCCTCAGCTGGGCTCCACAAGCAGTCCATGCACCAGAGCCAGCCAGCCAGCCAGATCCAGCCTCACCGTGCAGCCCAGGGGTCCTCTCTTTCCTCCTCACCCAGGAAGGAGAAGGGGTAGAAGACCCCCATTTCTTGAGCACTGGAGTGTGCCGAGGAATTGATTTGGTCCATGGGTGTACTAACCCCCAGGACAACTCTACACAGCTCCATGTTTAAGATGAGGAAACGGAGGCTCAGAGAAGTTAAGTGACTCACCCAAAGTCACACAGCTAGTGAGTTCAAGGAACCAGATTGGAACCCAGGTCTCTCTGACTCGAAACCCATGTTCTTTTCAGGATCCAGGGTTCTACAACATCCTTAAGGATTAAGGAAGTCTCATAGTATGTGGATGGAGCAAAAACAGTCCAAGTGAAGAGTCTGGGCCCTCCCTGGATCTGCTAAAATGGCCCAGTTCCTAATGAGACACCAGGGTGAGCATGTCTAGGTGAAATGATTCCCTCAACCCCTTGTTAGGAAAAACCTGCCAAGCTACACGTGTGAGAGGCAGGGCAGAGGAGCCATCCACTCTCACCTCCCAGTGCAGAGCCAGGATCTAACATCAAGGAGAACGAGGGGAGGGGGCAGAGGAACCTGCTTCCCCAGCTGCAGAGGCACTGGACAGAAATCAAAGGCCTTTAACCACCCTCTCCACTACTCACAGATGGTTCTGCGGATGACAGGGCTGTTTAACATCACTTTCTTCCACATCTTTTCACAAGGATTCCAATCATCAGATATTTACATATTACCTCTAATAATCACCACCCAAATACCTCCCACTTCAGCTCCCTTTTCCTCCCCACACCCAGCCACCTTCCCCATATTGGCAATGCTGTTTTCTTCCAAGTAATCAAATGCCAGCGTCATGACTGTTTGATGGTCTGGCTGGCTTCAAGGACAAGGAGACCGTGGGAGAAGCAGCAGAAAGAAAGAAAACTCTCTGTCCCTTAAGGCCGAGCATGGATCCGGAAGCATCAAGTGACAAAATGCTTATATGATTGGCTTGTATGTGATTTGGGCCTAGAGTGCTCTATGCTGAGGATGAAAGAGAAAGGAAGGGAGGGAGAAGGAAGGAACAAAAGAGGTGAAGAGGAGCAAGGAGGCACCGTACGGAGTATACTACTTGCTGTCTGGTTCTCAAAAGAGCCATTTTCAACAGGACCTCCAAGGGAAGAGAAGGCATTGTATCTTCAAGCCAACCTGATTCTGTCACTAAGATGCACACCTGTAGGTAGCTAGGGCTGTGGGATGCTGTCAAAACAGCTGACAGACGAACCACTTTGATACCAAGTCGAGGAGAGAAAAGAATCCCACGTCAGCTCCAAGACCACATTCTATAGAAGCGAAATTCCCACCCACCCTCATCCCTGCCCTAATCTTCTAGGTCCTGGCTGTGGGAAGAGCCCCTAGGCAGGCCATCACAGGATCTGAGGGAGCTGAGGCCCGAGGTACACTTACCCAGAGCTGGAGCAGATGACGGTCAGTGGGGAAGTGTGTGTGTGTGGGGGGGGGGGGGGGGGGCGGGGGGTGCCTGGAATGGCCCCACCAAAGATGTGTCTCCCAGCCTGCTCCACGGCATCGCACTGCCCACTGCCGCCAACCATCAGACTCCTCTGAGCCTCTGCTTTGTCAACTGACCTCAACCAACTGGGTCACAGACATTGGACTCGCTTCAGTTAATACTCATAACTTCTCATAGCTACAGGGAAAGGAGGGCACCTGTTGTCCTTCCCACAAGCCTGCCACTAGGGCAGTAAAGTATAATGACAGCAGGTCCCACTCCAAATTTTCACACATTTGTTAGCAAGTGGGCCCCACATCCGCCCAGTCCAGAACTCCATAAAGTTCCAGCCATATGCCCTGTTAGATGTTCCCGTAATGAAAAATGTATCCAAAGTCCCAGCCATCTCCCTATTAGATGTTCCGTTAATGAAGGGTAGAAGCAACAGTATTCCAGTGCAGAACTCATCTGACCTTCTATGGAGTCAAGTAATTGGCCACGCACAAGACTAGAGGGTGTCCTGAATGTGGAGCACTTCTGTAGGCTACTGGACCATTGCATTCTAAGACCTTGTTCAGGCAAGAGTGACAGTACCCATATTGTATCTCCAGCTAATTATGCATCGTTTATCCTACTGGATCACCCATGAAAAATCATTTTATACCCATCATGCAAATGAACAAGCCCTCTTGTGCTGGTTGGAAATAAAGACAATGGAAACCCTTATAGTTGTCCCTGTATATTGTGGGCTTCTGATGAGTCTTTCCAATGCTAAACACCCATCCATGGAGTATGTAGTGTTTCTATTCACGTTAACTGACTATCCTAGAGTATCCTAGAGTATAGACTCAAAATATGTCCCACTTCCTATTTGAAGTATTTTAAAGTGAATTATAGGCAATATAGGCACGCTGTTTCGAGAAAAGAACACGATCTGCAAAGCCCAAGGCATTGAAAGTGGCCTTGGGAGTTGGAAATGTGCCTTCTGCCTAAGGAAAGATACAGGCATGATGAGTCATTTCATGAACATTCCTTCACGCCTTTGGACTATGACTGTTCATATGCATGTTCATTTGAGTTTTTTAGTGTCTCCATGGGCTGTTGTTATGCCCAGAAAAGACTACTCAGACGTTTGAGTTTAAATAACTGGAGTTCAGTTTACTAAATCGACACATTCACAACCCTAATTCTCTCTTAAGTGTTTAAGTCTGCTTACAAATCTTTGTTCTGTTGATGTCAAGCGGGTTTTAGCAGCTGCTTCTAAGAAGTCTTTGAATATTTGATCATGTTTACAAATGTAATTAAACATCTCAAACAATTTATATTGCCTTTATAAATGTAATGTTTGGAGTGAGTGGTTTCCCTCGGAGGGGGACTGACTGCAGGAGGGACCTGCTGAGAGGTTTTCCAGGTTGAAGTATTGTGAGGCATCTTGATCTGGTGCTGGTTACATGGATACTGGTTCACTTTGTCATCTCAGGACTTGTCAGAGTATATGATGTACTTCAATAATATCTTTAAAGTCATCTGTTGGATTTCCTTTTAAACTCGTTTGCCTGTTTTGAGCAAAATCTCCCTGGGGACATAACTAATTCATTTACAGCTAGTAAATTAAATGTATATATACTGTGAACCTAAAATGCTCTGAAATATTCTAGGACTGAGCATAAGTTTAGTAAGATTTCAATGTAAACTCACACATCTAATTGCTCAATTACATTTTAAATTAGGATGATTAGAGTCTCACTTTAATAGGCAAAATTATCTTAGCACTACATGTAAGTATATAACAGAAAAATAACATACTATGGTTTAATTCCCATAAGCCTGTCTTAACATAACCCCAAATCTCCTGGAGTGAAAAAAGTGTACACCCACAAAGAAAAAACATTATCTCAGTTAACTGGGGTGGCTTAGCCCCCCAAGGAGGCTGTTACGAGACCTTCAGTTGAGGTTGCTTAGGATAGGGAATTTCTCCTGGAGGCATAGCCTAGGGGGACTCCCTAAGTTCTATGTCACAGGCTTAAAAAAAATGAGGGTTTGTCTCCCCAGCTTTTCAGCCCAATCCCTGGATTCTGGTAATTCACACACTCCTTAATTCTTGTCTATGCCTACACAGGGTTGATCATGTGCCTGCATTTGTAGGTTTCAACTCTGACCATATACACATGTATTCACCCTTTCAACTCTTAGGATTTTTGGAAGTGGGGGGAATCTTGTATTCTTTTGTACTCTTAGGTCTACCAACTCTTGAAGGCATTTATGATGATAATGAATTGAATTTTCACCTGCTTGGTCACAATGTACCAGGTCACTTTTCTGAGGTGAGTGGGGAGGGAAGAAAGAATTTTAACCCCCTACGGCTCAGATCAGCTTGTTCTGGCCTCCACACAGTTTCTGTGACTCCTCCTCTCTGCTGGCTAGAGTCCAACTCCATCTGCAATGATTGTGATGGAATCCGGACCCTTCTGAGGAACCTCCCCGCTGAACCCAGCTCCCAAGCACCATTAACACTGATGCCCTCCACCCTGGTTCATCCCAACAGGCTCTGGATTCTTACACATAGAAGACTGCTCAGCAGGCGTCGGAGAGCCGCCAAGTCCGTGACAACCTGTAGGCCCATCACAGCTGACGACATCCAGACAGGCTCTCACTGGCAGACTCATCTCTCGCCTTTCCACAGCAACTTCCATTTTGACCACGCACTCACATGGATCCTTCTCTTATTCACTCCTACAGTTTCCAGCCAGACTGGCCCATGCCGGGAGGTGGCTCTGCGAAAGTAAAGAAAACAGAAGGCGTCCAATAGCCAGTGTGGCTGTAACCTGAAGAACAGCTGCATGTTCATTGACTGCTTAGTGCATGCTAAATGTTTCACATGCACTTACTCGATTCATTTTGACAAGAGCCCTGTGACGTGGGTGCTTTAGTCCTTTTTTTTTTTTTTTGGAGGAGGAAGCTGAAGCACAGAGAGGCTAAGTAATTTGCCCCAGGTCACACAGCCAGTGAATAGCAATCTAGGATTGGCACACAGGTCTCTAATTTTAAGCACTTCACACTTAATCCCTAAATGGTATGCTTTTTAATTAGGAGAGGGTTTAGGATTAGCCCAGAGCCAGGCTGCTGCAGCGGAGAGGCCCCCAGCTTAGGGGCTGTTGGGGGGTGGAGCTCCAGCTGTCTCTAGGGAACAAACACAGCTGAGAAGGAGAAAGGGGAGGAGTGTCTTCATCGGAAGAAGTGGGAAGAAGTCTGTCTTGTAACAGTCAGGAGAGCTCACCAAGCGCCAGGCACAGCGCTGGGCCCCTTCCATCCTGTACCCTGGCACTCCTCAAACCTCATAACTCGTGCAGTCTTTGAAAAAAGTGAAATACTCTCTGGCTTTTGTATTCATTAACATCTCCAACAAGTGACTACTGCAACTAAAATGAATCAAAGCAAAGGAGGAAGGCAGTGCTTTGTGAACCTCATGGCCTCTGCCCCTTCTCTGAGAGGCTGTCCAGGCACCCCGCTCCCCAGCCAGGAGTGAATTTCACTGAATCCTCCCTGCAAAGATGCCGACAGATCTGCTCATTCTATAGACAAGGGTATTGATATGCCTGTGGCAGAGGTGGCTTTCAGTGAAGGTCTGTGACCCCAAAGCACAAGGTTTCTAATCATGACCCTATACTGCCTGTTGGGGTGACGTGGGCCTCTAGCTGACAGACCACTCAGATGACCAAGAAGCCACATCCCTTGCTAAGTGTCAGAAAATTTGGTTTAAGCTGGCAATTTTCCCAGTTGTATACATTGGGGGAAGCACAGAAAGGGGAATGGCTGAGGCTCAGAGAGGGTAAGTAACTTACCAAGGCCACACAGCAATAGCTTTGTCCACGGTGTGTGGCCTCAGGACAGGAACATAAGTCCTGTCTGCCCCGTCTCTTTCCTGCCCTGCTGCCATGTCAGCACATATCCCACACCTCTGAGATACCAGCCTAGCCTGCTGAATAAGCTCATGCAGATTGGATTCCGATGAGTGTGTTTAGCTTTGCCTGGCAGGCTGCTTAGTGATTGTTCTAAACCTGTGTGTGGGCTTCTCCACTCCCCCAGTCTTCTATTTCTTTCTACACCCCCGATGGTTCCCCATCCCTCACCCAACCCCCACCAGCACCCAGTACAGCAAGCCACACTCAGCAGGTGTTCAATGAACACTTGCTCTGCCAGCGAGGCATTGGACCATCTGTAGGGGGGCCAGGGTGGGTGTCAGGCTCCCACCCCCACCCCAGCGCCAGCTCCAGGGCCCAGCGCTGGAGTCCCTCTGCAGGTGAGCCTGACAGCACTCAGGCTGCCGTCCCACTGGGGGGAGATTGTAAAGACTGTGATTTCCGGGAGGAAGTGGTTCAGAGGCCCAAGCTGTGTCTGGAAAGTCAGAGGCTTGCTACAGGCCAGGAAACCACCCAGCTCGCAACAGGGCCCTCGGGCCCCATCCTCACCCCCTGCCTACAGTCAGGGAAACTCCTGCCAAGCCCTAGAAGGATGAGAGCCCAGACCCCTCTCCAGTGGCAGGCTTCTAAGACCTGGTGCCCAGGAAAGGGAGTTGGTAAACAGCTCAAACTGCCCCACTTCGAATTTAGAAACTGCGGGGAACGTGTGAGCAGTGTGGGCAGCTGGAGAGAAAGGAGTGAAGACGCAGGCTTGGGCTCGTTCACTGGCACAAACTGTGAATCCCTGGCGTCCCTCAGGGAGTCTGGCAATGGGGCTGGGATGGTACCAAGGATTCCTGGTCCTAAGGGCTTTCCCGTTGCTGTTGCCCTGTGAGTCCCACAGTTTACTAACTTGAGTGTGCAGGAGTTGCTTGGGAAGCTTGCAGTTCCGGCACTCCCAGCTCCAGAGTCTAACCCGGTAGGTCTTGTGTAAGACCCAGGAATTTGTATTTTCATCAGTGAGCCTCCTGACCCCCACCCCCAGGTGATTCGGCACAGGTAGTCTTTGAACTACACCTTGGAAGCACTTTCTTGAGTTTTCTTCTCCAAGGGCTGGAAACACCTGTGCTTAACTAGAAGCGGTCTAGTTGTGAAGGCTGAGGTCCCATTCGCTTGACGGAGGCAGGCCAGCAGGTCATATGGTCCCAGTGTCTCTGAAGGCGGAGGCTGGCCACTTCGGAAGTGGACCCATCTAGGGCCTGAAGCTGGTTCCCTGGACCCTCCCATCGAGGGCTAGCTGAATGGCCACCACCCCAGGCTGTAGCTATAACTCCTAAGAATGAACAGAAGAAAGGAAGGGGCCTGGAAAGATGGGGAGGAAACTGCCACAGAGATTGGAGATGCACTGGGCCCCCAGGAGAGGGGTTACCATACAGGAGAGCAGGGGGACTGGCTATGCCCCACCCCCCGATGCTGACTTCCCTGGGACAGCCCTGTAGGAGATCCTCACGTTGTGCAGAGCTGGGAGGGCTGGAGATCAGCTCTTCCCTTCATAGTGGGCAGATGAAGGTTCCAGGAGTTTCCCTCTTAAGCACTAGAATCCTTCCTGCTAGCACCTTCCTATGCTGTAAGTCATATGTATTAGTCTGTTTTCAGGCTGCTGATAAAGACATACCCGAGACTGGGTAATTTATCAAGAAAAAGAGGTTTAATGGACTCACAGTTCCACATGACTGGGGAGGCCTCACAATCACGGCAGAAGGCAAAAGCCACTTCTTACATGGCGGCAGGCAAGAGAGAGTGAGAGCCAAGTGGAAGGGGAAACTCCTTATAAAACCATCAGATCTCGAGAGACTTACTCACTACTAGAACAGTATGAGGGAAACCATGTGATTCAATTATCTCTCGCCAGGTCCCTCCCACAACACGTGGCAATTATGGGAACTACAATTCAAGATGAGATTTGGGTGGGGACACAGCCCAACCATATCATCCTATAATGCAACAAACTCTGGTGTCAGTATCAGGAAACGGTGAGCTCCAGCTCCACTGAGTCACTGAGACCCTGGGAAAGACTTCCCACCACCTGGATTCACTGGCCCCACCACCTGCCATCTATAATGAGGAGATTGGGTTAAAACAGGAGAAGCAACAACTGATTAATACAGCTGCCCTGAGCAGTGTCTTGAGAAGCACTGGGGTTGAATGTGGGTCTAGAAAAACAAACACTTACAGACCATGTGCCCAGTACCACTGTAAGCATTTTACAGATATTTATATAAAAGTTAATTTAATCTTGTTTAAAAGCTCATTTAATTCCGCAGCAACAACACCATGAAGTCGGTATTAGTACCTCCACTTTCCAGATGAGGAAACTGAGGCACAGGACGATTAAGGACCTTGCCCAGGGATTCCCAGTACATGGCACAGCTGGATTCTGCACTTCTGTAGTCTGGCTCTAGACCGTGCCTCTACTCACCTTATTCTTCCTCCAAAACAACACAAAAGCTCAATATGATGACTTTTGTTTTTTTTTTTTGAGACGGAGTCTCGCTCTGTTGCCCAGGCTGGAGTGCAGTGGCACAATCTCGGCTCACTGCAAGCTCCGCCTCCCGGGTTCATGCCATTCTCCTGCCTCAGCCTCTCCGAGTAGCTGGGACTACAGGTGCCCGCCACCATGCCTGGCTAATTTTTTGTATTTTTAGTAGAGACGGGGTTTCACCGTGGTCTCGATCTCCTGACCTCGTGATCCGCCCGCCTCGGCCTCCCAAAGTGCTGGGATTACAAGCGTGAGCCACCATGGCCCGTGTCTGCCCCCGGCATGGCAGGGACAGAAGAGTACACAAACCTATTATCAGTCTTTCCTACCACATTTCCAGTCTGCGGCTCTACCACCCATAGGCAAGCCCATAGAGAGGAGAAGCAAATGGAGCAAGATCAGAGTGGGCCAGGGAGCACTGGAGCCCAGGTGGGACTGGACTCTTCCATTCGAGTTCACCACACCACTTCATGCCTCCCCTGGACTGACCAGCATTTGAGCCCAAACCCACAGGGCACTGCTCACCATTCCTCAAAAAATCTCGGCTCGTTCCCACCTCTGGACCTTTGCACATGCTGATGTCTTCCTCAAAAACATCTCCTTTTCTTCAAATTTTATCTCAAATGCCACCTCCTGCAGAAGCTCTTCTAGATTCTCCTCCAACCAAACACAGCCTGCCCTTTCTCTGGAGCCAGGCCAGGGTCCCATCCCACCACCAGCAGGATACAGGCCGCAGCTTCCCAGCTCTGCACGCCCAGCACTGGTTCTGGTGCATAAGGGATTGAGTGCTCAGTCACGGATTGAGGCACCAGAAGGAAATGAAAGCCTTCTGAGTTCTGACTCATTCACCGAATCGTTTATTCTATCAGGCTTTTTTCCTTAATTGAAAAAGAAAGAAATGAATTCCATACCTGCCTGTAAATAAGGATTTAAAATCACATTAGTCACAAGAGCCCACTCTTTTCTCTCCCAGGGTCTGGGCTGCTGATCAGTTTCCTTTGTTAACCAGATCGGGTTTGTTTCTCAACATCAGGCTGTAGAATTTGCAGGTCAGGCCACAAGGGTGTGAACCTTCTGCCATCCCCTCCCCGATGGTTGAGGGAAGAGGAGAAACTATAAATAATGTTCCTCTGCCCTCCGGGAACTTCCAGGCTAACATACAGGCTGGGCACACAAAATAAGTCCACACCTGTGTGCCCGCCAACGCTGCAGTGGCAGAGGGGCTTGCGGTCCACAGCCCCTGCAGAGAGGAAGTGTCTGGGGCAGACCTTGCCAAGCAGCCAAGGGCCTTTCCATTTCCTCATTGCTGGTTTTCTTCTCACTTCCCCTTTGTTAGAATAGTCCTCTTCTCTGCAGATCCTTGCTGGGGAGGATAGACAGAGGCACTGGGGTAGGGAGGCAGGAAAGGTGGGATTTGAAAACAGCAGGCTGAGCCAGAGCCTGGAGCAGCCAGGGCCTCAGCAACACTGTGGCTGCCCATGGAAGCCATCCCAGGCAAGACGATGGTCCCGGGGCTCAGCCAGCGGAAGGCCTAGCCGAGTCAGCATCTGCGCATCAGTGAATGAAGGTGAGAATGAATGGAGTGGAAGCTGGAGATGGGGTGTGAAGTATGTGGGTCTCTGCTGGGAACACCTATGAGTCCTCACCCTTTGCACCTGGCATTTGTGCAAATGACTCACAATCACAAGTGAGTCCTTTCTTCTGCCTCCGACTTCATCTTTCAACCCCTGACACAACACTACACCTACACATATACATACAGGCACACACCTACACACATACCCCAGACACATACAGTTGTACACACTCAGACCTATCAATAGACTCTAGACAACACTTACACTCAATAATACGATAATATCCATACACTATACATAATAATACACACGCACAAAGCAAACAATGCCTATATCCTTACATGCCTGCACACACACCTACTTGTGCACACACATAACCTCACAAATGGCACTCATATACATATATACAGGCATACATTCACAACAGGCAAACAGACATACCTTAAAACACAGCCACTGAATCACGTGTTCATCTTCTCTTTCATCCAGAGGCTTCTTTCCTTTACCCTGGATCTCGCTTTACAATTCACGATGTGCTTTCCTTTGTTTACTCCCTTCCCTAACTTTTTTAAGGATACCCTCTGTGCTAGGCAACACATGGAAGGTGAATAGGAATCAGACCCTACCCTCCAGGAGGTTTCTAGTTTAGTGGAGGAAACAGACACAGACAGTGATGAACATAATCTGGTGTGATCATTCGAATCAAAAGCTGTTTCACTCGAATCAAAAACTAATTTTTTTTTTGAGATGAATTCTCACTCTGTCACCCAAGCTGGAGTGCAATGATGTGATCTCGGCTCACTGCAACCTCTGCCTCCCAAGTTCAAATGATTCTCCTGCCTCAGCCTCCCGAGTAGCTGGGATTACAGGCACACACCACCACGCCTGGCTAATTTTTGTATTTTTAGTAGAGATGGGGTTTCACCACGTTGGCCAGGCTGGTCTTGACCTCTTGACCTCAGGTGATCCACCTTCCTCCACCTCAGCCTCCCAAAGTGCTGAGATTATAGATGTGAGCCACTGCACCCAGCCAAAAACTGTTTCTTGAGCACCTACTGTGTGCTAGATCCATGCTGGGCTTTGGGAATACAGAAGTACGTAAAGGTCTAGTCTCCCTAGCCTCGAGCAACTTTCAGACTGAAGAGGAAAGAGGCAAAGATATAAGTAGAATATGTGCTGTAATGTACACGCTACAGCGGCAGCCCAGAAAAGGGAGTGATTAACTTTGGGGAGAGAATCAGAAAGGGTGTCTTAGTATGTTCAGGCTGTTATAACAAAATACCATACACTTGGTAATTTACAAACTACAGAAATTTATTGCTCATAGTTCTGGAAGCTAGGAAGTCCAAGATCAAGGGGCCAGCAGATTCAGTGTCTGCTGAGGGTCTGTTCCTCATAGATGCGTTCCTCACAGTTCCATCTTCTATAATATGTGTTCTACAGGGTGGAAGGGCAAAAGGGCTCCCTCCAACCTCTTTATAAGGGCACTAGTCCCACTCATGAGGGCAGACCACACCCCCCACCCCCCTCACCACCCCCCACCCGCCACATCACCTAATCACCTTCCAAAGGCCCTACCTCTTAACGCCAACATGTTGGGGATTTGATCTGAACACATGAATTTCAGAGGGACAGAAACATCCAGACCACAGCTGAGACCTTCACAGAGAGGGCAGCGCTGGTCTTTGTAGGATAAAGGGGAGTTCACGAAAAACATGGGGCAGTTTGGTATTTGATGTAAAACCAAAGCAGAGACCTCAGAGGGGTTCATCAACAGTTCTCTGTGCCTGGACTTCACATGTGAGTGCGTGTGACTGCAGGAGGGAGGGAGGTGACAGTGGGGATCTGGGGTGGAAGATGAGGCTGTAAAGATCATCAGAGGCAGAGAACAACATCTGCATTTTACAGCGGAGAAAATGGAGGCTCAAGGAGGTAAATAAGGATGTCTTATTCTTCCACTGGGCTCTTTCCTGCTCTTGGGGCCTGCCACAAATTCTCCTGGCCTTTCTTTCTGAATCAGACAAAGCTGCTTGCTAGTGGCTGAACAAGTTAAAAGCTCAGTGCAGGTGGGAGGCAGCATTGTTGACTGTGATGATTACTCTCTAAAATCCAGCTTGGCAGGATTTCTGCCTCGGATGATCAGCAGCTCAGCAGGTCCAGGCCAGGGCAATTTGGGCCTTTGAGGATGAGGGACTCCCAGCCCTTGCCCCAGTCCCCTGCCTGAAGCTGTGGACAAGCTGGAGGCCTGGTCAGTTGAGTCCAGGAGCCAGCGCCTCCCCTTGGGGATGCCTCACCCTCCCCTTGCTGCTTTTTACCCCGATGTGCCTTCCCCCAGCCGCCCTCTCATTAAGCTGACCTCCCCCTTCCACGCCAATCATCTCTCCCTCTGGCAACCAGCGTTTTCCTCCTCCTCTGAGGCTTCTCCTTCCCTCAGTCTGTGCTGGTGGAAGGGGCTGAGTCATTTTCCTGAAAGGAGTCTTGATTGAGGAAGCATGCGCCTCTCCCAAACAGCCGTGGGTCTCAGGCAAGCCACTCCCCTCTCCAGGCCTCAGTTTTCTCATCTATAAACAGGGCCCGCCATTTCCTACAGTCTCACACTAGCCACCCCACGTGGCACCTGAGGGCATCTGAGTTTGAGATCCCTGGACTAGCTGGTCTCAAAGGTGCCATAAAGCGAGTCTCTGGGTTTCAGTGGCTCTGGATCATGGGACAGGCAAGAGAGAGATGACTGGGCTGGGATGAGAGGCCAGGTACTGCAGGCAACTGATCCAGTGCAGGCCACTCACCCAGGGTCTTCCTTCCCCAGCCCAGATTCATGGCATCTCTCACCTGCATTTTTCCCCGGCCTCCTCCTGCCCTCTCTGTCCCCAGCACCTCCTGCTCTAGTCTGTGCTGTCTCCTCAGGGTTCCTCTTAAAAAACTCAGATTGGATTCGGCTATTCTGTTGCTGGACATCACCACCTATTTGCCCTAACTCCTTACTTGGCATTCAAGGCCCCTTCCAAGCCAGCCCCTGCCTACCTTCCTGGCCTTATCTCCCATTTCCCCTCACCCTCAACCTCAAACTTCGTTAGTGCTGCCCGGCCCATGCAGCCCCATCCTGTGTGGTGGCCGTACCTTTGCATACACTAATCCTCCCCACCTGGAATTCCTTCCCAGCCTTCTCCACTCAGAAAAGCCTTCAAGGCCTTGTCCCAGGTTGCCTCCTCTGGGAAGCCGTCCCTGACTGTCCCTGGGTGGAGGCAGAGGCATCCCTCAGCTAGAACAAGTGCCAGGTGATAGTGGAGTTAGGTGCGTAAGCTCCTCCTCCTAAACAATGAGCACCTAATAGAGGCCAGAGCTTGAGCAGGAGGGCTGTAACCCTGCCCTGGTCACCTTTTGTCTTCAGAGCCCAGAAAGGAGGCTGGACACAGTGAGCAGGTGGTCAGTACACCTTTGCTGTAGGAATAAACAACAAATAATGTGTTAGGCATTGCCCTACTCCACCCTAACTCATTTAAAGTTCAAGAGGCAGGAAGATGTACACAGGTGAAGCCCCACACTGCGGAACAGTGATTCCCTTCTTCCCCTATTCGCAGAAGTCTAACCATTTACAAAGCACCTTGCAGCCCTCCCCAGTGAGCCCCTGCAAATAGTGCAGACCTGTCATTTATTATCTCTATGTTGCAAAGGAGGCCCAGAGAAGCAGAGACTGGCCAGAGGCCGCTGACTGGAGGTGGTGGAGTTCTACACAAGCCATGGCCTTCCTGGAGACGCTGCTCCCCACTGCTCGTCCAGCTGCAGGCTGCCTCCCTCCCTCCCTCTCGGGGTGGCTGCGGGCCTCTGTCTTTCTCTTGTCACGCAATGAGAATTTGAATCCATCTGGTTGCTTCTCTGAGTCTCTCTTTGTCTTCTTGTGTTTCTCTCTTACCTCAATTATTTATTTCTGTCTCCAGCTCTCCGGGCTCCCACTCTTCTTCTGTGTGTTGGCCTTTGCCTTCTCTCTCTCTTTCTCTTTCTTTCTCTGTCTCCCTCTCTGTATCTGTTCCTTTCCCTCCATTTATCTTTTTCCCTCACCTGAGCCTGTGTCTGTCCACCCTTCCCTCCATAATTAGCCTCATTTCTAGCTTTTACTCTTGGGCCCACTCTCGGGTGGGGGTGGGCAGGGGACAAGGAGGGAACATCTTTCCAGCATGCAGAAAATGGACCAATTAAAGCCACAATGCTGCTCAGGCAACTGAACAAGAAGGAAGCAAAAATAGCCCCAGGCGGGTCGAGCTGGAAAGAGGCACAGAGAAAAAGCGAGAACGGGCGAAATGAATGCAGAGGCCAAAGTCACAGTGGGGCCATCAAGGGGGAAGCTCCTTCCCACCCAGACCTGGGAGCTGGACTCCGGCTGCTGCACGGCAGGGTGGACCTGCCTCATCCTCAACACTGGCCCAACCCTTTGTCTCACCTGAGGACACCCTGGAGCCTGCCAGACCTCGCTGGAATCCCGGAGGTCATGAGCTTCCTCCCAAGTGGACACCCGCCTCCTATCTCTGGACCCCTTCCCACCAAGTGGCCTGGGGGTACGGGAAGCTGGGAGAGGCACCCACCCCACCCTGCCTAAGCCTGGCTTTCATCCATCTTCAGGTCCCCAGGAATCCAAGGCCTGCTCTATATGGGATACTCCCGGGCTGTAGACAGAATGGTGAGGCAATGGTATGCTTAGCAAACGCCATCCCCCACCCAAGGAGCTCACAGGCTGTGGGGAAACCAAGCAAAGAAACAGGCAGAAAAAACACACCTCGCCACACTAAGCGCAGCCTGGGGAGTCCAGAAAGGGGGCTCAAGGAATCGATATCTGCCCCCAACCTGCAGAGCCTGCAAGGGGAGCCTGCACAGAGTAGGCAGTGAGGGCTGGAGATGAGCCTGATCAGAGGGAAGCACAGGCAGCCCTCAGGGAAATGAGAGGAGGAGTGGGGGGAGAAGAGGCCACGGAGGAGTGGGGGGAGAAGAATGTGAGGGGTGCGCTTCGTCCAGGACAAGGTCTTGGGAGTTATTCTCAGAGCACTGGGGAGCCAGGAAGGGTTTTAGGCAGGGGAGGGGCAACATGATGTGCTCCTTTTTCTTGTTTGTTTGTTTGAGACAAGGTCTCACTCTGTGTTGCAGGCTGGAGTGCAGGGGTGTGACCATCGCCTCACTGCAGCCTCAACCTCCCTGGGCTCAGGCGATGCTCCCACCTCAGCCTCCAGAGTAGCTGGGACTACAGGTGCACACCACCATGCCCGGCTCATTTTTGTATTTTTTTGTAGAGCCAGTTTCACCATGTTGCCCAGGCTGGTCTCAAACTCCTGGGCTCAAGTGATCCACCCACCTTGGCTTCTCAAAGTGCTGGGATTACGGGTGTGAGCCATCACGCCCGGCCATAATATATTCCTTTATGGAGATGCCACTGCCTGCGGGGAGGGGAAGATGGATGAGGCTAAAGCAAGGAGAGCAGACCAGATGCTACTGCAAAGCACTGAGGAAGAGCCAATGGGCCCTAAAGTGGCAGTGGCTGTGAGATGGAGGGAATGCGGGATATGGGAGATGAGGTGAGGTGAGGTCGGGGAACCCAGCCAGGGTGACTAGGCCCCTCCTCAGCTGGAACCACTTCGGTGCACAGGAATGGCTCGCAGACTTTGAGCCATCTGAGGGCAGATTTCTATCCTTTTTGTACCCAGCCCACAGCCTGTGGCCTGGAACATATTAATGCTAAAAATATTTGTTAGATGAGTGAGTTACTCAATCCATCATTCCCCAGCTGGCCTCCAAGGCCGGGGCTGCGACCTGGCCCAGTTCTTCCCTGGCTTTCTCCCCAGCCCTCTTTCACGTCCTACTCCCTGCCCCCCAGCAGGCTGGATTCCCTGAACTTGCCTGGATTCATTCCATTTCTCTGCCTGGCTCGTTTGACTGTGTCCTAGAACACTCTCCCCTCATTTTCACAGGCCCAAGTCCTACCCACTCGTCAAGATCCAGTTCCAGTGCCCCCTCCTACATGCAGCCCTACCTTCCTCTCTTCCCTCCAGGTGCTCAGAGCACATGACCTGGGCCTCTCCTAGGGCAGGGGCCGCGGTGGGCCTCCTGTATTATTCTCCACGCCTATGCTAGAATCCCTGTATACACTCAGAGCAGCTTTAGGGAAGAAATCTGGGTCTGATTCCACAGTCTTCAGGACAGGCCTGCCCCAGAGAGAGGTCTCAATGAAGACTTAATAGAAGAAGGAAGGGAGGCAGGGGAGGTGAGAGTAGACATGTCTGTGCTGGCCATGTGTGTCCGCCGGGGGCGAGGGAGGCTTGAATTGCTTTAGCTTCTGCTGCATAAGCCATTCCTCCATCAGCTCTGCCACTCCCTGCTTGGGTGTGCCCACAATGTGGTTCTGGTTTTCTGAGCCTGATCTATACCTTATACCAAACCTGACATTAACATCAGAAATCCTGATTTTCTTCTTTCGCTAAAACCGACTGCAACTTCAACCTCACTGTTTCTGCCTAGTCACAGAAATATGTGGATGGATGGATGGACAGACGGATAAACAGATGGACAGATGGATGGCTGAATGGATGGACAGATGGATGGATGGATGGATGGATGGATGGATGGATGGATGGAGAATTGGTTGAATGGATGGAGTGAATGACCAAATTAATGACTAAGAGGAAATCATCCCAGAACTATGAATAATGGACCATAGGTTATGGGCTACCAGAATTTGGTGAACCTCAGTCAAATTCTGGCTATATGTTCATTTATTCACCTGGCATTAATGGAGCACCTGCCATGTGTAAAACTTTATGGTAGACCCCAGGAATCTAAAAGTGGTCCCTGTCCCCATACAGCTTATAGTCTAGTGAAGGAGTCAGATAAAAAAACTGAGGAATTACCAAGATAATATAATGGGATAAAAAATATGACAGAGAACATGTGGGAAGCTGCCTGGAGCATCACTCATTCCAGAGCATCTGGGAAGGCTTCCTGGAAGAAGCAACATCTAAACTGTGAAAGGCAGGACTGATGAGTACAGGGTAGGGAGTGTGAATGAGACTGGCAGAGGGAACAGTGCGTGCAAAGGGCATGGAGCAAAGTTCAATCAGGGGCACGGAGCACTGGGGACAGTAGATGAAGCAGAAGAGGAAGACAGGAGCCAGATCTTTCAGGCCCTTGTGGGCTCCAAAGGAGTTCAGGCTCTGTCCTAAAACAGGAGGAATCCCTTGCAAGGTGTCAAACACGAATGCAGGAAGACTATTAATTGGAAAATGTGTATCAAAATTTCTTCTGTTAATGCAGAAAGATTATTTTCTTCTGGTGTTTTCCCATAAATAACACTGTGCTACATCTATAAATCACCTGGGAAATTTAAAAGCAGGAAACCTTGTACTGCTTTTCTTGGCGATGAAAAACCAAGAAAATGAAAACAGAATTAACCTCTTAGCCTGAAATGTAACGTTTCTCATTGACCAAGCTGAAATTGTCCTATTTTCTTTTTCACTAAAATATGACTCCATTTCATATTTATAACCCATAAGGTTAAAAGTTCAGAAATCAAAGCCCATGTCTGTTAAAATAATACTATGCTTCACTGAAAAAAAATAACCAGAATGCCAAAGTTTGTTCTTTTGGTTAAATAATACATTTTCTAGCATGGCTACGGCTCAGCAACAGTTCTCAAGTGTTCACAATAGCTATAACGAGCCTATTGGAGGCGGTATAGTTCACAGGTTAAACAAATAACTACGTCAAATAGCTTAGGGAAACACAGTTTTAAAATTACCATTTGATTTTCTGATGTGGCTACAAAAATAAACTGAAAAAAGAGAAGAAATCACTGTTTTAAGACATAGCAGATTCCTCTCCAAAGGAAACCTACAACTACCTGTTCCGCAGCTTGCAGACTTCATTCATTCCGCAGGATGATGTAAATAACAATCGGGGGTGTAGGAGGGGCCTTTGGGTCCGTCAGGTACCTGTGGCTAGGGAAAGCATGGTCAGGAAGTAGCGTTCACACCTGGAGAGCGACAAGGTACTTGTCACTAGAAGAGCCAAAGAAAGGGGGGCCTAGGCAGAAGGAACAGCAGGTGCCAAGGCTCAGAGGCAGGAAAAGACTTAACAGAAATAAAAACAAATAAGCACGTTGGCATTCCCACGGTTGTCCCTGATTTGCTGTGGGAATGCCCACCTGCTGCGTGCTGCTCATGTTCCCTGGCTGGGCCTTGTGTCTTCTTCCTGAAGTGGAAGCGGGGTCCCAAGGCTTTTTAGAAGCTGCCTCCTTGCCTAGTTTTCTGGCTCCTCTGTCCCCCCGTCCCTGGATTCCTCCCAGCCCCCTGCCCTCTCTTGCCTGCCCTCCTGCGGCCGATGCCCTGGCTGTCAGGGAGATGAAGTTAGCTGCAAGCACATACATTTTTTAAAAACCCAGCCATTTAAGGAAACTATGGCTCTAAACAAACACTCAAAGTCCCCCACCTCTTGTCCCTAAGGGAGGCAGCACCAGGGCCAGGTCAGGAATTCCGGGCATGTGGGGAGGGCCCTGAATGGAGGAGAAGGCAAGTTGCTGGTCAGACCTCCTCCCCTCAGAGGGCCTTGCCCCAGTCCTGAGAATCTGCCCTGACTTCTCCAGGCCCCCAGGGCTGCTCTGCTGGTCCCAGGCCAATGGGGGCCAGGAAAAAGGCCAGAGTCATTCCCTGGGCAACTGGCAAGAACGTGGTATCTGTTGTTGTTGTTTTTCTTTTTTATTAACTTTTTTATTTTTACTTCTTTTTTTCTTTTTTTAGAGACAGGGTCTCGTTCTGTCAGCCAGACTGGAGCATAGTGGTGCAATCATGGCTCACCACAGCCTCCACCTCCCAAGCTCAAGTGATCCTCCCACCTCAGCTTCCTCAGTAGCTGGGACTATAAGCATGTGCCACCATGCCTGCCTAATTTTTTTTTTTTTGGTAGAGATGGAGTCTCGTTATGTTGCCCAGGCTGGTTTTGAATTCCTGGGCTCAAGTGAACATCTCACCTTGGCCTCCCAAAGTGCTGGGATTATAGGCATGAGCCACTGTGCCCAGCCTATTTTTACTTTTTACTGTGAAACATACATATAAAATAATGTATATAACGTACACACATTTAAAAGACTATGTTAAATCGTAATAAATGAAGGCTTGTGTAAGCCCAGCCTAAGAAACCTTCCCAATGCTTTCCAAGCCCACACTTGCCCTGCCCCTGTGGCTGCCCCGTATCCCCCTGCCCAGGTTAACCACTGGGTTCCATGTTGTGCTATGGAAGCCCATGGCCCAGAGACCCAAGAACACGCTTGCAGTTAAGAAAATGCGAGGTTTCGGAAGCTTGTCGCTGCAAGGGAGTGCACAGCCCAGGGAAACCTCGGCGGTGTCTCAGGGAAAGGGATCTGGAAAGCCCCTGAGGAGAACTAGGCTTGGCTGGATGATTCCAAGGAAAACCAGGAAAGCAAGCCCAGTTGGGGACTGAGTGCCTGGGCACTTAATAATTTTGATCTTGGAGGCAGGAGGGTTAAAACTGCACTGGCATCGTCTCTGGTGAGCAAGCCACTGTCACTCAGAAAGGCAGTGGAGAGGAAGGGGTGTTTCACCGGTGCTTACTCACTGGCGGGGTCTCACAGTTGGCCTGGTCTGTGTCTGTGAGTGTGGTTTGTGGTTTCTTGGAAACGTTATCTATCTGTGAGCACAATTTGTCATTACTCAGCGTTAATCATTGTACTGCTTTTCTTTATAGTTCGCATGTATAGTATGTATCTTGTAGATTTATGTGTGGCTAAATGATATGCTGTTTGTCATCACCACCACTACCCCACCACTGCCACTACAACAACCCCACCACCTCCATTGCTGCCACCACCACCACGACAGCTACGCCCTCACACCCACAGAAGCAGCGGTGTGGGAGGCCACATGTACTCTAGCTGTTCCATGTGTGGGGTGTGTATCTGTGTATGCTGGGGTGGCTGTGAGGGGAGGGAGAGAGGCTATTTAGAGAGTTTCAGGCTGAGCAGCACTGAGGAACCAAGAAGTTGGCTGCAAAGATCTGGGCCTACTGCAAAGATCATTGGGTACCTCCTGCAGTCCCAGTCTCTCTCTCTCCTTACTCCTGGATTTCCCTGAAGATGAGGGCTGAGTGACCAAACCAGCATAGGATCAAGGGCCAGAAAGTAGCATCAGGCTCAGAGCTGGAATCAGGGCTGGCAGTAGGAGGCCCCGACAGCAGGAGCCTCTGATCCACCTTGTTCCAGCTGTCTTGAGGACCATCTCTCCTGGCAGCATACCGTGTGGCTTCACACAACGCTGCCTCTCTGAGCCTCGGTTTCTTCATCTATAAAATGGGAATAAGAGTAAGCCACCTCAATGGACTGTGGGAAGCTTAAGTAAATTGAAGTGCCGTGCAAGTAGCCAGCATGCAGTTGCAGCTCAATGAACGTGAGAACCTTGTCCTCCTCTGGGGGTGGGCTGGAATCACATGGTAGTGGGTGGCAGGTAGCAGGAGGTGAGACGATGGGGTGCCATGACCTCTCCTAACACCTGATGCTGGACAGGAAACGGGAGGCTTCTGGGAAGGGCACGGGACAGATGTGACCTGCCACCCAGGCTGCCCCTGAATGTCCTCTGCCCAGTGCTGCCCCAGCTGCAGGGAGGGACCCCAGAGTGGGGCATGGGCTGGGAGGGAGTAGGGGAGGCTGAGAGAGCAGGAGAAGGAAGTGAGTCATGGTGGGGAAGAGGAGAAAAGGCAGGAAGGAAGAACATGCAGGAAGAAAAGAGGGAGAGAGGGATATGACAGGAGGAAAGAGGAGAGGAGGGGAGAGGAGAAGGAAAGGGAGGGGAGGGGAGGGGAGGGGAGGACTGAAGCAAAAAATGGGAGGGAGGAAAGAAGGAAGGAAGGAGGGATGGAATGATGGAAGGAAGGGAGGGAGGGAGGAAAACAGGGAAGGGGGGAGGGAAGGAGGGAAGGAATTAAAGGACGGGAAGGAAGGAAGGGAGGGAGGAGGGAGAGAAGGAAGGAAGGGAGGAGGGAGGGAAGGAAGGGAGGAGGGAGGGAAGGAAGGGAAGGAAGAGAGGAGGGAAGGAAGGAAAGGAAAGAAAGAAGGGAGTGAAGGAAGGGAGGGAGATGAGGAGACAATGGTAGCTCAGTACCTGGCAGAAGGAGATAAACAGAGTCTGGAGCCACCACTGCCCTTGTCCAGCCACCAGCACAGGCATGGGGGCAGGGAACTGGGCTGGCCTTGCCAACTGCTTAATAACGCCCTTCCCCCACCTGCCACCACAGTGGGATCCCGCCAACCTGCCACCCTGTCTGCTGGGAACAATAGGGAGCTGTCTGAAGATGTGTCACTGACTGCCTCCCCCAAAAGAAGGTGACAGCGATGTCTCCCTGCCATGGGCCTCAAAGCCAGCTGCCAGCCCTTCTAACCTGTGGGGACAGGAACCTACAGCTGGGCCTCCCTCTGTAACAGCTCCACCTTGGAACCCCTCCACACCCACCTCCTCCTTTTATTTCCTCCAGCCCTCAGCTCCCTCAGCCTGATCTCCCCAGGTGTCCCCTGACATTTGGCCCTGCTCCCCGCTGCTATCTGCTCATCATGTTGGGGACAGGAGGTGGGAAAGGGCAGTAGAGACAGTGCTGGGGAGTCAGGACGTGTGATTTCAGTCCCGCCTTTGTCACTGTGGCACAGATGGCCAGCCATCTCTCATCATCTATTCTCCCCTCTTCCTGATGAATGCACCCCTAATTTGGTGTCAGGCACATGGCAGCTGAGAATAGAGACCACATTTCCCAGCCTCCTCTGCAATTACATGTCACTATGTGACAAAGTTCTGACCAATGCAATAGAACTGCAACCCCTGGGACATGTCCTTTTGGGGAAAGGCATTCTCTTTTTTAACCCTTCTGCTTTCTGCTCTGGAATGCAGATTATGATGGCTGCAGATACAATGGCTACAGCTGGGGCAGTCATTTCGGGTCGCAAGGTAGGGTTCACTTGTTAAAGATGGCAGAGCCAATTGCATCCCTGATGATCGCGGAGTGCCGGGCCTGCCTGAGATGTTCACCTGTTTTCCTTTACCAGAGAGAGAAAGTTGTTTAAGCTGCTAATCTGGGGGCTCCTCAAAACGCTTGCACTTGCTACTACCTCTCCCTTGAATACTCTTCCTCCAGATCTTTATTCAGGCCCCTGCTTGTTGTCATCTTCTCATCAAAGCCCGTGCCGTCCTTCCTGTCTAACATTACCACCCTCCACTCCTTCTCACTGTCAAGCGGAAAACTCTTTATAGCACACCCTGATAGCTCCATTTTCTTGTTTGTTGCTGGCTTCTTTCTCTTTCTGACTTCTGCCAGTAAAATGTAAGCTCCATGAGAGCAGGCACCTGCCATGCTCACTGCCAGATCACTAGGACTCGGAATAGCACCTGGCACATAGTAAATGCCCAATAAATCCTTGGTGAATAAATATAGGTGGAAATGAAAGGACTAGAAGTGAATTGACATTTATTGAGCACCTACTGTGTGCAGGCACCATGCTAGATGCTTTAGATAAACCATTTCATTCACACGTCTTAACATTTTTAGGTACAAATTGTTACTCTCATTTTTTCACATCTAGAAACTGAAGTTGTGAGATTATAGGTGACATAATCTCAGATCCCAGAGATCTAAGCAGGAGGGTTGGGGGGGCAGGCAGGGTCCTGGGATGTAAGCTCAGGTGCCTTGAATCAAGCCCAATGGGTTTTCATTATTCTGGCCAGGCTCTCCGAAGATAAAAGACATCCTCAGATGTTCCTAAAGCCTCCCATTCAGCTTATTCTCTCACCCGCTTGCTAAGCAACTCCCCACCGCCTCCAAAGCAGCCTCTTCACTGGCTTTGATTTTTAGTGTCTTTCTGATTATTTCCTGAGGAGATTGTGCTAGAAGCCTATGGAATCACAGAGACACTGGGTAGCGTGAACAGAAATGCCTTTTTCTACTCTGAAATGTGAGGACTGACTCCCTCAGGAGGGAGAAGGGAACGCTGTCATTTCCAAGTACGTTCTCTGCCAGGCCTGTTTCAGGAACTCCTGCCTGCTCATCTCACATGATCTTCATGCCAATCCTGGCAGGGAGACAGCTGCGTGGCCATGCACCAGTCTCCTTGCTCCTCTGAGCCTCCTTTCTCTCATCTGGCAAACGGGGATAATGAGGCTACCAGCCTGGAAATGTGGCTGAGAGGTAAATGGGATGAAGATAAGGCCAGGGAATTTGGTTTTAAGGTTTAAATCAAGGACATTTCCTGCAGCTAAATAGAAAGCACCTTTACCTTCATCCTGTAGGCAGCCCCCATACCTCCAACTTCAGCATCCTGGTGACTTAATGCGTCAATAGCTCACAAGTTTGAAGATTCCCCTGCTCTCCTGAGTCCTCTCCCTTACTGGCCATGTGACCTTAAACAAGTCCTTCACCTGGCTGAGCCTCAATTTCCTTGTATGTAAACTGAGGGCACTGGACTAGGTTCCCTTCCAGTCTGAAATTCGCAGGCTTCTCTATCAAAGGGAAGTCTGAGGAATAGTAGCTACCAGTTAGTGAGCATTGGTTACGTGCTGGCAGAATTGCCAGCACATTTACCTACATTGTCTAATTTTGTCCTCACCACAATCCTGTGGGAAAGCTTTCATCCCTCCCATTTAACAGGTGAGGAAACTGAAGCTCAGGGGTGGAACAAATCACTCAAGATCACACAGGGGTAGTGGGATTCAAGCTCGAGTGTCACTCAGATGCTCAGACCATTTAACTCCACTGCACACATAGAATCAGAATTTATTTTCACCCCCATTTTTTTTGCCAGGCTTTTCCTGTTT
Organism: Nomascus leucogenys; assembly: GCF_006542625.1. Lineage (NCBI taxonomy): Eukaryota > Metazoa > Chordata > Mammalia > Primates > Hylobatidae > Nomascus > Nomascus leucogenys. The sequence goes on from NC_044395.1 coordinate 104,945,883, forward strand.
AGCTCGTCCTTGAGGACGGGGCTATTGGGACACATCCAGGGCTTAGGACCACCTGTAGGTGAGACAAGCAGGCTACGGAAAGCATAGAGCCGCTTTGTTGGCAACTGGGGCCACAGGCTGTGTTCCAGTCTCTTCAGTCCACATCTCTGGGTGATACACTCATGTTTGGAGGTGCCTGCAGTGGCAGGAGGAAGTGGGGAGTGGGGAATATGACAGTTCTCCAAGGAATTTGGAAGGCAGGGGAAAGAGCTGCACAGGCACCGTCACGTCATTGGCAAAGGTGCCAAAGAAATGTCAGAACAAAATGTGCTGGCTGGGATTGGAGATGAAAAATCCATTCGTGGCTGCCCTGAAGCAAATCCCTTCACTTCCCAACTTGCATCTCAGGGGGAGGAATTAGTCACGTGACAGAGCTCTTCAGCACCACGGACAGTGCCCTGGCGGCGCCTTCAGGGAACCCACCCAGGCCTCGGAGTATCAGGCCCAGTGACTAGCACCACAGCCGATGGAGGGGATGGCCTCTTCCCAACCCCAGGGACTTATCATCTGGGGCCAGGAAGAAGACTGACATGCAAGGAAAACTCACACAGTGCTGGGTGTTCCTGCGTGCTAAGGAATGACCCTCCAGCCAGTGTTGGCCTTGACATCCATTCCTGCATTTGGCCATCATTGAGCAGGGGATATGTACCTGACTCTGCACCAGGCACCAGGGAAGGAAGAGCACAGATGAATGGAGACTGTGCTTGCACTTGAAAAGCTTGGACTTAGTCGGGCAGACTGGAGACTAATCATTACGAGATAGAGCTTGACACGAGATGAGGTCAATGAGGTTGCTACTAATGCTAGTTCCACTTTACAGGTGGGAAACCAGGCCGGGTGATTTGTCCAGACTCACACAGCTATGAGGAGACAGAGCTGGGATTTGCATCCATGTGGTCAGATCCCAGGATCCATGATTTTAACCACTACCATGACTATGGGGTGGTGGTGGGGAACAATTCAATTAAGTCTAAAAAGGGGCAATGGAGAATTTCTAGCAGGAGGGACACCTGGGTTGTATTTTCCCAGGTGAGGAAGTTGGGGGAGGTCAGAAAGAATAGCACTGTGAAGCCTGAGAAAGGTAGTGCTCCATAGTGGAGTACAGGAAAGGGCCACACAGAGGATGTGGGAACAGGAAGGCGGGCGAAGGTGAGGCTAGAAGACCCCCAAGGCTGGGCTCCTGAAGAGTGTTGTACTAAGCGAGGGAGTTTGAGCTGGATTCGGCAGCTCTAAAGAGGCAGTGGAGTGTTTCAAGCATCAAAAGAAGGTAATCAGATTCTGGAAAATGGCTGATAGTGTATTGAGGTGGACTGGAGAGGGATCATTGGCAGGAGGGATGTCTAGCCAGAGGGCTACTGCTACTGCAGGAAGCCAGCTGAGGGAGGGAGGCAAGGCTAGACTGGGGCAGGGGCAGTGGAGCAGCAGGAATGGCACACGATGCCTGATGGCCTTGAGATTAAGATCACAGGCTCTGGGCCGGGTGTGGTGGCTCACGCCTGTAATCCTAGCACTTTGGGAGGCCGAGATGGGCAGACTGTCTGAGCTCAGGAGTTCGAGAGCAGCCTGGACAACACAGTGAAACCCGTCTCTACTAAAAATACAAAAAAATTAGTCAGGTGTGGTGATGTGTGCCTGTAGTCCCGGCTACTCCAGAGGCTGAGGCAGGAGAATTGCTTGAACTTGGGAGGCGGAGGTTGCAGTGAGCCAAGATCGTGCCACTGCACTCCAGCCTGGGTGACAGAGTGAGACTCCGTCTCGAAAAAAAAAAAAAAAAATCACAGGTTCTGGCCCCACATCTCCTGGGTCCACAGCCAAGACCAGGAGTGAGGAAGCACCTGCCTTACACTGCCTTTTTTTTACTTTTTTAAATTTCTGTGGCTACACAGCAGGTGTGTATATGTATGGGGCACATGAGATGTTCTGATACAGGCATGCAATGCTCCATAATCACATCTTGGAGAGTGGGGTATCCATCCCCTCAAGCATTTATTCTTTGTGTTATAAACAATCCAATTATACTGTTTTCATTATTTTAAACTGTACAGTTAAATTCTTATTTACTGTAGTCCCCCTGTTGTGCTATCAAATAGTAGGTCTTACTCATTCTTTCTAGCTTAGACTGCCAATTCTAAAGCTCATGCACTTTACTTGTGAGCTCTTCAGCCTCTGTCTCAGGACCCAGTTACTCTTACTTCACCCGCTGTTCTGACAGAGTCGTGGGTCTGACTCTGAAATTCACAGCGGATTAGAAGTAGAAAGTTTTACCGGATGGGAGAAGAATTGAGAAGCAGGTGCAGTGATAGCAGTGAGGGATGCTAGCTAATGTCAGGAAACCAAAGATTTTTTATTTTTTTTAAGCATCATAAAATGGCATCATTTGGCAGATTCTGAATGCATCAACACATCCTACATCAATTACACTATTTAATAAAGTCGGGAACTCTATCACATTTCTAAAAATATTTCCATCCAAAGGCTAAAATGAAATTTGAAAGTTTGAGTAATTAAGAGCAATCCCTCAGCCACACTGATTCGCTAATTGTCCCTAAAATCCGAGTGACTGAGACCTCTTTGTACCTTTCAGAACCTTGTCCTATCCATCAGAGTGATGGAGTGATCCTCACACTCACTCCATGAGGAAAAAATAGGCAGAGGGGCCACCCCCTGTCATAGGTGAAGAAACTCATGCTCAGCCTTTCACAGCCTACACAAATTGCTCTTCATTTTCAGAGTCAAGCTGGGAGTCCAGATGTCCTGATTGGCAGCCCTGAACTCCCAGTCCTTCTGTCTGTCTGCCTCTTCTTTCCTCCCTCCCCTTCTCAAGCCACACCCACCCACTGGTGCTTATCATCATCTGCTGCTGCTGATTGGCTGGTGAGATCACCCTGAGCAACAGCCCTCTCCTCCATAGGTCCATGGTATTTTGACATCACAGAGGTTATTTGCATAGCCATCAGCCAGTCGACAGCTTCCCATCCTCAACCGGGCAGTTCCTTTCTTTTTGGAACTGAGGCTTCTCGCTGGGACTGAGCTCATAAGCCACAACAGAAGCTGCCTTTTATTGAACATTTATTATGGGCCAGGCCTGTGCTATATATTTTGCATATTTTCTCTCATTGGATGTGCACAATAACCAGCTTGAGGTAGGAACTGGGTTAGTCCCACTTCTCAGAGAAGAAACTTACAAAGTTTAAGTATTTGCCCAGGGTCATGCAGACAATAAGTAGCAGAGATGGAATCTGTGCCCAGGGATGTCTAATCCAAATGCTGGATTCTTAACCAGCTCCAGAGTCTTCCAACAGAGGGACAAGTGTTGTGGCTTTGTGTGTGTGTCTTGGAGGCGGCGGGGGGTGGGGGATTAATAGGACTTTAGCCAGGGAAAGCAGCTTCTCCTTTTCCCCACACTTCTCGCACCCTAGTCACCTTAATGGGCTGAAAGGTATGTCTGTTCCATCAGAGGAGGGAGCTAAGGAGAACTTCCAGCTAGGGAGGGGATGCTGTCAGGCTGCAGAGCAGAGACTTGCCCAGTCCTCAGACCTGGGAAGTCTCCTTCAAGTGTCAAAAGAAGGTATTCGGCTGGGCACAGGCTCACACCTGTAATCCCAACACTTTGGGAGGCTGAGGTGGGCAGATCGCGAGGTCAGGAGATCGAGACCGTCTTGGCCAACATGGTGAAACCCTGTCTCTACTAAAAATACAAAAATTAGCTTGACATGGTGGTCTACGCCTGTAGTCCCAGCTACTCGGGAGGCTGAGGCAGGAGAATTGCTTGAACCCAGGAGACGGAGGTTGCAGTGAGCCGAGATCGCGCTACTGCACTCCAGCCTGGGTGACAGAGCAACACTCTGTCTCAAAAAGAAGAAGAAGAAGAGGAAGAAGAAGAAGTAGTAGTAGTAGTAGTAGTAATAGTAGTAGTAGTTCAGGGCTCAGAGCTAGAGACTGAGCAGAGTCACAGCCTCTTTGCCAAAATCCTGTGTGACCTGGGCCGGTATGTGTTTAATGATCCCCAAAGGCTCTTCCTGTCTTAGTTTCTGCAAAGCTGGCTTTCCTGGGGAGATGCTAGCTGGACACAGATGAGGAAAGACTAAAGTTCAGCCTTGCAGCACTCCCTGGGGCTGGCATGAGGGGAAGCACCCCAGCTGGGGCCCCAACACTGCCCTCTGCGATCCAGCCACTCCCAGGAAGGGAGTAGAAGAGCAATAACGTCCTCTGTGCGAGCCTCCCCCGCACCACGCCACTGCCTCCTTCCCCCATACCACCCCAGTCCATTAGGTCTAGCCCCCCTCACACCATGCCACAGCCTCCTTCCCCCCTGCCACAGCCTCCTTCCACCCTGCCATCCCAGTCCATTAGGTCCAGACGACCTGTGACGCACACCCTGGGCCCCTAGCCCTGCGCTGGCCGCCCTGGTGGATGCTGGAAATGCCAGGCGAGCCTCTGGCCACAGAAGGTGGTGCCTGGCCCATTGCACGGGGGCAGCCGAGGTAATCAGTTCAATGCCAGAGCAGTCAGGGAAGGCTTCCTGGGAACGGCAGCAATTGGGCTGGGCTTGCCAAGCTGATTAGTGTGAACTGGTCGACTGAGGAAGGGAGAGCAGGCCTGATGTACAGAAGAGCAGATGCAGGGAGACAGGCAGGACTGTTTACCCTGGAGGGGGAAGGCCCACTCACTGTGTGGGCAGGAAGCTGACTCAGAGAGTGTGACGAGAGTAACAGAACCCAAGTCTCGTTACTCCCAGCCCAGTGCTCATCTAATCGTGAGCCCTAGCCTTGCATTTTCATTCTCTTGTCTGGTCATCACTGGACAGTTGCCTCTGCCATGTCTACTGGACAGGACTCAGGATGGTCACCAGCAGCTTTCCCCTGCATCCCTCCCCAAAGCCCAGAAACCCTGACCACCCCGCCAGGCCCGCCTCCTCCCGGGCCTTAGAGCCCAACCTGGACGCTGCAGTTGGTCCTTTGGCGCCATCTGGTGGTAGAGATATGAAACTACAGCAAATGGGGGGATTGGTGAAGGAGGAAAAGTTGGAGGAGGAAGAGGAGGAAGATGAGAGGGAGATGAGGAAATAACTTGTATAGCCTATATGCATCACCATGTGCTTTGGTAGAGACAGAAAAATCTAGGCCCTACCGTTTTGCAGCTTTGTGACTTCAAGCAGTTCACAGTTCCTCCCTGAGCCTCAGTTTCCCCATCTGTAAGACCAGGAAAAATAACCCAAACTTCAGTGTTAACCTTTGGCAGGGTATTGACCGAGAGGGAGCTTGAGGGGGCCTCTGAGGGTGTCAGAAATACTCTCTGTCTTGATGGTCACACGGTTTTAAAAGTCATTAAGTTGTACACTTAAGGTTTGCGTACTTTACTGTATACGTGATATATACATTATATGTAATACTATATATAGTATATATAATATAAATATATAACATATGACATATAATATATTATATATAAATTATATATATAAAACTTATACCTCAACAAGAAAGGAAGCAATAACACTAATCTACCTTTAATGGTGAAGACCAAGTAAAATCACGTAAGAAAGGGGCTTAGCTCAGGGCCTGGCAGTAAGTCAGGACGCATTGAGGGCGATGGTTATCCCTGCTGTCACTCAGCACTTTAAAATATAGCTGTGCTTTATTTTGCAATGACCCCGTAAGTTGACTTACTTTTTATAGCTGAGGGATTGAGGCTTGGTGAAAACTTGCTCTAGATGATCTAATTCCATGCCCTAGACTTTTTCGCCTGGGCATAGCCCTCAAGCTAGGATAGGCTGGGCAGGGCCCAGGGCAACAGAGCTGTGTGGGCAGGCTAGCCCTCAAGGGCCACTGCACCTTGCAAAGTACAAGACCAAAATGTTGTCCACTTGTTCCCAGGAGACCTGGCTCTTCCAGGTGATGAGGCACCAGAGGGACTTCTCTCAAGAAAGCAGGTATCAGCTGGCCAGAAGGAGTAAGGGCAGAAGAAGGCAGCAGGGCAGCACAGGGCACAGGGCTAGACAGGCATATCTGGGTCTGAATTCAGGCTCCTCTGGATGAAAGGGGGCGAGCTGCTTCTCATCCATGGGGGTCGGGTTTCTCATCTGCAAAATGGGGACGAGGACACATGCCCTTCCTGCCGCTCAAGGTTGCTGTGACAGCTGAGTGAGACCATGGAGTGAAGACTCTGGGCCTCCTGCTGACCTTACAGGATGAGCAAGAGCCTCTCCATTTTGCAGATGAGGAAACTGAGGCACAGACACTTCAGACCCCACCCAGCTATGACCCATCTCCCACCTGGGACCTCAGGCACAAGATGACTCATGGCAGAAACACAGCCCAGGGAAGAGGAGCAAAGGTTTAGGGGGGAGGTGGCCTAAAACCTGCCCAGAAACCTCAGTACTGCAGATGACACAGAACCACCAATATGGCTAAAGGGACCGGGTGGGGCACTTTAGAAAAGCAATAGGAATATCATCCCAGCCCTGAGGTTAATTCAGATCGGGGACCCAGAGTTGGGTCCTCGATGCCTTGTGATGTCCAAGCAGCTTCCCAGGCCTCCTTCCTTTACGGAGCTCCTGGGACCATCTCCTCCTCCTGCATCTTGGACAGGGGTCATGTAATTCCACCCCATTCCCATCACGGGGCCAGTGGCCCCATGTCTTAGTCTGCTTGGGCAGCTATAACAAAAACACCATAATCTAGGTGGTTTACAAAGAGCAAACATGTATTTCTTATAGTTCTGGGAGCTGGGAAGTCCAAGTCAAGGTGCCCCAGATTTGGTGTCTGGTGAAGACCCACTTTCTCATGTACAGATGGCACCTTCCTGCTGTATCTTCACAGAGTTTAAGTGATGAAAGAGCTCCCTCAGACCTATTTCATAAGGGCACTAATCCCAGTCAACTGTCCTTATGGCTTAATCGCCTCCTCAATGCCCCACCTCCTAATACCATCACATCGATGATTAGGTTTCAATATGGGAATTTGGTGAGGACACATTCAGACCATAGCACCCCATGACCTACCTGAGGTCACCCATTTGGTCATAGCCACCAGGTGCTGCAAAAGCCTTGAGCTCATCTAGTGAGAACCCTCATCTATCAGAGAGGGAAAGAGGCTTGTCTGAGGCTGCATAGCAGAGCTGGGACTGGAAGCCAGACCTCTGCACACCAGGCCTCGAGGGGAACCACAGGTGCTCAGGCCTTCTGAAAGCCACCTCATCGCTGTGAGAGGGCCTCAGCCTCCACTGCTACAGCTGACTCTGCAGCCCCTCCCTCCAGCCGTGGTGACAGCAGAGCCATGGAGGCAGCTGGGCCTTCCAGTCCAGGCCCTTCTGGGATGGCCCTTCCCAACAGCCTGGCATGGCCCTGGCCCGCCACCTAGTGGCCACAGCAACAATTGCCAGGACGCAGCCTCAGGCTCTGATGCCACCTCCCTCTCCCTGGGGGCAGCCTCTGCTACAAGGCAGTGGAGGAGCCCATGGCTCTTCTCAGAAGCCCTCTGCTCTAGTGGGCAGCATTTCTGAGACCCCTACAAAGTGCTTGGTGCTAAGCCCCAGGGCCACAGAGGCCTCTCCAGGGGTGAGGGTCACACGTCTCTGAGACCATGAAGTCAGGCTAGACCTACCCTTCTAACATGATTTCCTCCAGGCAACAAAGAGTTCCTGGCACCGAGAAGGCTTTTACTTTGCAAACTCAAATGTGCAAGAAATCATCCATTTTCACATTTGCTTTCAAATTTCCTGTCCAGTTCCTCCTCCTGGGCTCACCCACGCCTGAACGTCCCCCACCTGAGAGAGCACAGATGACAGCAAGTGTCCGTGGCCCCAGAGGGAAGGAAAGGGCCTCTGGGGTCACTGCAGTCCCTCTGGCCTCAAGCCCAGGCTGGCCATGTCTGTGGAGGTAGGAGGTCCCAAGCTCCTACACTCCCAGGGGCTCAGCAGTTTACACCCGGTTGGCAGCCCCAGCTTAGGGTGCAGGCTCCCTCACAAGCCACGCAGCCGGTCCCGTTGGAGGCCCTGCCACCTCTGGGGGTGCAGGGATTGGTTTCCTGTCACCATGGGTCCCACCACCCTCAGGGCTCTTTATAGGCTGGGGTGATTTTTGCTTTCTTTGTTGGTTCTCTCATGAGCTAGATGCTCTAGTTATACTGCTATGCTACAAACCACCCCAAAATTGAGCACATAAAACAGCCATTTTATTATAATCATGGATTCTGTGGGTCAGAAATTTGGAAAGGGCATCATGGAGACAGTTTACCTCTGCCCATAATGCCTGAGGCGCCGGCTGGAAGATGAAGGCTGGGGTGACTTGACAGTGGTGGCAGGAACCCTCTGGTGGGCATCCTCATGTGCAGGTCTGAGGCCGACACGGGCTGTCATCTGGGACACTGACCCATCTGCTCCACTCCACGTGGTCTGTCAGTTCTCTTTAGCACGGCAGCTGGGTTCTAAGAGTGCATGTCCCAGGAGAGCAAGGCAGAAATGCATGGCATTTTCTAGATCTAGCCTGGGAAGTTACAGAGCATCTTCTGCCATACTCTACCGGTCAAGGCAGTCACAAAGGTCTACCCAGTCAGAGATGTGGGGTGGGGTGGGGATCAGATTGAGCACTGAGTGAAAAAGCTTCACTGCAAACAGGGATACCCCCAGAACAAAGTCCAGGCTTTGTGGGGAGGAGAAATGAAGCAGATCTGTTAAAGCCAAAAGACGGAGAACTGCTTCTGTCTGTGAGTGGGGTTGGTTGGCCAGCAATGCCTGGGCTTCACAGGTCAGTATGGGGCTGGCTGAAGGCACCCACCTGGTGTTTAGGGGGCCCAGGGGCTTCCATAGAGCAAGATAAGTGCCAAGTTAGCACACCAGGGTCACCAGGCTGCCAGGACAGGTGACTATCTCGGGGTCTGATGAAAGCTCAAAGTCCAGACGCTCAGCCAACTCCTGGGCTCCACACTGGTCTCCACCATCTGTGTGACCTGGGCCGATGACATCTCCGACCTCCACTTTCTCACCTGCAAAACGAGGCTAATTATAGTTCAGTCAGTCATAGCCCATTTCAGGGGCAAGTTCTAAATCAGTAAGGCAAAAATTAGGTACACACAAAACGACCCTTGAGAACCTCTTATGCTCCCCACCAGCATGGATACACATGGTTTTGTGTATACAGTTGTGAAGAGTGAGTCTAATGAATGTCAAATATGGACAACTGATGAAGCAGAACAGAGGGCGGGTGGGGTGCAGAGGGAAAGCCAAGAGGGAGGTCTGGACTTCTGTGCCATCTGCCTTTAAGAAAATGCCCATCTCTAGTTGAGTGGGGGATGGGGCAGGGGTAGGGGTGGGGTTCCTTTAAGCCTGTCAGGTTTGCTGCCTGGCTTTTCCGTGTTGCTTTCACACCAATCCTCTATAGTGTTAAATGCAATGATAGATTTGCGTGGCATTGTACAAATTCAACTAATAAAGATACATAAAGCCTCCAACACAGTTCCTGGCACATACTAAGTGCTCAATAAATGTGAGTTGGATTTTTCTTTTCTTTTTTTTTTTTTTTTTGAGACAGAGTCTCGCTCTGTCACCCCGGCTGGAGTGCAGTGGTGAGATCTCAACTCACTGCAACCTCCACCTCCAGGGTACAAGCGAATCTCATGTCTCAGCCTCCCAAGTAGCTGGGACTACAGGTCTACACCACCATGCCTGGCTAACCTATTTGGTGTGTGTATTTTGTATATTTAGTAGAGACAGGGTCTCATTATGTTGACTAGGCTGGTCTCAAACTCCTGGCCTTGGCCTCCCAAAGTGCTGGGATTACAAGCGTGAGCCACTGCACCCCGCCCTGGATTTGTCTGAATCTCGCTTGATCAGACCCATGCACGCAGCTCGTTTTCAGCCAGTGCTGCCGTCCTGGTTGTTAAAATATCAGCATGTGTCTGCTCCAGTTGGTAAATAGCTGCTGTCTAATTCCCCATGAGTGTGACCCGCTGTCCTGCTGCCCTGGCCTCTTACGTGGGATCCCCATGTCTCCCCATGATGTGGCAGCTTGAGGGGTAGCCTTGGTCCAATTGGGCCCCTGGGACCTGCTCAGGTACCAGGCCAGGCCTGTTCTGATTGTTGGTCCCATGAGCTTCTGGGGTTAAATATTTCAAAGATCACTCCTGCCCATGTGCCCACCACTCTGTGAAAAGCTGGAAGCAGCAGCCAGGCACTGCCTCCTGCACTCTGGGCTGGCATTTCCCGCTGGGGCCCTCGGATCCCTTGCTCAGCCTGGGCTCTGGCTCCTGCCCTTGGACAGGATTCCAGAGGCAGGTGTGTCCTCATGGTGGGGCCTCACTCCCGAGTGAGGACGAGCTGCCTCCTTGCAGGGAACGTGGTGCCCAGAGGCAACAGGGGCCTGTCAGTGGCAGCCGACTTTGAAGTCCTTGGACCCATCTCTCCCCAGCCCTGCCTGTAGCTATGCGGGGACCCAGGCCCAGTACCACTCAGACTTTCTCAGCCTGCCCCCGAAATACCCACTAATGCCAACCAAGAATTAACACATGCACCCGCAGGCCAGGCAGCCTGCCTGAAGCAGCTGACACAAGTGTGAAATTTCTTTGAAGTCTTGGGTTTTGTCTCAAAAAATACACGCGGATTCTGCATTCTGCTCCATAATGTTTCCATTTTTGCTTAAATCTAAAAATAGGGCTTTAAATGACTTCCAGTGAAGAAAGTTGCCTTTCCAGGAAGATGCCGGGGCTCAGCCTGTGAGACTGTCAACACCCCTGGCTCCCTGCCACGGGCCTCTGGACACTCAAGGCTGGAAACCGAAAAATGTTGTCCCCGCCCCTCAGGAAAGGTCGAGTCTGACTTTTCACCTCTGACCTGTGCTTAGGCACCCTCTTTGGGTCACCTCCTATTTCTGTCCCTCTGAAACTGCAGTTGGCCCTGACCCACAGTGGTGAGGAGTGGGGGTCTCTTGCTATTACAGGTAGGACGCAGGCTTGGCAATGCCAGTGGCCATGGTTCTACCCACCCCTGCCTTGAAAGGAAAATAGCACAGCTCAAGAAAAGGGACACCCAGAGACAGCAGTGCCCTGACAACATCACTCGCTCTCCTTGACCCAGAATCACCTTGGATGTCACACGGGTGTGTGCCCAGAAATTCCTCATGTTGCCCCTAAACATGGTGAGGCCCTGTCTCTACCATGCACAGATGAAAGAGTCCTAATTAATCAACCCTCCCTAGAGAGGAGACTGCTCAGAGGAGTCCTGCTCATTCTCAAAATATTCAGAGGCTATCTTGGGGAGGAGGGAAAGTTATCTGTTCTCTCTGGCTCCGCTGGGTCACAACCAAGACTGAGATGTGGGAGATGGAACAAGGCAGATTTAGGATGGTGACAGGAAGTGCTTTCTGAGTCAGATCTTTCCAGGGAAAGCAGGGCCCGCTTATCAGGTAGTGAGCTCCCTGTCCCTAGGGGTATGTAAGTGTAAGCTGACAACCTTCTGGTAGCAAAAAGGTAGAAAGATTGAAGCACTCGATGGGGAAGGGTGGGCTTTTGCCTCTAAAATTCTTTCCCTTTCTGAGTCTCTGGTTCCACGACACTCTCTAAGCCCTGTTCAGGGATGTGTCCTCCCCATTCCAGTGTCCAGGGTTGCTCACAGTCGCCACTCCTTTCAAAGCTGGAGGCACTGCAGCGGTGGGCAGGTGGGCATCTGTGCCCTGTGCGACCTGCTGATAGCATAGATGCGGTTATCAGCCCTCTGCATGTCAGGATTCTGACTAGGAAAACTCAGTGACCCAAAGTGACCTTCATCCAAACCTCTCCTTTATTTCTGTAGTTTATACACTTTGCGTGCAAACGCCCCTGGGAGGGACAGTACCTACACCTTTGGCAATGCTAAGCTTCACACAAAGAATTTTTCATCTCCTTTCTTGAGTGGGGGGCGGCTTTTATTTTTCTTCCAAGAACGACTAGTCTTTATGCAGACCCAGGAAGTGGCAGCTAAGCTTCGGAGCCAGAAAAATGAGAGCCCTGAGTATAATGCCGTTACGGAGGTCTGGCTTGCCCACATGTCACCCCCAACCCTAATTGAAATCACCAGGAAAACGTAAAAGGGGGGTGGGGGTGAGAGGTGGGGGATTTAGATAGCATTACAATTTTTCTAAAGGGCCAGGTAGAAGTTTGAGGAATTTCTTCTAAGCCAGTCACTGATGGGGCCAGGTAGGAGAAAGACCCTGAAAGCAACATGCAGCCGGACCCAACCATCTGTGAGCTGGAACCGCCAAGGGGCTCTCTGACTTGGGGGCTAAAGTGCCCAGAAGGAGGACAGGCCGCTGCTCTGGCCTCCCCGGCACAACGACCTCACCAAACAAGGCCCCTTCAGGAGTGTCCCGGACCAGTGGCCACCAATTGCAAGGCCTCGCTTGCTCTATACAGGCTGTGCAGGACATAATATAGGTGCGGGGTGCGAGGAGCCTCACATCCCATTCCGTCACCCATTTCTAAAGGTAATTACTTCAATTGTCCAGCAGATGGCAGTAAAGTGTCCCAAACAAGAGGCGCCTTTCTTTGAGTTGCCCAGAAACCACTGGTTCCGCTCCTGGGTGGCAGAAAACTTGGAGAAGACAATCAGCTCTCCAGATTCCAATCTAAGAGTCAGATTCCCCCCCTTTTTTTTCCTATTTCCATAACTATTTTTAATAAAAGGTTTACAGTTTTCAATGTCCAATGGTTCCCCGAGACTTACCATAAAACTCAGCTGCCGCCTCTCCACCTCATCTCACCAGCTCTCTGGGACAGGCAACCACTTGCAACTCTGGGAGGTGTTTCTTCTGTTTTTAAATCTCCATAATTCTAGCACTAGTTCTTGATTTCGCCATTTTCGACACCATCTTTGACTTACTGTGATGGAAGATGAAGATTTATCATTCTTACAATCCACCCCACCCTGTCCCTCCACCACTTCGCTCCTGTCTCTCTCCCAGCATAATTCTCTCCCTATTTTTGGTTAAGTCAGTGTTCTTGATATTTACTCGTCTTCTTTGCCATCTCTGGACTTACGGGGTGCCCTCTATGCCACACGGCATTCCACCCAACATTGCTTCGGACCAACGAACTCATTTCACAGCAACAGGACAACAGGGACCTTGGGCCCGTGGAAATTGCTAGTCTTATTGTGGACTCATCCGGAAGCAGCTGGCCTAACTGAAGGGTGGAATGACCATGTGAACACTCAGTTAAGGTTCTGCTTGAGAGACAATGGCCTGAAAGGTTAAAGTTCTGTCTTACAGGATGAAGAATATGCTTTGATGAGGTGATCAGTAGAAGGTATGGTTCCTCCCACATCCACAATAACAGGGCCCCAAATCAGAGAGTGGGAGTGGCTTTCCTCACTATTACACCTAATAACCACATGCACTCGAACCCTCCAGGCTCTGTCGATTTGAAAGGTTTTGTTCCCGAGGGAGAAACGCTTCTATCGCAGAACACAACCAGGGGCCTATTGAGTTGGTCCATGAGACTGGACACTACGGGTGCCTCCTGCCACTGAACTGGCAACATGGGAGGAAGTCACTCTGCTGTGTGGCACATTTGATCCTGGTAATCAGATCAGGCTGATACTGTACAATGGGAGGATTATGTCTAAAACCCAGGAGACTTTCTGAGAGTACCTCTTTTTTAACTTAATTTTAATAGTTTTTGGGGTACAGGTGGTCTTTGATTACATGAGTAACTTCTTTAGCAGTGATTTCTGAGATTTTAGTGCACCCGTCACCCAAGCAGTGTACACTGTACCCGATATGTAGTCTTTATCCATTACTCTCCCAACCTTCCCCCACAAGTCCTCAAAGTCCCTTATATCATTCTAATGCCTTTGCATCCTCATAGCTTAGCTCCCACGTACAAGTGAGAACATACAATATTTGGCTCTCCATTCCCAAGTTAGTTCACTTAGAATAATCGCCTCCAGCTCCAACCAAGTTGCTGCAAAAGACATTATTTCATTCTTATGGCTGAGTAATAGTCCGTGGTGTATATATAACACATTTTCTTATCCACTGGTTGGTTGATGGGCACTTAGGTTGGCTTCATAACTTTGCAATTGCGAATTGTGAGGCTATAAATGGGTGTACAGGTGTTTTTTTCATATAATGATGTATTTTTCTTTGGGTAGACACCCAGTAGTGGGATTGCTAGATCAAATGATAGTTCTACTTTTAGCTCTTTAAGGAATCTCCATACTGTTTTCCATAGTGGTTGTACTAATTTACATTCTCACCAGCAGCGTAAAAGTGTTCCCTTTCCATGACATCCATGCCAACACCTATTGTTTTTTTGACTTTTTAATGATGGCCACTCTTGAAAGAGTAAGGTGGTATCTCCTTGTGGTTTTGATTTGCATTTCCCTGATGGTTAGTGATGTTGAGCATTTTTTCGCATGTTTGTTGGCTCTTTGTATATGTTCCTTTGAGAACTGTGTATTCATGTCCTTTGCCCACTTTTTGATGGGATTATTTGTGTGTGTGTGTGTTTTTCTTGCTAATTTGAGTGCCTTGTAGATTCTGGATATGAGTCCTTTGTCGGATGCACAGTTTATGAATATTTTCTCCCACTCTGTGGGTTGTCTGTTTACTCTGCTGATTATTTCTTTTGCTGTGCAGAAGCTTTTTAGTTTCACTAGGTCCCATTCATTTATTTTTGTTTTCGTTGCATTTGCTTTTGGGGTCTTAGTCATGAATTCTTTGCCTAAGCCAATGTCTAGAAGAGTTTTTCTGATGTTATCTTCTAGAGATGTTATGTTTTCAGGTCTTGGATTTAAGTCTTTGATCTATCATGAATTGATTTTTGTATAAGGTGAGAAGTGGGAATCCAGTTTCATTCTTCTACATGTGGCTTGCGAGTTTTCCCAGCACCATTTATTGAATAGAGCGTCTTGTCCCCAGTTTACGTTTTTGTATGCTTTGTCAAAGAGCAGTTGGCTGTACTTATTTGGCTTTATTTCTGGGCTCTCTATTCTGTTCCATTGGTCTACACGTGTGTTTTTATGCCAGTACCACTCTGTTTTGGTAACTATAGCCTTATAGTATAGTTTGAAGTCAAGTAATGTGATGCTTCCAGATTTGTTCTTTTTGCTTAGTATTGCATCGGGGTTATACAGGATCTTTTTGGGTTGCACATGTATTTTAGGATTGTTTTTTCTAGTTCTGTGAAGAATGATGGTGGTATTTTGATGGGAATTGCATTGAATCTGTAGATTGCTTTGGGCAGTATGGTCATTTTCACAATATTGATTCTTCCCATCCATGAGCATGGGATGTGTTTCCATTTCTTTGTGTTATCTATAATTTCTTTCAGCAGTGTTTTGTACATTTCCTTGTAGAGATCTTTCACCTCCTTGGTTAAGTATATTCCTAAATTATTTATTTGTTTGTTATTTTGCAGCTGTTGTGAAAGGGAGTGAGTTCATGATTGAATTTCAGCTTGGTTGTTGTTGGTGTATAGGAGTGCTACTGATTTGTGTGTGTGTGTGTGTGTGTTTTTACAAAAAATCACATTGATTTTGTATCCTGAGGCTTTACTGGATTTGTTTATCAGATCTAGGAGCTTTTTGGATAAGTCTTTAGAGTTTTCTAGGTATACAATCATATCATCTGTGAATAGTGAAAGTTTGACTTCCTCTTTTTCAATCTGGATGCCCTTTATTTCTTCCTCTTGTCTGGTTGCGCTGGCCAGGACTTCCAGTACTATGTTGAATAGAAGTGGTAAAAGTGGGCATCCTTGTCTCAATTCTCAGGGGAAGTGCAATAGAACCACTCATATGGCAAAGATGTTAGAATTAGCACAGGGAATTTAAAGCAGACTTTATAAATATGCTCAAGGACTTAAAGGACAAAAATGTTTACAATGAATGGAGTGCAAATCACAGCAAAGAAGTGGAAACTCTAAACAAGAACCAAATAGAAATTCTAGACTTGAAAAGTACCATATATGAAATTTAAGAAATTCACTGATATGCATAACAACAAACAAACTGGCAGAAGGGTCAATGAACTTGAACCTTGATAAATAGAAAGTATCTAATCTGAAGTGGAAAAAGGTTTGAAATAAACTAAACAGGGTCTCAGAAATCTGTAAGATAATGTTAGTTTCCTTAACACATGTCATCAAAGTCTTAGAAGGAGAGAAAATTGGTACCAGAGCAGAAAAATTATTTGACAAACTGTCCCAAACTTGGTGAAAAACACAACTTATATACTCAAAAGCTCGCTGAACCCCAAGAAAGACAAAAATAAAAGGAAGCAGTTCCTAGGCACATCATAGTCTAAAGATCAAAGAGAAAGAGAAAATCTTGAAAGCAGCCAATGAAAACAAAAACCAACCCAAAACAACCAAACACACAAAAAAACCATATCACATATAGAGGAACACTTGCATGAATAATGAATGAGTTATCATCAGAGACAATAGAAGCCAGAACATAATGAAATACCATCTTTAATGTGCTGAAAGGGAAAAAAAACTTAGAATTATATATCCAGAAAAAAATCCTTAAACATGGGGAAACAAAGATATTTCAAATAAATGAAAACTGAGAAAATTCACTGCCACTAGACCTGTTTCACAAGAAATACAAAAAGAAGTTCTTCAGGCTGAAGGGAAATTACACTGAAGGATACTCAGATTTACAGGAAGGAATGAAGAACATTAGAAGTAGTACACATGTAAATCGTTATAAAGGAAAAAACTTTATTTCCTTAATCTAAAAAAGATATAATTATTTGGAGCAAAAATTATAACATGGTATTATGGAGCTCATAATGTATATAGTGTGTGTGTGTGTGTGTGTGTGTGTGTGTCTGTGTGTGTGTGTGTATATATATATATATATATAAAATAAAATTAACACAAAGCAAATGTTCTTACCTTTGATGGGAAGCGACAAAATATCTGTGATAAGCTAAGGACTCATATTAAAATTGCTAGAGGAAATATTACAAATGCAAAGAGAGGTTTTGATAAAAATTAATAGAGGAAAGGTTCTTTTAGAAATGTTTAACTCAAAAGAAGACAAGAAAGGAGGAAGACAGGAACAAAAGATTCAGGTGACGAATAGAAAATCAGCAGCAAAACTGATAGGCCTATACTCAACTATGTAAATAATTATATTAAATATAAATGGATTAAACACTCTAAAAAGCAGGGCTTATCAGACTGAGCTAAAAGAGAAAGAACCAATTGTGCTCTCTATAAGAAGCACTCTTTCAATAGAAATATATAGTTAGGTTGAAGGTATAAGGAGACAAAAAGATATAACATGCAAGCATTAGAAAGCTAGAGCAGGCCGGGTGTGGTGGCTCACGCCTGTAATCCCAGCACTTTGGGAGGCTGAGGTGGGTGGATCACCTGAGGTCAGGAGTTCGAGATCAGCCTGGCCAACATGGTGAAACCCCGTCCCTACTAAAAATAGAAAAATTAGCTGGGTATGGTGGTGGGCGCCTGTAATTCCAGCTACTTGGGAGGCTGAGGCAGAAGAATCGCTTGAACCTGGGTGACGGAGTTTGCAGTGAGCCAAGATCACGCCATTGCACTCCAGCCTGGGTGATAAGAGTGAAACTCCAACTCAAAAAAAAGAAAAAAAAGAAAAGAAAAGAAAAGCTAGAGCAGTGATATTATTATCAGGTTAAATATGTTTTAAAACAATCGGTATTGGCTGAGATGAAGAACACTTCACAATGCTAAAAGAGCCAATTTATCAAAAAGGCATGACAATTACGAACAATTACAAATACCAGAAAGGTGTAACAATTACATACAAATGTGTATGTGCCTAATAAAACACCTTCAATACACATAAAAAAGCAATCCTGACTAGACTAAAGGGAGAAATAGACAAAATGTACAGTCATGTTTGGACACGCTACAACCCCCGTCTCAGAAATTAACAGAACTAACTGACCAGAAATCAGTTAAGGCATAGAAGATTATGAATAACACTATAAAGTGCTTTGATCTAACGCCATTTATAGAACACTACGTCAAACATCTCCAGAGTACATATTCTTTGCAAGTATACATAGAACATTCACCAAGACATGCCACATACTAAGCTACAAAATAAGCCTTAAAATTTTTCAAGAGATTGAAACTTTACAGAGTATGTTCTCTGTCAACAATGGAATTAAGCTGGATAGCAATGACAATAAGGTATCTAAAAAATCCTCAGACAATCAGATATTAACACATCTTTAAATAACTGCTTGGTGAAAGTAGAAATCAGAGAGAAAATTATAAAATATTTTGGACTGAATAATAATGAAAATACATCTCAAAATGAGTGCAGTGCAGCTAAAAGTGCTTAGAAATTTATAGCTAGAAACGTGAGAAAATAAATTTCTGTTGTTTAAGCCACCCAGTCTGTTGTACTTTGTTACAGCAGTCCTAGAAAACTAATACGATGTATCACGCTTCAGTGAGAATCAGGGCTCCTTGGACAAATGGCTGATTCTAGAACTGGCGAAGGAAATACATGACATGAGCCTGGAACATCTTGTAGCTCTAGAAAGTAGGGAAAGGCTCAAATGCAAGAAAGAAAAAAATACCCACAAATTGATGAGCTATGTCAAAGGAGAACAGGAGTCCACTTAAAGAGTTCCCAATGCGGCCGGATGCAATGGCTCATGCCTGTAATCCCAGCACTTTGGGAGGCCGAGGCGGGAGGATCACCTGAGGTCAGGAGTTTGAGACCAGTCTCACTAATATGGTGAAACCCTGTCTCTACTAAAAATATAAAAATTAGCCAGGTGTGGTGGTGTGCGTCTATAGTCCCAGCTACTTGGGAGGCTGAGACAGGAGAATCACTTGAACCCGGGAGGCGGGTTGCAATGAGCCGAGATCACACCACTGCACTCCAGCCTGGGCAACAGAGCGAGATGAGACTCCATCTCAAAAAAAAAAAAAAAAAAAAAAAGAGTTCCCAATGGCCAACGTGGAAATAATTTGAACAATAAAATTAATAAAGTTCCATTAGATGATAACCCAAAGCATACAATAAATATCCATAAGTCCATACTGATATAAGTCACTGATGCAATAAATTCATAAATGGGAGAAGGCAGATAAATCTCTCATGCAGAAGAATTCCAAATAATTTATTTAAAGATGCTCAGCCCTCAAAGAGGAGAAGCAGGCTGAGTGTGGTGTTAATGCCTGTTATCCTAGCACTTTAGGAAGCTGAGGCTGGAGGACTGCCTGAGGCCAGAAGTTTGAGACTAGCCTGAGCAACATAGCAAGAACCCTCCTCTACAAGAAAAAATTATAATTAGCCTGGCGTGGTGGCGTGCACCTGTAGACTCAGCTACTCGAGAGGCTGAGGCTGGAGGATCACTTGAACCCAGGAGTCCAAGGCTTCAGTGATTCATGATCACAGCATTGCACTCCAGCCTGGGTGATGGAGCAAGATGTCATCTCAAAAAAAAAGTTAATTTAAAAAGAGGAGGCGCATAGCTCCCCACTCTTTAGGTATCGGCTGCAAATAGTGACTTCCTTCCGACAAGTACAGTATGGAAAGAAGGGAAAAAGAGTAACTGTACTGTGGGGAAAGCTGACCAACACTAACTCAGCCAGGTCTCTACGGCCAACATTAACGGTTATAGATAACATTGACAATATATATACTTGATATGATGTGGTGAAAATGGCACTTTACCTGTGATTTTCCACCTAATAAACCATGACCAGTCATGTCATGAAAAAAAAATTGGACAAATTCCAATAGTGGGACATCCTACAAAATGCCTGGCCAGAACACCTCAAAACTATCAAGATCATTAAAAAAAGAGAAGAAAGAAGTCTTTGAAATTGCCATAACCAAGAGGATCTTAAAGAGACCTGACAGTTAAATGCAATGTGGTATCCTGGATAAAATCCTAGAAAAGGAGAAAAAAAAAAAACAAAACAAAAAACTAGGTGAAACCTAAGGGAATATGAACGAACTATGGACTTCAGTTAATCGTAATGTATCAAAATATTGTTTGATTAACTGTAACAAATATAGTCATGCAGGATAATAGTAATAGGAGAAATTGGTGAGGGGTACATAGGAACTCTGTACTGTTTTCCCAATTTTTCTGTAAATCTAAGACTTCAAGAAATATCTATCAAAAATAAAAAAAATTAGCAAATTAAACTCACCAACATATAAAAATGATGATACATCACGACCAAGTGAGTTTCCTCCCAGGAATGCAAGTTTGTTTTAACATTCCAAAACCAATTCACCTGTTAATGGAATAAAGAGGAAATATCATACAATTATCTCAACAGATGCAGAGAAAGAGCATTTGACAGAATTTAACACTCATTTGTGAAAGAAGCATTCAGCAAATTAGCAGTAGATGGAAACTTCCTCCATTTGATCAATGAAATCTATGCAGATATAATACTGTAACTCATTTCATATTGGGTTAAGTATGAACGACAAAATGTTTTTCCTCCAAAATCAGCAATAAGACATGAATACTCACTTGTTATTTCTACTCAGCATAGCACTGATAGTTCCAGCTAGGGCAACAAGGAAAGAAGAAGAAATGCATGAAATTGAAAAGGAAGAAGACCGGTCAGAGTTTGTGTAGGGTTGAAATAGTACATTTTGGGCATGGACTGGCAGTCTGCCTTGGCCCAAGCAGAGAAACTCTACTGAGGGAGGGAAAAATTATAATCCCTTTTGGTGATTGCTGGGTCAGCTGCAATGATTTATAACCTAAAAGAGGTCCAAACACAAGACCATATTCTTCTACAGAAGTTTTCGGTGTTCTGGAGCTACAGCAAGCTGAGGCTCTGATCTATAATGACAGAGGAGAAACTCTTGCCTAGGTGGTTAGGAGACCAAATCACACTAGACCAGGGACCTACCTGCAAGAATCACAAACTAGTTTCCTTCCTGAAACATTTGTCAGATTTTGAACTTGTGAACTTGTGTGGGTAGACAAATGAAAGAGCCAAGCTCGAAACATTCCAAGGGCAGACGGAACTTTCAGATTCTCAATGAAAAACCTGGTAAGGCGGCCGGGTGCGGTGGCTTACGCCTGTAATCCCAGCACTTTGGGAGGCCGAGGCGGGCGGATCACGAGGTCAGGAGATCGAGACCACCCTGGCTAACACGGTGAAACCCCGTCTCTACTAAAAAAAATACAAAAAATTAGCCGGGCGAGGTGACGGGCGCCTGTAGTCCCAGCTACGCGGGTGGCTGAGGCAGGAGAATGGCGTGAATCCCGGGGCGCGAAGCCTGCGGTGAGCCGAGATTGTGCCACTGCACTCCAGCCTGGGTGACAGCGAGACTGCCTCAAAAAAAAAAAAAAAAAAAAAAACCTGGTAAGGCCATACCAGGAAGAATAGGCAGGTACCAGTGGCGGACTGAGTCTTACTAATACTGTAATGCAGCCACAAGATTATCAGCCCCTTACCCCATTTTCCTAACAGAATAAAAGACTAAACCCTAATTACTGAAAGATATTATCTATAGCCTCTATGGTCCTTCTATGAGCAGCATCTGGCAGTGACAATGACAGTGACAAAGTAGGAGATGAACAAGGAAGGGGGAAAATGTGAACAAAAAATAGCAGAGCTACTGCTGACCCAGCTACTGGAGTTAGCAGCAAGGACATAAAAACAGCCATGATCAGTATGTGAAAATAAATACAGGAAAAGATGCACAAGATGGATTAAAAAGTGGAGAATTAAAATAGTTAGAATATCTCTTAAAAATCCAACGGCCATTCTAGAATTGAAAATAAATCAGAATTTTAAGAATTTGTTGAATGTATTTAACAGGAGACTGAACACAGTGTATGACTGGATAGTGAACTGGAACTCAATAGAAATTATCCACACTGAAGCACACAGAAATAAAGCTGGGGAGGGAGGGGGAACAGAACAGAGCATAAAGGCATGTGAGGTACTAACAAAAGTTCTAACATACATATATGTGGAGTATCAGAAAGAAAGGAGAGAGGAATGAGGCATAACCAGTGTTTGAATAAATCAGGCCTGAGAATTTTCCAAATACCACATATTTAGTTTTATAATGCAAGGCAAAACCCAAGCAGGATAGATACAATGTAAAACCACATGCAGGCTCATAATAAACTGCTGAAAGACAAAGACAAAGAGAAACAGTAAAAAGCTGCTAGAAGAAAAAGGAACCATTACCTTAAAAGGAGTACCAGTAAGACTGACCACTGGTCTTCACTAGAGTCTATGGAAGCTAGAAAAAGAATATTGCCAACTTAGAATTCTATATCCACTAAAATGTCCTTTAAAATTAAAGGTGAAATATATTTTCATTAAAAAAAAACACATACAGAATCATCATCAGCACACCAGTATCACAATAAATCAAAAGAGAGTCTGTCCTTCACGGTGAAGGAAAATGAGCCCAGAGAGAACAGACCACAGGAAGGAGTGAATAGTACCCAAGACAGTAAGTATGTAGGTAAACATAAAACAATATTGATTACTTAAACCAGCAATAATGACAATGTATCTTCAGCTCATAATATATGTATGAGTACCAATATATGACAATAATAGCACAAAGGGCAAGAGCGGATAAAGTTGAGTTAAACTGTTGTAAGGTTCTTGCATTGTTCAAGAAGAAGTAACAGTGCAACCTTAAGGTAGACTGTAATAATTCAGGGATGCAGTTTAGATCCACTGAAAGAAAAAAAGAACATATAACCATGAAGCTAACAGAAGTGACAAAAATAGTTGATAAGTCAAGAAAGGCAGGAAAGGAGGAATTAAAAAACAAAGAATAGATGGTTCAAATAAAAATCAAATCACACGATGGTAGTATCAAACCCAACTATATCAGCAATTACATTAATTATAAATGGATAAATAGTATAATATGAAATAATTGTCAGATTGAACTAAAAAAACAAGATCCAAATATTAGTTGTTTATAAGAGATACACACAATATAGGAGAACACAAGTTGAAAGGAAAAGAATGAAAAGATATTGCTGGAAACCATTAACAAAAAGCTGGGGTGGTTATACTACTATCTGATAAAGTAGATTTAAAGGCAATAAGTATCATTAAATGCAAAAAGGAAGAAGTAACTTCCCCATATTAGTATGCTCCTCATTTCAAAGCTTCAAATATGCAAAGCAAAAGTAACAGAATTTTTAAAAAAGAAATGGGCAAATTTAAAATCAGAGTTACAGATTTAACACACTTCTCTCAGAAAATGCTAAAACAAGCAAGCAAAAAAACAGTGAAATACTGAATATTTAAACAACACAATTAAGCAATTTTATCTAGTTAATGTATATACAACATTATATTGAATAACTGCAGAATGAATATTATTTTAAAGTGCTTGTGGAACATTTACCACAATAGACTACACAATGGGTCATAAAGCAATTAACACAAATTTCAAAGAACTGAAATTATACAGAATATGCTCTCTAACTGGAGTGGAGTTAATTAGAAATCTATATAAAAAGGCAACTAGAAAATCTCTAAATGCTTGAAAATTGAGCAACACACTGCTAAATAGTCCATGGGCCAAAGGAAAGATTACAACAGCAAATATTTAGAGTGGGATAATGAAAATTGTGAGCTGCATCTAAAGGCTGTGGTTACAGAAACATTTATAGCCTTAAATGCAATTCTTAGAGAAAAAGATATACAGAAAATTAATGATTCTAAGCTTCCATTTCAGGAAGATAGATAAACAACAGCAAATTAAACCTCAAGAAAGTGGAAGGAAAGAAATAGTAAAGATGAAAGCAGAAATCAAATAGGAAAAAAATACACAGTGGAGAAAATGAGCAAAGATAAAAGTTAGGTCTTTAAACAGTAAATAAAATGTATAAACCCCTACTAAGAAGAGAGAGACAGACAGACAGACACACACACACACACACACACACAAACACAGAGAGAGAGAGAGCGAGAAACAGAATATCAGCTAAGAAAGCAGGTTATCAGTACAGGTTCTAGAGACATTTAAAAGATATTATGGTATTAACAACTTTTTGTCAATACATTTGGCAACTTAGATTAAATGAACAAATTCCTTGAAAACACTACTTACCATATAAATAAAGTAAAAAATACTGTAGTCTAATATTCATTTAAAAACTGAATCTGTAATTGAAAAATTTTCCTACAAAGAAGCTTCCAGGGCCAGATAGCTTCACTGGAGAATTTCCACAAATATTTAAGGCAGAAACAGTGCTAATCTTATTTAAACTATTTCAGAAAAAAAGAGAAATAAAGAACACCTCCAAACTTGCTTTACAAGACCAATATAAACCTGATTTTAAAAATCTGACATTTTATTATTATATTTTATAAGAAAGGAAAGAAAAAATTACAGGCCAACATCACTCATAATCATAAATGTGAAAATCCTAACTAAAATATTAGCAAATCAAACATAGTGACATATAAAAATTGTATATCATGACTACATGGTGTTTATTCTAAGAATGCAGTTACTTTAACATTATTTTAATGTAATTTGCCACATTAACAGAATAAAGGAGAAAAAGTATATAATCATCTTGATAGATATAGAAATATTATTTGACAAATTCAACACTTTTTCAAATTAAACTACCAGAAAACAGGAATAGAAAGGAACTTTTCTAATCTAATAAAGGATATCTGCAAAAACCCTTAGCTAACATCTTTTAACATAAACTAGTGAATGCTTTTCCTCTGAGGTTAGGAACAAGACAAGGCTACTATCACTACTTCTATTCATCATTGTACTCAAGATCCTAGCCAGTGCAATATGGCAAGAAAACAAATGGAAAAGTATGAGACTTAAAAGGAAAGAATAAAACTATTATTTGCTCACATACATGGTGATGTACGCAAAAAATTCAAAAGGGTCTATAAACAAACTATTAGAATTAATAAGCAAATTTGGAAAGGTTGTTTAAACAAGGTGACTTTTCAAAAATCAATTGTACTTTTATATACTAGTAAAACAAATTGGAAATAGAACCTTAAAAACCACCATTTACAACTGAATTTTTAAAATCAAATAAGAATACATATAACGAAAAATTACAAGATATCCACCCTATAAAACAGTGTTTAGAGAAATTAAATAAGACCTAAATACATGGATTTACATAAACACTCCACATTTACAGATTGGAAGAATCAATATTGTTTCTCTCCAAATAGCAATCTCTCTCCAAATTGATCTATAGATTTTGTGACATCTCAATCAAAATACTAGAAGTAAATTGAAAAGCTGATTCTAAAATATACACATAAAAATGCAGAAAAACCCAGAATAGCCAAAATGATGTTGAAAAAGAATAAAGTTGGAGGACTCATACCATCAGATATACTTATTGTAAATCTACAGTAGTTAAGAAGACTATGTGGGTTTGGTGCAAAGACAGATAAATAGAAGAATGAAGTAGGATAGAGTCCAACAATAGACCCACACTTACATGGTCAATTGATTTTTGACAGTGGTGCCACTGCAATCCAGTGGGTAGAGAATGACTTTTAAATAAATGGCCTAATGTCTTAGATCAATTGGATATTCATATGGGAAAAAAATGAACCTTGATCCCTACCTCACACCAAAATTAATTAGAAATGGATTCTAGATCTACATGTGAAAAACAAAACAACAAAGCTTCCAAAAGAAAATACAGAATCATATCATTATGATGTTGGGATAATCAAAAAGTTGTTAGAACACCAAAGCCATTACCCATAAAATAGGCCTCATTAAAATTAAGAACTTCTGTTCATTAAAAGACATCAGGAGCATGAAAAGGCAAAATATATACTGGGATAAGATATTGACAATACATATATCTAAGAAATCAATAAAACAAGAAACAATTAAACTTCGGGCATAAAACTTAAGCACTTCACAAGACAGGATATTCAAATGGCCAATCAACACATGAGAAGGTATTCAACATTATCACTCATCAGGAAAAAGCCAATTGAAACCACAGTGAACATCACTACAAACTTTCTAGAATGAGTAAAAAGAAAAAGATTGTGAATATTGTGTTGGCAAGAACATGGCACACCTGGAACTCACTCATGTATTGCTTTTGATAGTGTAAATTGATACAATTACTTGGGAGAACTGTTTGGAAATTTTGTATTAAGTGTACACCAAATTTTGATATTTACAGCTAAAAGCATTCTAACTGTTGCAAATAGGGTCATATTGCTTATATTATTTTGAGCATGTGCTTTCATTTTACAATATACCATGAACATTTAGGACTTTTAATGGCTGCACTGTATTCAACGTGTTATGAGACATTTAGGTGTTGCCAGTTTGAATGCAAAATTTAAGCAATTTGAATTGTAGGTAACTACCCAAGATACATTAGAGTACACATGTCTATCAAAAAAGCATGTATGAAACTTTACAGCAGCTTTGTTTAAAATAGCCAAGAGTTAGACACAACTCAAATGCCCATCAACAGTAAAATGGATCAAAATGGATCACTGATATAGTCATATAATAGGGATACCACACAGCAAAAAATGGAACAAACCCGCTATTCTAACAACATGAATGAATCACACAGATACAAGGATGAGCACAAGGAGTAGGTATAAGAGTCAACATACATGTAATTTCATTTACGTGAAGTTCAAGAATTGGCAAAACTCACTTGCGGTGATAGAGTATGAGTAATGGTTACTTCTGTGGGTACTGGCTGTGTGGAGGAACAAAAGATTCCCCCAGGACTCAAAATGCTCTGTTTCTTGATTTGGGTGTTGGTTATCTGAGGGTTTTCAGGTTGTGAGAATTAAGCATGATTTGTGTAATTTTCTGTATATACATTATACTTCAATGCAAAGTTAAAAATAGAATGCTAACAAGGAAAGTTGGAAACAATGGCAGATTACAAATCAATGCAAAGTTTTGGAGGGAAATTTAAGGAAAAGCCTTGATAATATATACAACCATTACCCAATATTTTGTTTCTAGAAAATTACCCCTAGAACCAAACAAATATGCAAAGATTTGTGCAGGGTGTTGTCACACCATTATGTATAATGGCAAAAACTGGCAACACCTAAATATCTCACAACATGTTGAATACAGTGCAGCCATTCAAAATCCTATTACAGGAAAAAGTTATTGACTTTTGAAAATGTTCATGGTGTATTATGAAATGAAAGAGCATGTTCAAAATAATACAAGCAATATGATCCTATTTGCAACCATTAGAATGCTTTTAGCTGCAAATAATGAAATACCTTTCCAAAATAACGGCAGATTATTATCTCAAATAACAGGAGTCCAAAGATAGGGCAATTTCAGGGTTGGCTAATGAAGTTGCTCAAAAATGTTATCCAGGATCTAGATTTTTTCTTTGGTGTTGGTTTTTGTTTTCAGCCTAGTTCTTCCTTGCTTGCTGGATGGCTGCAGCAGTTCCCTGAATCTCCACCTTGTAGAGCCAAGTTGAGCAACAGAAAGAGGACCATCATCTTCTGTGGACCTCTAAGAGCAAGGAAAACATTTCCCCAAAGTCATTCTCGTGCATCTCACTGGCCAGAACTGTATCACATGTCCAATGTCTAAACTATTCACAGAAAAGGGAAATGGGATCGCTGTCATTATCTTAAACCAATCATGATTGGATTCCCTGGAGCTGCGCTGTGCAGGGGGTCACTTTCCGTGAGCCCATGGCAACAAGGAGCTTGAACACTTCTACAAAACCAGAGCTTTGCCAGCCAAGAAGAAGTGAGCAGAAGTGAAGACAGATTGGCACTGAATAGGCAACCCACAGTGTTCATCCCATCAAATACACACCAAAAAGGCATAAACCAAGCTCTGAACTTGCTCATAAGCCTGACCTCTGGGTAGTAAAACTGTGGTTGATTTATTTTAGTGTTTTGCTCATGGTTTTCATCACTGGACATGTATTATGTTATAATAAAAAAGTCTTAAATGTTATTTTTAAAACAATAATTTAAAAATAAAAGGGAGCTTGCGGATCATTAAGCACATCCCTAGCACTTTGCAAATTGAAAAGACATGTTCCTGAAAGGTAGAGTAATGCTTATGAAGCCACAGGCATTTCCTTTCTACTTCTATTTCCGTTCTATTCCTCCATCCTTTCACAATCTGCCTCTGAGCTACTCAAAGTCTGACTTCAAAGTGATGCGGATGGAAGGGACCTCTAAGGACATCTAAGGACATCGAAGTCAACCTCTTACAGGAAACCCAGAATGAGAGCAGCTTACTCAAGGTCACCCAGCTACCTAGGGAGAAGCACCCAAAGACAGTAATTGGCGCTTTAGAAATCCTCTGATGAGTATACTTCTCCAATTCCTAAAGCCAGCCCAGGGGCAGCAAAGATTGAGCAAAACCCAGGAAAATACTGATGGCTCAGCCATCTTGCTGTGGAGAGAGGAGCAACACCCTGCTTAAGAACGTGCCACACTTACCCCATCCCCATCCCCATCCCCATTCCCATCCCCAAATTAAAGTAAAAGTCCTCTTTCTAGTGTTACCTCTCTGCTGTTAACCTTGCCTTCTCTGCCAGCTCCATTCCCATAGGCTGGAAACACGTCCAATTTTCTCCCAACCTTTAAACAATAAAAATATTTAACTCTGCCTTCTCTTTCTACCACTTTTCATCCAAATAGCTCAAAAAGATAGTCTGTCCTTTCTTTTTCTAATTCCTTACCTCTCATTTTCTCCTCAACTCATTCCAATCTGCTATACCACTTCCATGGGGTAATACCACTAAAATTGTTCTTGTTAAGGACATAAGTGACCTCCTATCATGAAATCGGAGGAAATCCTTAAGTTCTTATCTTACTGGACCTCCCTGTTGCATTTAACCCTATTTTCCACTTTCTCTTTCTGAATGCTCTGCTCTCTTGGTTCCCAAGACATCTTGCTTTCCCCAATTCTCATAAGTTTCTGGCCATAACTTTTTCTTCATAAGTGGGAAGATGGATAAAGACATATTTCTGATGATATTGTTTTAACACCTTGATCCGGCCATGCCTGAAGCCTGACCCAGATTTTTTTAGTTATAGGAGCCAACATGTTATTCTTTTTGTTCAAACCAGTGTTCGCTGAGTTTCAGGCACTGGCCAGTGGAGCTCAGCACAGCAGTGGAATCCTCTCCCTTGGTAACTCCTTCCCTTCTTCTACTGGCATGTGCAGCACTAATGATAATACTAACTAGACACAGATCCCCAATGGGCACACAGTGGAGGCTAGACAAACAGTTAGTTAGGAGTAACTCAAGAATGGCAAATTTGGATCCTCCAAACAGAGCAGCTTGCCTCAGCATACACCCCAGCTCATGGGTCTCATTTGATGCAGAGAGCAGGCTGAACCAAATGGATTTTGCCAGCTAAGCATTGCCATAACCATCAGCACTGTTTGAGATGGGCCCCCAAATGCCAATCTGCTTCCTGGCACAGGAACCCTGAAGGGCAATCTCTCTGTGAGTCTTTGCCCTCTGCAGCTGGGTGAAGCTCACCTAAGACTACCCTACATCTCTATACACCCCCAGAGGGCAAGGCACACATGGGAAATAAATGACTCACCTACACAATTGCTGGGAAAGCTCACATCAGCTACCAGTGGTGATTAGGCGAGTCCTTTGTTTAAAAATGGGAAGAGACAGTGAAAATTTTGGGGACATGCAAGGAGAGTCAGTGGCCTGAACTGAAAAATCGGAACAAATAGCTCATGCTGAAATAGGGTTAATGCAGGAGAAATAGAAGAAAACTTTAGTCTTACGATCATGTTCCTTGAGACTCATAAGCATACTGCCCTGACAAAATAATCTCAGACAGTTACAAAAAAAAGTTATAGGGACTAGCATAAACTTGAGTTCAAAACTAACAAAGCCCACTCACACAAAAATTTATAATAGCAGACAGGTGTGGAGGCACAAGCCTGTAATTCCAGCACTTTGGGAGGCTGAGGTGGGCAGATCACTTGACTCAGGAGATTGAAACCAGCCTGGGCAACACAGCAAAACCCTGTCTCTACAAAAAAATACAAAAATTAGCTGGATGTCGTGGCACATGCCTGTAGTCCCAGCTACTTGGGAGGCTGAGGTGGGAGAATCGCTTGAGCCTGGGAGGTCGAGGCTGCAGTGAGCTGAGATTGCACCACTGCACTCCAGCCTGAGCGACAGAGTAAGACCCTGTCTCACAAAAAAAAAAAAAAAAAAAAAAAAAGAATACTATTTCAACATTATAATTTGCCACACATTTTTTTACTTTTTAAAAAATGTGTAATAGCAATTTGATGCAGCAGCATATTGAGGAAGAACTTGACATATTTTATCCTAGGAATTCAAAGATGACTTAATAATTATAAAATCCTATAATGTTTTCCATGTTTGCAAATTATTGCGGAGCAATAATCATTACATCTAGAGGTTAATATGGAAAAATAGGTGCTGGTACTGATAGATACAAAAAAAGGCATTGGTAAAAATTCCATTTTAGCCAGGCACAGTGGCACACAGTTGTAGTCCCAGCTACTAGGGAGGCTGAGGCAGGAGGGTAGTTTGAGCCCAGCCTGGGCAACATAGTGAGACCCCATCTCTAAAAAGAAGAATCCAGTTTTAATTATACTCTCTCGCTCTCTCTCTCCCCTACTAAAGTAGGAATAAAAGGACATTTCTAGAATGTAATGAGATTATCAGAAGGCTGCAGGAAACATCATGAAAACAGGAGAAAACCTGCCGTAGCAAACAAGAATGCTTGCTGTCTCCATTCCTAATCATCATTGTTTTGGAGCTTCTAGCTAATGCAATAATATAAGAAAATTAACTAAGATTCATAAATATTTTTTAAAAGGAAGGCACAAAGTAATTATTTGCATGAGATACTCTCTTGTCTATCAAAAAAGTCCCAGAGAATCAGCTCAGAACTAATGAAAACAATATGTGAATTTAGTAAGATAGCTGGTCAGAATATACATTTATAAAAATCAATAGCTTTCCAAATCCTAGCTTTCCAACAGCAAGGACAATCTAGAAAATAAATGTAGTTGAAAAAGATCCTACTCACAATAGCAGCAAAAACTATCACATACCTAGAAATAAACCTAAACAGAAATATGTTAGGTTTATAAGAAGCAAACTATAAAACTTCACTGGAGATCATAAAAAAAGACTTAAATACGATGGAAAAATGCACCAGGTCCCTGAAGGAAAACTCAATATTATGAGAATATCAATTCTCCTCAAATTAACCTATAAATTTAATGGCATTCCCATCAAAATCCCAGTGGCTTCCTCTCCAAAACCCATAACCTGAGTCTAACGATGAGAAAAATATCAGACAAACTACAATAGAGGATTCTTCCACAAAAGGCCTGCCCAGGACGCCTCGAAAATGAGCTATCAAAAACAAGGGAAGTATGAGAAACTGTCCCAGCCAAGAGGGGCCTAAGAAAACAGGATGAGTAAATATAATGTGGATCAGATCCTGGAACGGAAAAAAGTACTTTAAGTAAAAAGCTAAGGAAATCAGACAATCTATGAACTTAATGTAGGATTTTGGTTCATTACTTATAGCCAATATATTGTACTTACTAATGGAAGGTGTTAGTAATAGGGGGAACTGGGTACAGGGTATATGAGAACTCTTTGTAATAGCTTTGCCATTTTTCTGTAAACCTAAAATTGTTTCAAAACATAATATCTAGTTTTTAAAAGTTCCAATGGATTTTGAAGGGGAAGAAGAGAAAATGTTTCCATTTTTATTTTAAATGTTACCTGAAATGATAACAGAGTGACAACAGGACAGAATTCCCATTTTAAAATTAATGTGTGCCTAGTAAGCCAAGGTGAAGTGAAAAGGTGTCCACCTCCTTCTCCTCTTGAAAAACCATCCTGGAACAAGCAGAACAAAAAACACAACACAAAATCCACCTTGCATAAAACGAGGAGGCATCTAAAGTATTACCAGATTGCAACACAGGCAGGTGGAAGACAGCTGGAGGAAGGGCCGCCTTAGCAGAGAAGATGGAATCAAATCTGAGTACCCAAAGCGGGGCGCTGGAACGCAGAAAGCCAATTTGCCCACCAGGAATCACAGGAAAGGCTTAGGAACGGCAAGAACCAGGTCCCTTAGAAGGCCGAGGGGAGGGCTGCTGCTGAAAATAGAAGGATCATTTTTCAAGCCTTATTCAAGAAGCACTGAGACCCCCAGATTGCCCATCCCAACCCCACCCAAGGCAGTTCCCTTGCTGTGCCTGTGGACCACCATAGTCCTTTCCTAGAGCGATGGTCATAGAGAGACTTCTAATCTGTTTTCACCAGGCACTGAGGAGGGTGGGAAAGTGCTGAATCAAAAACAGATGGGGGCCGGGCACAGCGGCTCCTGCCTGTAATCCCAGCACTTTGGGAGGCCAAGGCGGGTGGATCACTTGAGGTCAGGAGTTCAAGACCAGCCTGGGCAACATGGTGACACCCCCATCTCTACTAAAAATACAAAAAAAGAAAAAAAAATTAGCTGGGTGTGGTGGCAGACACCTGTAATTCCAGCTACTCGGGATGCTGAGGCTGGAGAATTGCTTGAACCTGGGAGGCAGAGGTTGCAGTGAGCTGAGATCGCACCACTGCACTTCAGCCTGGGTGAGGGAGTGAGACTCTGTCTCAAAAACAAACAAACAAACAAACAAACACAGATGGGGCCGAGGCAGGCAGATCACTTGAGGTCAGGAATTTGAGACCAGCCTGGCCAACATGGTGAAACCCCATCTCTACTAAAAATATAAAAATTAGCCAGGTGTGGTGGCACACGCCTGTAACCCCAGCTACTCGGGAGGCTGAGGCAGGAGAATTAATCTGGGAGGCGGAGGTTGCGGTGAGCTGAGATCGCAGCACTGCACTCCAGCCTGAGTGACAGAGACTCCGTCTCAAAAAAAAAAAAAAAAAAGAAAAAGATAAAAAGAAAACAAAACACAGATGGGATGCTGGGTGTGGTGGCTCATGCCTGTAATCTCAACACTTTGGGAGGCCAAGGCAGGAGAATTGCTTGAGCCCAAGAGTTCCAGACCAACCTGGGCAACATGGCGAGACCTCGTCTCTACAAAAAAATAAAATTAGCTGGGCATGGTGGCGTGCATCTGTAGCCCTGGCTACCCAGGAGGCTGAGGTGGGAGTACTGCTTGAACCCAGCAAGGTTACAGTGAGCTGAGATGGTGCAACTGAACTCCAATCCAGCCTGGGTGACAGAGTAAGACCTGTAAAGAAAGAGAGAAAGCAAGCAAGCAAACAGATGGGTAAGGAGCAGTTTGAGCCCTCCAGTTCCTTCCCCACTCAGGTCCAAAATTAGAGATCCCTTCTGACCCAGCATTACCTTGAAGTCAGAGCAGGACTAGACTTATGACTCAACCCTTGTGTCCTCCCTCTGCGCACACACACACACACACACACACACACACACGTGAGAAAGTGGAGGGTCATTCTTTGTAAAAGCAGGCAAGACCTACACCACACAGGGAAAACACAGCTTCACCCTCCAGTAAAGCATTCAGTCTGTGAATCCCATCCGCCTGGGTGTACCAAGCTTGTTGAGTAACTTGCTCTCAAGAATGAAAACGCAGCCAAGGATCACCAGATATTTGAAGAAAGCCACTGCCTGAAAGGGAGCCCAATGAACAGGGGGGAAAAACTTGAAGAAGCAGGTAATACAGAGAACAGAAGGAAAAAAAGAGATTCTTAGAGAAGAGAAAACATTGCATTCATTCAAAATAACGGAAGGAGGTTGGGTGTGGTGCTCCCGCCTATAATCCTAGGACCTTGGGCAGCCGAGGAGGGAGGATCATTTACACTCAGGAGTGCAAGACCAGCTGGGGAACATAGTGAGACCCCATCTCTACAAAAAACTTTTAGAAATTAGACAGGCATGGCAGCATGTGCCTGTAGTCCCAGCTACTTAGGAGACTGAGGTGGAAGGATCGCTTGAGCCTAAGAAGTTGAGGCTGCAGGGAGCCATGACCATGCCACTGAACTCCGGCCTGGGTGACAGAGCGAGACTCTGTCTCAAAAATAGATAAATTTAGTGCATGATACAGATGGCACTACAAAAGAATGAGGAATAGATGGATTATTCTATAATTGGTGTTGGGGCAACTTTCCACTAAGGAAAACATAAAGTCACATCCCTATGCTATACTCTACACCAAAGTAAATTCCAGCTGTGTCAGATATTTAAACAAACAAACAAAAAGGCAATCAGAAGAAAATCTAAGATTTTTTTTTTTTAACAATTTACTGAAGAAGGCCTTTCTAACTATGTTCACAAAACTATAAGGGAAAAACAGAAAACATCTAAATTTCCATACAGCAAAAGACATCATAAATAAAGTTACAAAAATTGCTTGCATTGAGAAAACTGCATTACATATTTCAAACAAACCGTTTTGCTATCCTTAATATGTAAACTACATTTCTAAATCAATAAGAAAAACAAGGGCCCCAATTTTAAAAGGACAAAGGACATAAGCAATTTGCAAAAGCATGAAAGATGAGTAAACATATTAAAACAAGCTCATCTTGCTAGTGGTGTCATATAATTTAAAACAACAATGAGATACATCAGTTGCATTGCAAACCACTGAAGATTAAGCAGATTGATGTCTTATGGTGTCCAGCATAAGGGTGTCGGGGAAACAAGCAGGCTCATACAAAATCAATGAGAACTGACACGGGCACAATCACTTTGCAGGACAACTAGGCAAAATGTTTTAGGACAACTGGGCAAAATGTTTTATGCAGTGGCTCACGCCTGTAATTCCAGCACTTTGGGAGGCCGAGGCAGATGGATCATGAGGTCAGGAGTTCGAGACCAGCCTGGCCAACATGGTGAAACCCTGTCTCTACTAAAAATACAAAAATTAGCTGGGCATGGTGGCAGGCTCCTCTAATCCCAGCTACTTGGGAGGCTGAGGCAGGAGAATCGTTTGAACCCAGGAGGCGGAGGTTGCAGTGAGCAGAGATTGCACCACTGCACTCCAGCCTGGATGACAGGGCGAGACTCCATCTCAAAAAAAAAAAAAGTTTTTAGGATGTAAAGCAGGGCATACCCTTTGACCCTGAAATTTCATTTTGGGAACTTATCTTAAGGGAATAACCAGAGAAGCAAACAAAAGATACAACTAAGGATGTGTACTGCCGTATTTTTATGATAAAAAATGTGATCTAACCTAAATATCCATTCATTTATGTGCCTATATGCTGGTCTTCCTTGGGATACTCTGAGCTTCACATAGGAAGGTACTGTAGGTGTCTCACTCATCTTAGTGGCTCTCTTGTCTGATGTGTCAATCAGTGTTTTAGAAATGGAGGGATGAGTTCAGGGAAAGAGAGAGAGAGAATGTTGAAGGTTATCTGGAATCATTAAGCCCAGTGATTCCTACATTTCTTAATTTCATAACTGGAGGAACTACTGTAGGTTTGTCAACCTTTTATTTTGCCAAGTAGGGTCCCTCAGAAAAACAATAACACCATTTTCATCTTCTACACATGCTATTATTACCCTTGCATAAAAGAAAAAGGACATTTGAACACCAAAAATAGTAGGAAATATATAATCTCAAAATGAAGATCATTCTTTAAATTGAATAGCTTTAGCTTTATGAAAATAATGCTACATTGCTTTATGGTTTTCATCTTCTCAAGGACGAGGGGAATGTTCTCTGACAAGGGTGGCTATATGGATTGACATGTGGAAACTGGTCCCTCACTTTACAAATTGAGAGAAAACCACTGAGGCTCTGAGCAGATACAGGATCTGACCGTAGTCCCCCAGGAGTCAAATAACAGGGGTGGGACTAGAACCCACATCTCTTGGCTCCTGGCCCAGAGCCCTATTCTTTCATGACAGTGGTCCCCACCAGCAATGTGGCTGCACTATTTCTGGAATCAAGAATATTCCCCTATGGTGGGACTTTGGAGATCATTAAACATAACATCTACCTGGGCATAAATTATCTTCAGAAGAGCCCCCAACCTTGGCTTACACACCTCCAGTAACACGAAGCTCACCACTTGCAGTGGCAGCCCCTTTATTTGTTGGGTGGCTTTTCCTGGAGCTTATCTGTCTCATTGTGGCTCCACCCAGCAGTCCTAAAGCTGCTCCCCAATCTGCATGAAGGTCTCTCAGGTTTAGGAGTGTGTGGCATTCAGGAGTCATCCTGGAGTCTCCTGGGACAAAAAAAAACAGCCTCTCTAATGCCCCAGTCCCCATCCCTTTCTCTAGCATCCCTCTATAAGACTGAGAACGTACTTCATCTCTTGCATGATGATTGAATCCAACATTCCCAGCCCTATTTACAGACAAGGAGACTGAGAGAGTGCTGTAGAAACCATCAATTCCAATACCGAACACCATTGAGGTCTTCCAAAATGGAGAGAGTTGCCCAGAGTCTCAAGTTTGGAAACAGTACTCCACAACTTGTATTCCAATCAGTGATTTCAACCTCTTTGATTTTACCAGTCTGCCAAGGTCCTGTCTAACAAGGCAAGCTCTACCGCTGGCTCTCAGCTGATATCTGGGGGTTTCCTTTGCCTATTCTCCTGGCTAGACACGCTGTTAAGAAATTTTGGTGAATAACTGCATGATCATCTACAAGCTCCATAAAGTCTTGGTTTTAATGTTGCAAGCAACAGAAATTGCTCTGGCTGATTTTGGTCACCAGCCTCCAAGGTGACCACCAAGGATCCCTCCTCCTGGTGGCTGCACCCTCGTGTAGTCCTCTCCCACACTGTACCAGGGTCGGTCTGTGTGACCACAGAATATGGCAGCAGTGATGGCATGTGACTTCTGAAATTAGTTTATAAAGGGCTGTGGCTTTCCTGGCCTGTCAGAAACTGTGTGATAATAAATGCGTACTGTCTTCAGCTGCTAAGTTTCGGGCTATTGGTTATGCAGCAATAGACAACTTGTAAATTGAAAAGGAACACAGTGAAAGGATTTCAGGTAGCTCATGATCCTCTGGAAGGCTGGAGAAACAGGTGTGGGGTGCACACAGCCAGAGCCACAGCCAAGATCATACTAGAGACCTGATGTGGTAGACATTGCTCCCCAACCTGACCAACGGATGCCAGAGCCTGCACCGCCAGCCCTAGCCCCCAGCTCTGTTGGACCCAGCCACTGACATTACCGCCCCTGAGAACTGACTGCACTGCACCCCACCCATGCCTGAAAGGACTATCCATGGTCCATGCTTCTATTATCTCTAGCTCCCAATTCAAAGTCAGTAAGATGCATCTGATTGACAGCCTGGGTCATGGACCAGTGCCTTACCTGCAGGGAGGCCGGGGAAGGGAGTTTTTGTTGTTTCAGCTTCTCCAGTGGGCAGGGAAAGGGCACACTCTACTTCTCCCCAAGACTCAGAAGGTGGGATGTTCTCCAGCCACTGGAAGGGGAATCAGATGCTGGGAAGCCAGAAAAAAAGACACATGTTTGCTTCAATCTCATCTAGAATTCAAAGATAATTCAATGAGATGGTTTATGAGCATGCCTACAAACTCACTGGGACTCCAGATGGCAACCAAGGTGATCTCAGGAAAACAAATCAAGTTCTGGGTCTCCCCAGCTTAAAATTACCAGTGGCTTCCACTGCACTTCAAAGATATCCAAACTGGAAAACCCTGGCAGAGATCCCACCCACTTCTCCCCACATCTGCTTCTTGTCCTTCTTGCCACACTGCACCCTGGGCACACTAGCCTTCTGCCACTTCATAGAACAAGACAATTCCATCCTGCTCAGGGCCTTTGCACTGGCTGTGTCCCCTGCCCAGGAATTCTGCTACTCAACCCTTGGTGGGGCTGGCTCCTTTGTATCTAGCAAGACCCCCACTGAAATGCCACCTCCTCAGAGATGCCTTCCCTGTCCTCATGATCTAGGGCTGCCCCCTCACTCCCACGCCACTATTCCCATACCTCCCCACCTTTCCATGCCTCAACAAGAGGGACTAATGGGGGAGATTTTCTGGAGCACAGGTAGGGGATAGTGGTTTGGGCCTCCCAGGGAGCTGGTAGGAGCAAGGCAAGCTGCTTGTCAGTAGAGCAAAAAATGGCAACGATGATCTGACCCAAGGCATTTTGATCTTAGCCACTGTCAGCAGCTGGATGAGCAATTCCTTGGGCTTAAGCCAGTCCCTCCTTCCTTCCAAGAGAGGGATCCCTCAGCTGTTGGGCGAATGGACAAGACCAGAACAGAACTGTGCCTGGCTTAACATGAGGCCTGTGGAATCCAGGTCCCTTCAGCAGCTCTTCCAAATGTGGATTTATTTAAAGCATTTATCTCTTACCATTAAAAAGGTGAACATCTTTAATAAAAGGCAGAGAAAACAAGGCTGAGCCAGTAGGATTAGAAGTAGTAAAGCAGTAATAAGGATGCAACTGCCAAAGCTGTTAGAAGTGAAGGTGGAATTTGGCTCTGAGCTTCCTGGCAACCCGTGCAAGAAGGGAAGGCTGATCAGTTACGGAGCTCTTCTTATTAGCAAGGAAGATGCTTGCCAGTTCCTTGGCGAAGATGCAGTGTGTTTCAGTCTTAGTTTTTTCCAGGCACTAAATCCTTATTGAAATTTTGCCCTTGTGCTTTTAGGAAAGGTCATATGTGCAATAAACAATGTCCTTGTTTTACAACAAATGTGGAAGTGAATCCCCAGTGACTCTTCCTTCTAGAATCCAGGGGGCATTTACCTTGGAGCTAACAGGAAGTATTTTGCTTGGTGTCATTATTATTAGTAGGGGGTGGAGGGAAGGCCTCAGGTGGACTTTTCCTTCTAAAGAGGTGAACTCTATTCATTTAGAGCATCTCAGTAGCCTTCACAGGGACCTGGGGGTGACTGGGATTGTTAGTACATTTTTTGCAAGAAGAGGTCATAGTGTACCTGGCCTTGAATCACAAAGTTCTGGTCAGCTCCTTTTTGTGAGATACGCTCAAGGCAGAAATTAAAGAAATATTTCACCACCCATTAGGCTGAAAAGCTGCATTATGGAAAAGGACAATGAGCCAGAAATGACCAAGAGCAGATGACACTGAGCAATGGAGTCAGACAGACCTAGGTTTGAATCTCACTCTGCCTCAAACTAGCTGTGTGACCTTGGGCAAGTCTCTTAACCTCTCTGAACATGGTTTCTCTGTCTGCAAAAAATAGTGATGATAACATCCGTCTTGGATTATCGAGATTATTTATAGATGGTAATACCCCAGAAGGTGTGTACCATATGTCCTATTCGGTTCAATCCTCTTCTCCTTCCCCTTCCCTTAAGTTCTCAGGAAATGCCAGTGGAGCTCTCATCTCATCCCTACTTCTGAGTTTCAGGCCCAACTCAGCCCACAGAGGGAAACTGAGGCGCTGCCTCACAAGACGTGCTTTGGCTAGACTGCTTGTCCGTGGTGATCACAGTCAGGGTTTGGGACTTTTTGCCCACATTGACCCAGAGCACATGTGTCAACCCTCCAACTGCCTGGGGCTTCCCTTCTGAGATGTTTCCAACAATTCCCCCAGCCTTGTTTCAGATTCCTTCCTGTGCCTTGGCCTTGACTGTGTAGCTACAAGGGCAGCTTCTTGAGGGCAAAATATACAACCCCTGGTCCCAACTCCTCATGCCATGCAGGAAAACACTGGCCCCCAGACAGGACAAGTCAAATGCTTCAGGCGACAGCCTGGGACTCAGACCTGGGTCTCTGGATCACACCTTATCTCTCTGCTCCCCACAGCCCCTGGACAAGTCCCAGTGTGACGCCTGAAGCGCTGACTCCCCAGCCTGCAACGCCTGAGGACCCAGTCACACCCTACAGATGCAGCTGAGGACCTATGGCTTCCTGGCAAAGGAAGCCAGGCTAGAAATGGATGGGGAGATTTAAATAGAAAACCAATGCCACAAGAAATTCCCACCTTACCTCACTTTCAACTTGCCAGCTCATTCTCTTAAAGATCTTTTTGCTCTCTGGAGGCTGGGATCACACCCCTCCTTTATCTACTTTTCTTTTTGCCCTCATCTCCGATATCTCTGCCTCACCCTCTACCCCAGTCACTGTAGGACACATGTCCAACACCCTGCGTACGTTGACGCCTCGAGGTCTTTGCTTCTGCTCTTTGCCTTCCTGGCAATGCCATCCTACCACTGGTGGAAATTCCAGGCCTGCCTCTGACATCACTTCCTTGGTGAATCTTTCTCCTCAAAAGGAACAACAAGTGGCTCCTTCCTCAGTGCTCTTTTCCCAGCCAGGCACTTGGCATCCAAAACCATGCTCAGTGCAACTGGAGGTGCATTCAGTTCTGAATTAATTGAAGTTATCTGCGAGTGCCTTCATCTCTTGGGCAGACCAAGACCTCCCTGAAGGATCCTGTCATTCTAATCGTGGAACCCCTCCCCCCACCCCCCGTCCTCCAGTACCCGATACTCTGCCTGGCACCAAGCAGAGAGATACTCAGGAAACTTACAGTTGCATCGAACCTCATATAATGATAGGGTTGTTACTGTCTCTTGAGCATCTACTGTGAGCAGCTGGGTGCTGGGCCCTTTAAATACACTCTGATGGCTCCTTACACAGAGCCAGGAACGTGGGTATTACTGTGCACCACTTTGCAGATGTGGGAAATAAAGGCTCAGAGAGGTGAAGCCACTTGCTCCAGATCACACAGCCAGTAACAGGCATGAGATTCCAAGAAGCTGTGTTTGTGACGCCAGAGTCAAGGGAAATAAATGATGTGGTACCCACAGTGCTCCCTCCCTCATCACCCCACCGCCTCCAGCTCCACACCTAGATTCCAAAAGCCATGAACACCCATCTGACCATGAACGCCTATCTGCGGATCGCCAGCAGCAAGGTTGACAGGGAACTCCTTCCGCCTTGGGAAGAGGCTTCCCTGGGATAGTACCCTCTGGGGGCCGCCTGGGCAACTCTGGCAGGGCTTCGTGGATGTTTGGGGGAAGCATTGGACAGCGCCTCGCCCAGGCGACTTCCTGGGAATCACCAACTGGGGTTTACTGCCCCAATTTTGGAGCCTGACACAGCGCATCCTCCCTTGGTAGGAGAGACGTCGCCATTGGGCCACAGGACTTGTAGAGGACGCCACGAAAAAGGGGTTGATTGGGGAATGGTTGTCTTGGTTACGCCACCCTGCAGTGTCCCTTGCCCTCCTCCAAGGCTTCCAGCCCCATCACAACCTGTCAGTTTTCCAGGCCCTCAGGAAAGCATGTCAAGCACTCAAGCACTCTGTGACAATTCCAACTCCGGCTCCGTCTTTCCCTCTTCATCCCCTCTCTGTGATGTCGAATCCCATTTCACAGATGGAGGAACTGAGGAATCGAGCAAGTGAATGCCGCTTAAACATCTTTTCCAAGCCAGCCAGGGACGAGCCCCTCCAGTTCTCAGAATCTCTCTCCCTCTGTAACATATTTTGACTTCAAGAACATGTGCGATTCGTGACTTCAAAACCGCAACCCCACATAAAGAGTTAATATTTTTAAGGAACCCCAAGCCCCTCACCCTCAGCCTTCGCGGGACGCCTGCGTTTCGCAACTTCAGTTTGTATCTCCAAACTGCTGAGCATTCAAAGGGTTAAATGGGACTGGGAGGGGGCCAGCCGCGGAGCCCTGAAAGGGTTAAAAATCCAAACACGTCGACTCCCCCCGACTATTTGGTTCCACATGGACAGCCACGGGGCCGGGAGAGCCTGGGAGCCCCCCTCGCAATGACTTTTTTAAAATTTGAGAACTTTTACTTCCGACCCCAAAAAAGTATCCCAGTTCGAAAGTTCTCTCTTAACCTTTTCTTTTTTTCATCTATTTTTTTCTCGATTTCTCCACGGGCTGGATTATAAAACGCTCCCTCTCCCTTTGGGTTTGGGGAGCCGGGTTCCCCCCTCCGGGCAGGGCGCGGGCCGAAGGGGCCCCGGGAGTTTTCTCCGGGGCCGGGTCGGGACGCGGCTGGTGAGTCCCGGCTCCGGCCCCTGAATTGGGGGGTCCGCGTCTGCCCCAAACGCCGCTTTCTTCCGTTTTCCATGTCATTTCCTGTACTAATAAGATGGTGGTCAAAGCAGGGGAGGAGAGCAGCAGCGAGTCGCCGCCGCCGCCGCGCCGAGGCTGGCGCTGAAACTTTGCCTCGCCGGGGACCAGCGCGCCCGCAGCGCGGCCGCTCCCGCCGCGGGGGCCGCCAGCCGGGGCCGCGCCGCCTCCGCCGAGCCGCCCGCCGGGCCGCCCTCGCCGCCCGGGCCCCGCGGCTGCCGCAGCATTCCCGGGAAGGTGAGTCAGCCCCGGTAGCCAATGTGGCCATTGAAAATGGCTTCGGAGAGCGCTCGGCAGTTTGCCAGCGAGCGCGGGGGCCGCCGGTGCGGGGGCCGGGAGCGGCGGCTGGGGGCGCGGGCGGCCAGGGGGCTCGGTGCGGGCGCGGGGCGGGGGTCCGGGCGGCGCGGGCGCGGGCGCGGGGTGGGGGGCGGCCCGCCGGGGCCGCGAGGTGGGTGAACCCTCGGCAGGTAGCTGCCGCCGCCGCGGGAGCCGGGGGCCGCCCTCCGCCTCCTTCCTCCCAGCTCGCTCGCTCCTCGCCTTGTTACAATGTAGCCTTTTCTCTCCGCGAGCGGCGCGCCCGCTGACGGACGTGGCCGCCGACCAATGGGAGTGGCGGCCCGGGCCGAGCGTTCGGAATGAGAACGCGGTGACACGGGCGGGGCGGGGCGCGGACGTCCGAGGGCTCGCCGGGGCCGCCGGCCTAGTTCTCGCGGACGCCCTCGGCCCCGCGCCGGGGGCTGCTGCGGGGGGCTCGGGGGTGAAGGTGGGAGGCGTCCTTTGGGATGAGACGAAGCCTTCTCCATCGCGGTTCGCGATTGCCCGCGAAGCGTGGCCAAGCCGGAGGGCGTTTCTGGAATGCGTTTTAAGTGTTAGTTGCCGTGTAGACTCTTCGGGAAGCCTCTCCGGAGCGTAGCCTCCACCCCCTACTCGCAGTCCCCAAGGTACTCTCCTATGCAGAAACTGCAGAAACTTAGCGGCCAATGACCTCTCTCCGGTCAAGGCCAGTGTGCCCTAGGCGAGTCGCTGCAAAGAGAATACCAATGTCTTGGGCGATGCTGGTGAAAAGTTGCTGGTGTGTGTCTAGAGCCCAGTTGGGAGATGGGGGCTTAGAACCCCCAGGCTGGGCTGGGATTTAGGGCAGAAAGATGTGAAACCTCTCCTCTTTCCTAGACGTTTGCTTCGTGTGGAGAAAGGCTGTGCTGTATAATTTAGAGTGGCTGTAAGGAAACACACCCAGCCCTTTGTGCGTGGGGCCAGGAGGCAATGATGAGAGATTGCTCTTGGTACCTGGAAACCCTATAAACTTTGGGGGTTTGGGGACAGAAGAGTTTTCTGTGGAGCATTATGCCTGTAGCACCCAAGCTGGTCCTTGCCCATATTTCCTCTTGGGAGGAAGGAAGGTTGGGGCTTTCCTAGGGTCATTGTTGGAGGTGTGGGGTCATGGATGGGGAGTAGGGCACAGTCTTTGCCCGCCGACTCTCCGAAAGGTGGACAAGCAGAGTTCTGTAGGGCACGTGTAGAAACCTCCCCTTCTGGGAATAGAGCCCAGACCTCTTGCTGTATTCAGTTTAATGGAAAGGCTTTCTCTGACTTCTACCTCCTCCTCATAGTCACTGTCTGACTTTGGACTTCACATCGTTGTCTTTGGCCTCTCTGAGCCTTGTGTCTCCATTCCTGAGTCCAACAAAACCTGCCTGGCAAGGCAGTTGTGAAGTTAAATGAGATAGCAAAGATGAAATGCCTATTCCAGGGCCTGGCATACTGTTTAAGAAGTGTTCTCCCCCAGAATCACGGCAGAAAGTACTGACCTGGGAATATCAGAATTACCCCCACAGACCCCACCGTGGTCCATCCAGTCTCAAACTGACAGGGCCCCAAGGAACAGCTGGTGGCAGGGTCTCGTTTCCTTCCCTGGTGATGTTCTCAAAGATGAGGGACTCCCCTCACTTGTCCCAGGAGTCCTAGATTGGTCATGATAGGCATCACCTCTGCACTTACAGACTCATTTGACCTGAGTTACAGTTCTGTCGTCTAGACTTCTTGGGTTGATGTGTTCCGTCAATTTCTTCTCCTTGGTGTCAAGTAGGATTTCTCCTATTTGGATCTGTCCTCTCCTGGACTTACAGGGAGTTTCCCTGGTTCCAGGTTGTTGGCAAGGATGAAGTAAAGAACACTGGGCTGGGAGTCGGGCGTCCTGCCTGTGGATTCCACTGCCTTCTTGGCCTGCTCTCTTGGCTGTCTCATAGGCATGACAAACACACAGGGGCCAAAGCTGTCCATAATCTTCCTCTCTAAACCTCCTCCTCTAGGGCTCTGATCTTGGCCAAGAGCACACTGTCCCACTACTCTTTAAGACAGAAGCCTTGATGTCTCTGTCTCTCTCACCCCAATCTACTCCATCTCCAGACCCAGATAACTTTATCCTCTCAAATGAACCCGTCCACTTCTCTCCATCCCCTCTTCCCCAGTACTGTAGTCAAGCCATGGCTGTTTCTCCCCAGGACAACAGCAAGAGCCTCCTAATGTCTACCTGCAACCTCCCCCTCATGGCAG
This sequence comes from Nomascus leucogenys, assembly GCF_006542625.1. Taxonomy (NCBI): domain Eukaryota; kingdom Metazoa; phylum Chordata; class Mammalia; order Primates; family Hylobatidae; genus Nomascus; species Nomascus leucogenys. Next base: position 104,990,465 of record NC_044395.1, read on the forward strand.
TCAGAGTGATCCATTCCAAATAGGATCATGTAAGGCATCCCATTTCCTGCTTCAAACACCTAGAAGTCTTTCCAGTGTGTTGGGGATAAAGAATCAAATTGGTGTAGTGACCTAAAAGCTTCCAAGTGATGTGGCCTCTGCCCTTGACCTCATCTCCTATCCTCTCCTAGATCTCTCTGAACTCCATACCCCGATCTCTCCTACACAGGCTGGCCTTTCCTCCTCAAATCCTGGAGCTGTTGTCATCTAATGAATGAATTAAGGTTAGCGAAGGACACAGTGGGATGGGAGTGTCTGGTGGTCCTTAATGCTTTCCTGTTACTATTTCTGGTTCTTCCAGTTCCACAGTAGGTTGACTGGAGCTCTACCTGTGCTTGGGTGGGGGCCCCATGACTGGCTGGTGAATTATAAATGACAGTGATACACGTCACTTCTGGGCCACAGCATTTAACTGCTGGTGTGAGACCCTCCACAGTGCACTTTCCCTGTGGCATGGCAACTGATAGTAAGGTGGGATGGTGGTGGTGCTGCCAGCTTGAGTCCCTGTGTCACTCCGTGCATGAAGCCCTTGGTGACCCACGATGGACATGCAACATGAGTGATAACTAAACCTTTGTTGTTTTAAACTACTGAGCTGTTGGGGCTGTTCGTTATTGCAGCATAACTTAGCCTGTGCTGACTGATGCAGGGACTAGAGAGGCATTTTAGGCAGAGAGACAAGTAGTGCATGTGCAGTTAATGCACAGAGGGAGGACCCTGAAATGGAAAGCAGCTAGGGTGATCTTTTCGCCATGCGTATCTGAGCTTATAAACCCCTGCCTGAAAGACCTTCAGGGACTCCCACTGCTGTAAGGAGAATGACAGAAATCCAGCTGCCCTCCAGTCTCTACAGGGACAGCATCTTTTGTCCCTCCCATTTGTTATGTTCTGCCTCACATGGGCCTTCCTCATGCCGTTCCTTCTGCCCTGACCTTGCATTCCACCCCCTCTCCCGATGAGGCCTCCTCATCCTTCCTCCTCCATCTTCATATCCCCTCTTCAGGGAAGCCCTCCCTGATTAGTCTGAATTCCCTTCTTTATAGCTTTCTTGGCCCACCTACCTCTCCTTTGGAGCTCTCATATCCATAGCAATTTTCCACTTATTGATGTAATGATTTGGTTGCAGCCTTGCTCTTCCGTCAGACTCTGCCAGGGTTGCTTTGAGTGTGCTGTTGGGTTTGCACTTGAGAATTGCCCACCAAACACCTTCCGCTGAATCCTTGAGCATGGATAGAAGGCCCACTGTGTGCTGAGGGCTGGGGACAGGATGAGGGAACACCACTTCCCTGAGTTGTAGGCTGGTGGGTCCAGCTGGAAGGAGGTGTTAGGCATAGCCGGCAAAATGACTGGCTTGTAGAGTACAGATGATATGTTCCCCATCCTTCCTGGTGTCCATGGCCCAGGGGGACTGTGTGCCAGGGATGTAGCATAGGATATTCCAAGAAAGCAGGAGGATGAGATTCAACATTGCCTTGAGGTCCCTGCTGATCTAGACAGTATATGATTCAGTGAAGGGGCTGCAGAACAGGAGATCTGGGGAAGATGAAGAGGAAGAAGAAGATGTTGATGATGGCAGCTAATGTTTTTTGAGGGCTTATTGTGTGCCAGCTGTGGTTCTAAGCATGTCACATACCCTGCACTGAAAACAGCTCCACGAGGTAGATATTATTTCTGTTTCACAGATTGAGAGACTATGGCTACGAAAAATGAGGTAAGGGACCCAGGGTTAATGGTGTGGCCAGGATTAGAACCCTGGCAGTCTGAGGCCATCTCCTTGGTATGCCTTCTTGGAGTGAGGGCAGAGAAGCCCAAACCCATTTGGAAGCATCATGTGGGGTTATAAAGCTCTCATGAGACAGCGGGCCTCCAGTGGGGTACCACCTACCTAACATTGGGGTTTGAGCATGGAGTTCTTGGCTCAAAGGTGACTGGTGGCCCTGGTGCCAGGGCTGGTCTAAAACTGCCTGGTGCATCTCTGCCTCCTGCTGGAGGCTGAGACTCCTTGGAGGCCACAGAGCCCCATGTTCTCAGAGTGAGGCCTGGGAGGGCCTTCCTGACAGTTGACCCTGCAGCTGTGCTGGAAAAACAAGCCGTGCAGAAAGAAAAAAGAAAATTGTGCTGTTGTTTTTTTAAAAGCCTGTTTCCTATTGCAGATTTGTATCTGTGTTGAAAAGGCCAATGTTCACTTAATGCAGCCACATTGCTGGTGGTGTCCCCAGACTGTGGCTCTGTAAGTGGGGAGGCCAGGACCCCATCTGGGTACCATTCGGTCCTTCATTCATTGACCAGGTGGTCAGGGCATGTATGCCATTGCTGTGCCAGGCACTGTGCTGGGCCTAGGGGGTACCATGTGCAAGTTAGTCCTTGCCCTTCCAGAGCTCACAGATCAGCCTGGGAGACAGGCAAGTAACCAGGCAGTTGCAGGTTACAGCAGAAGGATGCAAAGGAGCCAACCACTGACTGTAAGTCAGGGAAAGCTTCCCTGAGGAGGAGGCCTTTAGGCCGGCCTTTGGAGAGTGAGTAGGATTTGGATAGCACAGAAGGGGAGAGGCTTCAGGCCCAGAGCATGGCTTGTCCAGAAGCATGGATGCATGGAAGGGACTGGGGAGGCTTGAGTAGTTCATTCGGGTGGAGAGTAAGTGTAAGGGGAGGAGATGGAGGCGGATGAGGCTGGAAAGAGAATAACAATAATAGTGTGAGTAACTAATCCTGGTCCTCGGCATTGGTTGCATCCTCTCCCTAGATCACTCTTACCCCAGTTATCTCCGTGGCAGGCCCCCTTGCCTCCTCCAGGACTTCTGCTCAAATACTACCTTCTCATGGGCACATTTATTTATTTATTTATTTGAGACAGGGTCTTACTCTGTCACCCAGGGTGGAATGCAATGGCGTGATCTCAGCTCACTGCAACCTCCGCCTCCTGGGTTCAAGCGATTCTCCTGCCTCAGCCCCAGAGTAGCTGGGACTACAGGCACACACCACCACACTTGGCTAAGTTTTGTATTTTCAGTAGAGATGGGGGTCTCACCAGTTGGCCAGGCTGGTCTTGAACTCCCGACCTCAAGTGATCCACCTGCCTTGGTCTCCCAAAATGTTGGGATTACAGGTGTGGACTACTGGGCCTGGCCATGGGTACTTTCTTGTTTAAAATTGCAACCCACCCCAACACCCTCTCTCTGCTTCCTGCTTTTTTCTCTTTAGTGCATAGCATTTATCCCATGCTCCATGTTTTACTTTTTTATTTTGTTTTCTGTCTGCCTCCCATCATTATAATGCAAGTTCCCAGAGAGCTGTGATTTTTGTTACTTTTGTTCACTGCTATATGAACAGTATATGCCGTATAGTAACTAGAGCCTCAAATACTTGTGGAATGAGTGAATTAATTGAGCACTTACTGTGTTCAAAGTGCTTTATCTGCTTTGTCTTTTTAAATCTTCACAGCGATGCCCCGATCATGGTATTGTCATTTCCCCATTCTACAGTTTAGGAAACTGAGACTCAGAGAGGTGGCATCACTTGCCCACGGTTTCACAGTTGGTGATGAAATTCAAACTCAGGGCACCTGATTCCTGAGCCCTCTGGCCTAACCTGGATACTTGGCCTTTACTAGGCTGTAACAGGTCCTGACTGCTGTGCTGAGGAGTTTACACTCTGTCTGTTGGGCCACAGGGAGCCTCAGAGGGTTTTATGAGGAGGAAGCTGACATGGTGATCAGATCCATGTTCCGAAAAACAGCAGCGGCTTGGGCATAAGGCTGGAAGCAGGGAGGCCAAATAGGAGGCTGTCGTAGTAGTTGAGGTAGGAGAGGATGAAGGTGAGAGCTGAAAGTGACCATTCCCAGGGAAAAGTAGGGGAATTTGGTCCTCTACTGCGAAGGTCAGAGCAGATGGCTTGGGGCTCGGTTCTGGAGGCCAGTTGTTTCCCCGAGTGTGCCTGACTTCTGCTTCTGAGTAGCGAGGGGACCCGCAGATAAAATCCAGCAAAGTGCCTTGGGCTGGTCACTTGGCAGGGAAAGGGAACTGAGAAGGAGCCAGGGAGCCAGCTGGTGGGGTCCACACTGTTCCCTGGAGAGGGCATGGGCCCCAGGCTCAGTCCTGCTTCTGGCACCAGATAACAGTGAGATCTGAGCAGGAGGCTGTCCCTCTTGGAGTGACCATTTTCTCATCTGCAGAACGGGGGTGATGCCACTACCGGCCTCCAAGGGCTGCATGGACAGCTCCGGAGAAAGACGGAGCACCAGTGAATGGCTTAGGGCCAGTCTTGGGCCATCTCCTGGGTGTGAGGCCAGTGGACATGGGGGAGGCCTGGGGGTCCTCTCATGCCTCTTGCTGGGGATGGGACAGCAGTGCCTGAATACAAGACAGTGAGCATATCTGTACTTAAAGGTGATCTGGCCACAGCCTCAGGCACTCATGGTGCCCCACTGTCTTGTGTTCAAGGCCAAATATTTAACCTATCTGTGCCTCAGTTTCCTTTCTGTAAATGGACTCAGTAATATCAGTCCTGCCCTACATTCTGTGGAAGATTTTTTCCTCTGTGTTTGCGGGCCTGAGTTTAAGGTGCTGTTATCTCTGGGGCAGTAAACAGCTAGAAGGAACATGTATGGAGCACCAGGACACTGACCACAGCCCCGTGAGGTTACTCCCGCATCCATGTGTGGATGAGAACCCTTGGGGCTCAGAGAGGTTACATGACCAACTGAAGATCACACAGCTATCATCTCATTTTTCCAATCTTCTTAAGAAGACCACATTGATAAAGGAAGTCTTTGAGGTTGCCTATTTGTATTACATAATAATTCCCAGAAGGTTTCTTGGGTGATTTAAAAATAGGATTTGGGCTGGGCACAGTGGCTCATGCCTGTAATCCTAGCACTTTGGCAGGCTGAGGTGGGAGGATCGCTGGAGTCCAGGGGTTTGAGACCAGCCTGGACAACATAGTGAGGCCCTATATTTACAAAAATGAACAAAATTACCTGGGCATGGTGATGTGTGCCTGTAGTCCCAGCAACTTGGGAGGCTGAGGCGGGAAGATCACTGGACCCTGGGAGATCGAGGCTGTGGTGAGCTGAGATCGCACCACTGTACTCCTGCCTGGGAGACAGAGTGAGACCCTGTCTCAAAAAATAATAATTAATCAATAAGAGTAGGATTTGATTTATAGAGTGTTGGTTTCAGACCTTCTCCCCATCCCAGGAACCTCACAGGTCAGAAGTTGCAGACACATTCAAACAGACCAAGAGCCTCCACCGAAATGATACTGGGTAGGGGAAGTGGAGTAGGGGTGGGGGCAGATAGCTGCTGCCCATCCTGCTCCCAAGCGGCAGCCTCAGATCAGCGGTTGGTGCTAGTGGTAGGGGGGTCCCTGCTTGCAAAGTGAGGCACCCCAGGCCTCTGGAGCCTTCAATGCCTTCTAGAGCTTTCCCTTCCAGTCCTGTCTCCCCTACCTCATCTGATCCATAAGAGCGACCAGGACTCTCCTCCTCCCAACTGCACCTTCTCCCGATCCCCGATCACTAGCCCAGGCAGGTTGGCTCTTAAAACCCCCATTTTACAGCTCAGAAAACTGAGGCTCAGAAAGGGGAAGTGACTTAGAGCTCATACAGTTTAGGAAGTAACCAAGCTAACATTCTAACCCTAAATCTAGCACCCCTTCCTCTGCACCCCAGTCCTTCTGGAATCAGAGCAGAATGGGGACACCAGAGAGTGTTGTTGCAGCCTCTGTACCCTGCTTCCCAAACAGAGAGACTGTCCAGCTACTGCGGCGAGTATGGCTGGAAGGAGCTTGGGGTAGAAAGGGGCGTAGTGGCCAGTGGGCGCCTTCCCCCAGGCTTGTGTCAGAGTTGAGGGCGAGAGTGGGCCCAGCAGGCAGGAGGATCACTTTGACTGGGGCACTGAGCTGGGCTGGTATGGACGTCACTGAGCAAGTAAATATGGAACCGCCCCCACAATGTCAGCTTTCCCGGAGTGGTTTCTCCCACTATCTCTCATTTCCCCAAGGGAAAGGGGTGAGGGCCAGGAAAGGATCTGGCTGCCCAATGCCAGGGGATGGCGATGGCAGGCTTGGGAGGCTGCAGGACAGCCGAGGGGCCTGGGGAGGAGCCCACCAGACCCTCAGCCCCAGAAGGAAGTGAGCGTCTTGTGGGAGCTGCTGACTGGGACCCAGCCAGGGCGGACTCAGCACCGTCGTGGCCCAAGGTACAGAGAGGGCGGGCTCTGGGGGTTGCCGGGAGGTGGTTGGCTGGGGCTTGTCCCTGACCTCACAGCCCTTTACTGTTCCAACCCAAACAGAGTGGCATTTTCCCAGGGGCCAGGGGTGCCCCTCTTTAGGCCGGCTGTGTTCCAAGAGAAAGCAAGACCAGCCAGAGGGGGTTGGCATTTGGAGAGGGGGTGCAGTGGTGCCTCACAGAGGGGTGGAGGGGGAGGAAGGAAAAGCCCCTTAGCCTGAGGGAGGCAGAGGGCAGGGAGGTGAAGTCCTCAAAGGAAATCAGCAAGCTTAGCAGCCAGGGGAACCAGCAGTCTCTCTTGACCCCAAAGAGGAGATATTGGGTCTCCAGGGAAGAGCGACCAGAAAAGGAGGATCCAGGGCAGAGTGTCTGGCTGCCAGACCCTGGGCCTTTTATAAACATCAGCGACAGCCGAGCCCGAATGAGTGTGGACGGGCATGTTCCATTCAACCCTCATAGCTGTCCCATGATGCTAGTGTTATTAGGTGCAGTTTACAGAGGTAACATTGAGGCCCAGAGAAGTGAGGTGACTCACCTAAGGTCACACAGCTATGAAAGGCTGAGTCAGGATATGAACCTAGGTCTGTCTGATTCCAGAGTCTGAGCTCTTTATCACAGCATGGGACTGGCTTGCTGGGACTGCAGTGGGAGATAAGGTCAGCCATCCATGCTAGGCAGGAGTTTGGACAGCTAACTTACAGATTCCAGTTCCTTCCCCTGAGATGATGGGCAGTGTAAAGAAAGTACAGCATATGGGCCACTGTGGCTCGGGCAGGTCACCCTCTCTGTGCCTTTATGTGGCCACTTGAGGAATGGGGAGGCCTAGCATAAGGACCGGCCGTGTTACAGCATTTTCAGACCTTCCCATCCATTGTCTGGGTCAGCAGATGTTCATGGAGCGGCCCCTTGTGCTCTGGGGTCCAGACATAGACACCTGACTGTTGATGGGCCCTGCACCAGGTTCCTCTTGGAACACCGGGAGTGGCTCTGCTAGGCAATGGAGACCGTGGTCCGCAGACCTCTGCCCATCCTGAGCTGTGCTGGATGGATCTGTGGTGAGAGACATGCAGACTTTGAGAGAAAGCCTTGAGAAACTTGTTTGGCAACTTGACATTGCCACATCGTTTTTAATTTTATTTCACAAAAACATCTGTTGGCATCAGATTGGAAAACTGAAAAAGTCAAGAAGTCACTTCACCTCAAATTTCTTGAGCAGCTCTTGCCTGGGTCTTGGGATTGAAGGTAGGACGGGCCTGGCTTGCTCATGGATATGGGGCAGAGGAGAGCAAGTCATTTCACCCTGGAGGTCGAGAGGGAGGATCTGGTTAGGCCTCCCAGAGGAGGTGACAATGAGCTGGACCTTGAGGGAGGAGCGGGGGTTTGCCAGGCGGAGGGAGAGGGAAGGGCATTTTAGGCACTGGGAACAGTATATGCAAAGGCAGCAACTGGAGGACCCCATGGCTCAGGAATGGCAAGTGGTCATGGGTGTTTAGAGAAGCAGTGGAGACAGCTGGGGAGAGGCAGGTGAGGGCCAGGCCGGGAGGGCCTTGAATGCCGTGTGAAGGAATTGAGAGTTTGCCCTGGAGGCACTGGGGAGCTGTCGGTGGTTTGTAAGCAGGGGAGAGAAGTAGTTAGCTTTGCGCTATAGAAACTCTGTCCAGGTGGCAGTGGACTTGAGGTGACCATGGCTGAGTAGGTGGCTTAGAGCAGTGGTCTCTAACCTTTGGGGCACAAGGGACCATTTCGTGGAAGACAATTTTTCCATGGATGGGGTCGGGGAGGATGGTTTGGGGATGAAACTATTCCACTTCGGATCATCAGCTGTTCCACCTCGGATCATCAGGTATTCGTTCAGTTCTCATAAGGAGCACACTCCTAGAGCCCTCACATGCGCAGTTCACGGGAGGGTTCGCGCCCTATGATAATCTAATGCTGCCTCTGATCTGACAGGAGGCAGAGCTTAGGCGGTAATGCCCGCTAGCTTGCCTGCCACTCGCCTCCTGCTCTGCAGCCTGGTTCCTAACAGGTTATGGATCAGTACCCATCCGTGGTCCAGGGGTTGGGGACCTCTGCCTTAGAGGACCAAAGAGGCCATCCAGGTGTGTGCTTCCTTTCCACCGCCAACCTCCCGGAAGGCTGTTCTTTGATTGTGTCTTGCGGAGTAGGTTGCTGATGCACAGGCCTCTCTTTGTCCCCTGAGTTGGTCCTGGCTGACGGGCAGGCAGCCCTTCGGTGTGAGCATCGTGGCCTTTCCAGGCTGGGCTCGTTGGTGGGGTCACACCTGGGGTCACGGGCTGGCCATGGCAGAACTCTCTTGTCCTCACTGCCTGTCCTACTAGAGCTGCAGGAACGTGGACTGGTGGGCTGTCAAATGGGTGCTGGGTGCAGTTTGGGGTACAGTCCAGAGCCGTGTTCAGGGATAGCTGTCGGGAGAAGGGAGGGCTGAAGTTTGAGCTGAGGTTGGGCCATTGCCCAGGCCCTGGGTACCTGGTCTCTGATGGCATGGGGTCTGTGTCGGAGGTGAGCCGGGAGCAGCAGGCTGAAGTGGCTTCCTGCATGGATCCTCTGATGGGCCAGGGCTGAGACCTGCCTCTGTGGCCTGAGGAGCAAACATCTGGTTGAGGTAGTGAGGGAAAGTTAAAGTCAGTCCCAACCCAGCCCAGCCCAAAGCAGACAGTGCAGTGTCAGGGAATCGCTGGTCTTCAACTCTGTCACAGCCTCCTCTCCCTGGAGTAACTGACCTGCCCTGTCCTGGGGCTGCTGGGAACAGACCAAGGTGTGCCTGGGCCTGCATGTGGCCACAAGCCCGCGGAGAGCGGGGGCCTGCCTGGGAAGGAGCTGTTGGAAGCGCCTCTCCTGCCTGCCCCACCTCCACCCTCCTCTGGGGCCCCAGTTCAGGGTGGCCCAGCCCCTGCCTCCCTCCCTGCAGCTCCCAGACAGGCTGGGCCCCAGCAGCAGGCCGGGCTGTCTGGCTGCTGTTCAACAGGGAGTCCAGCTGCCTGGGGTCCTGCAGAACGGGGCTGGGCAGGCATTCTTCTCTGTACAGGCTCTGGCTTCAGGGCCAGGAAGGCAGGAGTTGTTGAGGTGCCTTAGTTTTGACAGTGGCCTTGGTCATGTGTGGAGGCTCAGGATTAGAGTCCTCACCCTGTCTGCTCTACCCGAATTGGTTGGTCCCACACTGAACTTACTACTTGCCATAGAGCGAGGGCCTCCCTGACGGGAGCTGGGGAGCAGGCCCTGGGACAGCTGAGCCTAACTCAGGCTTCGTCTTTTTGCTCCACCCTTCCCCAAAGCTGATCCTTTCACTGTGCAGGCCTGCTGAGACCTCCTTGCTTCTCGGTGCCCCCCCTTCTCTAAGGACAGACACCCTGAGCCTGTTGTGCATGGCTCCTGCCACTTCTCAGCAAGACCTCCCAGTCAGACCCTCCAAGGTTGTCCGTGTCCCGGTCCAGGGGCACAGTCTGGCCCCTTTGCTCATCGCAGCCTGTCTTGGCTTCTCCCAGGGACTGCGCTCTGCCCTCCCTCTCCTTGAGCCCCCTTCCTAGTTCCGTGGCCTGCCCTGTCCCAGTTCCCTGGGCTACCAGTGAGGCAAGGACTCGCTGGCCCAGCTCCCAGGGGTCTGCTCCCCGGGCTTCAGTTAGAAACCAGGCTCCTCCCTGGCACCTGCCAGTGGCTCCCCTGCCCTCCCTGAGCACCCTGGCCCCAGGCCCAGGACAGTGGCCAAGAAAGTCTCCTCTGCCCTTTTAGACTCACTCTCGTTTCTTCCTGGACCCTTCCTTCCTGGAGAACCCCTCTGCCTCCTGCCTCCTGGGCCCAGCAGTGGCCTCCTTCCTGGCCGCCCTGGGCTCCTGGCCTGGCAGCAGTCTGGCTGCTTGTGGAGCTCAATTGTTGCCACCCCCTTTTCTCAGAGCCCAGTGTCTGAGGCGTGGGTGGGCCTCACATGTTGTGGGAGTCCCTATGGTTCACAAAGAGGCTAAGTGGGCCTGGTCTCATCTGTGCAGCAAGCTTGGGAGTAGCTACTGTTCACCCAGTTTGCGGATGAAGGAGTTGAGGCCCCACAGGGTTCAGCGACTTTGTCAAGGTCTTGTGGGGTATCAGGGACTTAGACCCACATGTCCTGCCTCTCCTCGTGACCACATAGCTGTCTTGGAGGTAATAGCCTCGTTGGCCTCTGCTTGCTATATTGTCAGGGTCTGGCCGGGGCTCACAGGCTCAGTGTGTGTTTGGGGTCGGGGCTTATTTGCTTGCCTGGGTTTAGTACTAGTCAGCGTCAGTGGCAGTCAGCTCTGTGAGCATTTATAACCGCTTTCTTCTCCTCCTTCCTCCCTGAGCTGTTGACCCCAGTGTCAGGTCCTCTTAGGGACACAGCCTTTATCTCTGAAGCATCCCTGAAGCTGGTCACAATTGGCCAGGGCTGGGGGCTGCTGAAACAGAATGGGCCAGGAGTCACTGGGGGAAGATGGCTGGGGGAAGGTAGACCTGAAGAGTTGGCCCGTGCGCCTCTGACTGCCCAGCCCATTTCTTCTTGAGTCACATTGAAGATCCACAACTCCAGCCTCTCCCTCCTGCAGGGTCTGATGCTCCGTGCTTCCTTATAGCAACTCTTGATGTGAGTAGAGAGAGTAAGGGCTTTTGCTCTGACTTCCCTGCTGGTGCTCCCGAGGTTCAGAATGGGTGTTCACCCCTTCAGATACCTTGTGGTGTTTAAATTTCCTCTAATTCCCTCCACCCCAAGAGAGCTGCTGGCATGCCTCCAGGGACTGGTAGCCCATGGTTCCCAAGGCAACTCACTGGATCTTTTAATTTTTGTTTTACTACATTTTGATTATATAAGGAATGTACAAATACATTTTTACTTTAAAAAAAATCAAATATTAACAAATAAACTAAAGTCTTTCTTGATGATCACGACATTCCAGGTTTCTCTGGAGCGTTGACCATCATGGTCATGACTCTGGTATATATCCTTCTAGATCTTTTTCTATATGTCAACACACATAATTTATAGGAATACGTACCACTGCAGAGTGTGTGGGTGTGTGTGTATGTGTTTAAACAAATGGTTTCATGTAGTACAGATTATTCTGCAAATTGCTTTTCTCACTTAACATTGTATCTGGGAAATCTAGCCACACAGTAGGTTTTAGAAAGGATCGTCATTTAACCATCCCCCCAACCACTGACATTTGGGTAAATTCTGATTTTATTCTAGTGCCTCCTTGCACATATCTACAGCAGCTATTGCTGGGTCTGGGGAACCTTTTGCATTTTTTAAAGTTTATTGTACAATGTTTAAAATCTGTCTGTTGAGACTGCATAGAACCAAATGTTTCCCTGTGAGTCCTTCACTATTGCTGGTTCTCCGTTTTAGAGCCAGAGAGAAAGTCAGCTCTCCTGGCCCCTGCTAGCCCTCAGAGAGTTGAAAACAGTGGCTGTGGCCCCTGGAGCCTTCTTTCCTTCACATTCAGGGTTTTCTGCCCTCATTCAAAGGCATGGCTTTGGGTGACCCCTCTCTTGGGCACCTGTTGTAGGAAGTGAGCTCTGGAGTCATAATGCCTCAGTTCAAATCCTGGCTCAGCCCCTTACCAACTGGGTACTCTGGGAATGCCACATAACCTCTCTGTGCCTTAGTTCTATCCTCTATCCAATAGAGATAACAGCAGCACCTACATCCCGGCACTGCTGAGGACCGAGTGAGCTAACACATGTGAAGTGTTTACCATGTGCCATGCAGACACACAGTAAATGCCCAGTAATGTTACTCTCCCAGGGTGTCTTCTCTGGATGAGCCCTGGATCCCACCTCCATGGGCAGGGGCTTGTGCTCCCAGAGGGCAGCCTGCATGGCTCCAGCCTTGATGACCGCTTCGTCCCGCTGTCCACTAACATCCTGGTGGAGGCTGCTGCCTGGGAATGCAGCGGGCGATCGGATTTCATCCCAGCTTGGCCCTGAAGGTTCTGGACCGGAGCCTATGGGGAGGGAAGAAGGTCACCCTGACCCCTTGCTCGGCACAGGTGGCCAGGAGCCTGGTACCGTAACTCCATCCTTCAGGCAGGTTTCCCGGCTGTCAATGAGGTTCGTTGTGGCTGCGGATTTGATCTCCCTTGGCCTGCAGGGTGGGCAGGAGAAGAAAGCAGTCTGGGGCCAGCCCTTCCCCTGAGAGTCCCGGGACGGCTCTGGGCCACACTGGCTGGTCCAGGTCAGGGTTTGCCTCGCAGCCCCGGGGGCAAATCGGTGCAGCTGATGATTTATTTAGTGCTGGAAAGCATGGTCTGTTTGCTGTTTTCCTCACAGCCCCCTTTCAGGCTCCAGACCACACTGATGCTGCTGCCTAAGCAGCTCCTTGCAGCCACGCTGGAAAAACAGGCAACCTGGCCAAGGTCATTTCACAGATGCAGACACTGAGGCTCCAGGAGGTTATGCGACTCTCCCAAAGCCACATAGGTCACCACCGGCAGGGCTGGGAATGGTAGCCAGGCCATCTGGTTCCCTGTCCAGTTCTTTTTCATGAGGCGACCTAATGTGACAGTCTTGGCAAAAGGTTCCCGGCCACACAGCTTGGCCTCCTGCCCTCTGGGAAGTGGTATACGTGTTCAGTGAGCACAGAGATTTGGGACTATTTCCTAAGAGGTGAGAAGCACCATGGCTTGCCCTGGGCCCTGCCCTTCCCCAGCACCAGCCCTGGACCCTCTGGGTACCTAGAGGGGGCTGGCAGCAGAGGGTGGCTGCTTCAGCTGAGGCCCATCTACCCATCTGGGGTGAGGACTCGCTCTCTACACCTGTCCTGTGGTGTGGGCAGGGGTTGTAGCAGCCCTGGGGCCTCCAGTGCTTCTCCCAGGGAGGCAGGTGAGCAGCCATCATTGGACCCATTTTTAGGCTGGAGAAAAAGAGAGGCCCAATGGGCCTCTCTGAGCTAGTGGATGCAGAAGGAAACCTCAAACCCACCTTCTAATTCTAGATGTAGGCCCTCACAGAGCCTGCTGCTGGGTCACACCAAAGAAACTGACCTGGTCTAGTTTTAAGATCATAGTGTCAGAGGGACACAGGCTTTGGGTTCTGGCTCAGCAATAACCACTCATATTTACTGAGCACTTATGTGGCAGGCACTATCTGTGACATTTCACTTAATCTTCAGGGTAGCATCACGAGGTAGATACAGCCGAGGAAACTGAGGCACAGGGAAGCTAAGTGACTTCCCAAGATCATATTGGAGGAAGCTGAGATTTGAATCCTGGCAGTATAGCTTCAGGGGATGTGTGGGAGCCACTATGCTGTACAGCCTCCGATGGCCGGGGGGTCACTAAGGTGGCAGTGCGCCTTTCTCACCCCTGGCACCATGCCTGACACATGGCAGGTGCTTGGTAAATGTGTCAAATAAATAATCTCTGAATGAATGGAAAGCTTTGGGCAAGCAGCTCAGGCTCTGTGCATGCCGGTTTTCTCACCTTTCCTTCAGCACTGATGGGGAGAGTCCAGTGTGGTGATATTTGGAAGCGCTGAGCTCAGGGCTTGGGCCCTGGCAGTTGCAGTCACTCTGGGGAGATGGTGCCTGAACTGGGATGCTCTGAACTGTGTCCCAAGGAGTGGGTGGTACTGCTCCCAGCTGTCCACAGTGGAGCTCAGCTGTGTGCCCCCAGGGGACAGAGGCAAACTCCCTCTCCATGGATAGCTGTGTGTGTCACCTGTGGCTGGTCTTGGTCTTCCTCTGGGCAAAACCAGGGGATCCAGAGGGTCTGAAGACAGGCACTGGGCCAGCATGCGTGCTGACCCTTCAAGTTCCTATGGATCACTCCCAGCCTACTGGGTGATTTAAATGCACACATTTTTCATTTCGATTTCATTTCTTTTCGGTAATGAGCCCATCTTTAACCAAAGTCTTGGCCAAGGTCCCGCAGGCGTGAAGCAGGATTCCAGTGTGCCTCACCTACTGCCTTCTGAGGAGCCCTCCTCTGCTGCTCAGGTGGCCCCTGTGTGTCCCAAAAGTGGGAGCAGGTGCTTGATACCCCCCGGTGGTCCCAGGAAGTAACTCCCACCTCAGCTGCTCCTGATCGTAGGGAATTCCCCCACCTCCACTCAGATTTGCACTTTTCATAAATAGCTCTGACAGCAGGATCTCTGCAGGAGGACTCAGTTCTAGCCTAGGCTCAACCACATGTTTGCTGTGTGGCTTTGAGTAAGTCCCTTTCCCTCTCTGGGCCTTGGTGCACCACCTTGTAAAGTGAGACCATGGAGCTTGCTGATACCTGTTATTCTGTCCCTCCCATAAGAAGGAGCTGCAGACCAATACTTCCTCAGCCCCTATTTAAGAGATTGGGATATTGAATACCTTGTCCATTGGGACAACTGGGCTTGGAGTTGAGGGTCAGGTTCAGGTATTGGATGGTCCTGAGACTGTGAAAAGCACATGACAGGATGTGGTGGGGCTCGCCAGTATCCACTCCCCTCGCCCCGTGGAGAACCTGAGGTTTGGCAGCCAGCAGCCAGCATGCAGGGAAGGCGCAGCTCACGGAGCTCATGAGATCCAGGTTTGAATCCTGGCTTTGCCACTTACCCTTGGCTACCCACTTAACCCCTCTGAACCTCACTCCGTTTCTGCACCTGAAAGATGGGGGATCTGAAACTCCTCCTGAGATTGAGGTGAGGATAGAACAGGTGGATGTGTGTGACTCCCCAGCACCCCGCGGGTCCCCAGTGGAGTGTATCCAGCATCCTTTAGGTCTGGTGAGTGGGCAGGGTAAGGTCAGGGAAAGCGCCAGAAGCCTTGCCAACAGCCTGGGAAGCTGAGTCCAGAAATAGAAGACCCTGGAGACAGAGGCTCCAGATGGCCAGGCTGCGCTCTGCCAGCCCCTGGGAGGCCAGCCTGAGCCGGCAGTGCGGGCCTCCCCTCCCTCCTGGGGCTGTTGGCTGCATAAATTACTCGGCAGCCTTTGGGCTAATTTTACCTTCTTGATTTTCGTGAATCATTTCCCATCTGGGGGCGTGCGAGAGAAATGGAAACGGCTCTGCCAGCTGGCTGCCAGGGCGCCAGCCACCATGAGGGCTGTGGTGAGCCCCTCTTGCAGGTTCTTCGGAGGGCGCTCCTCAGGACAGCCACCAGGGCTGGCTCCTTCCAGCCATGTCCCTGTGCCTTTGGGTTATCATGATTTGGGGTAAATGAGCCACAGCAGATCCTGAGGCTGGAACTTGGGCTAAATCTAAAGGGATTTCGAATCAGTGGTTTCACCATGATGGTCCTTCGGGTCTGTTTTGACCTCGGTGGTGGGAACAGCTTGGCAGAGAGACCCCGAGACCTGCTTGGATGCTTCTTGGGGGCCCAGCTTCTGGAGTTGCATGACCCTGAGTTTCACAGAATGCCAGAGCCAGCAGATCCTAAAAGAAAATCCCAATGGCCTCATTGTGCAGATGGGTAAACTGAGGCTCAGAGAGGGAAAGGGACTTATCCAAGGTCTATGCCTCCGTGGATGAGGTTGGAGTGACAGTTATTTACCGGCTGCTTATAACTTCACTCACAACAACCTGATTTCATTCTCATCCCCATTTTATGTGGCGGGGGGCGGGGGTAACTAAAGGCACAGAAGGTGAAATAACTTCTCCAGATGGCATAGTTAGTAAGTCATAGAGCTGGGATTCTCATCCAGGGAGTCCTGCTCCACAGCCCATGTTCCCAGCTTCTTCACCAAGCTGCCTCTTGCCAGTGGACTGCGGGGCTGCCCTTGTTCCTGCCCTCCTCGCCTCTCCCATGCCCCTTGGGAGTGGATTTACAGGGCTGCTAATGGGGTACTCCTGGAAATCTCCAACTGACACCCTCCCATTGTCTTCATCCATTCACCAAATATGTATTGAGTCCTGCCGGTGCCAGGAATCGTTCTGGGTGCTGGGGATTTGGAAGCAGCCAGAATGGGAGGGGCTGGGAGGCTGGTGAGTCCCCAGCCCAGCACCCTCATCTCCTCTGAGGCTGGGTTCTCAGGGGGTGGCGTCTGCACAGCACTGTGGTCTCTGCCACGCGGGCTGCACACTCAGATGCCCAGCCTAGGTGGGGGGCACATGTGAATGACACAGGCTGAGTGGAGACCTGGAGAGTGAGTGCCTTGCCCTTGCCCATCTGAGCAGGGCCACCACCCAGCTCCAGTGAATCGTTGCCATGTGGGACTGCCTGTGTGGTGTTGCCAGCCCTTTGGATTTCCCAGAAAAGCTGAACATCCACGTTTTTACATGGAATCTTCTGTTTCTTCGAAGTTGGCAAAAATAAAAATGGAAAAAAAGAACAGTCACCAGTTTGCAGCCTGTGCTTCCTTTCTGCCGTTGCCTCTCTGCAGGCCTGTCTAGGAGGGAGCAGGCTTTCCTTCTAGTTAATGGGCCCTTCACTCCCTGCCGTGGAAGACCCCCTCCCATTGCAGCCTGTCTCCCCGCCATGCTACACTGCCACCTGGGAGTAGAGAAAAGAGTGTGGGCTTTGCATTGTATAGACTCCAGACAGCTGCTGTGCAGCCTTGTTCAAGCCACTTAACCTCTCTGAGCCTCCATTCCTATCTAAAAAACAAAGTAAAACTGTGCTTACTAGGTTGTGGACAGGACTAAATACAAACTGACTGAAACTCAAGTCAAACAAGAGTAGTCAAAAAATGGAATTTACGGGCTCAGCAGAAGCTCTAGGAGTATCTTGAGAGCTTCAGGTACAGTTGGATCCAGGGGCTTACACTGTCATCAGGACTTGTTCTGTCCATCCTGCTCTGCTTTCTTAGGTATGGCTCCATTCACAGGCAGGCTGTTGTATGAGGCGGCACAGTGGTTGGCTGTGCCCCTGCACACAGCAGATTTGCCCTTCTGTCCTTTCAGCAATCCCTGTAATGAAAGGGCCCTTCTCTTTCCAGCAGAGTCCCCCAGAGCCCCAGAATTGTAGCTCACAAATTGGCTAGACCCTGTCTGTATCCTCTCTTGCACCAATCACTGTGGCTGGCCTGCAGATACGAGCACTGGTCGATCAGTCCTCAGTGGCACTCTTACCCATGGAGTGGAGCATTGGAGATGGGGGCTCCCCAGGGACACCAGGGGGCCTGGATGCCAGGAGGCAAATGCATAAATATTCTAACTGGGCTGCAAGCCCCATGAGGGTGGCGACCTTGTTCACGCATGGTTCCTGGCACCTAGGACAGTGCCTGGCACTTGGTAGGATGTGAACACAGAAGAGTTAGTGAACAGATACGCTTCACAGAGTATGTAAAACACCCGACACAGAGCTGGGCATCAGCCACATCCGTGCCCCTTCCACCTCCTTCCTGGAGGACTTCCGCCTTCTGAGCTGCACCTACCTTCCTGGTCGAGTGTCACGGCTCCACAGTGCCTCCTCCTCCACTTGCCGGATCAGCCAGAGAAGCCCAAGTATGCCTGTTTGTTTTGGCAAACTTGACATACAGTAATTATAATCAGTAGTGATCACATCACTTTGAATTCACAGATATTATTCTCTGAAATCATCTCATTCTTTGTTTACTTCTTTATTGCTCAGCCCAGCTCATTCATATTGTTTGTTACTCTTGTGAGACTGAGCTGCACTCAGCTTCAAGTTCATCAAATGTAGGACGGGGGTATAATTCACCCTGCAGGGTTATGGAGAGGATTAAGTGAGATCATACAAAAATGGAATTCACTTGCACAAAGCCTGGCACAAAGTAGATGCTCAAGAAAGGTCAGATTCCCTTTGAATTCTTTTAAGTCAAGGTCTTATTGGAGCTTACATGTATGAGCCTTTCCATGAATACATGAGAAGATTCTTAATTCTCAGTAATGACCACTAATGACACACACGTGCACACATACACACACATGTGCACACATACCCACACACACACACATACACACTATCACAATCACGGAAGAACTCTAGGTCACATAGTGTAGGTGCTAAAAGTGGCCAAGAGTCAATGGATCAGCAAGACAGTTTATTACTCACAGCAAACATCAGGATCATCAGTAGGGATTCCCCTACTCCCAGTTCCCATAGGTTGGCCCAGATGGTAACTGTTCACACAGTGAGCTGTGTTGCACCAGAAGAGCTCAGGGCTGAGGGCTCAGCAGCATTTGTAGCAGCCATAAACAAGTAAGTTTCCCTTCTCCAGGGAGTGAGCAGTTGCACAGTGTTCACACCAATGTCTCTTTGACCAACTTAATTACCTATATCACTAGCAGCAGAAATGACTCAGAGTCAGAGGATAGTGAGGCCTTCCAGGTGGATATACTCAGCGAGGATGTTTAGGGATGCTTAGGACCCAAGGAGGACTGCCTCTCTCATTTCACACCACACACACACACAAACACACACACACACACACACACGCCATACTTGTCCATTGGAATGGTGAGCTGGCTGCCTGATAGTGAGTTCCCTGTTGCTGGAGGTACTCATGCATGCTTCGGGATGATGTATACTGTGGTTTCAAGCATCTTCTGATTTAGACTAGTGCATCTCCAACTTCAATGTGCGTACAGATCACCTGGGCAAATCACCTTAGGCCAACTGATTCAGGAGGACTGCGGTGCAGAACTGAGGATTCTGCATTTCAGACAAGTTTCAGGAGATGCCGAGGCTGCCAGTCCACAGACCATACCTTGAGAAGCAAGGATTTAGATGACTGTTGAGGTGTCTTTAATTCTGAGATTCTGGGCAAGATTGGGCAAATACACAGCCGGTGAGAACAGCAGGGCCGGATGGAACAGTGAGGGAAGGAGGAGAAGGGGATGGGGGAGAAGTAAAGGTTGATGGGGGCAGGGGCTGTGGGCTGTGGTCAGGTTCCCTGGACTCCTTATGCCCCTGCAGCCCCTCCATCTACAAGCCTTCTCTTCTGGGTCCTAAGGTCCAGAGAGGGGGACCCCTTTCCTTGTAACCAAAACACTGAAAAAGAACCTCATGGTGTTTCCTCAGGTCCTACATCCCCAAATAGAGACCCCCAACTCCACGAATTGGGAGGAGTGTAGGTATGAGGACCTTGCACAATGTCCAGGAGAAGGGTAGGGGCTGCCTGCACCGAGTGGCTGTGGCAGTGGGTTCCTGTCTCCCTCTGCCTCCTCCGGGGGCCTTGAGGTTTCCTCCCCTCTGGGTCTCACTTTCCTTGTCTAGAAAGGTGGGACTTGGGTCAGGGCATCTCCGGGCATCCTTTCAGCTCTACCCAGGTTGGAATCCCAGCCCTGACCACTAAGAGCCAAGAGCCGCAGGTGTGGTGTGCGGGGAGATCACTTACACTCCCTGGCTCCCTCACTACATCACGGGGGTAAGGAGCTGACTAGACGAGGACACACTGGGTCTCCAGCACCTGGCAGGTGGTCAATGCAGGACAGCTCTGATTCTCCTTAGAGGAATCTACACATCCAGGCCTCTTTCAGTCGTGATCTTCCCAGCCGCCACTTCGCCATCTGAAAGTGTGGCTTCAGCCCAGAGACTGCACTCCTGGCAGCCTGACCCTGGCCCTCCACAGGCCACACCCCCTTCTCCCCAATTCTTATTTGGCTGTGGCTGATTGGGTGCTTGGAGCTGTGGAGCCAGGTTGGCCTCAGGGAACTGTTAGGACTTCAGGGCCCTCTTCCACAGGTACAGCAGTGGTTGGGAGGAGCCCCCTCTGCCTGCCTCACCCCGAATCACTGACATGCTTGGGGTGGGGGTGGGGGAGAGGCAACGTGGGACTTGTATTTTAATTCTAGTAATACTGATAAGTATTTGTTACTTTTTATTGTGCAAAAAAAAGTAGATAGAAAAGTATAATAAACTTCCACATACCTATCACCCAACCTCAACAATTAATAGCCCCTAGGCATCACTGGTGTATTTTTAAAATCAGAAATGCATGCATCTGGTATAAAATTCCGTAAGCAGGAAGTACCTCTCCTCCTCTATCCCTCAGTCTAGGAGCATCAAATGTCACAGCCTAGAGCTGTCTGAGAATATATGAGCGCGTCTAAATGTGTGTGTCCTTTAACACTTTATGCACCTGGGGCTCGTTTGTTTTATATAACACACATATAGCTTACTGGCTTTGTGCCAGATACTGTTCCAAGTGTATTACACATGTTAATTCATTGATTTCTCATAAGAACCTTACCAAGTAGGTGCTATTAACCCATTTATGCCTGAGGTTGCAAGTTTTTGAATTTTTGCAATCAGACCTTGGCGATGACCGTGAGCAGTAGGATGTAAATGACTCCCACGTGCTTAGCTTTCCAATAGTGGAACACTAGGCATAAATGGGTTTTGATATCCCCAGGCCCAGAGAAGTTAAGGAACTCCCCCAGTGTCACACAGATGGTAAATAATGCAGCTGAAAGTTGAATCCAGGCAGCCCAGCACCAGAGTCCATGCTCTTAACCACCATTTTCTGCTGCCTCTCCGATGATGTGTTCTCTTCCTAACTTTGGTTTTGTTTTACCAACAAATGATAATCCATTCGACAAATGTTTATCACGTGCCTATCTTGCACCAGGCACTGTTCTAGTTGCAGGGGATACAGCAGTGAACAACACAGAGAAATACCTCTGCCTTCCTGGAGTTGACATTCTATCTGGGGAGGCAGACAGAAGTGCTGCTTAAGTTTGATGGTGACACGCACTCTGGAGAAAAATAAAGCAAGGGGTCAGGCGGGGTGGCTCATGCCTATAATCCCAGCACTTTGGGAGGCTGAGGTGGGCAAATCACCTGAGATCAGGAGTTTGAGACTAACCTGGCCAGCATGGCAAAACTCCGTCTCTACTAAAAATACAAAAATTAGCCAGGCGTGGTGATAGGCACCTGTAATCCCAGCTACTAGGAAGGCTGAGGCAGGAGAATCACTTGAACCCAGGAGGCAGAGGTTGCAGTGAGCTGAGATCATGCCACTGCACTCCAGCCTGGGTGACAGAACAAGATGACTGTCTCAAAAAAAAAAAAAAAAAAAAAAAGTCCAGCAAAGAAGGAGTGGTACTAAGCATCAGGGAGTTGCAGTATCATATAGGGAAGCCAGAGAAAGTAACGTTGAGTGAGTGCCTAGGGGAGTAGGGGAGCAAGCTACATAGGTATAAGGCAGAAGAGCATCCCAGGCAGAGGGAACAGCCAGTGCTAAGGCTCATGTTGGAGGCAGAGCAGGGCAGCCCCTGTGGCTGTGATGGGGTGTGGGGAGTGGGAAGGGAGGAAATCTCAGAGGGAGTGGAACAGGCTGTGTCAGGCCAGCACACTGCTGAAAAGCTTTGGTGTTTGCATTGCATGAGATGGGGCACCATGGGGGTTTTGAGTGGAGGGCAGGGGGCACTTGACCTGCCTTATGTTATAACAGGTACACCCTGACTGTGGGTGGGGAATGGACAGTAGGGGTAGAGTGGAAGGAGGGACACGAGTCAGGCTGTCTCTGAAGCCATTCCAGGAAGAGGGAGTAGTGGCTTAGAGCAGGGTGGCAGCCATGGAGGAGGGGGTTAGGTTTCTTCCATGGCTTCCTTCTTTGAAACTGCTCACTCTCTGTTGTGTGGCTGTGCTGTGTGGTATTTAACCAACCATCCCATCCCCCTCCATGGGTACATTAGTTGTTTCCAGTCTTTTGCTATCCCAGACAGTGCTGCAAGGAATACTGTTGCACAGATGTCTTGGAGAAATTCCTAGAAGTTGTTGTAGGATTGAAGGTTATGGGCTTTTTTTTTTTTTTTTTTTTTTTTTTTTTTTTTTTGAGATGGAGTCTTGCTCTGTCACCCAGGCTCAAGTGCAATGGTGCAATCTAGGCTCACTGCAACCTCCACCTCCTGGGTTCAAGCAATTCTCATGCCTCAAGCTCCTGAGTAGCTGGAATTACAGGCACCCACCACCATGCCCAGCTAATTGCTGTATTTTTAGTAGAGACAGGGTTTTGCCATGTTAGCCAGGCTGGTCTTGAACTCCTGACCTCAGGTGATTCACCCACCTCAGCCTCCCAAAGTGCTGGGATTACAGGCGTGAGCCACCGCGCCCAGCCGGTTATGTGGATTTTTTAAAGTTCCCCAGTGCCAAATTGCTCTCCCTGGCGCTACTAGTTTACACTCCCACCGTCAATGCTTTGGAGAGAATGCCCAGGATGTCACTTCAGTGCAGATCTTGGGCTTAAGGGAGAGGGGTGGCTGGTGGTGAGATGGTGTGGCCCCACCCTGTTTGCCCCTTTGTAGGCTGAGGCACCATCAAGGCGGATGCTTTACAGAGGCACAAGCAGAGTGCTGGGCCCAGCTGGAATGGGCCTGGGGATAGATGGGATCTGCCCCTTTGATAGGGCAGTGTCCCATTGAGGATGGCTCATGGCTGCAGGTGACAGAAACCCTGTTGCAGACAGGCCCGGGTAATAAAGCAGTGTAAGAGGAAGTGCAGAGGTAGCGTGGATTTCAGGACCTGTTGGTTCAGCACCTCAACCATGTCAGTTACAGTTTCTGTCTCTGAGATGGTTCCCAACACCAGCTCCTTCTTGGATTCTCCAACCCAACTGGGGGTCCAACAATTCAATTCAATTCAATTCTGCAACTAACTGTCTAGAGCTGGTGCAAACCCCACAAGATAAGAGCTCAGTTACACAAGACTGCCCTCAATTCAGACACTGGTGATAAGTCCCAGGGGACTTGTACCTCTGACCAACATAAATCCAGGGCTCCTACAAACCCCTTCCTCAGGTGTGATAATTTACTTGAATAACTCACAAAGCTCAGGAAAGTGCTTTACTTACTATTACTGGTTTATATAAAGGCTACAACTCAGGAACGGCCAGATGGAAGAGCTGCGAGGGGCAAGGTGTAGGGGAAGGGACCTGGAGCTTCCATGTTCTCTCTGGACCTCCACCCTTCCAGCACCTTGCTGTGTTCACTAATCCAGAAGTTTTCTAAATCTTCAAGAGTCTTCACAGAGCTTCATCTCCAGCCCCTTTTCTCCTTGCCAGAGGCCAGTGGGTGGGACTGAAAGTTCCAACCTTCCAATCACGTGTTCTTTTTGGTGACTCAGCCTCATCCTGAAGCTATCTGGGGGGGGTCCCACCCATCTCATTAGCATAAACTCAGGTATGATCCGGTGGGGCTCCTTTTGAAGCACCAGAGACACTCCTATAACCCAGGAAATTCCAAGGGTTTTAGGAGCTGTGTTTTATTAGCCAGGCACCAGGGACAAAGATCAAATATAGTCAACCCCTCCTATCCATGGGCATCCGTGGATTCAACCAGCCATGGCTCAACAGACTTTCTCCTTGTCATTATTCCCTAAATGATACAGTATAGCAGTGATTTACATAGCATTAACATTGTATAAGGCATTATAAGTAATCTAGAGATGATTTAAAGTATATGGGAGGATATCCAAAGGTTATGTGCATATACTATGCTATTTTATATCCAGGACTTGAGCATCCTTGGACTTTGGTATCAGAGAGGGTCCTGGAACCAATTCCCCTCAGATACCAGGGTGCAAATGAATGTGTATTTCTTGTCGTACCACCCTGTCCCCCTGCTCTGAGGACCTCGCTTCGTGCTGAAGATGCTTCCTGCTGGGGTCCTCTGCGGGACATGGCTCCCATTTGTAACAATGGCTGTGTGCCTCCTCCTTCAAGTCATGAAATAAAAGCCCTTCCCTTCCCTTTGATTTGGCCAAAATAAGTCAAATGTCTGATCTTGGAGGGAAATGTCATGTGCCGATTAAAGGCCAGGTTCCTGATCCAGTCATTGAGGAGGGAGGTGGCATTGCTAAAATTGGCTTAGATGAACCTGAGCCCAGCCCTGGTGCTGGGCAAAGGCTGGGCGTCTCTGAATCTCACTCAGTAGGTCCTGTAAGGGAGGTGTGGCACCTGAACAAAGTCCAACTTCCAGTGGGGAGTAACGAGGTAACGGATACCATAGGAGCCACCAGCAGTATCCACTGTGAGAAGCAAACACATAAAAAAGTTCTGGCTGGGCGCAGTAGCTCACGCCTGTAACCCCAGCACTTTAGGAGGCCGAGGCAGGTGAATCACCTGAGGTCAGGAGTTCAAGACCAACCTGGCCAACATGATGAAACCCTGTCTCTACTAAAAATCCAAAAATTAGCCGGGCGTGGTGGCGCATGGCTGTAATCCCAGCTACTCGGGAGGCTGAAGCAGGAGAATCGCTTGAACCCGGGAGGCGGAGGTTGCAGTGAGCCGAGATCACGCCACTGCACTCCATCCTGGGCAACAAGAGAGAAACACTGCGTCAAAAAAAAAAAAAAAGTTCTGCAGGAGGGACCGCCTTGGGGGAATGTGTTCCACCAGCCCTGGCCAGCTATACCCGTGATGCTTAGTGGCAACTGCCCTGTGGGTAAAAGCTCAAAACCTCCTTTTCCGTGACCCCAGTAGGAGCCTCCACTGGCTGGACCCCAGTTCCTGCTGCTGCAAAATCAGGGACTGGACAGGGTTAGAGGTCCCCATATAGGAGTTCCTTGCCCTTAGGGGGCTCCAGCAGATGGTTTTCCTTTATGTTTATTAACATATATACATTCAGAAAAGTGCACATATTGTAAAAGCTGGCCAAGTATATTTCCATTTCCACAAACTTATTATACTCATGGGATGAGCACCCAGACGAAGAAATAGAACATGGCCAGCATCTTAGAACTCCCTTTCCTGCCTTTTTCCAGTTATTCCCAAGAATAACCACAAACTTCACCTCTAACACCATAGTTGTGGCTGATTGGGTTTTTTGGTAACTCTGTTTAAATTGAATCATACAGTACGAGTCTGTACTCTTTGGGGGTCTCCTTTCTTGGCATTATCACTCATCCAGATTATAACATGTAGAAGTAGTTTGTCTATTCTCATTTCTGCATAGTATTCCATCCACTGAATTTAGTGAATGTTATACAGTATCCTATGATCAGGCAGGACAAGTGAACAAACATGTCAAATTTCTTTGCTTTTGCTTAGGATGACGGCCGCTAACCAGTGTGTTAACTCTGCTTATCATGTACCCTGTGCGTATACGAAGAACTAGGAAGATGAATTAATTATTACCTAATGCGTGCAGTCTTTTTAGTAGACATGGTCTTCCAAAATGGGAATCCTAAACAAAAATAAAAACAGGTATGCTTCAGGTAGAGATATGGGGGTCCTTACTGAATGATTGATTCATTGAGTCATTGATTCATTCGTTCCTCAAATATGCATCAAGCGCCACTTGTGTGCCTGACACTCAGTCTCTAATCTGGATTCCTCCTTTCTCCTAACCAATTGGCAGGATCTCAGCATCTAATGACAAGTGGGTAAAGGTCATTGGAATTATCTTCTTTAGCAATTTCTAAACTAAATGATTATGAAGAGGTCCTCTAAAGA